>NC_134136.1:60917500-61542500 GCF_040939455.1 Microcebus murinus
ATTATACACTCCTGGATGAGGTTCTGGGGCCCCAAGAGAGGGGGGCTCCAGAAGTCGCCTCTGTTTGAAGGGGCTGAGGCCTTTAATACCCATTGGGCCTGGCTAGGGACTTTAGGCAGGAAGACCTAGGGATTTTCCACTGTGACTTTGGGTGGTAACTGAGAAACAGGAGGGGCTGGCGGTATTTGCAGAACCCAGGAGTCAAAACCTTCTTATCCAGGTGGACATCTGGGTGAGGTTCCACTCAGCAGGGCCTGGCAGTTTTGTCCTTGGCAATTCTGGTCTCCTGAGCCTTTACTTTTTTGATCTAGGGAAGGGAGGGGGCCTGCCACCAACCTTGTACCTCCAAACCCCGAATTCCATCCAGAATTTCTTGCGACTCTATTTCCTTTACAACCACTGGCCCTGATCTCTCATGTCCAGCAATAGAGCTCTCATGGGGCAGATGAGAAGGGCTGCTCGTCTTCTTTACTACACCGAGACTAAATGCATAGGTTGTGAAGATACACAGCTTAGCCACGCCCATCACTAGATCTTATTTTTGGGGTAGGGCTTATATTGCACAAATGCGTAGAAATCCTCCTAGGGCTTATTTTATGGGTAGGTCTTCTTTTTCTTTTTTTTTTTTTTTGCTCAAGAAACTGAAATCTAAGGTCTTATTTTTGAGGAAACACGGTAGTTAAATAATTCGTCTTTGCTCATGTTGTTATCACCTATAAATCTCTGATAATCCCTCAACGTCCACATCTACTACTCATGACTTTGCACCACCAAAACAGACTGTCTTCTGTCATTTCTAGTTTTGGAAACCTTGCTCACACACTGGATGCATTCCCAGCAGAGGATCCTCTCAGACATAACGTATTACACATTTATAAGGTTGTGACAGTTGTAGTCCAATTGTGCATGAGAAACCTTTGACAAATTTTTAAATAGTCTTTAAAAATCTGAGAGTATGTCCATTTCTTCATGCCCTTCTCCAAATGGGGACTTAAGACCTTTCTTTATATTTTAATATCTTCCAGAGAATCATGAATGTTGTAATTTATATTTCTCTCAAAATAGACAAGTGGCATTTATTCATTTATGGCCTTATTCATTTGCTCAAAGCTGTGAATGGAAGTACTTCATCAACTAATATTCATATTCTTCATTTACATTTACAAATCTTCCTTTATAAGATTCTTCCCACTCCTCATCTCTCATGAATAGTATGGATGTTTTTCTGAATTTTAGTATCAGGTTTTTCAATTCACTGTGAATCTCCTCAGGAAAAATAATGCTTTAATGTCTTACATCTGTAGGTGTTTGAATAATGTTTGAATGAAAATGCTATTAAATATTCAATGGTCATCTGTGACTTTTCATTGTGTTACCTCATCAGAACTCTGGCCCATGTATTAGTTTGTCAGCAGCAATAATGGGGCCCAGGGACCCTCGAATTTATAGAAAGTGTGTGAAATGTGGGCAGTCTGATTTAGGGGAGTGTGCCATTAACCTGAAAGGTTTGTTTAACTCTTGGTACTGTTAGAATTGCTCTACACCTCCTTCCCCTCATGACAAGGGGCCCACGTCTTAGAAACAGAAGGCTGGCATGGGGCATATGGCCGATCAGGTCCACTCCTCTCAGACCTGGGCTCAATAGTCAAGGCCCACTCCTCTGGGACATGGAACAGGCAATGTTTGATTCTCACTGATAACTGCAATGGTGGTCCGGGGCTGACCCAAATCACCTACTAGAATCTGTAGGGAAACTGAGAACCCTCACTAGAGACCAGACTCCACAGCTGTCCTGGACCACCTGTGTGGCCAGAGACCTGGCCCACACTGTGCCAAGCGAGCTCCTCTGTCCCTGGGAAACAGACAGATGGACAGGTAGACACCTAGATCTGCAGAGAGAGACACAGACAGAAGGGTAGAGAGGCAGGAAGGTAGGGAGGACAGCAGGGCCAAACCAGCTACACAGGATCAGCTGTCTCCACTCCCTCTGCCATGAGGACACTTCTGCCCTGGATACTTCTGGGACACGCACAGCTTTCCCCCGCCCTGAGCATGCCCTCACTCTGAACTCGGGCCCTGACCAAAATCCCTCCCACAGTGCCTGGAGGGTCAACTATCAATGTGCTGAGATTTTACCACGCAAATGCTTGTCAGAGAGGGCACTCAATGCATTGAAGTCCCTGACATTCCTGGGGTGGGGATGACAACCATAAAAAGGGTGGAGAAAGGAACACTGAAGGGGTGGGACACTTAGCAGTCCCTCCTTGCCACTGGCTGCGACCCACACACTAGCTCCCATCTATCTTGGGACCACATTTAAGAAAAAGGGAGAGGTGGAAGTGGAGAAGGGAACTCATAAGGCTAATGGAGAGGCCTGTGCCTGGGGGCAATAAGACAGCCTCACCCTCCGCTGAAATGGGGGAGCGCTGTGCGTGCACACACATCATGTTTATCACGGCCAAGTGTATACAACCACAGAATGGGCACCACGAATTCAGTGCTGAGTGCCAAGGTGTCCAGTGTCTGAAGCAGGTTATCATTCACTTTCATTATTTACCCGCCAGGACAATAGATATGTTAGGGGTAACATATAGCCTGGCACATATGAAGCACTCAAGAAATGGAAGCAATTACCCACACCCCTCAGGACTTTCCAGTTCCAAAAGTCCTTCTTCTTCTGGAGAATACACGACCTACCCATTCATATTTCCCAGTCTGAATGGAAAATACATGTGAACATTCCCAACTCTCGCTTAACCCAAATCTCAGCAGTTGTCTCTACTTTTCACTTTGCTGAAAACATGAATAGTTGGGGGGGAGTAGCTCACAGATAAATGGGCAACCCATGACTTAACAGAAGCCAATAATAGTGGGGATAAAAATAAAATTCCAGCTGTTCCATGGGATTTGGGGAGGAGGTTCCTTAAATTCTGAGGAGGGACATGAGACTTTTCAGCTCTGTAGACTGAATGACAACAGTAGAGTTGTTCACTGCTGTAGCCCAACATCTCTATGACAACCCAGTGAGAGGCACATGCCCAACCACTCAGTGTGGCACATGCACAGGCAGGACGGGCTACCATAGTCTTCTTGTCCTTCCCTGTAGGGGACACGTACTAACCACAAGGCCTCAGCTGCCTAAGGAGGATAAAACATCTGAAAATTCTCTGGGAGTGGAGACCCTGATCCTCACTACCTACTGGAACTGCTAATTCATAAAATGCTGAGACACTGGTCAGCTCAACAAAGGATACATAATGGTAATTAATTGGAATTTGACACATTCATAAGAAAACTTATATTTTCAAGGAACAGATGATGCTCAGAAGCATCTGCCCATTTTACCTGGCTCCATTCAAAGGCAGGTTGTGTTATACAAAGATACATTTCTAAGACTGGAGGACCAAGATTTTGGGCAGGCAGGAGCGGGAATGAACTGCCTATTCACTGTTCCAGTTTTAGTTCTCATGACTTCTGATCTGTGTCCTGCAGAAACTTACTGCTCACTCTACTTCTGCCTTACCCTTACTGTGATCAGGAGATGCCCCTGTCACCCACACAATATCCAAATAAGGATTTGTGTTCTTAAGATCACCTTGTATAAGGAGGTATCAGATCACTTACTACCCTTCTTACCTTAACAACAGGAGAACTTAAGTCTTGGCTTGGAAACCCTTAACCTTGCCACAAACGCCCTCACCCCAAGGTCCCAGAGTATAGAGCTCATATATTTCACCCTGTACATGGTAGGACGCACATGGAAGAGACATGATTCACCGATCAGGATTTCTTTCTTTTGAATAATAAAACATACACGTGGGAGTATCTCCAGGAAACACATTTTATTGTAAGAACACGAGGACCTTACAAAATCCAAGACCAAATCAGCAAACACATTTCTTAGGGAAAGAAACGAGAATTAGTCAGCATAATTTAACAGGTGTTCTGTAAAATACATTCTCTGCCAAGAAAAATGGCATTAAGGAGACATAGCAGACAATAAGTCATGGTGCCTGACCCAGTGACAAAGTAAAAAGGGAAATGAAAGTTTACACCTCCCTGTTGAGAAAAGAAAACTAAACTTTCCCTTTTCTTAGAGTATTTCCCTTAGAAAACTGACAACTGTGAAGTTCTCTGTGTACCTCTCTAAAATGTCATAAACATTTTGAAAAATCAAATATGCCTCTGCCAATTTTACAATCAGGAATGGTCAAGGACCTGAGAGTAACATATTTGGACTGCGTGAGAGCTCGGTACACAGAGGACACCTTAAGCAGCTGAACCCAGAAACTCATCAGGGTGGGACTGCAAAACAGGCAAATGCACAGCACAGGCAGCACCTAAGGCTCCCTATAGTTACAGGAGAAAACCCTGGAACACAAAGGACATGAGAGAATATAGTGCGCCAGGAAGGATACAGAAGTACCAACAAAAGCAACATCACATCCTGCCCAGTACTCCCTCTCCCTGTTGCACTATGCAACAATATAAGACAGTGAAGCCCCACCTACACCTGTGGCCATTTTTCACAGGTCTAGGGCAGTGCACATAGGAGGGGACACAGCCAAGATGTCAACTACACCCAAACACTCAATGACTGGGAAAGGGAAAATAAGAACCTGCCCCCATCATAAATGTATCAACTTGCCAAGGCACATATTTTCCCTTATCACCTCCATGAAGGTACATTGTTGTCTTTGGTTCCCCAGCTATGCCGACCCACATGTGCTGCAAGGGAGGGGAAAGGGCACACGAGGCAGGTGCCTCCTTGAACGCTATTGCCCATCACGATATTCACCACCAACTCCCATGTCCTCCAAACTCTCTATATTGTCCTCAGGCCCAGGAGACTCCTGACATTCCTTCTAGGACCCTGGAATGCCCTGAAATAGGGACACCACCGAGCTCTCCCCTCCTCACATTGCAACTCCCTCCTGTCCTTTAACAGCATCAGTGGCTGTAGTACTACACAAGATGCATGAATCCCTTACTGAGCTGTCTAGGACAGTCTTGAGGGTTCAGGCAACTTCTCGTGCCTATGTAAACACCCCTCTGAGAAGAGCAAAGTGACTGATGGGCTAGACCACAAAGTGGTGACAGTTTACATCAGTAGACGGGAAACGTGACAGCTTCAGCTGACAGGGATGTGCCCCTTTCAGCATGACCAATAAGAAAGGTTAAGCTGCCATTCTGGACACCTAACATAAATCGGAAGGTTCCTGGACACCAGGCTCAAGAGGAGACATGCAAAAGGATCCTAACATCACCAGCTTCATATTCTAGTTAGTGGCGGAACCCATGTGAATTTTCCTTCCCACCAAAGTGCAGAGTATGATCAACGGAAGAGTGTAGGAAGCTAATAGAGAAATGCTTGGTCAAGATGCCAATTTCATTCCCACTCTCTGAAACAGGAGTGCTCACGACCCTTGGGCCACCATTGCTGTTCATAGTGCAACCCCTTCTGTTCAGCACATTAGCGTAGAAGGACACAGCCTGACTACTGGCTATCACTTGTGTTTCCACTGGATTCAAAATTCTACTTGCTACAGATACTGCTGGTGAAGCTGTCTCGTTCCTGTAGGAATTTACACAAGGCTTTGGAGCCACCCAAGACAGAAGGAGGAAGGAGAGGTCAAGTAAATTCTGAAGAACTACCAGGAACAGCAGTTCACTTTCTTAAGTGTCTGCTAGTGAACACAGCCCAGTATTAGCAAGAAAGACTCAGTGCCGAGGTCCAATTTCATCGGTCACCACTTGTGAACACAGCTCAGGATCTGAATGAAAGATTCAGTGGTGAGACCATCCAAGGGAGAAACGTCCCCCAGAAACAACCACAGGTGCCTCTCAGAAGACTCCCACAGATTAATCTATGATGATACCATATAATAACACGTTCCTCCAAGCCATTTGCCATAGGCTAAGGCAGTGCACCTTGAGCCAGAAATTGTTAAGCCCTCACTAACAGGGAAGTTCAGAATTCTCATTGATAATGGACAGCCAAATTCCGCCCCCTTAATAAAGTCTCATATTTGCGCAAGAGCCAGAATTTCCCAAGTCACACTCAACAATACCCTCTGGTGCAGTGCCAGGCATGGGGAATGGGCCAGAGACACTCCCTTGAACACACAAAGCCTCTGAGAACGTCCCCACCAGAGTCCCTGAGCCTCCACCTTTCCCAGCAGCTCTGCCCAGTGCCACTGTTCCCAGCCCTTTCCCACCTAGAGTCAATAGGCCCCCGATGGAGCAACCATATGCAAAGTGTCATTCCATCTTTCCTGATCACAGAAGTCTCTACCCCTGTCTCACCCTCGAACCCCTAGAATTCTTCCCATCAAAGAACAGATCATCAAAGTGGCTGGGGATCCCGCCATGAAATCTATTAGTTGAAGGTGTATTGCCCTGGCTTTTGAGGAGCCTTGTATTCAGCACGTATTTCTTCTGCTACAAAAACACCCAGTGTGACCTCTGGATATCCACATGGACCAGAATGGACAGGAGACAGACACGGGGTAATTATTATTTTTCAAGCAACAAAACATTTTTAAAAGTTCTCACAGCTTGTGATTAATACCATGGGATTCAGAACCATCTGAAGCTGGATCTTATTCCCCCTCCTAAAGGATCCTGCCTTTGTTACCATGTCAAGATTCTGTAATCATTAATGTACTCTGTAAAATGGGAATAAAAGTACATTTAACTCATGGTTTTTAGAGGATGAGGAGAGAACCCTATGAACTGAGCACAGTGGTTGTTTCCCGTGACCTTTTCATCAGTGATAGCCCTCCTTATTTCTTTTGGATTCATGACCACTACCATCAACATCATTGTCACAACTATCACCATCATTTCCAGTAGCCCAAGGTGCTTCTCAAAACGACTACTGCTTTCCCAGTTACATGTCTAGACATGCCAAACAGGGAACCAGTCCTACAAGAAATACAATCAGTTGCATTGTTCTCCATGCCTAATGCCTACACCTGTGCCTGTGCCTTATGTTCAAGCATAGACACTTAGTCACCAGGAAGACAATAGTTGGTATTTAAGATGGGAGATCAAGGCCTTCAATTCTCAGGGCTAACATTGTACCTCTAAAGTAATAAGCAGTATGAAAGGCTTTTCTCAAATTTCTCAATGGGAAACCAGAAATTTACTTCATAAACAGCCATGACAAGGATCAGAACCTATAAAATAGGTACTGCCAGGGAAAAGCCTCACTGATAATTATACAAAATGGTCCCAATATGAGTGTAAGTCTACAAATAGGGATTTCAGTGCATTAAATTTCATTATATTCTCATGAAATCGCTCAGCTTTGTACATGACTACATAGCAACTGTATAAACTGAAAAGTCATTTCAAAACCAGGTGAAAAGTGTGCATATCAGCCCTTATGTATGTTGTACCATTTCATCAAATAGTAGCAAAATCAATTGTCTCACTCTACTTAAATAATCCAAAGAGTTTCAGTCCTAGGCCTTGCCTTGTAGTGGCCAATATAATCCACTCTCTTCCTAGCAATCATATAAGAAACAGGCATGAGAAAGCACTTTAAGGCAAATTGGAGTGTGATGTGAAAGACTGCACACCAAGAATTTACAGCACATTACCATTATGACTAGTGAGTAGACATTCAATGACTACACACCAGAAAAAACTAAGTGACAAGGCTGGCCTAGGAATGAACTCCTGGGAAAAGTCCAAGGAACCAAGTCTCAGTTTAAATTCTACACAGTTCCACCTTCTCTTTCATCGAAGGCTTGAATTAGTGGGACTGCCACCAATTAGGGAAACACCCTTTTGGCATCCTCTACCTTGAGAATGCTGCTTCCATGCTATTACTTAGTGTAAGCATCCACCAAGGCACGCATTTCGGTCTTCCCCTAAGGCTTCCCCACTCACAAAAGACAAGAAGACCAAAGATGGTGGTGACATTGCAGAGGCAGAGGGCACAACATGTGCATGTGTAACAGGGAGGAAGCATCACAGTTACCTCAAGTTTCACAAGGGCTTTTGACTAAGAAATAAGCCATCCTTGGTCATCATCCCACAATATTTGGTTAATAAGCATGGGTTGGGGTAACGTTTTTCCATGGATCTCAGCCCTCAATTTTACATTGGGTGGAAAATAAAAATGACTCTCATCTTCCAAGGATTAAAAGTAAGTTAACCAATGACAGGGACAAATCAAAAGAATATGAATGACAAGTAGTCAGTAAAAGGTAGACACTTTTCCTCTGCCACTTTTACAATCAGGAATGGACAAGGACCTGAGGGTAACATACTTGGACTGCATGAGAGCTAGGTACACAGGGGAACCTTAAGTAGCTGAACCCAGAATGTTTATGACATTTTAGAGAGGAACATGGAGAACTTGACAGTTGCCAGTTTTCTAAGGGAAAGGCTCTATGAAAAGGGAAACGTTAGGTTTCTTTTCACAAAATGGAAAATAGCCCTACATCTACACGCCATCAAATTGGTACTGACTGATTAAAACTATGGTTTTCAAATGGTGGCAATGCTCACCAGGGATTTGGGGGGAGGGACCAAATCTTAGGGCTGTGGGGAGTATTTTGGTAGGGAAGGGCATAACTCTAACCCTTCTTAGGGAGAGGCCTTAAAGATATGTAACCAATATGTGAAAAAAAATCAAAACAAAACTTTTTATCGGGTAGTGGGAAGGCAGTAGGGGGGAGGAGGAAAGGGGTGTATGCTTCCATAACGTGCGGGGGATTGGACACATTGGGGGAGGGATAGGGGAGAGGGGCAATATATGTAACCCTAACAATATTTGTACCTCCATAATATGATGAAGTAAATAAAAATAAATTTAAATAAAACTACGTATGCCTCTGCCATTTTTACAATCAGGAATGGACAAGGACCTGACAGTAACACATTTGGACTGCATTAGTGCTAGGTACACGGGAGACACCTTAGTAGCTGAACCCAGAAACTCATCATGGCCACTTTGGAAAATAGGCAAATGCACAGCACAGGCAGCACAGAAGGCTCCCTATAGTTACAGGAGAAAACCCTGGAATACAAAGGCGATGAGAGAATACAGTGCGCCAGGAAAGATACAGAAGTACCAACAAAAGCAACAGCACATCCTGCCCATAATTCCCTCCCACTGTTGCACTATGCAACAATATAAGAGAGTGAAGCCCCTCCTACGTCTGTGGCCATTTTTCACGCATGTAGGGCAGTGCACAGAGGAGGTGACACAGCCAAGATGTCAACAACACCCAAACACCCAATGACTGGGAAAGGGAAAATAAGGACCTGCCCCCATCATAAAACTATCAACTTCCCAAGGCAAATATTTTCCCCTATCACCTCCATGAAGGTACATTGTTGTGTTTGGTTCCCCAGCTATGCCGAACCACACGAACCGCAAGGTAGGGGAAGGGGCACAGGAGGTAGGTGCCTCCTTGATCGCTATGGCCCATCACGATATTCTCCCCCAACTCCCATGTCCTCCAATCTCTCTATATTCTCCTCATGCCAAGGAGACTCCTGACATTCCTTCTAGGACCCTGGAATATCCTGAAATAGGGAGACCACGGAGCATATCCCTCCCTCCTGTCCTGTAATAGTTTCAGTGGCTGCAGCACTACACAAGATGCATTTATCCCTCACTGAGCTGTCTAGGACAGTCTTGAGGGTTCAGGCAACCTCTCGTGCCTATGTAAACACCCCTCTGAGAAGAGCAAAGTGACTGATGGGTTAGACCACAAAGTGGTGACAGTTTACAGCAGAAGACTTGGAAACATTGCAACTTTAGCTGAGAGGGATGTGCCCTTTCAGCATGACCAATAAGACAGGTTAAGCTGCCATTCTGAACACCTAACATAAATCGGAAGGTTCCTGGACACCAGGCTCAAGGGGAGAAATGCAAGAGGATCCCAACATCACCATCTTCATATACTGTTCAGTGGCGGAACCCATGTGAATTTTCTTTCCCACCAACGTGCAGAGTATGATCAACGGAAAAGTGTAGGAAGCTAATAGAGAAATGCTTGGCCAAGATGCCAATCATTCCCCCTCTCTGAAACAGGAGTGCTCACGACCCTTGGGCCACTCTTGCTATCCATAGTGCAACCCCCTGTGCTCAGCACATTAGTGTAGGAGGACACAGCCTGACCACTGGCAATCACCTGTGTCTCTACTGGATTCAAAATTCTACTTGCTACAGATACTGCTGGTGAAGCTGTCTCGTTCCTGTAAAAATTTATACAAGGCTTTGGAGCCACTCAAGACGGAAGGAGGAAGGAGAGGTCAAGTAAATTCTGAGGAACTACCAGGAACAGCAGTTCACTTTCATAAGTGTCTGCTAGTGAACACAGCCCAGTATTAGAAAGAAAGACTCAGTGGCAAGGTCCACTTTCATCGGTCTCTAATGGTGAACACAGCTCACTATCAGCATGAAAGACTCAGTGGTTAGGCCATCCAAGGGAGAAATGTCCCCCAGAAACAACCACAAGTGCCTCTCAGAAGACTCCCACAGATTAATCTATGATGATACCATATAATAACACGTTCCTCCAAGCCATTTGCCATAGGCTAAGGAAGTGCACCTATTCAGCCAGAATTGCTAAGCACTCACTAAGAGGGAAGTTCACAATTCTCATTAATAATGGACAGCCATGTTCTGCCCCCTTACTAAAGTCTCATCTTTGCCTAAGAGCCATACTTTCCCAAGTGACTCTCAACAATACCCTCTGGTGCAGTGCCAGGCTTGGGGATGGGGCTGGAGACACTCCCTTGAACAGACAAAGCCTCTAAGAACGTCCCCGCCAGAGTCCCTGAGCCTCCACCTCTCCCAGCAGCTCTACCCAGTGACACTGTTCCCAGCCCTTTCCCACCTAGAGTCAATAGGCCCCCGATGGAGCAACCATATGCAATGTGTCGTTCCATCTTTCCTGATCACAGAAGTCTCTACCCTTGTCTCACCCTCGAACCCCTGTAATTCTTCCCATCAAAGAACAGATCATCAAAGTGGCTGGGGATCCCGCCATGGAAATCTATTAGTTCAAGGTTTATTAGCCTGGCTTTTGAGGACCATTCTCATCAGCACATATTTCTACTGCTACAAAAAAACCCAGTGTGACCTCTGGATATCCACATGGACCAGAATGGACAGGAGACATAGATTGGGGTAATTTTTACTTTTTTAAGCACCAAAAACATTCTTAAACTTTCTCAGAGCTTGTGATTAACACCATGGGATTCAAAACCATCTGAAGCTGGATCTTATTCCCCCTCCTAAAGGATCCTGCCTTTGTTACCATGTGAAGATTCTGTAATCATTAATGTACTCTGTAAAATGGGAATAAAAGTACATTTAACTCATGGTTTTTAGAGGATGAGGAGAGAACCCTATGAACTCAGCACAGTGCTTGGTTCCAGTGACCTTTCCATCAGTGATAGCCCTCCTTATTTCTTTTGGATTCATAACAACTACCATCAACATCATTGTCACAACCATCACCATCATTTCCAGTAGCCCAAGGTGCTTGTCAAAACGACCAGTGCTGTCCCAGTTACATGACTGGACATGCCAAACAGGGAACCAGTCCTACAGGAAATACAATCAGTTGCATTGTTCTAGATGCCTAATGTCTATACCTGTGTCTCTGCCTTATGTTCAAGCATAGTCCCTTAGGCACCAGGAAAACAAGAGTTGGTATTTACGGTGGGAGATCCAGGCCTTCAATTCTCAGGGCTAACATTGTACCTGTAAGGTAACAAACAGTATCAAAGGCTTTTTCAAATTTCTCGGTGCGAAACCAGTCAACAAATAGGGATTTCAGTGGATTCAATTTCACTATATTCTCCCGAAATCTCTGATCTATGTACATGACCACATAGCAACTGTATAATCTCAAAAGTGATTTCACAACCAGATGAAAAGTGAGCACATCAGCCCTTATGTATGTTGTACCATTTCATCAAATAGTAGCAAAATCAACTATCTCCCTCTACTTAAATAATCTACAGAGTTTTAGTCAAAGGCCTTGCCTTGTAGTGGCCAATATAATCCACTCTCTTCCTAGCACTCATATAAGAAACAGGCATGAGAAAGCACTTTAAGGCAAATTGAAGTGTGATGTGAAAGACTGCACACCAAGAATTTACAGCACATTACCATTATGACTAGTGAGTAGAAACTCAATGACTACATACCAGAAAAGCCTAAGTGACAAGGCTGGCCTAGCAATGAACTCCTGGGAAAGGTCCAAGGAACCAAGTCTCAACTTAAATTCTATGGAGGTCCACCTTATCTTTCATCGAAGGCTTGGAACAGTGGGACTGCCAGTAATTAGGGAGACGCCCTTTTGGCATCCTCTACCTTGAGTATGCTCCTTCCATGCTATTACTTCGTGTACCTATGCACCAAGGCATGCATTTCAGTCTTCCCCGAAGTCTTCTCCACTCACAGAAAACAAGAAGACCAAAGATGGCGGTGACATTGCAGAGGCAGAGGGCACAACATGTTCAAGTGTAACAGGGAGGAAGCATCACAGTTACCTCAAGTTTCACACGGGCTTTTAACTAAGAAATAAGCCATCCTTACATGGGTTGGGGTAAATTTTTTCCATGGATCTCAGGCCTCAATTTTGCATTGGGTGGAAAAGAAAAATGACTCTCATTTTCCAAGGATTAAAAGTAAGTCAACCAATGACAGTGACATGTCAAAAGTTTATGAATGACAACATATTGAGTAAAAGATAGAAACTTTAGGGTCTCTTCCCAAACAAATGTGGAATTTGACCTAAGGTGAGCGAACTTCAGGTTGTGTGATGCCACCTTCTCCACAAAACGTGTGCCAATAGAAAACTACGGGACCCACAAGGAACCCTTGAGACTAAAGGTTCAAGGTCCCCATAGGAACATCTTAGGATAGTGCATACTTCCAATTAGCACGTTAATTCCCTCTGTCACATTGTCAAATGTCTTCACCCACATTGCAATGAATAAATCACCACACACAAAAGAAATGACTTTACATAGGCCAAGAAAGAGAGAGACCTTGCTGGCACTGCCAGTTAGCAGGCCCCCTCCAGCCTCTACCGTTGACAAATGGTAAACAGTCCTGATGAGTAGTGAGGCCTGAGCCCTGGCAGCGTCCATGCGCAGTGTCTGAGTTGGCCAGAACATAAGTTGCTCAGGAGAAGGAAAAGCCTGAGGTCCTGGGTTGCCTCTTGCTTCACAGCATGGTTGATGTGGTCGGGTTTCCAGAGAGATTCCGCCCCTGAGGAAGCTTGCTGGCCCTGGGAAAGAACACAAACATTTAAATGATATTGTAGCAAACTCTAAAGAGCTTGTACAGGGGCAGGGGAGCAGTGGTAGGGAGGGGGTTAAACCGAGCACCCTGATGTTCTTCTCCAAAATGTGGAGTCAGGAAATGGGATACTAGTTCCTTGGGCACCTCTTTTGGACTCAGGTACTGAAGACTGTGAATGAGACATGATGTGTGCTCCCAGTAAGGTCTGCAAAGCAAAGAAATGGCCAGGAAGCAAGAAAGGGTGAAGATTTGAAGGCGCACTGACTTATGCATTACTTTGATTGTTACCTTCTGTCTCCAAGTCTCCTCCCAAATAAAAGCCCTCCCATCCATGGTGGAGGCAGACGGACAGACTACCATTCTCAAACAGCCCCTTGGCCCACAGGTCCCAAGCCTCCCCTTTTGCATAGGTAAAGATTGCTTTCTATTACCTTCAGATCCATTTTAGAACCAGAAATTAAAAGGCATCTGAGCAGCCTCCCACATTCCCTCCATTCCTGGTGTTGACTTTTGACCATCCGCTCGAGTTCATCCTGCTATTGCCTGTTAGTGCAAAAGATTCCAAATAGGATCAAAACATCAAAACTTTGAAGATAAAATGCCAAGTTCTGTTATGGTTTTGGAAACCATAACATTCAAATAAATTCAAGCTTGCTATAATGGGACACTGACAGTGAGCAGAGGAACACCACTAATGCCTGGAAGGCCGGGCGCGGTGGCTCACGCCTGTAATCCTAGTACGCTGGGAGGCCGAGGCGGGCGGATCGCTCAAGGTCAGGAGTTCGAAACTAGCCTGAGCGAGACCCCGTCTCTACCAAAAATAGAAATAAATTAATTGACCAACTAAAAATATATATATATACAAAAAAAAAAAAGATGTCAATATCTAGGAGGGTCTCAATCATGAAGTTAATAAGCAGCACCCATGGACAGACCTTAACACCAATGGCAGTTCCTTGCCTGGAGACCCAGGACATTGGCTTCAACGCCTTCCTAAATGATGGTACAGGTGAGACCAGATGGGTGATGCCCTCTACCCAACACCTGTCACCTCACACGAGAGACGGTTGTTCTTACCTGGCTGGATGCTCTGGAGAGTTAGTTCCAGTTCCACACTAGTCATGGTACAGGCTCCCATGCTGACGAGTCCCAGACGTTTCCACCACAGGTCCTAAAGGAGATTGTACAGATTGTACAGGTCCTGAAGGCAATTGTACAGATCTGCAAGACTAGCACCACTGGGGGCAAACACATGGCAACTCATAACGTAGGTAGGGGGCTGGAGCACGTGTCCTGTTACCCTTATGAACAAGAGCTGCTGAAAATACTTAGTGGGGACTGAGTACACAATTATTCAGCCCAAGCCAGGTAGGCCAAATTCATGAAAGGCAATGTAACACAGAGATTGCAGCAACAGTGCCACAACACCAGGTAACAGTGCCTTTCAGAGGCTCCACTACTCCCTTCAAAGGGAACCACAGGTCATGGGGTAATCAGTCAATAGGAGTAGCCCATTCCACCCAATTCTTGTCCTCCCCAGGCTAGGCCTTGACCACTCATTTCTGTTTACCTTGTGGGCATATAAAAAATACATGAATCATTTTTTTCTATGAAAAAACACCTGTAAACGATACCAACGCTACATTTAAAGAAAAACGGTATATTAAATACACCATTGTGCTTCAGAAGCAAAACTGTCAACGTGACCTGCAATTGGCATTTAATCCCAGATTACTGAAAGCACTCAATCTGTGACTTTCTTCATTCATAAATGGGAAATTCCTCATTATGTTTAAAGGAAACTTATGCAAAAGCCTCAGGACAGAATTGGATTAAATAACATGATATTGAGTAGGCAATTCATGTGGGAAATGCAATTCCCAACAATGTGTAAAGGTGACAGGCAACCAGTACTTCCGGGCATTCACTGCCGTAAAACAAGTGGCAGCTTAGTCCATATGTATGGTTTGATCTAGAAAATGCCACAAAGCTTGCTTCATTTGGGTACATTGATGAAATAAGATAACACAAGGACTAAAACTTCAACCAATCCAGTGATATTAAAACAATTTGATGGTGAAATCAAGTCAAACTTCAGGTAGCCGGCAACGTGAGGCCGGAACTGTCGTATAGCAAGATGCACAAAACCAATGAAAACATTATTTTTCTTATTTGTGCATTTAAAAGAACGAAAATGTGTTTCCCCATGCTTCGGATGAGGGTCAGGACCGCAGTTAATTTAATACAATGCTAAAAAACACATTTATGCAAAGTAAAACCCATCCTATAAAATAGCCGCGAACGATGGTTAAGGGCATTCACTGTCATAAAATATCAACCACGCGGCCCATTGATGACGTTCTGCATTTACCCATCCACCCTGGCCCACAATATTTTCTTTAAAGTACTTTTATGGATCCGCTGAGAGAGGGTACAAGAACAGAAACATAAAGTACATTTGTAGAGAGATAACAACACTACAATATTTTTAATTATATCACAGAAGATATTACCATAGAAAACAAAAGGCAATCAATCATTGAGACATTAATTTACTCTCTATCAACACAAAACCTTTTGAAGTCCTTTATGAAGAGCCCTGGGATCAAAAGTCAATTGAATGAGACAAGAGGAGGAACAGGTAAAATTAAATGCAAAACCAGGTCCAATTTATCTGAAAAAAAGTGGCAGATTGGCAGCCATATCACGTGATTTAATACGTCACCTGCTAAGCCAGATGAATCACTTCACAATATACACACTGAAAATACCCTCATTTGAAAAATATTTATGAAACAAAGCCAAAAGAAATTTAACCATATTTAAATGATTACAATGTCATGAAAAACGCAAGTCAGTTACCATAAACTAAAACAATAAATAGGATGCCTGGGGGCTTCATTTCCTTTAGGGACTTAAAGGTATAAGCTCCTGCCAACCCGAGTGCTCTTTTCCATATCCTTAAAGTGTCAAACCGCCAAGCATTTTAAGGGGTGCTTTTGGCTGAATACAGTGATATTAAATACACAAGTGCATTATACAAAAGTGCAAAACAGAGTTCAAGGACCACGGCCCGGCAATTCCCTGGGGTTAGTGAACAAGCTGGAAGTCCATTGTCCCATTTCACGTAGAAATATTCAAAACGCTTTTTTTTTTCTCCTGTGAACACAACATATGAAGGAGACGAATTCTGAACTTGAACCATAACAGACTACATTAAACATATAATCATGTTAAATGAGAGACTAAACTGGCCACAAAGACAGCTAACTGGGATCGGCTATCATAACCCCACCTCAAGAGGTAACTTCCCCCCTTGTCACCTCTAAAGGAACAGAAATATGAAAACCGAGTGGCGAAAGGTGGCAAAATAAAAACATTAAAGAAATAAGTGGTGATAATATCTACCCAACGACAGTAAAACATAAAGGCAAACTCAGGTGCCCGGCGACCAGTGGCCACCGTTCGGGGTTGGACCGACAGCGGCTCATTGATCACATCAGCGTTTCCTCATTTTTAACTTGAAAACACCACAAAACCTTAGGATCAAGAGGGAGGAGGGGTACCCATGACCAACATTTAAACAAACAAAATGACCGGAAAGACTCATCCCGTTGTTCCATCAAGCACAACACTGGGCCGGACGTGACTAGGGAGCTTCCCTGTCAACAATCCATTGGCCCATCGCACACATCCCTTACAGATGTCACAACACATCATAAACCCGATTCGATCAGGATCACCACAAAACTCCGTAATTAAGAATTAAAACCAAATAAACTTACATTTTCTGATCCCGGAAGGCGGGTGCCGCCATATTCCCACATATCCTCGGGAAACTGTCCACGGAAGCCCCACAGGACAATCCAGACTTTAACGGTATCTACCTGGTCACGTGGTACGGATGCCTGGACACCCAGTCTAAGGCCCCGCCTACAGACAACTTCATTGGAGGGTCTGAAGTGATTGACAAGGCACCCAACATTGAGCTCTAGATGTACAAGGTAAAACTCAACTAATACCTAAAGGCCCAGCTAAATAACACAGGCCTTTCTGATACTGTAGCTTATATAACTGTGCTCATCTCTCCATATCCAGTTCTCTTACCCAGGCCTCTATACATACCATATCCCCTGTTTCCTGGCATTTCTGATTCTGGAAATCGGCTCACCCAATTTGTCTAGGCCAACCTCAATTGCCCTCTCCTCCAGGAAGCCTTCCATGCTTTTACTCCTTCCCCTTCCAGGTAGAAGGGAGTTGTTCTTTGGTTTTAAGTGGTCATATGGAGAGATATAGAGGGTGGGAGGAAGAAGAATTATATGGTCCTTGGGATCTGAAAGCAGTGGGCTGAGCAAGATGTCAGGGACCCAAGGTTTGGTTTTGCGATTTTATCAGTGCAGTTGAGGTTTCCATAATTGTGCTATGGCCAGGGGAAGCCATCCACAGGTAAATCATAGCAGCCTCCTAGGATTAATCACAACACTGAACGCAAACATCTCCCCTGGATTTCATGCCTTTCCCTGTCTTTTTCTATCTCAATATTTTGTCCCACCCTTCCAGCTTCAGGCATCAGCTGTCTCTCCTCTGATGACATGAGTGACTTCATGTTTCCATACACAGACACTAGAAGACTGATTTCTTCTTTTGTAGGATGAATGATAAAGCGGTTTCAGATCTCATTTGCCAAGGTCACTAGCTTCATGAGTACTGGATGTAGGACTGGACCCTCCTCCTTTTCAAGAGGCCATCTGCTGAGCTGCTCTCAATATGCGAGTCAGTATAAACAGAAAAGTCCAACTCTCACCAAGGGTTGCCTACATTTCAATGTTGAATTCATCTGTGCCCAAGGTGGAATGTGAAACACAGAGTTACTTGGCCATGTTAGTGGACTTCGGGTGGCTTGGGCAGCACCACCAGGATTTGCACTCTAACGACATAACCGTCCCATCTGGAGAAAAGGTTATTTTGAGTGGGAAAGGTGAAGCTGCACGGCGTGCCTATGCAATATTTCATGATGTTGCCCTACCCAGCCTGGACTCTAACAAGCAACACTAGCTGGGAAAGATGGACTCACTGTCCTCCAAGTACACGTCTGAAAAAACAGAAGAATCAGATTGGTTAAAATCACTTCCCAACTATGCTTTAGGAAAGTGAGACAGTACACACAGTTAGCTTGATTGTTGTGTATTGCCATGTACATGGGGGTAATGATTCAGCTGTCTGTTTCTGGTATCTTAGCTTCCTAAACCATTGTTTGGAAGTGACTAGAGGCTGGTGGAGTGGGAGGAATGAGGAGAGATGTTGCTCAAAGGCTAGAAAATTCCAGTGTGACAGAGAGAATTGGTTTTTGAGATCTTCCCCACAAAAAAGTAGTATGTGAAGTAAAGGATATTTATATTTATTTAATTTAATCATTCTACAACATGTAATACATCAAATCATCACATTTTTTCCGCATAAATATATACAAATATTATATCTGACTTTTTTTTGTAAAAAGTAGAGAACCATTTTCCCCTAGAGGTACCTTACCCTCTACAGTCTTGCAGCTCATTTAGAAGCTCAGAAAATGTTTATTAGTGAGCTTTTCCAGATATCAGGATGGGGGATAAGACTTTGGCAAAGATCCAGAGGGGAAGGGAGTGGTTCTACACTTTGTCCAGCAATCAGTGAAGGGATGAATCTGGGAACTTAAGCAGCATGGGATGTGAAGTGAAGGAAGAACCAGGCCATTGGTGTGAATCCCATGGCCACGAATTCCCACCTCATTGCTCACCTGTTGTTGAGGCTTTTCCCTCTGGCTGCACTCTGCAGCTGAATACATGGCTGGCCTCTCTTGATGCCAAGACACGGCCCAGGTCCTATTTCTCAGTGCACTTGTGTCTCCACAGTCTATGCTCACAGTCACTCTGCTCCCATCCATACTTCATCTCATGTCCATAGGCTGTCCTGAAAAAATTATCTATGACTTTTTATCCACCTTGCACCACAGAGAGTGGTTAAGTATATGGGTTCCATGTAGGCTGCTTGCATTCATGTCACAGCTCTTCTTCCTACTACTAGTGTATTTTTCAGGGTTGTTTTTCGTTTCTGTTTACTTGTCAGTAAAATGATGGTACAGTCTCTCAGTCTATTCACGGTGTTTTACAAAAATACCTTCCACTGGGTAATTCAGAAAAGACAGGAGTATATTGCTCACAGTTCTGGAGCCTGGGAAGTCCAAGAGCAAGGCACCAGCAGGTTTGCTGTCTCATGAGGGCCTCTTCCTTCTTCATGTCACCCTTTGTGTGTCCTCACATATTGTAAGGGGATAGAAGGCTCCCACAAGCCTCTTTTATAATGCAGGCAACTAGTCCCATTCATGAGGGCAGAGCCGAATCACCTAATCACCTCCCAAAGGCCCTACCTATAATACCTTCACTGTGGGGACTAACTTGCATCATAAAAATTGTGGGGGTACACCAACATTGAAATCACTGTAGAGACCAATAAGGATTATGTTTTTGGACTGCCATGACATTCAGCAACCGGAATAAATCCTGGAAGATAGTAAACTTTCCTGTAAAGTTAGCTATGATTGTTTTTGTAACATTTTGCTGCATATCTCTGGTCAAATATCATCTCTTTCCTTGAGGTGTTCTGTGCCGGTCCAGTCTGTATTAGTCTCCCTTTTCTAATTCCTTTTACCCGAAACATTCATAACAAACAATCCACCTCCTACAACACATTGTCCACTTTGCCAATAGTTTTCATGTCAACTTTGTCACTTTCATCTGTGCTAATATCTCTGTGTTAATCAACATTTTAAGTCTGATCGTAATTCTTCGTGTATTCATCTCATCTCCTAAGTTTACTACAAGTTTCCCTCTGGACCCTGTTATGGTTGGGATATTTGTCTTCTCCAATACTCATGTTGGAATTAAGCCCTGAAAGGTGCAGTATTAGGGGAATATTTAAGTTCTGTTGGATCATGAGGCCCAGCCCTCATGAGTGGGTCGATCCCCTCATGAAAGGGGAACTGGTGGCTTCATATAAAGTAAAAGAGAGCCTGCACTAGCACATGGCATGCTCAGCCCCCTGCATGTGTTGTACTCTGTGCCGCCTTCGGAACCTGCTGAGAGTACTGAACAGGAAAGAACTATCAGCAGATGCAGCCCATTAACCTTGGATTTCCCAGTCTCCACAACTGCAAGAAAGAAATTTCTTTTCTTTCTACATTACCCAGTTTCAGGGGCTCTGTTATGAGCAACAGAAAAGAGACTCATACTGGCACCTGACCAGCTTATTCCTTTCTGATATAATTTAGCTCAATGCAGAGCAGTTTTCCTCTGGCGATTCCATACGTACATAAGCAGGTACTGAAATAGAAGCTTTCATTGGGCCATCACAAGAAATATCTTCCCCTGAGGAATTCACAAGGAACCTGTTCACTCATTGGTTTTGCTAGATCCTGCAGAATGTCGGTGGGCTCTTGTAGCACAGTTAGTCCTCCTGTGCCCAAACGAATAGGGTGTGTGGAGTGGCTTATGTCTCCCTCCCCCATGTTTCTTGCAGTCAGTGAGCTCCCAAGTTGCTGGAGAGTTTTTCTACGCTCACAAGCCCAAAAGCTGCTGCCACCGGTGAACTGGTGCTTCACGAGGGTGAAGGACCAAGCTTCTGGTGCCTTCAGGTCACTTCCCCTCAACACAGGCATGAGCCGAGACAGCAGGTGCCATATTGCTTTTCCACTCACCATACACCTTAATTCTTCCCAGGGGGCCTCAGCCCCTCAGTTTTTATCTCACTGGTTCTCACATAAAAATTTCCCAACTCCAGCCCAGCTTGCAGAAACCAAAGGATACCTGCGTGACTCCATAATCTGGACATTCTGGGTGGGCTGCCTTCAGGAGAGAGGGACAGAAATGACCAAAGTGCTAGCTTTCTTCTACTCAGGCTCTTTTCCTGCCCTCCTGCTGCCCCAGTGGAGGCTGCTGAGAGACAAGTGAAGCAGGGCTCACTGGAACTCTTCCTCCTCTCTGTTGGTGCAAAGACCACACCAGGCCTTCCACAGAGAGTGGGGCTCAAACCTTCCCAGAATCCCCTTCCCATCCCCTACTGTTGCGGCCCAACCAGGTTCATTGCCTGCTGCCCAAGAAGAAGCCAGTATACTAAGTCAATAGATTTTATGGCAGAGAAAGAGTCTTTATTCTAGATAGCACTAAGTGGGGACATGGGAGAAATCTCAAATCCGCCTCCCCAAGATTTTGGGAGACACGGTTTTTTACAAAAGTTTGGCAGGCAAGGGATTAGGCAATTAGGTTTGTTAATTGAGGCAAAATCATAGGGATGTAGAAATCATCCTCTTGTGTTGTTTCAGTCCCTGGAGTCACAGTTCCAGTTGAGTCAGTTTCTTGGTATGGGCTGGCAGTCCTGGTGGGTCAGTAAGTCAACTGGAATGCGGGGCCTGGAAGATATCTTAATAATGACCTTTAGGTTTCCAAAAGGTGATGTTATCTATGGAGAAAGATAAGAATCTTTATGACCACTAGCTGCCTGGCTCCAGAGTGGCAATTATAGAAGTGCGAACAGAGGGGCAGCAACTAATTTTTATCATTATTTTTGGCGAGACACTTACCACAGTTCTTGGCTTGTACCCCATATTGACGTGCGGTTTCACTACCTGCAGCTACTGAGAGAGACAACAGTCACTACGCCGAGGCTTCCCCGGGGAATGGGGCTCAGACCTTCCCTATAGCGGTCCTATAGCAGAATGAGGGGTGCTCAGACTGTGAGCCCCATGCCCGCTGGCCCTCCTGGGTGCCAGTTGCCCAGCAACTGCATCACTGTGGTGCATGTCCCGAGGCAGAGGGACATCAAACCTACTTGAGGACCCTGTGGGCAGCTTGAGACCAGCACGCTTCTCCCTGGAATGGTCAGGGATTGATCTTTGGGAACCTGGGGACAGGCCCACAGACCAGATCCCATACACCCAGGTCTGAATCACATTGCTCAGGGGCAAGGAAGACAGATTTGTGATTGGGTGAGGCCACTACAGCCCTTCCCTGTGGCTTACCCTGAAAGCTGGGAGGAGACTTTTGACCCCAGGTGAAACAGATACATGCCAGCTTTTGTGGAGCCTGAGGGCAAGCTCTCCCAACCCAGCCTGCCAGCCACACTCCCCTACACACCTCTGCTGTGGCAGAGAATAAGGGCTCAGCTGAAGTTCCAGTCCAGTATCCCACCTGGAAGCACCTGGGGCAATCAAATGCTTCTCCGGAGGGAATAGAGCTGGTCACAGGTTCTAAACACTACACTGCAGCTTGTTCCTTCTGTCAAGGGCCACCTACTGGCAGGGAGGTCAATTTGCACAGGCCTTTACAGGATTTATTGATTCCAAAGCACAGAGTGTGGTTGATTCTCACCCACAAGGACCACCAACTGTCTCAGGGATTAAACTGGGTGTGCCATTATCTAATAAAAAGAAAATGTAAAAATAAGAAGCAAAAATTGCTCTGGATGAGAAGGAATCACTGAAAGATACCCAGATAAACAAAAAATCATGGTAGAAAGACATCCCCAAAAGAAGAAAATAACTCCCTACCAATTGATATTCACATCAGTGGACATTAGGTTGGATAAAGCCCATGTTCATACACGCGGTCCACAAGCCCCCTCAGGGCAGCGGGGCGTGGGGGTGGGTCTGTGCCCTCTCCAACACATCTGTCAGGCTGCCTATTGCCATTTTCTGGATTCTTGCTCCCTGGAAAAGCTGTCTTGCCTGTCCACGCTCACCACGACTCTGTTGTATAAAGGCATCATGAGTAGACAGGGCTGAGAGGGAGGAAAGAATACACATGGTGGTTTCCCCAGGCCCTGCTCTCCCTGAACTGCGCCAGGGAACTCACATCCTACCAGAGGCAGCCCTGTCCATTTTGGCCCATGAGACCCCATCTGCTCTTTCTTGTGGCTGGCGTCAGTGTCACATCCCACTCATGCTTGACGGTCTGCTACCAATGGTTACAGGTACACAGATTTCTACATGTTACGGTGTCATTCAGATGGCATGAAGAAGGCATGTCCCACATGAAAGAGGTGAGGACAAATGAATGCGCTGGAGCTGTGTTTTCTCTCCTCATACAACTACTTTCATTGCTGTTGCTATCAAGCTGCACTGCCGGTAAATTGGTTCAACCAAAGAGGGACCTGTTTGGCACTATCTGCTAAAGCTAAACGTAAGCATCCTCTGTGACACAACAATTGTAATTCCAATTTCTTTACCAACAGAAATATGTTCAGCATATGATATACATATACAAGAACTGACCATCATGGAGCAAGGGAAGCAAGAGACAGACGAGTTAGGCGGGTATTGGAATAATCCAGGAGAACTGTAAAGGTGGTTTGGACAGGAGTCATAACAGTGGAGGAGCAGAAAAGTGGTCTGATTCTGGTTGCATGTTGAAGGTACAGCTAAATACTTGCTGATGCAGTTAATGTGGGGCATGAAACAAACAGGATTCAAGGATGACAGCAAGGATGGAAAGAGTTTCTGTGTACCAAGATGGGGGAGACAGAAGAGCAGATTTAGGAGATAAAAAGTCTTAATAAATAAATCCTTCAGGATTACTTAATAATTTTATTTATTTAATAAAGCAGGGCTGGGCTCAGTGGCTCATGCCTCTAATCCCAGCAATTTAGGAGGCCAAGGCGGGAGGATCTCTTGAGGCTGGCAGTTCAAGATCAGCCTGGGGAACATAGTGACATCCCGTCTCTACCAAAATATGAAAAGTAGCTGAGTGAGGTGGTGAACACCTGTAGTCCCAGCTACTCAGGAGGATGAGGTGGGAGGGTCGCTTGAGCTCAGGAATTCGAGGCTACAGTGAGCTATGACTGTGCCACTGCACTCCAGCCTGGGCCATACAGCAAGAACCCAGTCTCTTAAAAAAAATCAAACTAATAAAAACAGTGAAACTAAGCTTCCTGTAAATGTTCCAGTTGATGATGTATATAGCGTGTATATATAGACATAGAAAATATAGTAAGAGTTCTACGTAAAATGGTAACTCTAAACCCATTATTCAATTTTATATATATACACACACACATATATATGCAGACACTGATATATATATATATATATATATGTATATATATATATATATGTATATATATAGTCTTTTTTTCTTTTGTGAGTCAGAGTGTCACCTTCTTGCCCGGCCTAGAGTGCCGTGGCGCCAGCCTAGGTCACAGCAACGTCAAACTCCTGGGCTCAAGTGATCCTCCTCCTTCAGCCTCCCAAGTGGCTGGGAATACAGTCATGTCCCAGGATGCCTGGCTAATTTTTTCTGTATATTTTAAGTTGGCCAATTAATTTCTTTCTATTTTTGGTAGAGATGGGGTCTCACTCTTGCTCAGGCTAGTTTTGAAATCCTGACCTTGAGTGATCCTAATGCCTTCCTCCAATAGTGCTAAGATTAGAGGCGTGAGCCACCGTGCCCGATCTCAATTATATATTTTAAAATGGAAAAACAGGAGCCACATCCTCTTTATGCCGAGCTGTTGTGGGCATCTATTGGGTTGACCCATAGCATGATATCATAAAAACATAAGATTTATGAAAGAAACTGAAGAAAGTCTTACTAAAACTTACTGTTCTAATTAAGTGGTGTATTATATATGCATATGTGATTATAATGTTGGAGAAAGTAATGTAATGATCAGAGTTGCAATTTGATATTGTTGTGGTGGTAAAAGACTAAAAGCAGATGTCTCTGGCAAAATAAAAAAAACCTCTGTTTTTTAAAATATTTTCAGAGAGGTGGAGCAAGATGGCTGAGAGGTGGAGCATGATGGCGGACGAATAACACCGCCAGACCGAGTGTCTCTGCAGAAAAGACAGATTCTAGCAGAAATTAGAGAAAAGAAGCAAGAAGACGAGCATACAGCAGACAAAGGCCGGAAGGAGGGGCACCTGAGACCCCCGGAGACTCCACGGGAGGAGGCTGCGGAGGAGAACTGGAGGCTGAGACCACCGGAACAGACCGGAGACCAGCGCAAGGGTAGGTGGATTTGCTGTTTCCCCTCCCCTGGATTTGGGACTGCTGGTGGGCTCCCCAGCGGGAGGAGGGACCTGCGGACACCAGCCCAGAGACAGCCGCTGCCAGCCAGCGGTGAGCCTGTAGCAGACGTGGCACCAGGTTCCCAACTTCCTCCGGGCACCTCCGTGTGCACAGACCCGAGCCGTGCGGCAGGCGCCATATTGCTTCCTCCTCCCCTCCGCCGACCCTACCCCCAGCTGCCCAGAGAGACAATACAGCCACCAGCCAGAGGCACCTGCAGGGAACGGGATCTTCCCTTTTGGGACCCTACAGCTGACTCAGGGGAACTCAGTCTGTGAGCTCCCTACCCGCCAGCTCTCCCAGGTGCTGCCGGCACGGTGTTTCCAGGAGAACGGTGTGGAATCAGAGGCTGAGAGACATAGACCCAGCTTGGGCTCCCTGTGGGTGAATTGGGACCAGAACTCCTCTCCCTGGTGGGGATACAGAATGAACTCTGGGACCCAGAGGTCGGACCTGAAGACCAGATCCCCTGCACCAAGGGCTAGCATTGCCCAGGGCACAGAAGGGTTATACGTGAACAGCCTACTGAGGTGTGTGTGCCTCCAGGGGCGGATAGGCATCGTAGAGGGCAACCCTCCTCCCAGGAGGAGGCCGTGCGCCCAGCCCAGGTGGCGTTCCTGTGCAGGGAACCTCCCCGCCGACATCACAGTCCCGGGAGTCCTGGTGGCTTGTGGTCTGGCCTGCTGGCAGAGGCCCAGGAGTAGCTGCGGAGTTGGGGAGGGTGGAAAGAAGCGAGGCCCGCTCCAGAATGCAGGTCTCAGACAGCCCCACCCCCACCCCCAGACTTTCTGGCTGAGCGAGACCATTCCAGTCCCGCCCTGACAGCTTTTCCTGGAAGCAGAGAGCAGAACTTTGACCCCTGCTAACGGCCTGAGGGCAGGCTTACCCAACCCACCTCTGCCCAGAACAAGCGCTGATAACAGGACACAAAATCAACAGCATAGCCTGTTCCTCCAAGCAAACGCCACCTACTGACAGGGACGGCATCTTGCAAAGCCTTTCCACGGCACCCACTGACTCAATATACAGGGAGTGGTCCAATTTCACCCACAGACACCACCTAACGCCTCAGAAACTAAACAAGGTGTGTGAATACCCAAACAATAACTTAAGGAAAGAAACAACAACTGATCGACATGGGAAGAAATCAGCGAAAGAACTCAGGAAATATGAAGAACCAAACGGAAAACACACCCCCAAAGAGGAGCACCAGTCCCCTAGAAACGGACACCGACCAAAATCAGGCAACCAATATAACAGAAGAGGAATTTCGTATGTGGATCATAAGAACACTCACCGAGCTGAAACAACAACTTCATAACCAACATAAAGAAACTACAAAAAGCCTCCAGGATATGGAAAAAGAAATAGACACAATGAAGAAAAGTGTAACCGAACTCCTGGAAATGAAGAATCAATTCAAGGAACTACAAAATACAGTGGAAAGTCTCAAGAACAGGGTAGATGAAACAGAAGAAAGAATCTCAGAGCTTGAATAACACTCTCCAATTAAATAAATCAGTCACAGAAATAGAGCAGAGAAACAAGAGAAAAGAGCAAAGACTACAAGAGCTGTGGGATTATCTGAAGAAACCTAATGTGTGGGTCATAGGGTTACCAGAAGGGGAAGAAGACAACACTCAAGGGTTGGACAAGCTGTTTGAAGATATAATAGAGGAAAATTTCCCAGGCCTTGCTCAAAATCTTGATATACAAGTTCAAGAAGCTCAGAGGACCCCCGGGAGATTCAATGCAAACAGGAAGATGTCACGACATGCAGTCATCAGACTGACCAAAGTATCAACTGAAGAGGCCCTTCTAAGAGCTGTAAGACAAAAGAAGCAAGTATCATACAAGGGAAAGCCAATTCGAATAACATCAGACTTCTCTAATGAGACTTTACAAGCAAGGAGAGACTGGGGCCCCATTCTCACTCTTGTGAAACAAAACAATGCCCAGCCTAGAATATTATTCCCTGCAAAATTAAGCTTCATATATGAAGGAGAAATAAAAACATTCTCAGACAAGCAAAGGCTCAGAGAATTGACCAAGACAAGACCAGCCCTACAAGAAATACTTAAAACAGTGTTACGCATGGCACATCATAATAATAACCCACGAATATAAAAACAACCAAAACCCAAAGATTAAAGGCCATATATTACAATGGCTCAAGACAGAAATCATAGCAACAACATACAACCCAACAGAATGGTCAGTAATCTACCTTACCTATCAGTTCTCTCAATAAATGTGAATGGCTTAAACTCTCCACTCAAGAGACATAGGCTGGCTGAATGGATAAGAAAATACAGGCCAAGTATATGCTGTCTTGAGGAAACACATTTAACCGGCAAGGATGCACATAGACTAAAAATAAAAGGGTGGAGATCATTATTCCAAGCAAATAGAAGCCAAAAAAAGGCTGGTGTGGCAGTTCTAATTTCAGACGATTTAGTTTTTAAACCAACAAAAGTAGTAAAAGACAAAGAGGGTCATTATATAATGGTGAAGGGCACACTTCAACAAGAAGAGATAACAATTTTAAATATATATGCACCCAACTTAGGTGCACACAGATTCATAAAGCAAACCTTACTGGAGCTAAGCAAATGGATTAATAGCAACTCCATAATCGCCAGAGATTTCAACACCCCACTGACGGCACGAGACAGATCCTCCAAACAGAAAATTAATAAAGAAATAATGGACGTAAACAAAACTCTAGAACAAATGGGTCTGACTGACATTTACAGAACATTGTACCCCAAATCCACTGAATATACATTCTTCTCGTCAGCTCACAGGATATTCTCTAAGATTGACCATATCCTAGGACACAAAGAAAATCTCAAGAAATTTAAAAAAATAGAAATCATACCATGTACCTTCTCAGATCACAGGGGAATAAAAGTCGAAATCAACCCTAACAGAAACTGACATTTCTACACAAAAACATGGAAATTAAACAACCTCCTACTAAATGATTACTTCATAAATCAAGAAATCAAGACGGAAATAAAAAACTTCTATGAAGAAAACGACAATGGAGAGGCAAGTTATCAACTCTTCTGGGACACAGCTAAAGCAGTTCTGAGAGGAAAGTTTATCTCCATAAATGCCTATAAGCAAAAGACAAGAAGATCACAAATAGACAATCTAATGAAACGAATCAAAGAGCTGGAAAAAGAAGTACACACCAGCCCCAAACCCACCAGAAGAAGTGAAATCAACAAGATCAAATCAGAACTAAACGAAATTGAAAACAGGGAAGCTATTCGGAAGATTAATAAAACAAAAAGTTGGTTCTTTGAAAAAATAAACAAAATGACACACCATTGGCTAAGCTAACGAAAAGCAGAAAAGAGAAATCTCTAATAAGCTCCATCAGGAATAAAAAAGGAGTTATCACAATTGATCCCAAAGAGATACAAGATACAATTTATGAATACTACAAAAATCTTTATTCACACAAACTGGAAAATGTGGAGGAAATGGACAAATTTCTAGAAACACACAGCCTCCCAAGGCTTAACCAGAAAGAAATAGATTCCCTGAACAGACCAATCTCAACAGCTGAAATAGAAACAGCAATTAAAAATCTCCCTAAAAAGAAAAGTCTCGGTCCAGATGGCTTCACACCTGAATTTTACCATACTTACAAAGAAGAACTAGTACCTATCTTGCAGAAACGATTCCACAACATCGAGAAGAACGGAAACCTCCCCGACACATTTTATGAAGCGAATATTACTCTGATACCAAAACCAGGAAAGGATGCAAAAAAAAAAAAGAAAACTACAGACCAATATACCTAATGAATATAGATGCAAAAATTTTCAACAAAATCTTAGCTAACCGAATCCAGACACTTATCAAAAAAATAATCCACCACGACCAAGTGGGCTTCATCCCAGGGATGCAGGGATGGTTCAACATACCTAAATCTATAAATGCAATTCACCACATAAACAGAAGCAAAAACAAAAACCACATGATTCTTTCAATGGATGCAGTAAAAGCTTTGGTCAAAATTCAACACCCTTTCATGATACGAACACTTAAGAAAATAGGCATAGAAGGGACATACCTAAAAATGATACAAGCCACATATGACAGACCCATAGCCAACATCATACTGAATGAAGAAAAATGGAAATCATTCCCACTTAAAACTAGACAAGTCTGCCCACTATCTCCACTTCTGTTCAACATAGTGCTGGAAGTCTTGGCTACAGCAATCAGACAGGAAAATGGAATCAAAGGTATCCAAATAGGGACAGAAGAGATCAAACTTTCACTGTTTGCTGATGATATGATATTGTATCTAGAAAACCCCAAAGATTCAACCAAGAAACTCCTGGAACTGATCAATGAATTTAGTAAAGTCTCAGGATACAAAATCAATACACAGAAATCAGAGGCATTCATATACGCCAACAACAATCTCATTGAGAACCAAATCAAAGACTCAATTCCCTTCACAATAGCAACAAAGAAATTAAAGTACCTAGGAATATACTTAACCAAGGACGTAAAAGACCTCTACAGGGAGAACTATGAAACACTGAGGAAGGAAATAGCAGAGGATGTAAACACATGGAAATCCATACCATGATCGTGGATCGGCAGACTCAACATCATCAAAATGTCTATACTACCCAAACTGATCTAGAGATTCAATGCAATACCTATTAAAATCCCATCAGCATTCTTCACAGATATAGAAAAAATAATTTTACGCTTTGTATGGAACCAAAGAAGACCCCGAATATCAAGAGAAATTCTAGGCAACAAAACCAAAATGGGAGGCATTAATATGCGAGATGTCAAACTATACTACAAAGCTGTAGTAATTAAATCAATATGGTATTGGCACAAAAATAGGAATATTCACCAGTGGAACAGATGTGATAATCCTGATATAAAACCATCCTCATATAGCCATGTAATCTGTGACAAAGCAGACAAAAACATACGCTGGGTAAAAGAATCAGTTTCAATAAATGGTGCTGGGAAAACTGGATAGCCACCTGCAGAAGGCTAAAACAGGACCCACACCTTTCACCTCTCACAAAAACCAACTCACGCTGGATAACAGACTTAAACCTAAGGTATGAAACTATTAGAATTCTAGAGGAAAAAGTTGGAAACACTCTCCTAAACATCGGCCTGGGCAAAGAGTTTATGAAGAAGTCCCCAAAGGTAATCACAGCAGCAACAAAAATAAATAAATGGGACATGATCAAACTACAAAGCTTCTGCACAGCCAAAGAAATAGTCATGAAAGTAAACAGACAACCTACAGAATGGGAGAAAATTTTTGCATCCTATGCCTCCGATAAGGGAGTGATAACTAGAATATACTTAGAACTCACAAAAATCAGGAAGAAAAAATCAAATAACCCCATTAAAAAGTGGGCAAAGGACTTGAACAGAAACTTTTCTAAAGAAGACAGAAGAATGGCCAACAAACATATGAAAAAATGCTCAACATCTCTAATCATCAGGGAATTGCAAATCAAAACCACAATGAGATATCACTTAACCCCAGTAAGAATGGCCTTTATCAAAAAATCTCCAAACAATAAATGCTGGCATGGTTGTGGAGAGAGAGGAACACTCCTACACTGCTGGTGGGACTGCAAACTAGTTGAACCTCTGTGGAAAGCAATATGGAGATATCTTAATGCGATCCAAGTGAATCTACCATTTGATCCAGCAATCCCATTGCTGGGCATCTACCCAAATGATCCAATGACACTCTACAAAAAAGACACCTGCACTCGAATGTTTATAGCAGCACAATTCATAATTGCAAGGCTGTGGAAACAGCCCAAATGCCCATCAATCCAAGAATGGATTAATGAAATGTGGTGCATGTATACCATGGAGTACTATTCAGCTCTAAGAAACAACGGTGATATAGCACATCTTATATTTTCCTGGTTAGAGCTAGAACCCATACTATTAAGTGAAGTTTCCCAAGAATGGAAAACAAGCACCACATATACTCACCAGCAAATTGGTATTAACTGAATAGCACCTAAGTGGACACATAGGTACTACAGTAATAGGGTATTGGGCAGGTGGGAGGGGGGAGGGGGGCATGTATATACATACATAATGAGTGAGATGTGCACCATCTGGGGGATGGTCATGATGGAGACTCAGACTTTTGGGGGGAGGGGGGAAATGGGCATTTATTGAAACCTTAAAATCTGTACCCCCATAATATGCCGAAATAAAAAAAAATAATATTTTCAATAACTATGACGTATCATTACCCTCTTTTGGTGTCTTAATTTAGCAAGTTAAGACATTTCTTAACATTTAACTCTCTTTACATTAACTCCTCATGGTGCATTATCTTTGGATATGCTGCTTCGGATTATGTTTGCTAATATATGGGGCTTTCCTGTTAATGTTGCAAAACAATCACATCTCTGGCCAGGAAGCCAATAATCTAGCTAAGAGTTGCATGAAGAAGAGGAAAATGTGTTCACAGAACTTCACTCAAGTGACCCCCAGACCCAGGGATGGCTCTGGCACATGCAAGGGGGGATGAGTGAAGGGCAGGGAGAGGGGCAGCAGGAAGCCTCCTCCACTTCCAGAACAGGGACAGCCAGCAGTAGGCTCCACCTCCCTACTCACTGTCAGGTATTCTCCTGCTTCCTGCCCCTCACCCTGCCCTGGGAATCCTCAGCCCCGCCCCTCTGATTCAGGCCCCGCCCCCTCCAGGGCATTGGGCCTGCCCCCAAGTTCTCTCCAGACCTGGCCACGCCCCTGTTCCAAGCATGCACACTTGAGACCACTTGGCCTGGGAGGAGGAGCCCGCAATGGCACTCAGGCCACGCCCACAGCCCATCCCCTGAACACATCTCCGCAGGCATACACTTCTGAGGTCTGGGAGTATGATGATCAGACTGGTAATATAATTTTGTGACGTTGGTAAAAGACTAAAAGCAAATGTCTCTGGGAAAATAATACCCACTGACCTAAATAGGGGGCCCAAATGGGGACAAAGGAACATTTTTCTTTGCCTCAACCATCTGACACAGCCCCTAGGGGACAATGTTCTCAAGCTGCCCCTGCTGCCTAGAGTCCTCTCTACCCCAGACCTACGTGATAATTATGAGCCCAAGTGACTTGTGCAGAATCCAGGACACAGAAAGAGCACACAACAGGAGGGGGAAAGAATGTTCTCTGCGGGAGGCACTGGTCAATTTGACACACCTTTCCACAAATGTTCCCAGCTCCAATGGGACTAAGTTCTGCCTCCTCCTCTGCTCATTGTGTCCTTGCAACTATGAGGAAAAATTAAAGTTGTTCCCTCTGGATGAGTGACATTACCATATAGTTCCCTTGTTATCCTGTCTGTTGTGTCATGATGAATTGACAACTTCTTGGCAGTAGGAAAGAGAAGGGTTTTACAATGAGAAACAACAAAGTTGTTTTTAAAAAGAAAGGAAAACAGGGCGATTACAAGAAATGAAGTAATAAAATAAGGTAATGCTTACAAATTGAGTGAAAGCAATAGAAAGTAATTGGAAATACAATAGAATTATGAATGTATATGAAAAAGAAAGTCTAGCCGGGCGTGGTGGCTCACGCCTGTAATCCTAGCACTTTGGGAGGCCGAGGCGGGCGGATTGCTCAAGGTCAGGAGTTCGAAACCAGCCTGAGCGAGACCCCGTCTCTACCAAAAATAGAAATAAATTAATTGACCAACAAAAATATATATACAAAAAATTAGCCGGGCATGGTGGTGCATGCCTGTAGTCCCAGCTACTCGGGAGGCTGAGGCAGTAGGATCGCTGAGCCCCGGAGATTGAGGTTGCTGTGAGCCAGGCTGACGCCACGGCACTCACTCTAGCCTGGGCAACAAAGTGAGACTCTGTCTCAAAAAAAAAAGAAAAAAAAAAAGAAAGTCTAGATGACAACAAAATACAAATAATATTAATGAATAATGTTAATTTTTCCTAATCTCTATTTTCAAATTCCCTTTGATGAATATCTGTTCCCCAACTCCCACATCCAAATAAACTTCATGCCATTCTAGGGTGCTGTGGGGTTAAGAGCAAACAAGATATAGAATCACACATATCTGGGTTCTACTCTTGCCTCTGGAACTTAGTGACAGTATGTCCTTGACCAAATCACTTGACTTCTCTGAGACATACATATGGAACCCAGCTGCCTAGATTCACATGAGCATGAAGGAAGATGACACGGACAAATGCTTAGCACAGGGCCTGTCAGAGGTAGTAAATGAGCTATTGTAGTCATCACAACAGAGAGATTGATGACTTTGTGATTTTGCTAGTTATTTGTTGTTTATATTACTGATCTTGAGTTAAAAATATATGTGAAAAGCACCATCAAATCTCACCAAGCTTTAAATTCTTGCCCTGTAGGTCCTACTTCTGCCTTGAGGGTGTTTTACACACCTTGCCCCTCCTGTAATGTCCCTCTTCATCCAGGCTTCTCATTGTGAATTAAAGACTCTCTGGGAAGTTGGGGTGACAGGGTGAACCAGCCCTATATAATCCCTGGTCTATGGGTAGGTAACAGCTCAGAGAACCTTCAGCAGCACAACTCCAGTCTCAGTTGGTGGCTGTCTTGCTGAGACCATGGTCACCATAACTCACACATTTTCTCCTATGTAGACAGAATGAGGGAAGTGGCCATACACTAGGCCAATGACCCTTCGTTGTCTGGGGGCCAGTGCAACAGGTCATTGAAAGCCTCATCTGACTATGACAAAAATTCATGACCAGATTCCCAACACAAACTTATGAAGACCATGTGGGGCTACCATTGCTTCAGATGGTGCTAGAAGGGAGACTGATTGATGGTAATAACTCAAATGTCACTCACTGGCCATCTGATCCCTACTTTCTCCTTCCCTTTCAAACTCCACACTGCCCATAGCAGGTTTCAGAGAATCTCGGGGGAGAGGGGCGCACATATGGAGGGTACTATGCTGGTTGGTGGCATGGGTGAAGGTGGCTGGTTGGGAGTGTCTCACAGCCTAATGTGAAGACTGATTCTGTAACACACAAGAAGGTCAGAAAAGGCATATAAACAAAGTTTCAGCTGCAACTGGAGAAAAAGAGAAGTGATTTGAACTCTGCATACTGGTGAATCGCTCAGGCAGGAAGTGATGCACTGCAGCTCAGGGCCCTCTGGACTAAATGGCCAGGGTAGAGTTGCTGACACCTGCAGCTTAAGATCTCTGTGACACACAGGGGGAGACACTGAGCCCAACCACCCAGTGTGGTACGTCTACAGGCAGGACACTGTTTGTAATGGTCTTATTCTCTTTTCCTGTGGGGAAAGATTTTAACGATCATGATGATGAGGCTACTTGATGAGCTATTTAAGCTCAGGTAAACAGCACAAAGGACACACAATTTCACTTAATTGTAAATTTTATACAGGCAGTGCAAATTGTACTGACATGCATAAAGAACAAACAATGAGAAAAAATCTTCTACCCATTTAATTAATTGAATCCTGATATTACAAGGCCTTTATAAGACCTAGTGGTGTGGTGTAAGGAGAGATGCCTCAGACATGAGGGACCAAGATTCATCACTAATGCAGGCTTTACCAGGAATCCACTGCGTGCTTGATGTTTCTGGCTGTGGTCCTCATGACTTCCGGGATGATCTTCGGCAGAAATGCTGGTCACCTCACCTCTGCCTTACCCTTGGAAGTATCAGGATATTCCCCCACCGCCCCCACAATCCCCAAACATGTAGAATATGTATTTGTTGCCTTCATGAAATGTCAAAAGGATCACTTCCCTCATGGAGGTATTAGATTACCTGCCATCTTTAGGGGAGTACTTCCATAAAGAAAGGGAAGAGCTTCCATCGTGGCTAGAACTCACACCCCTGCCCCAGATTATATAGCTCAGAGCTCTTCCCTAGTTCATGCAGTGATGCACATGGCTGAACCACAGCCTGCTTGATCACACTGGCATTCACTGTGAATAATAAAAATCTACAAGAAGAATCTTCTCCAACAAACATTTTATTGGAATAAAACAAGAACTTTACAAAATGCAAGAAAATAAAGCAAAAAATATATTTTAAAAACACAGAAATAAGGCTAGCTCAGGAGAATGCAATAGCAGGTCTTCTAAATTATTAATATTTTGTCTGCAATGAATGATATTAATGAGACTTAGAAGGCTGTCACTCATTCTCCTGTCTAGTTCCAAAGTCTAGATCCTAAGAGTATGATTGGCTCAACTAGGGTGAGGTGAAAAGCACCAAACCCAGTAACTATGGTCAGGGAACTTGGTCACAGAAAAAACAGAAGGGTGTGGGAAAGTCTCAGATAAATGGGGCCTGCTGGACAGACCAATCATCCTAAGACTCCTGCCTCCCACCTACCGGACATACATACAGTACATAGATGTTTTGACATTTCCCCATAGGTAAACTATTTAAAAGGATCTCTTGAGTAAGCACAAAAGCACATACTGTAAACAATGAAAACCACTGAAAGTCGAAGCCAATCCCATAGTCACAGTACCCCAAAGTCAATTCCTGTTCATATGTATAAATAGCTGATGTTATGTAGCCACTCCTTGAATCGAAGGTGAAGTTCACGGCTTCTGTATAACTGTTGTGATTCTATAAAATTCAAGAACCTATAGACTGGGCTGGGCACGGTGGCTTACGGTGTAATCCTAGCACTCTGGGAGGCCGAGGTGGGTGGATTGCTCAAGGTCATTAGTTCGAAACCAGCCTGAGCAAGAGCGAGACCCCAACTCTACTCTAAATAGAAAGAAATTAATTGGCCAACTAACATATATGTATAGAAAAAAATTAGTCGAGCAGGGTGGCGCATGCCTGTAGTCCCAGCTACTCAGGATGCTGAGGCAGTAGGATTGCTTGAGTCCAGGAGTTTAAGGTTGCTATGAGGTAGGCTGATGCCACGGCACCCACTCTAGCCTGGGTAACAAAGTGAGACTCTGTCGCAAAAAAAAAAAAAAAAAAAAAAAAAAAAAAAAAACCTATAGACAGGGGCGGGCACAGTGGCTCATACCTGTAAGTAATCCTAGCACTCTGGGAGGCTGAGGCTGGAGGACCGCTTAAGCTCAAGAGTTTAAGACCAGCCTGAGCTGTGAGACCTTGTTTCTACCAAACATAGAAAACTTAGCAGGGCATCGTGGCAGATCCCTGTAGTCCCAGCTACTTGGGAGGCTGAGGCAGGTGGATCACTGGAGCCAGGAGTTTGAGGTGACTGTGAGCTGTGATCATGCCACTGCACTTTACCCTGGGCAACAGAGCAAGAATTTGTCTCAAAAAATAAAAAACAAAAAAAAAAAAAGAAAAAACAAAAAAACAGAAACAAAACTTATACACTAAAGGTTAATCTTAAACATTGCTGATATAAAATACCACACAGAAATTAAAGAATCAAGGCCAAATAATATGATAATATGGAAACAGTAATGGTATCTCCCATTTCCCCACGCAGAAGCATTCTCCTTCTCTTGAGTTCTACAGTTGGTGGGGAGAAGTCATCTGTTATCAGGGGAGTTTCCATGCTTACCTCTAACCCCTGGCTCCCAGATTCACAACTTCTGGACCTTGGAGAAGCACAGGTGCTTGGTTCCTGGCTTAAATTGTGTTCCTCATCCTGTAGATTAGCATGCTGACTGTGCAACCAGCAGTCCAAGCTGACACTAGGGTGGAGTCTACAACAGGCCTTTACAGGATTCTGTAGGCCTTGTGTCTGACTAACGGAGACACTGAGAAAGTCAGTGAATCCACCAGGATTGACTGAACACAGCCCACTGCTGTTCTTTCCTCAAGTTGGTAAGCAGCACCAGGGTAGGTCTGCACATGATCAAGAAGAGGCAAAGGAAGCTCAGGAGACCAACCCAAATCTAACTGTTGGGTGGCCAGCTTGACAGCTGTCAGTAATAAATACACTGTATTACTAAAGTCAGTCCAATGGGCTGAGAGGCCAAACCAAAACTAGAGGGATGTGGAGGAATGGATTCAAATTGTACAGAATTGTGCACATATTTTGCACACTCTTTAGACCATTTGGAGAGCCCTGTACACTAAATATCCATTACAGAGGATCTGAGTTCTCATCTCCTGCCAAGAATTCTATCAGGTCATAGGTATCATAAGTCATAGAGAGCAGATCGATCTCTGCTCCTCCAGGGCACTCAAGGACAGAAGGGATATGAGAGGAACAGTACAGCCCCACCTGCCAACTGACCATTAACGTCAGCATATCAATGTAAACAATCTAATGATGTGATTACTCACTCCAGTTGACCACACAGAACTCCCCATGAGGACACTGGTGTGAGTAAAAGCATGTGCAGGCTACAGGAAGGAGCACGTGCTCATGCTAGTCACTTGTCCCTGAGGTCCTATTTCAACAAGGGGCACTTGAGGAAGTTCTTGGCACATGCCTGACTTTGGCTATGACTCAGAATCACTAGTTTGAGGAGGGGTAGATTGGAGGAACTCGTACCTCAGGGTAGCATGTCATAAAAGTAAATATAAAGTAAAGTAAGAAAAAGGTTAAATGTCCCTGTTTAAAGAAGGAAGAGACCTAGTCCTTCCCTTTCCCTAGAGCATTTACTTTAGAAAACTTATAATTGTTAAGTTCTTCCTCTGCCTGTTTGCAAAGTATGCAAATACTTTCTTTGTTTTGCTTTTTTGAGACAGAGTCTTGCTCTGTTGTCAGGGTAGAGGGCCATGGCCTCTGCCTACCTCACAGCAACCTCAAACTCCTAGGCTCAAGCGATCCTCCTGCCTCAGCCTCCCAAGTAGCTGGGACTACATGCATTTGCCACCATGCCCGACTAATTTTTCTGTATATTTTCAGTGGTCCAGCTAATTTCTTTCAATTTTTTTTAGTAGAGACAGGTCTCGCTCTTGCCCAGGCTGGTCTTGAACTCCTCAGCTCAAACAATATGCCTGCCTGCCTCTGCATCCTATAGTGCTAGGATGACAGGTGTCAGCCACCACGCCCAGCCCACAAATCTTTTTAAAAGCAAAATGTGCCAATTGCCAATTTTAAAATCAGGAATGGACAAGGACCTGGCAGTAAGCCGTTTGGGCTGCATGAGAACTAGGTATAAAGAAGATAACTTAAGCAGTCGACATCAGAACTTCAGATTAGCCCTCCTGAAAAAGATACAGGGAAATATACATCACAAGAAGTGCCCAAGGCTGCTGATAAAGGTACCTGAGAAAACCCTAGACTAGGAAGGAGATGAGGGAATACAGCGCATCAGGGAGGATTCAACAGTATTAGCAAAAGCAACAGCAGTGCCTGCCCAGAACTCCCTCACATTATTGTACTATGCAACCATAGAAAACATTAGACACAATATAAAAAAGTAGGCAGCACAAGGCTGACACAGCAAAGCCCTCAGCAGCAGACAAGGCACTGTTAACTGAGGAAGTGGAAAATAAGAAGGTGTCCTTATGGTGAATGTCTCAACTTTGCCAGAAGGCCATATTTTCTCATGTCCCATCTATCAATGTGCATTTTTTTCCTCTGACATCATAATCTGGAATACCTCACGTTCCCGCTTGAACACTTAGGCAACCTGAAACAGGGAAATGGCTGAACCTTCCCCTCCTCACATTGCAACTCCCCTTACCCCTTAACAGCGTCAGTGGCTCCAGTACTACACAACATGCATACAACCCTCACTACTGTGCCCACACCTCTCTCTCCTTGAGCATGCAGGCAAGGTCTCCTTCAGACAGTGTAGAGGTCCTCTGAGGGGACCAAATGGCAGATGGGTCAGACCACTAAAGGGCAAGAGCTTCCAGCAGACGACTAGGGAAAGTGATACCTACAGCCTGCAGGTATTTGCTCTTTTCAGCATGAGGAACAGGGAGGAAAGGGAGGAGTTAACCCTCCAGCCAGATACCCAAACTAGGAGATCCTTGACACCCAGGCTCATCTGAAGATACACAGGAGGATCTGAATGTCACTAGCTTCACCTACTGGTCAGTGGTATGACCCACATGACTTTTTCTTTCCCACCAACGTGCAGAGTACAGTCAAGGGAAGGGTGTAGGAAGCTAACGGAGAAACGCTTGGCCAAAAGGTCCACGTGCGTTCCCACTCACTGAAACAGGAGTACTCGTGATTCCTGGGGTGTCACTGCTGTGCATAGTGCAAGCCATTCTGTTCAGCACATTAGTGTCTCAGCACAGAAGCCTGACAACAGGCCATCATCTATTTGGGATCCCTGGACCCCAAATTCCCCATGCTCCAGTATCTGCCAATGCCACTGTGTGGACCTTCCACAAAGCATTTGGGCCATTGGGGTGTGGAAGAAACAAGCACCCGGGCAGAATGTTGCAAGCACGTACCAGCAACAGCAGCTCACTTCCGTGTCTCTGCTGGTGAACACAGCTCACTAGTAATAGGAAAGACTGAGTGGTCAGCTCAACCAAAAAGTATCCTTCCAGAGAAACAACCGCAGGAGACAGGCCATTGAATACTCAATGCCTGTTACAACCTTCCCACCAGAGGTCCTTGGCCTCAGCTTCTCTGAGCAGCTCTACCCAGTGCCACTGTCCCCAGCCCCTTCCCACCTCTAGGCTGTAAGCCCCTGATGGAGTCACCGTATGCAATGTGTCATTCCATCTGTCCTGATCTCAGAATCCTCTCCCCCTTACTGAGCTCTCACCTCTATAAAGCTTCTCTTTGAAGAACAGACAATCTAAGTGGCTGAGGATCCAGACATGCAATTCATTTAGTTCAAGTTGTACTGTCACATCTTTTTAGGATCATTTTTATCACCAGTTATTTCTGCTACAAGAAAAGCACCCTGTGTAACCTCTGGATAACCTTACTGAGGGCAAAATGGAGAGAAGGTAGAGGTGATGGTAACTATTGATTTTTCAAGCACCAAAATGTTACTAAAAAGGCTTCTCATAGCTTGTGATTAATACCACAGGATCTGGGGTCAGCTAATCTCCGAATTGAGACCTCTCTCTGCTCTTTGTTCTGTCTTTGTTCCCATGGCAAGATATTGACCTAATCTGTCCATGATTAATTTCATCTGTAAAATGGAGATACTAGAAGTACTTATCTCAATGGCTTCTGAGATACTTAAGTAAGAGAAAACACAAAAAAAGAACCAAGCACAGTTCTTACAGTTCCTAGTAAGCTTTGTTTGTTTGTTTGTTTGTTTGTTTGAGACAGAGTCTCACTGTGTTGCCCAGGCTGGAGTGCAACAGCATCGTCATAGCTCACTGCAACCTCAAACTCTGAGGCTCAAGTGATCCTCCTGTCTTAGCTTCCTCAGTAGCTGGGACTACAGGTATGTGCCACCACACCTGGGTAAGTTTTCTATCTTTTTAAGAGAGAGGGTATCGCTCTTGCTCAAGCTGCTCTTGAATCCATGACCTCAAGCAATCCTTCCACCTTGTCCTAACAAAGTGCTAGGATTACAGGCAAGAGCCACGGCACCGAGATCCTAATACGCTTTTTATATCAGTGGTAGCTGTGGCGGTTTTCTTATTAGCATTATCACCCCACCCCATCATCATCATCATCATCATCATCATCATATTCAGGAGGCTACTGTGCCTCTTAAAATGTTTGTTGCTGTCCCAGTGACACTACTGAATGCATGAACAGGGAGTCAGTATGACAGGGGAGGTGCTGAGCTGCATTCTTATCACTGGTTCACATATTGCACTTTTGATTGGTCCATATGTTCCAGAATAACAACGTAGCCACTAGGAAGGCTAGAGTAGGCATTCAAGTTAGAAGACACAGGCTTTCAGTTTCAAGAGGGGTAGGAGAGGCATGTGTCTTTTTTTTGCCTATTAATTAAAAATAAATAGGGCTTATCTACTGTTACTCGCACACATCTTCATTTCCTCAAAGATCCTGAGAGAGGCAGGCACTTTCCAGACAGGGGAAAACAGCAGAAAGAATGAATTGGGTAAGTTGAGTAGATATCAAATTTAGAGAAGAAAAGAAATTACTGAGAAAGAGACCACACAAGGTTCTTTTGTATTCTGTGCTCTCATTGCTATCCACAGCATAAAGTCATTTGCTTTATAAAATAATACAATAAAACAATGTATATTGTCACAGAAAAACCTAACTGGGAATACACCAAAGTGGTCACAGTGGGTATGATTCTATACAGATGGATTTTCAGAGAATTAAATTTCATTATAATTAAATTTCATTATAGTCTTCAGAAATCTCTAGAATTTTTATATGAGCACATATTACACATATCTATCATCTGAGAAGTCATTTCAAAACAAGATGAAGAGTGAACACATCAGCCCTTATGTATGTTGTATCATTTCATTAAATATTAGCTAAATTTATTTGTCTCCTACATACATAATCCATAGAGTTTCAGTCAAAGGCCTTGCCCTAAAGTGTCCATTATAATCTATTCTCCTTCTATAACCCATATAAATCAGAGGCATTAAAAATACACTAAGGCATATGTAAATTCAACATGAAATACTTCACACCCAGAATTTACGGCACATTATCATTCTCACTAGTGAGTAGACATTCATTGACCATGTGCCTGACGAGACTAACTGACAAGGTTGGCCTAGGAATGAACTCCTGGGAAATATTCAAAGAGCCAGGTCCTACCTTAAATTCAGAAGAAGTCCATCTTGTCTATTATTGAGACTTCTGGTCATGAGATGTCCAATTAGAGTCATCTTTTTGGATGGTGATTTTTAAGTTCCCCAAAGTGGAATTACCCATTAAACCATTCTTTAGGTCTTCTTCACCCTCCCTCAAAGAAGAGACACAAAATAACTTCAACAGGGAGTGGACACAAGTGGGTGTGGGAAAGGGAGGAGGCATCATTGTCATACTTGGTTCACAACTGTTCTTGACTAGCAAATAACCTGCGTTTGGTCACCATCATGTCACATGGTGAAGGAACACGGATGGCTGTGGGTAGAACTTTTTCTAAACATCTCAGGCCTCAGTTTTTCACTGGGTGGGAAACCAGGGCTCTGATCTTTCACAGCTTTAAAATAATTTAACCAATTACAGGGATAAATTAAAAGTCTTTGAAATGTACACATACGTTATAAAGTCTAGACACTTTGGCTTTGAGTCTCAACACACGCAAAAAATGTATTTTCTTTTGATTCTGGATGGGTGTCTACCATTACAACCCATGCTAATACAACAGTGGAGGATTCAGAGACCTCTATTGAGACAACGGGTTAGAAGTTTCTTCGAGCACTTCTTAGAGTAATTCTATATTTATATCTAGTACATTTCTCCCCATCTGAAATTGTCATAAGTCTTAACTTACTTTTCAAGAATTACTGCCCACAAAAGAAATGATTTTATATAAGCAAGGACAGAAAGGAAACCCTATTGGCACTACCAGTTAAGAAACACTCCCAGCTGGCACTTTTTGACAAATCCCAGCACGTCCTGATGGCTATAAGTCAGGTCAGCTCTGATGTGAGGTGTCTGAGGTAGCCAGAAAGGAACAAAGCTCATAGTAAGGAAAAGTCCAGGTTCCTATGCTACCTCCTTGCAACCATTATAAAGGTTGGTTTTGAAAGAGATGCCCAAGTAATCTCTGAGGAAACTTGCTGAGCCTACAAAAGGAAACAAGCATTTTGTTGAAATTATGGGAAAAGTCTAAAGAAATGGGATGGGGGTGGAGGCTGGACAGGTAGGAGAAGAGCTAAACCAAGCACCATAACGTGCTGCTCCAATGAACATATTCTGGAAATGAGGTGCTAAATCCTTGAGTATCTCCTATGTGCTGAGCACTTTACAAAGATTTTTGTGTTTGATTTTCACAACATCCCTGATAGCATGGTATGATTCTCATTTTGCAAATGAGGAAAAGGAGACTCAAAGATGAGAGTGAGAAAGAGCCAAAGGTCTTTCAGATTCAGATACAACAGACTTACTGTGAATAAAATATATTGTGTGGTCTTAGCCGTCTGCAAAGCAAAGCGATGGCCAACAATGTATGGAGGGGTAGATATTTAAAGCAGTATTGAGCTACATAATACTTGAATTGTTAGCCTATTTGCCCAAAACCCCTATCGGATGAGTGCCCATCCAGCCACAGTGAGTAGACTGGCAGACTATCATTCTCTGGCACTCAATTGGTCTACAGGTCTCATCTTTCTCATATAGGAAAGGCCCTATATATTGCTGGTTTTAGATCATAGTCAAAGCCGCATTTTCATACCTGTAAAAAGATCATATGTGCATTATTTCCATAATTCCTGGATTCCTGAATTTTGTTTTTGGAAATCTTATCCAGTCAGTGCTGCTTCTGCCTGGTACTGCAAGGGTTTTCAAAACAAAATAAAAAGGCAGGTCAAACTTTGATGTGAAAATGTCTAGAACAGGTTTCATTGAAATCTGACATTCTAATAAAGTCAATGTGTCTGTAAAGCAGCCCCTACAGTGTACAGAGGAACACAAATAAGGACTGGGGAAAATGTCACTGTTTAGTTAAAAGAATTGATTGTAGAAAGAGGATCTCCACGATGGAGTTAATAAGCAGTGCCCATGGACTGCCCCTGACATTATTGGTACCTCTTAGCCTAGAGACTCAGGAAAAGGGTTTCCTGCAAGGGGTTTCAACACCATCCTAAACGATAGTACAGCTGACCAGGAAATGGGTGCTGCCATCGACCCAACTCCTGTCACATCACAAAACATAAGCTTGCTCTTATTTGTCTGCCTGGTCTTGACAATTGGCTCCAGTTCAACCCTCTTCATGTTACAGGCCCATGGTCTGACTGTATTGGACTTTTCCATCACAAGTTCTGAAGCAGATGGTGACTGCAAAAATCTGCCAGGAGACTTTCCTGTGGGCGGACAGCCTCCCATCACTACAGGAAAGTTATGTACCTTGGAGCTCACCTAGGTGGGTGGCTGGGGCACACCTACTTTTTCTCTTATCCAGAGTAGTTTCTGAAAATGGTTGGTGGGGACCATGTACTCAATCATGCAGCCTTTGTGAAGTAGTCAAAAGAGTGAAAGATAATGTAAGATAGAAACTACATAAATCAAGCACAAAATCAGATAGGACCTCTGTTTTAGAGACCCCACTGCACCTTCAACAGGAACAATAATTAATCCTACTTTAATAAAAATTAGAGAAATAATTAAATATTAGACTGAAAGGCATTGTCTGTTATTTGCTACAAGAGGAGGTTCAAAAGTTCATTATTTCTCTCCAATAATAAGGCTATTAATTCACACAAAAGTATGGATAATCAACTTTTGTAATGGGTTTTGTATTCTCACTTTGTTACTAATTACTGACACTCATATACCATGCAAGATTATGGGTAACAAATGATTGAAATAGGTTTTGACAATATACAGCTCAGTTGTGTCTCAGTAATTGGTAACATAGTAAATTTAAAATTGCTTCTATTAGAAACCAGCTAATACTACTCAGAAAAATGTCATGAAGAATCCATTCACTAAGGAAAGTTACTGCAATCTGACATTAAATACAGGTCTTTGAGTACATGTAGTGTTTGTCTTTCCATACCTGAGATACTTGACTTAGGGTAATGGTCTCCAGTTCCACCGAAGATGCTGGTTTGAGAAAATATCAATGCTCTGTCACTCACATAGGAGTCATTGAACCATTTCAACATGACATAACATGTAGAATTCAAGTCAATATCAAGAATCATCCCCCCTGGCCTGGAGCACACCAGGCAGAAATGAGCGGGCATGCAGCTGAACTCCTCACACGCTCCCTGGAGCTGGTAAGTGGGCTCCCTGCCAAGGCTCTGAGCATGGTGGCATGGGGAATGTCCATGCTTCTGCCCCTCCCTGGGCCTCAGTTTCCCCATCTGTGGAGATGACAGGAGCACATACCAGATGTACAGTACGGGTACCTCTGGTATTTACTGAGCACCTGCTGGGCCCCGGACCAAGTCAGGAATCAGACACAGTCCTGCCCACAGAGAGGCCACATCCCATGGTGGGGGTGGGGCGGGCATTAAACACGTGAGCAAACAAGAAAACATCAGATGGTGGGAAGTGCCACGAGCATGGGCTGGTGAGGAGGGAAAGGGGGAGATGTGGGGATGCCGGGGAAAGTATTCAGCCAAGCAAAGTCTGTGCAAGGATACTGCAAACACAGAGAACAACAAGCACAAAGAAGGACATGGACTTGATGCATGTGACAAACAGCAGGAGGTCTCTGTGGCTGGTGCTGGGGGCAGTGGTAGGAGAGTGAGGTTGCAGAGGTCGGCAGAGGCCAGATCGTAGGAGGCAGTTTGGTTTAACCCTCAGAGGGAACAAAAATTTGTTTTAAAAAATCAACTAGCACTAAGGCTAGTAAGGAAACTCAAACATCACCATTATCCAAGAGAAATAACTCTTTCCTCACAGAAAGTATTGCTACTGGAAGCTCGGCACTTGTCCCTGAGGCTGCATCAAAAGAATGAAGACAGGTGATTTGAGGAGAAGGAAAGAGGAGATTATTAATTTGCTGGCAAATGAGGAGGATGGAGACTCCTGTTTAAAATGCCATCATCCTAATAATAGGCAGAAATGCAGAGCTTTCACAGGGAGGTTTTCAGTTTCAGACCATTTCTCTTCAACTACAGTCGATGATTCTGATAATCTCCTGTCAGTCCCATCTCTGCTAAAGACAATCCCAGAACCTCCACTCAGACAGTGGTGTTGAGCCATCTCCTGTAGCACAAAGAACAAAGGACACTGCCCCTCCAGACCACTGGCTTGGGGCAGAGATGCAGGTTTTAGTTCCCAAAGAGTGAGTGAGGTTTTAAAGAGTGAGAAAACATTTTTGCTGTTTTTTCAGGCCATTCTCTGTTGCATATTCCTCCGCACCTCCATCAATTTCACCCTTCCATATTTATAGGAGGGGGGACAATGTAATCTTTGAGCTATTTTCTGCTGAATTGGGGCGATATTTTAGATGGAAGGTTTATACTGTAAAGCTCTGGCAGTATATTTATAGTAACAGATTGCCAGACAAAAACAGTCTTCAGCAATAACCACAACAGTGAGGACTGAGGAGGCAAAATTGACTGTTGGCTTGTACACAATGTCTGATACAGGGCTGGGTTAGAAAGAAACATGGACCTCTGAGTATAGAACTATTGGTTGCACCCTGTAGGTGATCTGACAGACCAGCTTTTGTAAATTCAGAGATACTTGCATTCCAGGAGGTTTAGGATGACAAGGCAGCAGTAGGCAGATCAACAGAAGACACAATAGCCTAGGGAAATCTTCACTAAGGAGTTGTCCCTCTATCCTAGAGACAAAACAAATAATCAAAGGAAGGTTAGTAAAAATATCAACTTTTTCATTTTTTTCCTTTTTGAAAAACACATAATTTAGATTGCCTAAAGGCTGGCCCCTCTACTTGGTGCTTGAGTCCTCTTCTTCCAGGGGACACCTCTTTACTATGGTATGATGGACCCACGGTTTTTATTTTTTACAGTTTTAATGAGCTGTTAGAGACACTTGATAGAATCTCTTTCACTTTTTTGTTTCCAACTGGGGCGGAGACTTGAAAGAGGCTAACTCATGTATAGTCGTTAGCACCTGAACCACTCATTTGACATGTTGTTTTACTCTGTTGTTTTTACTCATGGTTACATTATCATATTTACCCACGGGTGTCAGGAAGGGTCTCTCATACACTATGTTCTGGGGCTTAACTTAAGCCTGTTTCTAGGAGTACCCTTATTTGGAGGACAAGTGGCAATATCTTATCTCAATTTCCTGTATCAATTTCAGGATGTATGTAATTTTCATTTTATATGTAGGTGGTTGTTTATTTGCTGGGTTACGTCCAATGTGAAAGAATGTCTATTATTATTCTACATAGAGGAGGGGAGTTTATGAATATCATAAGAACCTATGGGATCATTGAGTCTACCGTGTCCTCCCTTGGAGAAATGGTGTACCAGGATCACACTGGGGTCCACTTTAAGCATTTGTGGGCGACCACAGAACACTGTGCAACAGATCCAGATTCACATGACGGGAAGCAAATTCCCATGATGGGCACTAGCATGGAGTAGCCAAACACGGTGATACTTGGAGCTGTCCAGCGTCACCTTAGCTGTCTATCTATGGTGTCCATCACCAGCATGTCATTTTCTATGTGCTTGGCCTCGTTTCCTGGACTGCGGATGTGCATTATCCCATCATCCTCTGAAGCTTGTTCCCGTTCTGCACTGACGTATGTGCCTTGTGCCAGCAGCTCCTGGTAGGAGCCCATTTTGGAGCTTCAGGCACTCTCTCCACCTGCGGAGGACAAGCCTTTACCCATCCCGAAAAGGTATCTATTAGTACAAGTTCAGGCGTCTGAACGAAATTGCAAGTCACTGTAGGTCTTCTTGATTGTTTGGTTCGTTTTCGTTTTTGTTGTTCTTGGACCATCATGAGCACATAAACAATTTCTTGTAAGTAGGGTCTTTCTGAATGAGGATTCATCAAATCCATTAAAGCAAGCACCTAGACAGTACAAAGTACACCGGGTCGTCCCAAATGAGGTGCCTCCAAATCCATTAATGCATCGCATCTATAATGTGTGCATTCATGTAGCTGCCTCTCAAGAGGCCACAGCAAGGCTTCGGGCCTGAGAATGAGTCCAAGAAATTCTGCCTCCATCTAACTGTGTCATCCCAAATATCACAGTCACAGTCTTTACTTCCAAAGCAGATCTAAACCTAGCCTGAGTATCAAGGCCTCAGAGAACAGATCATCTCCAGTGGCCTCCTTAGCAGCTATGCCAGTCACCTCTCTTTGGCCATGTTGGCCACCTGCTTGGGCTCAGCCATGGCCTGTTTCAAGGCGATTATTTTAACCACTTCAGTACGGCGCTCACCAGCCGCGAAACCTTCCCCACAGCCGGCACTCATAGTCCGCCGGATAGTGTGTGCTGTGCATTGACTAAAAATCCGTTTTGCTCTTGTGAGATGAGGAGAGTTTGAAAGCACTGAAAGTTTATTTTACTATCCAGGCAGCTTTACTTGTAATGTAAATCAGAATAGGCAATATATACATATATGTTTTCATTACATTATTTTTAAATGTTCACAATGTTATTTTGATAAATGAAAAATTAGAAAAGTCATATCCCGGCTGTCGGCAAAAGTCGCTGTGTGCATGTTCATTTGTGGCTACTGACTATAGTCAACACTCATACCGAAGTGGTTAACGGCATACTGAATATCTTTATTTTCTGTCATCAGGAGACTATCTCCTTTTTTAATGCTTTTTTTTTTTTTCCAGACAAAGTCTCACTATGTTGCCCTGGCTACAGTTCCGTGGCGTCAACCTAGCTCACAGCAACCTCAAACTCCTGGACTCAAGTGATCCTCCTGCCTCAGCCTCCCAAGTAGCTGGGAGTACAAGCATGCACCACCATGCCCGGCTAATTTTTTCTATATATTTTTAGTTAGCCAATTAAATTCCTTCAATTTTTAGTAGAGACGGGGTCTCGATCTTGCTCAGGCTGGTTTCCTACTCCTGACCTTGAGCGATCCTCCCGCCTCAGCCTCCCAGAGTGCTAGGATTACAGGCGAGAGACACCACGCCAGGCCTTTAATGGTTCTATGAGCGAGCATGTACTATCAAAAAACATATTTAGAATATATATAAATGTTTATATTTTTCCCAGTGTATAACTATTCTGGTTAAAACCACTAGCTCAGCTTTCTGGGCCAAAGTCGGAGGTGGCAGTGCCACTGTCATGTTCATCACATAACCAGCCCTTCGTTGTCCATAAAGCTGTCCCTATCATTGTAAAGATCCCAGTCTTGCTCTGGCATTGGCTGATCTGACGGATCTATCCTGCTAGAACACACAGTCTCTAGAAACTCTACACAGTCATATTGTAAAGACTCATTCTCCTTGGCTGGCAAAAAGGTGGCAGGATTGAGAAGAGACACAGTCTTGAATAACAACTCAGAAGTAGCTGTTACTGCCTGGAGGCAAAGAGGCCATTCTCTCACAGTATTTTTTAATGGCTTTCAGAAGTATGTCACTGGCCTGGGCTGTCTCCCTGCATCTAAGGCTCATTCTTTATTTGTTGTCTCATTTAGGAGTCAGGCAAACGCACAGCAGGGGCAGTCATTAGATGTCCCCTTAAGGGCCCCCTGTACAAACCCTTTACTATCATTCTGAAGTCTGGGATCTAGATGCCATTTCTAGGAACCCTAGATAAGTAGCCTGTTGTTTGTAATTCTTTCCAACTGCAGGTTCCACAAGTCCCATTAAGCTTTTATCAAACAGGGCAGGAGAGCCCAGGAGGCAACACAAGACATCTCAAGATCCTGTCCCTTAAATGCAACTGAGTACCATTCAAGTTTCTCGGCCCCTGTTTACTTGTCTACAGCTGTGTCCTGGCTGGGCATAGCTGGTGCCTGGGGCTGGGACAGTGGCCGGGAAGGGGTCTTCCCAGACCTCTTCTGTCCGTGGGCTTGGCACTAATTGAATCCCTCTGTCAATTTTGCCCATGGCTCCTGTGGCAATATTTGAAGTCATGGGGCTCCGAGGGCCCTACTTCCTTTGCCGTCTGAGTCCTGCACTTTTAAAAAAATATATTTATTCTCCTGGGGACTACTTGCTACCTGGATTCCTGGCAGTGTTTTGTCGAATGTCTTTTCTTTTTACAAAAAGCACACTCTTTAGAGGACCCTTGGTTGGCACCGCTAATACAACACTAATAGGTTTCAGATTTTTTTTTTCCTGGCGTTATATATTGTTTAATCGTTCTCCTCTGTCTAGGGATGTGTGCTTTGCCCAAACTGAGTTTTCTGCCTTGTCTTAGAGGTTGAGACCATTCTCAACCCTGAGTAGTAAACCAGTGGGCGTGGGATTGACCAGTTCAAGTTGCAGCCTCCGCTGGTCCTCTAATGGTGACAAGATGGGGGGTGGGTAGTTGATCGGCAGGCCTTTTCTCTATGCCCCCCCCCACTGGCCATGTTTGCCACTTGAAACCAGTAACTGTTGTAGAGCAAAAGGCACAAAGACAATTATTAATAGAAAAATATTTTCTTCATTTGTGAATTGAAAATAAAGCAAAACCTCTTCACAGAACTTATTAAAAGGGTCAGGGCCCACATTTAATAAAAAAAATTTGTAACAAGGCCAGGTGTGGTGGCTCATGCCTCTAATTTTAGCACTCTAGGAGGCCCAGGCGGGAGGATTGCTCCAGGTCAGGAGTTTGAAACCAGCCTGCGCAAGAGCGAGACCCTGTCTCTACTATAAAAAAAAAAAAAAAAAGAACGAAGAAATTGGCTAACTAATATATACAAAAAAAATTAGCCGGTCATGGTGGCACACAGCTGTACTCCCAGCTACTGAGGTGGCTGAGGCAGAAGGATCGCTTGAGTCCAGGAGTTTGAGGTTGCTGTGAGCTAGGCTGACGCCACGGCACTCAGTCGAGCCTGGGCAACAAAGCGAGACTCTGTCTCAAGAAAATAAATAAATAAAAATTTGTAACAAACACAAATTTCCTGTAAAATAAAATCCTAAACTGTGCTTTGTGTCTGCCGAGGATAGAGAGGTAAGAGCTTCATTGTCATAAAATATCAAGGATTCACCAAACTGATTAACTTATACATTTATAAATCAAAATGATCAGAAAACATTTATTTTAAGAAAATTTATGATTAGGAAATAAGAACAGAGTTTAAGCAATATAAGCTATGTCAAACATGCAATTACATTATAAACTTAAAGGCACTCAATCAGGTATTAATTTCTTTTTCTGTAAAGTGAAATTTACACCAAAACTTTTCGAGGAAAATTATAACGAGTGCCAAGAGTCAAGTTTAATTGAATGCTATGAAGATGAACACATGAAATTAAACGTCAAACAACATCCAATCTTGGCTGCCAAGACTGACTACCAGACAGCCACAGTGGCTGTAAGTATCAAGCACCCAGCAGGACAATTCATTTTCAAACACATACAAGGAACATACTTTCACTTGAAGACTATTTATGGAACATGGACAAAATCAAGATGAAACAAATTGAAATAAGTGCAATGTCATGAAAACAACCCATGCCATTATATGTATGGTAAAATAAAACAAGAAATAGGATTCCTGGGTGTTTGGTTACATTCAGAGACTTAAAGCAAAAAGCTCTTGAAAACCCGAATGCTATTTTCATTGTTTCTAAAATGCAAATAACACCAAACTTCTTCTGAAAAATGCATTAAAAGCATCAGAACCATACTTGGTTGAGATAATGATTATTAAATAAACATATAATATATAAATGCAAAAAGTGTCAACAGCAGCTGAAGGCCATTCACAGTAGTGTGTGAACAAACCCTGAGCTGACCAGGCCACCCAACTCCTCATTTAAAATTACCAAGATTTCTTTTTTCTTTTGAAAACAACATATAGAGAAGACCAATTCCAAAATATAACCAAAAAATGTATTACATGCACAGTCATGTTAAAGAAACGCAAAATACCACTCAAAGGCAGCTAACGATTGTCAGTTGTCATAATCCCAAGTACATTCCCTCAGTGCATGATTTAATACTTTCCTCCTTTTCAGATTAAAAACAATAGACATATGGTCCTGAAGAGGAATCTCCAGAAAACAGCCAAGACCAAGATTTTAAAAAGTACCCTTCCACAATATCCACCCAATGACTTTGTAAAAGAAAGGCAAAATCAGGCCCCTGGTGGCCACTGTGCAGTCCTGGACCAACGCTGGCTCACCCAACATCAGTTGATTCCATTGTTGTTTTTTGTTTGTTTGTTTTTTAAGACAGAGACTCACTCCATTGCCCTGAGTAGAGTGCGGTGTCGTCAGCCTAGCTCACAGCAACCTGAAACTCCTGGGCTCAAGCGATCCTCCTTCCTCAGCCTCCTGAGTAGCTGGGACTACAGGCATGTGCCACCATGCCAAGCTAATTTTTCTATTTTTAGTAGAGTCGGGGTCTCCCTCTTGCTCAGGCTGGTGTTGAACTCCTGCCTCAAGCAATCCTCCCACCTCGGCCTCCCAGAGTGCTAGGATTACAGGCCTGAGCCACCTCGCTGGCAGATTTCCTATTTTTAAGTTAAAAACACCACGAAACCTTAAGATTACTAAGAGGGGGGCCCAAGACCAGCATTTGAACAAACAAAATGATATGAAAGACTCATCGTGTTGTTACATAAAGTACCACTCTGTGCCTGACGTGGCTAATGGGCTTCCCTGTCATCAATCCCTGAGCCGCTGGGACACATCAGTGATACACAGATGTTAGAATACACCGTATACTTAATTCGATCACAATCACCACACAAATCACCAATGAAGAATTAAAGTGAATTAAACTTACACTTTCCTGATAGTCGAAGCGGGTGGGCCACATTCCCACACCCCCTCAGGCAACAGTCCATGGAAGCAGCATCCCACAGTTCTGATTGGACTAAGAGTCCTCACGTGGTAGCGCTTCTTGGACAGCCAGTCTATGGCCCCGCCTTCCAACAACATCATTGGAGGATATGAAATGATTGACAGGGAGCTCATCCAATCTCTCCAGTTCTACAAATGGAAATTCTGCCGATACCTCAAGGCCTAGTTAAATAATTCAAGTCCTTCCTCATAATGTTATTGCTTATTATACCTATGCACATGCCTCAATGTCCAGATTTGACACTAAGACCTTTGCAAATATGATAACCTCTGTTTCCTGTCATTTCTGATTTCTGAAATCTTGCTCACCTAGTTTAGGGAGGCCCTGCCCACTTGCAGCCTCCTCCAGGGAGCCTTACATGCTTTACTCCATCACCAGTTTCTTCCCTGGAGAAAAAATTCCCCATGCCCCAAATGACATCAGTGCAGCTCTGTGCCTCCTGTAGGACCTTCCACAAGGCATTCGAAGAAAGAAGTGTCTGGGGAATAAGTTGCAAGAACATGCCAGTAACAGCAGCTCACTTTCATAAGTCTATGCAGGTGAACACAGCGCAGGACTAATACGAAAGTCTGAGTGGTCAGCTCAACCAAGAGGGATTATTTCCAAGAAACAACCACAGTTGCCTCTCTGAAGACTCCCTCAGACTAATCTTCTAGGCTACAACATAAGAAGGTGAAGGGCTACTTTTCTCCAAGCAATTTTTCACACACTGAGGGTGTACACAGAAAGAGGCAAAACCTGCAAAGCCTCCGCCAGCAGTGAAGGTGAATTCACAGGGGAAATGGGAAATAAAGACCTGCTCCCATCCAAAAAGTCTCATGTTTGTCACAGGGCCATAATTTCTTATGTTATAGACAATACTGTGCAAAATTGTCTTCTGTTCCCTACTTATACCAATCCCAGGTAGTGCTGGGGATGCAGAAAGAATAAGAGATCCTCGCTGGAAAACACAAGGCCTGTCACAATTTTCCCACCAGAGTCCCTTGGCCTCAACCTCTCTGAGCAGGTCTCCCCAGTGCCGCCATTCCCAGCCCTTTCCCATCTCTAAGAAATAAGCCCCTCATGGAGCGACCATATGCAATGTGTCCTTCCACCTTTCCTGATCACAGAAGCCTCTGCCCCCTGTAGAGCCTCTAACCTCCATGATTCTTCTCACTAAAGGACACATAATGAAAGTGGCTGGGGACTCACCCATGAAATCCATTTGCTCAACATGGGGAAATGGCAGACTCCTGCCTCAAAGTACCACTTTCCCAATAATAAGCCAAAATACACAGTTTTTAAAGGACGGTTTTCATTCTCAGAGCTATTATTCATCAACCATAGAGGATAATTGTGGTCATTTAATCTCTGACAATCCCATGACATCCTCAGGGATCTCCCTGGACCTCTGCTGAGACCTCCCCCAGCAGCCGGGACAGTCCACTGAACCATGCCCTATAGCACAAAGAACAAAGGACAAAGGACACTCCTCTGTCCCTCTCCACCACTGGCCTGAGGCAGGGATACAGGATTTAGTTCTCCAAAAGAGTGGGGGAAGTTTTAAAGAGACAGAAAACATTTTCCCTTGGTTCAGGCCATCCTCTCTACCACAGTCATCATCATCATCACTTCCAACAGGTTAACGTGCCTCTCAAAATGACTCTTGCTGTCCCAGTTTCATTACTGGGTGCACATGACAGTGAACCAGTAAACAAGGAATGCACTCATCTGCAGTCTTGCCACTGTCCAGCATCTCCCACCTGTGACTACTTCTTATGCTCAGAAAATCAGCCATTGGCAAGATTGGAGGGGCATTCAAGGTGGCAGATAAAGGCTTTCATTTTGGGAAGCGGGGGAGTGCCTTTTCCCTACCCATAAAGAACATAAGGCTTGTCTTCTGTGACTCACATACACCCTCACTTCCCAGAGGATCCTGACAAAAGCAGGCACTTACTATCCAAGGGGAAACACTGAAAACAATAAATGGAATTTGTGTAGAACACATTGAGGGAAGAGAAGTCACATTCTGAGCAGAAGGCTATACAAATACGTTTGTGCACTGTAAACACCTCTTCATGTTACTGTATGGATCATAGGCTTTTCACCACTCCTATGTGCACTGAGTTGTTACAGTTATACCTTAAATGTCACTCTATACTACTCTTATTCGTAATAGTCACATGAACAGATATTGACACCTTTAACACATATTAATTGAAGACGTTCTTATTTTGCCTTTGCTAACATTAATAGCGAATAGAATGCTTGTGTAAGGCATGAAGGAATTTAGTCAAATTTCTTAGTGAAAAAGCACAAAGTTACTTGATAAGGATCAATGAGGAGGATCCTAATAAAAACTATCCATATTGTCATAGAAAAGCCTAACTAGACATGATCCAAAAAGGTCACTGCAGGTGTAATTCTGTGTAAACAGATTTCCAGTGAATTAAATTGTACTATACTGTCCAGAAACATCTAGACCTTGCACATGAACACATTACACCTAGAATCTGAAAAGTTGTTTCAAATAAGGATCAAAACTGAGCACATCTGTCTTTATACACGATGTAGTACTTCAGAAAATATTAGTAGAGTCAATTGCCTCCTACATCTATAATCTGTAGAGGTTCAATCAAAGGCCTTGCCTGAAAGTGTACGTGATATCCCATTGTTTCCATCGCTTATTTAAATAAGAGGCATAGAAAACGCTTCCAGGTAAACATGAGTGTGACCTGGAACACCTCACACCAAGCATTTACATCACATTGCCATTCCCACCAGTGGGTGCACATTCATTGACTACACACTGGAAGAGACTAAGTGACAAGGCTGGCCTAGGAATGAACTCCTGCAAGGATCCAAGGAACCAGGTCCCACCTTAAATTCAAAGAATGTCCACCTTCTCTTTCATCAAGGATCCAGATCCTTGAGACTGTCTCCAATGAGAGAGACAGCATTTTGGCACCCTCCACCTTGTGAATGCTTCTTAAATGCCAACAACGCTCAGCAGAATGATCCATCAAACCATTCATTTAGGTGTTTTCGACAGCTTACCCCCCTAACAACTAAGAGATCCAAGATGACTCTGCCATTACAGGGGCAGAGGGAGAGGGCACAGCAAGTGCATGTAACAGAAAGGAGGTGTTGCGGATAACTTGAGTTTCACAACTGCATTTGACTAGGAAATGAGTCAGCCTTGCTCACTAATACTTTATTTGGCTATGAAACATGGGTTTGGGTAAAGATTTTTCTATGTATCTTAGGCATAAATTTTTCATTGGGTGGAAAATAACAAAGACCCTCATTTTCCAAGGATTTAAAGTAGTTTGATCAGTAACAGGGATAAATCAGAAGACTGTGAACGACAATGTGCTGGATAAAGGTTAGATACTTTAGTGTCTAATCCCAAAGAAATGTGGAATTTGACCTAAGGTGAGTGAACTGCAGGTCCTGTGATGCCACCTTCCCCATGAAACTTGTGCCAATAGGAAAGTACAGGACCAAGAGGTACCCATTAAGATTATGGTTACAAATCTCTGTGGAACATCTTAGAAAAGTGCATATTTCCACTTAGCATGTTACTTCCTGCTGTCATATTTTCAAATGTCTACCTGAATTTCAATGAATTAATCACCACACAGAAAATAAATGACTTTACATAGGCAAAGAAAGTGCGGGGAACACTCTGGCACTGCCAGTTAACAGGCCCCCTCCAGCCTGCGCAGGTTGCAAACAGTAGAAAGTCCTGATAGATACTGGGGAGTCAGCCCTGACATCCTCCATGTGCAGTGTCTGAGTTGGCCAGAACAGAAAGTTGCTCAACAGAAGGAAAAGCCTGTGGTCCCGGGCTGCCTCTTGCTTCACAGCACGGTTAACGAAGTCAGGTTTCCAAGCAGATGCCCCAGTGACCCCTGAGGAAGCTTGCTGGCCCTGGGAAAGAAAAAGGACATTTAAATGACATTGTGGCAAAGTCTAAAGAGCTTGCACAGGGGGATAGGGAAGCAGTGGGTAGGAAGGGAGTTAAACTAAGCACCCTAGTGTTCTCTTACAACATGTGGATTCCGCAAATGGGATACTAGTTCCTTGACCACCTTTGTGTGTTGGGCTCTTAACAAGGATGATCACACTTGATTATCACAACACCCACCATACCCAGGTGTAATTTCCATTGCACATGTGAGGAATCTGAGGTTCATAGATGATAGCGAGAAAGAGCCACAGGACTCAGACACTGGAGAGTGTGAATGAGACTTGATGTGTGGTCCCAGAAATGTCTGCAAAGCAAAGAATAAGCCAACAGTGCATGAAGGGATAAAGATCTGAAGAAGTATTGACCTATATGCATCATGTGCCTTGTTAGCCTATGTCTCCAGAACTCCTACGGAATAAATGTCTTCCCCTCCACGGTGGAGTCAGGCTTCTATTGTCCAACAGCCACCTAGTCCACGGGTTCCATCTTTCCCTTCTTCATAGATACACCTGGCTTTGAATTACCGTCACATCCATGCTTTTCTTTTTCTTTTTCTTTTTTTGATACAAGGTCCCACTATTGTGCTGAGGCTAGTCTTGGACTTTGGCCTCAAGCCATCCTTCTGCCTGAACCTCCTAAAGTGCCAGAATTACATGCATGAGCCACCACGCCTGGCCAGATCCATGTTTTCACACCAGAAAAAAAGGCACCTGAGTATAATTCAGAGTCCCAGCATTACTGGAGTTTATTTCTGACAGTCCATTTCAGTCCATCTTGCTGATGCATCTTTTTTTGTTTTTGTTTTTGTTTTTTTGAGACAGAGTTTCATCTGTTGCCTGGGCTAGCGTGCCGTGGCACCAGTCTAGCTCACAGGAACATCAAACTCCTGGGCTCAAAGGATCCCCCTGCCTCAGCTGGGAGTATAGCCATGTGTCAACATGCCCGGCTAATTATTTCTATGTATATTTTAGTTGGCCATCTAATTTCTTTCTATTTTTACTACATTTGGGGTCTTGGTCTTGCTCAGGCAGGTTTCCAACTCCTGAGCTTGAGAGATCCTCCTGCCTCGGCCTCCCAGAGTGCTAGGATTGCAAACATGAGCCGCCACACCCGGCCTTGCTGATGCATCTTACTGCAAAGAAAAGTTTCCAAATTGGATCAAAAGATCAAAGTGTGCAGGTTAAAATATAAAGATCAGGTTTTAAAAAAATAAGAACATTCAAATAAAATAAATTTGTCTGTAATAATAGTACCCACAGTGAACTGAAGAACACGACAAAGACTGAAAAAAGATACCTATGCCTAGTGAAAAGAACGGGTTGTAGAAACCGAGTCTCTACCATGCAGTAAGTCAGCAGCGCTCAGGAGTCTCAGAGAAGTCCTGCTTTCTTGCTATTCCTCAGAGACAAGGCAACGGATTATCCAAAATTATTGGTAACTGACCTCTTGGATGCGTTTTGTATTCTGTCTTGACTTTGTTACTTATTAAAGATACTAATACATTATGCAAGATTATGGGTAACATGACTTTCCAATGGGTTTTGATCCCATTTAGTATGTCGTTGAATGCTGACAGTAACAGAACATGAAATCCACAGTATACAACTGCAATTTGATATATTATCTCAATAAATAGGAAGATAGTATGTTGAAAAATTATTTATTTATTTTTGAGACAGAGTCTCACTCACTTTGTTGCCAGGGTTAGAGTGATGTTTTGTCAGCCTAGCTCACAGCAACCTCAAACTCCTGGGCTTCAGCAATCCTTCTGCCTCAGCCTCCCGAGTAGCTGGGACTACAGGCATGTGCCACCATGCCCCACTAATTTTTTCTAAGTGTGGTTTTAGTTGTCCAGATAACTTCTTTCTATTTTTAGTAGAGACGAGGTCCCGCTCTTGCTCAGACTGGTCTCCAACTCCTGAGCTCAAGGGATCCTCCTGCCTCAGCCTCTCAGAGTGCTAGGATTACAGGGGCTCTAGGATTACTAGAGACACCATGCCAGGCCACAAGTAACTCTTTTACATCATAGAAAGTATCAGGTATTGCTCCATGATTAAGGTCCTCAGGTTTTTGAGCAAAACAAAAGTGTTCCTGTTATTTAGATATCTCTTTGAATATAAAATACATTAGGTGACACGGGATAGAGGCATGAGTACAAATCAGCAGTCACTACCCATTTCTGAAGCCAATATGGTAGCACTTGAGGCATTAGGCACAGGCAGCACTTGTGGCAACGGGGGCATGGACAGTACCCTGGCATTGAGGGTGGACTAGCATATGCCTTCCAATTCTTATGCTGGGGAGCTTGCCCTTGGACCATTCCTCCTTAACTTCTATGTTAATTGTAAGTACACAAGTTGTTTTTTTCTTAGTTTTTATCAAAGAACACCTGGGAAGAAGGACCTCAATGAATATTTTTAATGACAATATATTCAATACACAAGTATGGTTCTAAAACAAAATTCCAAAGTATGCAAGACATCCTGCAAGGAACACTCATCCCCAAACAACAGAAAACAAAAATCATGGTTGTCAATTTCTTTATATTCAAATCAAAAATGCCCCACAAATTTCAAAGGGAACATACACAGATGAGTAGGGACAGAATTTAATTAAATGACATGATATTCAACACGCAATTGTTGGGAGAAATGAAATTCCAATGGTCCCAAACGTCTTCAAGAGGTCTACGGTGGCCTGGACTTCCAGGCAAATTCACTGTCATCAACGAAGCACTGGACCAATGATATACTTACTTAATGTATGAAGTTTTATATTTAAGTATCACAAAATGTTGTTTAGTTTAACACAGGCATGAAATAAGATATACAATGGCTAAAATTTCAATAAATATAACGATTTAGAAAACAATATAATGTTAAAATAAAAGGAAAGGTTTGGCTAAGTGGCAGCTTGAAGTTATTAAATGTCATTAAGCTAAAGGCAGAAAGCCAATAAGAAAAATCTTTTTCTTATTTGCAGATCTGAGATAACGTCAATATTCTAACACAATACCTATGAAAAGGGCTAAGACCCACATTTAATAGAATGAAATGATCCCGAGCATGTAATCTTCTGCAAAATAAAATTCCACACTACTTACTAGTGGCAGCAGACAGTTTACAAGATTCACTGTTAGAAAGTATCAAGGACTCAGCAACCTAAGCTCTGTAAGGTAAATTGAGACTGCTCTCAAACTTTTTATTTAGAAAATTTCTGAATAGGGACACCACCAAAATTTAAGCAAAAAAAAACCCAAAGAGTATATATAGACATATCCAACATGCAATTACAAAATTAGAGGCACTCAATCAGATGTTAATTTTCTCCTCTGTAAATTGAAATTTACACCAAAACTTTTAAAGGCAACTTTTAAAGGAAGCACCAGGATCAAAATAAACTTCAATGCCATGAGGATGAACATGAAATCTTATACCAAACAAGTCCAATGTTGCCCTACAAGAGAAACTAAGGGAAATCCACAGCCATTGTAAATGACAAAAGCCCAGCATGACGGCCCATTTCCCATGCACACAAGGAAAATACATTTCTTTGGTAAAATTTAGGGAACAAGGCCAAGAACAAAATTAAACAAATTCAAAAAATTGCAATGTCATGAAAACAACCCACATGATTATATTGTAAAATAGAACAAAAAAAGGATCCCTGTGGGCTTGCTTCCCTTCAAGGTCTTAAATAAAAAAGCTCTTGCGTAACAGATTCTATTTTCATTATTCATAAATTGCAAATAAACCTTTAATGGGAAACACATGAAAATAATCAGGAAAACACTTGGTTGAATGGGAGGATATTAAAACGGAGCCAATTTACATAAAAATGCAAAACAGCCTTCCCTGGTGACCAAAGCCAATACAGGATGTGAACAGGCTCTAGGCCTTCCCTGGATTGCCACTTCATTTTCACTTGAAATTAGTAGGAAACTCTTTGTTTTTTTTTTCTTTTTTAAGACCAGAGGTGAAGAAGAGTGGCTACAAAATGTAAGCTGACAAATGGTGTTAAACACGCACTGATGTTGTTAAATGAAACAAAACTGGCCATAAATGCAGCTACATCATACTCGCACATATGCTCCTTCAGGGTGTTACTTTCCTCCTTATTAGGGTGAAGATAACAGAAATACCGTCTCTGATAATAATACTGATGAATGGGGCCCCAGCACAAAATTTAAGGCAACACCCATTAACAATAATCACCTAACAATTTTGTAAAATAAAAGGCTAATCAGTCCCATTGTGACCAAGGCCAGTGTGTCCTCCTGCATCAACACCTATTCAGCAATTAGCACCTGTCCTTTCCCCACTTTAAAGAACAAACAACACAAAACACTAACACTGCAAAGGACAGCTCTGAAGCTCAATAGTTAAGCAAAGAAAATGCAGTGGCTCATGCCTGTAATCCTAGCACTCTGGGAGGCCAAGGCGGGCAGATTGCTCAAAGTCAGGAGGTGGAAACCAACCTGAGCAAGAGCGAGACCCCCTCTCTACTGTAAATAGAAAGAAATTAATTGGCCAACTAATATATATATAAAAAATCAGCCGGGCATGGTGGCCCATGCCTGTAGTCCCAGATAGTCCGGTGGCTGAGGCAGGAGGGTTGGTTGAACCCAGGAGTTTGAGGTTGCTGTGAGCTAGGCTGACGCCAGGGCATTCACTCTAGCCTGAGCAACAAAGCGAGACTCTGTCTGAAAAAAAAGAAAATGAGAGTGAAGACCCATCGTGTTGTAACATACAGGACAACCTTTCATGTAAAGTTGGATAAGAGACATTGCCTATCATAATTCCAAAGGGAAATAGAAAGTATATCGTTTCACTCCATATACTTAATTCAATCAAAATAGCAATTCAAACAGCCAATGTAGAATGACAAACATACACTTTGCGGATCGCCTGATGGAGGCCACCAGGATCCAGATCCATGAGATGAAGCCTCCACCAAAGGCTCCCTGATCGGTACACAGGCTGGTCACCTGGTAGGGCTTGTCATTCATTCTATGGCCCCGCCTCCAAATGTCATTGGAGGTCATGAAACGATTGGCAGGGACCTCATCCACTTTCTCCACAGCTATAAGTGGAAACTCCACCCCCATATCTAGGCCTACCTTGTTTTCCCGAAAATAAGACAGGGTCTTATATTTATTTTTCTTCAAGAAGACTCAGTAGTGCATATTTTCATGAGATGTGTTATTTTTTTAATTACGGTACAGCAATCTACATTTACTCAAATATAGTTAAATCGTCTTCTTCTGGAACATCATCATAACTCTATTGTAAGAGTTTCCCACGGTGGCTAAAAGAAAAGACAGACAGAGAGAGAGAGAGTGGGGGCCAAAACACGTGGCTTTATTATCCACTCCTGGATGAGGTTCTGGGGCCCCAAGAGAGGAGTCCCCAGACGTCGCCTCCGTTTGAAGGGGCTGAGGCCTTTTATATGCTTTGGGCCTGGCTAGGGACATTTGGTGGGAAGAGCTGGGAATTTTCCACTGTGACCTTGGATGGTCACTGAGCAATAGGAGAGGCTGGTGGTATTTGAGGAACCCAAGAGCTGAAACGTTCTTATGCAGGTGGACATCTGGATGTGGTTCCTCTCAGCGGGGCCTGGCAGTTTTGTCCTTGGTGAGTCTGGTGTCCTGAGTCTTTTCTTTTTTGATCTAGGGAAGGGAGGGGGCCTACCACCAACCTTGTATCTCCAAACCCAGAATTCCATCCTCAATTTCTTGCAACCCTATTTCCTTTAAAACCATCGCTCCAATCTCTCATGTCGAGCAATAGAGCTCTCGTGGGAAGATGAGAAGGGCTGCTCGTCTTCTTTACTGATCCGCGATGAAATGCATGTGATGTGCAGATACGCTGCGTAGCCACGCCCATCACTAGGTCTTATTTTTGGGGTGGCCTTATGTTGCACAAATGCATAGAAATCCTGCTAGGGCTTATTTTATGGGTAACTATTAGATTCAGGGAAACATGATAGTTAAATTACTCGTCTTTGCTAATGTTGTTATTACTTATACACCTCTGACAATCCATCAATGACATTGCACAACCAAAACAAAATGTTTTCTGTCATTTCTGCTCACCCACTGGATCCATGTCAAGCTCCATTACCCTCTCTTCCAGGAGGCCTGCCAGGATTTAATCCTCACCTCCACAGAGGGATGGGAGTTGTTCTTTGCTATTAGGTGGGCACATGGAGACACATCAGAGCTAGGATGCAAAAGAATGATGTGGTCTCTGGGATCAGATAGCAGTGAGCTAGGCAAGGTGTGATGGACACAAAGATTGCACTTGGGATTTTGAGAAGCCAGGTGAGGTTGAGACCTGTGGGAAGGTCAGGGGAAGCCAACAACACAGTAAGTCATAGCAGCCTCCCAGCATTGGGCTAAGCTATGAATTAAACAACTTACAACTTCTCTTTTCAGGATTTTCACAACCTCTCCCCACTTTGTCTGGAGAAGTCTGCTCCCTCCCCTACAAGACCCAGGCATAAGCTACCCATTTGCTGATGCTGTCTTGATTTCCTATTCCCACCCCCATCTGCAGGGGAGTGCTTTCTTCTATTGCTAGAGGATGGAAGAATGGTGGCTACAGCTCTCAGCGGCAAAGGTCACAAAGCTTCACAACTATTGAAGGTGAGATGGGAACCTGTTCTTCTCAGGAAGTCATCTGCTACTGATTTAAACATCTGCTCACCGTTTTAGATCAGTACAATCAAACAAGTCCAACTTACCTAGGATTGATTGAACTTGAATATTGAACTCACCTGCCCCATCTATGGCGAGGAGGAACACACAGTCACTGGGTAGTGTTTATGCAATAGGTCATGATGCTACCAGACCCACTGCAGAACATCAGAACCGACAGCAGTTGAAAGAGATGGCCTCAGACACCTCCATTAGAGGTCAGAAGAAATAGCAAAATGAAACTGGTTAAATTCAGTTTTAAAATATGACTTAGGAAACAAACACAGGAGAGACAGACAGATTATCATTCAGTGCTAAGAACACACTCATTGTCCTTGATGGGAGATGTTTCTGCTAATGTCTTGCTGCTCCTTTGCAAGCTGAGACAAAGCTCATAGGTGAGTCTTGCAGAATTGGCATATTAAGAGGAGACTCTGACAAAGATCCAGAGGAACAGGAGAGTGTCACAGGCTTTGTCCAGCAATCAGTGAAGTGATGGATCTGGGAACTTAAGCTGCATGCAGAGGGAAGAGAAGGGAAACAGTGGTGGTTGCTGTGAATCCCATCCTAGGATCTGCCGGCACTTTCCCCACATGTACGAAGCTTGTCCCTCCGTCTGGCTTCTACAGATGGACACAATGCTGGGCTCTCTCAAGGCCTGGCCTGGGTTGACAAAGACTGCCCAGCTCCTTTCTCTCACATTACCTATTTTCATTATCTGTGGGTCACTGGTCACACATTTCCCATCCACACCTCATTGTAAGGCTAAGACCTGAGTCCTGACACCTATCTAGGAAAAAACAGCAATGCCTTCTTATCCACTATACATCATGGGTGCTACTAAATATATAGCCTGGAACAAGGCTGCTTGGAATCATATCTCAGGTCTTCTTGCATTCAGCTGTGTAATCTTGGGAAATTTTGTTTCTCAGATTCCTTATCTGAACAGTAAGTGTCCCAATAAGAACCACATCATTCAGCTGTCATGACAATCATTGACTTTAGTAGACTGGTGCCTGGCTCAAACACAGCTCGGAGTTGAAGTGACCTATGCTTTTTACATAACTGTATTTTCCTAAATGTCAACAATAAAACCTGCCTCCTTGCTGAAGCCTCCTTTAAGATCTCAGGCCAAATTAATTTCCTGTCTCTTATGCATTGTCCACTGACCATTCACATGGTCTGAATCGTATAACACCTTTTCCAGTTCTCCAATTGTGTTTCCAGAAATGTTTCTCTACATCTCTGCTAGTTTCACTATCCTAATTAATACATCGACTCTTGCTGTAACTCTTCATGTCCATGTTTCATCTCTACGTGTTAAATTTGTCCCCTGTTTTTTGTCAGCCAGCATAGTGGATTATTCCTCTCAGGTGCAACACACTCTGCATACAGCAGGACATGTAATCAGGATAAAAAATTGACACATGGAGACCCTGAAATAAAACCTTTCACTGGGTGATCACCAGACATACTTCCCCATAAAAAACTCACAAACCCTCTTGTGCACTGACCAGTTCCAGGAGATGAGGCAGAATGTGAGTGGAGCTCCGATGGAGGAATTGGCAAGAGCTCCTTAGCCTGGGTTCACTACCTCTGCCCAGGCTGTCAGGAAATGATGAGCGAGGCTGACATGTGCCTTACAGGGAAGTCCATGGGGTAGATGTGGACAAAGGGAGATGCTTTATAGGATCAGAGGGAGCATGTGCACAGGAGCAAGAGATTGAAAGAACACAGCTTCTCTGGAAGGAATGCACACGCTGGCCTGCCTGGACAAGATAGTGAGAGATGTAACTGGGCTACGAAGAGCAAAGTTGCTGTCGACTTAAAGAGTCTCTGGGAGTTGAAAGTATGAATAAAACCATCCAATTTTCATTTGAAACCTATCACTTGAGTGTCAGTGAGCAGAATGTATTGAAACAAAATGAAATGGGAAAAAGAGAGACCATCAGGTGCAAAGAGGTTGTTGGAGCTCAGCTGTGAAGTACTGAACCCCGGAACTTCTAAATGCAGGGAAGATTAAACGAAAACCATGGAGAACCAATCGGGACATGGCATAGAGCAAATGCACAGTGGCGCGTACGTGACGTGATGATGGAGAAAGCGTCAGGGGCGACTACATGTTTGCTGGTGCTGCTGCCTGGATGGATGTACTGCCTGGTCCCACCAACTGACAGAAGAGCCTGAGGGAACGAACTGTTTCAGGGAGAAGAGAGGAACGGTAATGGATTCATGTTGCAACACACTAGAGGATCCCACAAGATTTCAAAGGGAAGATGTGCAACAGCTGAGTTCAAATACACTTGGGACTTGAGGGAAGAAGGAGGACCTAAAGGCCTGGATGTCCTTGCACAAGATGCAACTTGGGAGTCACTGCAGTGGGTGAGACATCCTGGGGCAGAGAATGGGCTACAAGGAGTGCTAGCCAGAACCCAAAGGAAGGATGAGATTTAGAGGGTGTGGAACAAGGTGACAGAAAGTAGGTAGCCATAAAGAAGGATCCAGGGAAACACACGCTAAGACCCAGCATGTGGGTGTCTGTCTGTGTATGTGTGTGTTTGTGCATGTTTGTGTGTGTCTGCAATGCCAGAATTATTGCAGCATCCTGGTGCTAGTGCTATCATCTCTCTGGCTCTCACATCTGTCCCTCCTAAACTTAAAGACATCTCTGGGCTTCATTTACCTGTCAGCTCAGTGATGCCCGTCCTACCTATTGGTCTGCAAAACAACAGTCCCCAGTATAGGGATAGTCTACAGTCTAGCACTCAGGACCTGGCTGGATGATTCATCAAGTGCCATGGGGTTGGTCCACACTAACAGACCTCTGATTCCATGGCCTCATCCAGAGCCTTCCCTCTGACCCCTGTGGCTTCGTCCCCTTCCTCCTTACATCCCTGATCTCCTTAGCATTTTTGGCCTCCTTGCCTCACTGTGGTCCTCAGAACTCCCTCTGGCTTCCTCTCCTGTCATCGTGTCTAGTCTGTCATGACAGCTGCTCTGACTGATGGGTTCCTAGGGAAGAGAGATCCATGAGGCGACATGGACCCATCCCTACCCTTCCTGCACTGTGGAATGAATGCCTAAGATGCTCGGCATAGGCGGCCCGAAGGTTTCCATCTAGAGTCCAATGTGCTGGCAATGAATCTTCTCAGACTTAACATATTACACATTCAAAAGGTTGTGACAGTTGTAGTCCAATTGTGCATGAGAAACCTCTGACAAATTTTTCAATAGCCTTTAAAATTCTGAGAGTATGTCCATTTCCTCATGACCCTCTCAAAATGGGGAGTTAAGACCTTTACTTAAATTTTAATATCTACCAGACAATCATGAATGTTGTAATTTATATTTCTCTAAAAATACAGAAGTGGCATTTATTCATTTATGGCCAAATTCATTTGCTCAAAGATGGGAATGGAAGTACTTCATCAACTGAGATTCACATTCTTCATTTATATTTACAAATCTTCCTTTATAAGATTCTTCCCACTCCTCACCTCTCATGAATAGTATGGTTGTTTTTCTGCATTCTAGTATCAGGTTTTTCAATTCACTGTGAATCTCCTCAAGAAAAATAATGCTTTAATGTCTTTCACCTGTAGGTGTTTGAATAATGTTTGAATGGAAATGCTATTAAATATTCAATGGTAATCTGCGACTTTTCATTATGTTACCTCATCAGGACTCTGGCCCATGTATCAGTTGGTCAGCAGCAATGATGGGGCACAGGGACCCTCGAATTTATGGAAAGTGTGTGAAATGTGGGCAGTCTGATTTAGTGGACTGTGCCATTAGCCTGTAAGTTTTCTTTAACTTGTGGTACTGTCAGAATTGCTCTACCCCTCCTTCCCCTCATGACAAGGGGCCCACCCTCCTAGAACCTGAAGGCTGGCATGGGGCATATGGCCGACCAGGTCCACTCCTCTCACACCTGGGCTCAATAGTCAAGGTCCACTACTCTGGACATGGAACAGGCACCAATGATTGATTATCACTGGTAACAGCAATGGTCATCTTGGGCTAACCCAATCGCCTACTAGAATCTGTAGGAAAACTGAGAACCCTCAATAGAGAGCAGACTCTACAGCTCTCCTGGACCACCTCTGTGGCCAGAGCCCTGGCGCAGATTGTGCCAGGCCAGCACCTCTGTTCCTAGGAAACAGACAGATGGACAGGTAGACACCTAGATCTGCAGAGAGAGACACAGACAGAAGGTAGAGAGGCAGGAAGGTAGGGAGGACAGCAGGGCCAAACCAGCTACACAGGATCAGCTGTCTCCACTCCCTCTGCCATGAGGACACTTCTGCCCTGGATACTTCTGGGACATGCACAGCTTTCCCCCGCCCTGAGCATGCCCTCACTCTGAACTCGGGCCCTGGCCAAAATCCCTCCCACAGTGCCTGGAGGGTCAACTATCAATGTGCTGAGATTTTACCACGCAAATGCTTGTCAGAGAGGGCACTCAATGCATTGAAGTCCCTGACATTCCTGGAGTGGGGATGACAACCATAAAAAGGGTGGAGAAGGAACACTGAAGGGGTGGGACACTTAGCAGTCCCTCCTTGCCACTGGCTGCGACCCTCACACTAGCTCCAATCTATCTTGGGACCACAGTTAAGAAAAAGGGAGAGGTGGAATTAGAGAAGGGAACCCCTAAGGGTAATGGAGAGGTCTGTGCCTGGGGGCAATGAGACAGCCTCACCTTCCACTAGAATGGGGGAGCGCTGTGCGTGCACACACATCATGCTGATCGCGGCTAAGTGTATACATGCCCAGAATGGGTACCAGAAATGTTTGCTGAGTGCCAGGGTGTCCAGTGTCTGAAGGAAGTTCTCATTTATTTCCATTATTTATCCGCCAGGGCAATAGATATGTATGGGGAACATACAGCCTGGCACGTATGAAGCACTCAAGAAATGGAGGCAATTACCCACACCCCTCAGGACTTTCCAGTTCCAAAAGTCCTTCTTCTTCTGGAGAACACACGACCTACCCATTCATACTTGCTGATCTTGAGTGAAAATACAACTGAACATTCCCACCTGTCTCTTAACCCAAATCTCACAAGTTATATCTATTTTCCACCTTGCTGAAAACATGAATAGTTGGGTGGAAGTAGCTCACAGTTAACTGGGCAACTCATGACTTAATAGAAGCCAATAATAGTGGGGATAAAAATAAAATTCCAGCTGCTCCATGGGATCTGGAAAGGAGGTTCCTTGAATTCTGAGGCCGGAAATGAGACTTTTCAGCTCTGTAGACTAAATGACAACACTAGAATTGTTGACAGCCATAGCCCAAGATGTCTATGACAACCCATGGAGAGGCACATGCCCAACCACTCAGTGTGGCACATGCACAGGCAGGACAGGCTACCATAGTCTTCTTGTCCTTCCCTGTAGGGGACACATAGGAACCACAAGGCCTCAGATGCCTAAGGAAGATACAACATATCTGAAAATTCTCTGGGACTGGAGACCCTGATCCTCACTATTTATTGGAACTGCTAATTCATAAAATGCTGAGACATTGCTCAGCTCAACAAAGGATAGATAATGGTAATTAATTGGAAATTTGACACATTAAGAAGAGTACTGACATTTTCAAGGAACAGATGATGCTCAGAAGCAACTGCCCCTTTTTCCTGGCTCCATTCAAAGGCAGGTTGTGTGATACAAAGACACATTTCTAAGACTGGAGGACCAAGATTTTAGGAAAGCAGGAGCGGGAATGAACTGCCTACCCACTCTTCCAGTTTTTGTCCTCATGACTTCTGAACTGCGTCGTGCAGAACCTTACTGCTCAGTCTACTTCTGCCTTACCCTTACTGTGATCAGGAGATGCCCGTGTCACCCACACAATATCCAAATATGGATTTGTGTTCTCAGATCACCTTGTATAAGGAGGTATCAGATCACTTACTACCTTTCTTACCTTAACAATGGGAGAACTTAAGTTTGGCTTGGACACTTATCCTTGCCACAGACCCTCTCACCTCAAGGTCCCAGAGTATAGAGCTCATATATTTCACCCTGTACATTGTAGGATACACATGGAAGAGACATGATTCATTGATCATGATTTCTTTCTTTTGAATAATAAAACATACACGTGGGAGTTTCTCCAAGAAACACATTTTATTGTAAGAACACAAGAACCTTACAAAGTCCAAGACCAAATGAGCAAACACGATTCTTAGGCAAAGAAACGAGTATTAGTCAGCATAATTTAACAGGTGGTCTCCAAAATACATTCTCTGCCAAGAAAGATGGCATTAAGGAAACATATCAGACAATAAGTCATGGTGCCAGACCGAGTAACAAAGAAAAAATTAAAATGAAAGTTTACCGCTCCTGTTGAGAAAAGAAACCTAAGGTTTCCCTTTACTTAGAGCATTTCCCTTAGAAAACTGGCAACTGTCAAGTTCTCCATGTAACTCCCTAAATTGTCATAAACATTTTAAAAAACTACATATGCCTCTGCCACCTTTACAGTCAGGAATGGACAAGGACTTGAGAATAACACATTTGGACTGCATCTGTGCTAGGTACATGGGGGACACCTTAAGTAGCTGAACCCAGAAACTCATCAGGGACAGTCTGGAAAATAGGCAAATGCACAGCACAGGCAGCACCCAAGGCTCCCTATAGTTACAAGAGAAAACCCTGGAATACAAAGGAGATGAGCGAGTACAGTGCGCCAGGAAGGATACAGAAGTACCAACAAAAGCAACAGCACATCCTGCCCATAATTCCCTCCCCCTGTTGCACTATGCAACAATATAAGAGAGTGAAGCCCCACCTACGTCTGTGGCCATTTTTCACGCGTCTAGGGCAGTGCACAGAGGAGGTGACACAGCAAAGATGTCAACAACACCCAAACACCCAATGACTGGGAAAGGGAAAATAAGGACCTGCCCCCATCATAAATGTATCAACTTCCCAAGGCACATATTTTCTCCTATCACCTCCATGAAGGTACATTGTTGTCTTTGGTTCCCCAGTTATGCCGACCCACACGTGCTACAAGGGAGGGGAAGGGGCACAAGAGGCAGGTGCCTCCTTGAACGCTATTGCCCATCACTATATTCACCCCCAAATCCCATGACCTCCAAACTCTCTATATTGTCTTCAGGCCCAGGAGACTTCTGACATTCCTTCTAGGACCCTGGAATACCCTGAAATAGGGAGACCACGGAGGCTTTCCCTCCTCACATTGCACCTCCCTCAGGTCCTTTAACGGCGTCAGTGGCTGTAGTACTACACAAGATGCATGAATCCCTCACTGAGCTGTCTAGGACAGTCTTGAGGGTTCAGGCAACCTCTCGTGCCTATGTAAACACCCCTCTGAGATGAGTAAAGTGACTGATGGGTTAGACCACAAAGTGGTGACAGTTTACATCAGTAGACAGGAAACGTTACAGCTTCAGCTAACAGGGATGTGCCCCTTTCAGCATGACCAATAAAACAAGTTAAGGTGCCATTCTGGACACCTAATATAACTCGGAAGGTTCCTGGACACCAGGCTCAAGGGGAGACATGCAAGAGGATCCCAACATCACCAGCTTCATATACTGGCCAGTGGCGGAACCCATGTGAATATTCCTTCCCACCAAAGTGCAGAGTATGATCAACGGAAGAGTGTAGGAAGCTAATAGGGAAATGCTTGGCCAAGATGCCAACTTCATTCCCAATCTCTGAAACAGGAGTTCTCACCACCCTTGGGCCACCCTTGCTGTGCATAGTGCAACCCCTTGTGTTCAGCACATTAGCGTAGGAGGACACAGCCTGACCACTGGCCATCACCTGTGTCTCCACTGGATTCAAAATTCTACTTGCTGCAGATACTGCCGGTGAAGCCCTCCCGTTCCTGTAGGAATTTACACAAGGCTTTGGAGCCACCCAAGACAGAAGGAGGAAGGAGAGGTCAAATAAATTGGTAGGTCCTACCAGCAACAGCAGTTCACTTTCATAAGTGTCTGCTAGTGAACACAGCCCAGTATTAGCAAGAAAGACTCAGTGGCGAGGTCCACTTTCATCGGTCTCCACTTGTGAACACAGCTCACTATCAGCATGAAAGACTCAGTGGTGAGGCCATCCAAGGGAGAAACGTCCCCCAGAAACCACCACAGCTGCCTCTCAGAAGACTCCCACAGATTAATCTATGATGATACCATATAATAACAGGTTCCTCCAAGCCCGTTGCCACAGGCTAAGGCAATGTACCTAATGAGCCAGAAATAGTTAAGTGCTCACTAACAGGGAAGTTCAGAATTCTCATTGATAATGGACAGCCAAATTCCGCCCCCTTAATAACGTCTCATCTTTGCCCAAGAGCCAGACTTTCCCAAGTCACATTCAACAATACCCTCTGGTTCATTGCCAGGCATCAGGAAGGGGCCAGAGACACTCCCTTGAACACACAAAGCCTCTGAGAATGTCCCTGCCAGAGTCCCTGAGCCTCCACCTCTCCCAGCAGCTCTGCCCAGTGCCACTGTTCCCAGCCCTTTCCCACCTAGGGTCAATAGGCCCCCTATGGAGCAATCATATGGAATGTGTCATTCCATTTTTCCTGATCACAGAAGTCTCTACCCCTGTCTCACCCTCGAACCCCTATACTTCTTCCCATCAAAGAACAGATCATCAAAGTGGCTGGGGATCCAGCCATGAAATCTATTAGTTGAAGGTGTATTGCCCTGGCTTTTGAGGACCATTGTCATCAGCACGCATTCTTCTGCTACAAAAACAACCAGTGTTACCTCTGGATATCCACATGGCCCAGAATGGACAGGAGACAGAGACTGGGGTAATTATTATTTTTCAAGCAAGAAAAACATTCTTAAAAGTTCTCCCAGCCTGTGATTAATACCACCGTATTCAGAAACATCTGAAGCTGGATCTTATTCCCCCTCCTAAAGGATCCTGCCTTTGTTACCATGGCAAGGTTCTGTAATCATTAATGTACTCTGTAAAATGGGAATAACAGTACATTTAACTTATGGTTTTTAGAGGATGAGGTGAGAACCCAATGAACTGAGCACAGTGCTTAGTTCCAGTGAACTTTCCATCAGTGATGGCCCTCCTTATTTCTTTTGGCATCATCACCACTACCATCAACATCATTGTCACAACAATCACCATCATTTCCAGTAGCCCAAGGTGCTTCTCAAAACGACCAGTGCTGTCCCAGTTACATGACTGGTCATGCCAAACAGGGAACCACCCCTACAAGAAATACAATCAGTTGCACTGTTCTCCATGCCTAATGCCTACTCCTGTGTCAGTGCCTTATGTTAAAGCATAGACACTTAGGCACCAGGAAGACAAGAGTTGGTATTTTAGGTGGGAGATCCAGGCCTTCAATTCTCAGGGGTAACATTGTGCCTCTAAAGTAACAAACAGTATCAAAGGCTTTTTTAAAATTTCTTGGTGCGAAACCAGAAATTTACTTCATAAACAGCCATTACAAGGATTAGGACCTATAAAATAGGTACTGCCAGGGAAAAGCCTCACTGCTAATCATGCAAAATGGTCCCAGTATGAGTGTAAGTCTACAAATAGGGATTTCAGTGATTAAATTTCATTATATTCTCCTGAAATCACTAGGCTTTGTACATGACTAAATAGTAACTGTATAATCTGAAATGTCATTTCACAACTAGGTGAAAAGTGAGCACATCAGCCCTTATGTATGTTGTACCATTTCATCAAATAGTAGCAAAATCAATTGTCTCACTCTACTTAAAAAATCCACAGAGTTTCAGTCCTAGGCCTTGCCTTGTAGTGGCCAATATAATCCACTCTCTTCCTCGCACTTGCATGAGAAAGCACTTTAAGGCAAATTGGAGTGTGATGTGAAAGACTGCACACCAAGAATTTACAGCACATTACCATTATGACTAGTAAGTAGACATTCAATGAGGACACACCAGAAAAAACTAAGTGACAAGGCTGGCCTAGGAATGAACTCCTGGGAAAGGTTCAAGGAACCAAGTCTCAATTTACATTCTATGGAGGTCCACCTTTTCTTTCATCGAAGGCTTGAATCAGTGGGACTGCCACCAATTAGGGAAACACCCTTTTCGCATCCTCTACCTTGAGAATGCTGCTTCCATGCTATTACTTAGTGTAAGTATCCACCAAGGCACACATTTCGGTCTTCCCCCAAGGCTTCCCCACTCACAAAAGACAAGAAGACCAAAGATGGCGGTGACATTGCAGAGGCAGAGGGCACAACATGTGCATGTGTAACAGGGAGGAAGCATCACAGTTACCTCAAGTTTCACAAGGGCTTTTGACTAAGAAATAAGCCATCCTTGGTCATCATCCCACAATATATGGTTACAAGCATGGGTTGGGGTAACGTTTTTCCACGGATCTCAGCCCTCAATTTTACATTGGGTGGAAAATAAAAATGACTCTCATCTTCCAAGGATTAAAAGTAAGTTAACCAATGACAGGGACAAATCAAAATGGTATGAATGACAAGTACTGAGTAAAAGGTAGACACTTTTCCTCTGCCACTTTTACAATCAGGAATGGACAAGGACCTGAGGGTAACATACTTGGACTGCATGAGAGCTAGGTACACAGGGGACACCTTAAGTAGCTGAACCCAGAAACTACATATGCCTCAGCACATGTAGTTTTTATAAATGTTTATGACATTTTAGAGAGGAACATGGAGAACTTGACAATTGCCAGTTTTCTAAGGTAAATGCTCTATGAAAAGAGAAACGTTAGGTTTCTTTTCTCAAAATGGAAAATAGCCTTACATGTCCTCGCCATCAAACTGGTACTGACTGATTAAAACTAAGGTTTTCAAATGTTGGCAATGCTCACCAGGGATTGGGGGTGGGACCCAATCTTAGGGTGGTGGGGAGTATTTTGGTAGGGAAGGGCATAACTCTAACCCTTCTTAGGGCGAGGCCTTAAAGATATACAATGTAACCAAAATGTCAAAAGAAAATCAAAACAAAACTTTTTATCGGGTGTTGGGAAGGCGGTAGGGAGGAGGAGGAAAGGGGTGTATGCTTCCATAACGTGCGGGGGATTGGACACATTGGGGGGACGAAGGGGGGTAGGGGCAATATTTGTAACCCTAACAATATTTGTACCTCCATAATATGATGAAATAATAAAAAAAAAACTACGTATGCCTCTGCCATTTTTACAATCAGGCATGGAGAACGACCTGACAGTAACACATTTGGACTGCATGAGTGCTAGGTACACGGGGGACACCTTAAGTAGGTGAACCCAGAAACTTATCATGGCCAGTCTGGAAAATAGACAAATGCACAGCACAGGCAGCACCCTAGGCTCCCTATAGTTACAGGAGAAAATCCTGGAATACAAAGGAGATGAGAGAATACAGTGTGCCAGGAAGGATACATGAGTACCAACAAACGCAACAGCACATCCTGCCCATAATTCCCTCCCACTGTTGCATTATGCAACAATATAAGAGAGTGAGGTCCTTCCTACGTCTGTGGCCACTTTTTACACATCTAGGGCAGTGCACAGAGGAGGTGACACAGCAAAGATGTCAACAACACCCAAACACCCAATGACTGGGAAAGGGAAAATAAGGAGCTGTCCCCATCATAAAGGTATCAACTTCCCAAGGCAAATATTTTCTCCTATCACCTCCATGAAGGTACATTCTTGACTTTGGTTCCCCAGCTATGCCGAACCACACGTGCTGCAAGGGAGGGGAAGGGGCACAGGAGGCAAGTGCCTCCTTGAACGCTATTGCCTATCACGATATTCTCCCTCAACTTCCATGTCCCCCAAACTCTCTATATTCTCCTCATGCCCAGGAGACTCCTGACATTCCTTCAAGGACCCTGGAATATCCTGAAATAGGGAGACCACGGAGCGTTCCCCTCCTCACATTGTACCTCCCTCCTGTCCTTCAATAGTGTCAGTGGCTGTGGTACTACACAAGATGCATGAGTCCCTCACTAATCTGTCTAGGACAGTCTTGAGGGTTCAGGCAACTTCTCGTGCCTATATAAACACCCCTCTGAGAAGAGCAAAGTGACTGATGGTTAGACCATAAAGTGGTGACAGTTTACATCAGAAGACTTGGAAACGTGGCAACTTCAGCTGACAGGGATGTGCCCTTTCAGCATGACCAATAAGACGGGTTATGTTGCCATTCTGGACACCTAACATAACTCGGAAGGTTCCTGGACACCAGGCTCAAGGGGAGACATGCAAGAGGATCCCAACATCACCAGCTTCATATACTGGCCAGTGGCGGAACCCATGTGAATTTTCCTTCCCACCAACTTGCAGAGTATGATCAACGGAAGAGTGTAGGAAGCTAATAGGGAAATGCTTGCCCAAGACACCAACTTCATTCCCACTCTCTGAAACAGGAGTGCTCATGATCCTTGGGCCACCATTGCTGTTCATAGTGCAACCCCTTCTGTTCAGCACATTAGCATAGGAGGACACAGCCTGACGACTGGCCATCACCTGTGTCTCCACTGGATTCAAAATTCTACTTGCTACAGATACTACCGGTGAAGCTGTCTCATTCCTGTATGAATTTACACAAGGCTTTGGAGCCACTGGAGTGGCAAGGAGAAAGGAGAGGTCAAGTAAATTCTGAGGAACTACCAGCAACAGCAGTTCACTTTCATAAGTGTCTGCAATTGAACACAGCCCACTATTAGCAAGAAAGACTCAGTGGCAAGGTCCATTTTCAACGGTCTCTGCTGGTGAACACAGCTCACTATCAGCATGAAAGACTCAGTGGTTAGGCCATCCAAGGGAGAAATGTCCCCCAGAAACAACCACAGGTGCCTCTCAGAAGACTCCCACAGATTAATCTATGATGATACCATATAATAACACGTTCCTACAAGCCCGTTGCCATATGCTAAGGAAGTGCACCTACTGAGTCAGAAATTGCTAAGCACTCACTAACAGAGAAGTTCAGAATTCTCATTGATAATGGACATCCAAGTTCTGCCCCCTTAATAAAGTCTCATCTATTCCCAAGAGCCAGACTTTCCCAAGTCACATTCAACAATACCCTCTGGTGCTGTGCTAGGCATGGGGAAGGAGCCTGAGACACTCCCTTGAACACACAAAGCCTCTGAGAACATCCCCACCAGTGTCCCTCAGCCTCCACCTCTCCCAGCAGCTCTGCCCAGTGCTACAGTTCCCAGCCCTTTCCCACCTAGAGTTAATAGGCCCCTGATGGAGCAACCATATGCAATGTGTCATTCCATCTTTCCTGATCACAGAAGTCTCTACCCTTGTCTCACCCTCGAACCCCTATACTTCTTCCCCTCAAAGAACAGATCATCAAAGTGGCTGGGGATCCAGCCATGAAATCTATTAGTTGAAGGCATATTGCCCTGGCTTATGAGGACCATTCTCATCAGCACATATTTCTACTGCTACAAAAACACCCAGTGTGACTTCTGGATATCCACATGGACCAGAATGGACCTGAGACGGAGATTGGGGTAATTATTACTTTTTTAAGCACCAAAAACATTATTAAAAGTTCTCACAGCTTGTGATTAACACCAGGGGATTCAGAACCATCTGAAGCTGGATCTTATTCCCCCTCCTAAAGGATCCTGCCTTTGTTACCATGGCAAGGTTCTGTAATCATTAATGTAATCTGTAAAATGGGAATAACAGTATATTTAACTCATGGATTTTAGAGGATGAGGTGAGAACCCAATGAACTGAGCACAGTGTTGCCTCTAGTGACCTTTGCATCAGTGATAGCCCAGGCTTATTTCTTTTGGCATCATCACCACTACCATCAACATCATTGTCACAACAATCACCATCATTTCCAGTAGCCCAAGGTGCTTCTCAAAACGACCAGTGCTGTCCCAGTTACATGAATGGACATGCCAAACAGGGAACCACCCCTACAAGAAATACAATCAGTTGCACTGTTCTCCATGCCTAATGCCTACACCTGTGCCTGTGCCTTATGTTCAAGCATAGACACTTAGGCACCAGGAAGACAAGAGTTGGTATTTAAGGTAGGAGATCCAGGCCTTGAATTCTCAGGGCTAACATTGTGCCTCAAAAGTAACAAAGAGTATCAAAGGCTTTTTTCAAATTTCTTGGTGCGAAACCAGAAATTTACTTCATAAACAGTCCTGACAAGGGTCAGAACCTACAAAACAGGCACTGTCAGGGAAAAGCTTCACTGCAAATCATACAAAATGGTCACAGTGCGTGTAAGTCAACAAATAGGAATTTCAGTGGATTAAATTTCATTATATTCTCCTGAAATCGCTCAGCTTTGTACATGACCACATAGCAACTATGTAATCTGAAAAGTCATTTCACAACCAGATGAAAAGTGAGCACATCAGCCCTTATGTATGTTGTACCATTTCATCAAATAGTAGCAAAATCAACTATCTCCCTCTACTTAAATAATCTACAGAGTTTCAGTCTAAGGCCTTGCCTTGTAGTGGCCAATATAATCCACCCTCTTCCTAGCACTCATATAAGAAACAGGCATGAGAAAGCACTTTAAGGGAAATTGGAGTGTGATGTGAAAGACTGCACACCAAGAATTTACAGCACATTACCATTATGACTAGTGAGTAGAGACTCAATGACTACACACCAGAAAAAACTAAGTGACAAGGCTGTCCTAGGAAAGAACTCCTGGGAAAGGTCCAATGAACCAAGTCTCAACTTAAATTCTGTCGAGGTTCACCTTCTCTTTCATCGAAGGCTTGGAATCGTGGGACTGCCAGCAATTACCGAGACACCCTTTTGGCATCCTCTACCTTGAGTATGCTCCTTCCATGCTATTACTTCGTGTACTTATGCACCAAGGCACGCATTTCAGTATTCCCCAAAGTCTTCCCCATTCACAGGAAACTAGAAGACCAAAGATGGCGGTGACATTGCAGAGGCAGACGGAACAACATGTTCAAGTGTAACAGGGAGGAAGCATCACAGTTACCTCAAGTTTCACAAGGGCTTTTGACTAAGAAATAAGCCATCCTTACATGGGTTGCGGTAAAGCTTTTCCATGGATCTCACGCCTCAATTTTACATTGGGAGGAAAATAAAAATGACTCTCATCTTCCAAGGATTAAAAGTAAGTTAACCAATGGCAGTGACAAATCAAAAGGTTATGAATGACCACGTACTGAGTAAAAGATAGACACTTTAGGATCTCTTCCCAAACAAATGTGGAATTTAACCTAAGGTGAGTGAACTTCAGGTTGTGTGATGCCACCTTCTCCACGAAACGTGTGCCAATAGAAAACTACAGGACCCACAAGGACCCATTCAGACTAAAGGTTCAAAGTCACCATAGGAACATCTTAGAATAGTGCATATTTCCAATTAGCATGTTAATTCCCTCTGTCACCTTGTTAAATGTCTTCACCCGCAATTCAATGAATAAATCACCACATACAAAAGAAATGACTTTACATAGGCCAAGAAAGAGAGAGATGTCTCTGGCACTGCCGGTTAGCAGGCCCCCTCCAGCCTGCACCATTGACAAATGGTAAAGAGTCCTGATGAGTACTGAGGCCTGAGCCCTGGCAGCCTCCATGCGCAGTGTCTGAGTTGGCCAGAACAGAAAGTTGCTCAGGAGAAGGAAAAGCCTGAAGTCCTGGGTTGCCTCTTGCTTCACAGCATGGTTGATGAGGTCGGGTTTCCAGAGAAATTCCCCAGACACCCCTGAGGAAGCTTGCTGGCCCTGGGAAAGAACACAAACATTTAAATGATATTGTAGCAAACTCTAAAGAGCTTGTACAGGGGTAGGGGAGCAGTGGTAGGGAGGGGGTGAAACCGAGCACCCTGATGTTCTTCTCCAACATGTCGAGTCAGGAAGTGGGATACTAGTTCCTTGGGCACCTCTTTTGGACTCAGGTATTGAAGACTGTGAATGAGACATGAGGTGTGCTCCCAGTAACGTCCGCAAAGCAAAGAAATAGCCAGGAAGCAAGAAAGGTAAAGATTTGAAGGCACACTGACTTATACAATACTTTGATTTTTAGCTTCTGTCTCCAAGTCTTCTCCGAAATAAATGCCCTCCCCTCCATGGTGGAGGCAGACCGACAGACTACCATTCTCCACCAGACACTTGGCCCACAGGTGCCAAGCCTCCCCTTTTGCATAGATAACCATGGCTTTGTAATACCTTCAGATCCATTTTTTGAACCAGAAATAAAAAGGCATCTGAGCAGCATCACAGATTCCCTCCATTCCTAGAGTTGACTTTTGACCATCCATTCGAATTCATCCTGCTATTGCCTGCAAAAGATTCCAAATAGGATCCAAACATTAAAAATTTGGAGATAAATTGCCAAGATCAGGTTTTGTTGAAACCATAGCATTCAAATAAATTCAAGCTGGCTGTAATGGGACACTGACAATGACCAAAGGAACACCACTAATGCCTGGGAAAAGATGTTAGTCTCTAGCAGGGTCTCAATCATGAACTTAATAAGCAGCACCATGGACAGACCTTAACACTGATGGCAGTTCCTAGCTTTCAGTCCCAGGACAGTGGTTTAAACACCTTCCTAAATGATGTTACAGGTGAGACTAGGTGGGTACGTGCTCTGCCCAACACCTGTCACCTCACACCAGAGACGGTTGTTCTTACCTGGCTGGATGCTCTGGACAGTTAGTTCCAGTTCCATACTAGTCATGGTACAGGCTCCCATGCTGACCAGTCCCAGACGTTTCCACCACAGGTCCTGAAGGAGATGGCAGTTGTACAGATCTGCAAGACTAGCACCACTGGGGGCAAACACATGGCAACTCATAACCTAGGAAGGGGGCTGGAGCACGTGCCCTATTACACTCATGAACAAGACCTGTTGAAAATACCTAGTGGGGACTGAGTACACAATCATTCAGCCCATGCCAGGTAGGCCAAATTCACTAAAGGCAACATAACATAGAGATTGCAGGAACTGTGCCATAACACCAGGTAACAGTGCCTTTCAGAGGCTCCACTGCTCCGTTCAAAGGTAACCACAGGTCATGGGGTAATCAGTCAATAGGAGTAGCCCATTCCACGGAATTCTTGTCCTCCCCAGGCTAGGCCTTGATCACTCATTTCTCTTTACCTTGTGGGCATATAAAAAAATACATGAATCATTTATTTTTCTAAGGAAGAACACCTGGAAACGATACCAATGCTACATTTAAAGAAAAACAGTATATTACTTACACCATTGTGTTTCAAAAGCAAAACTGTCAACGTCACCTGCAATTGGCATTTACTCCCAGATTACTGAAAGCACTCAATCTGTGACTTTCTTCATTCATAAATGGGAAATTCCCCATTATATTTAAAGGAAACTTATGCAAAAGCCTCAGGACAGAATTGGATTAAATAACATGATATTGAGCAGGCAATTCATGTGGGAAATGAAATTCCCAACAATGTGCAGAGGTGACAAGCGACCAGTACTTCCGGACATTCACTGCCGTAAAACAAGTGGCAGCTTAGTCCATATGTGCGGTTTGATCTAGAAAATGCCACAAAGCTTGCTTCATTTGGGTACATTGATGAAATAAGATAACACAAGGACTAAAATCTCAACCAATCCAGTGATATTAAAAAAATTTGATGGTGAAATCAAGTCAAACTTCAGGTAGCCGGCAACGTGAGGCCGGAACTGTCGTAAAGCAAGACGGACAAAACCAATGAAAACATTATTTTTCTTATTTGTGCATTTAAAAGAACGAAAACGTGTTTACCCAAACTTAGGATGAGGGGCAGGACTGCAGTTAATTTAATACAATGCTAAAAAACACATTTATCCAAAGTAAAACCCAATCCTATAAAACAGCCATGAACGACAGTTACGAGCATTCACTGTCGTAAAATATCAAGCACGCGGCCCATTGATGACATTCTGCATTTACCAATCCACCCTAGCCCGCAACATTTTCTTTAAAGTACATTTATGGATCCGCTGAGAAGGGTACATGAAAAGAAGCATAAACTACATTTATGGAGCGAGAACAAAACTACAATATTTTTAATTATATTTCGGAAGAAATTCCTATAGAAAAGAAAAGGCAATCAATCATACATTAATTTACTCTCTATCAACATAAAACCTTTTAAAGGCCCTTATGTAGAGCCATCGGACCAAAAGTTAGCTGAATGCTAAGTGAGGAGAAACAGGTAAAATTAAATGCCACATCGGGCCCAATTTGTCTGAAAAAAAGTGGCTGATGGGCAGCCATGTCACGTGATTTATAACGTCACCTGCTAAGCCAGATGAATCACTTCACAGTATGCACACTGAAAATATCTTCGTTTGAGAAATATCTATGAAACAAACCCAAATCAAATTTAAGCAAATCCAAATGATTGCCATGTCATGAAAAAAACCCAAGTCAGTACACCAGAAAATAAAACAATAAATAGGATCCTGGGGACTTCATTCCCTTCAGGGACTTAAAGGTATAAGCTCTTGCCAACTCGAGTGCTATTTTCCATATCCTTAAAGTGTCAATACCGCCAAGCATTTTAAGGGGTGCTTTTGGCTGAATACAGTGATATTAAATACACAAGTGCATTATACAAAAGTGCAAAACAGTTCAAGGACCACGGCCAGGCAATTCCCTGGGGTTAGTGAACACGCTGGAAGTCCATTGCCTCATTTCACGTAGAAATTTTCAAAACGCTTTTTTTTTCTTGTGAATACAACATATTAAGGAGACCAATTCTGAACTTGAACCGTAACAGACTACATTAAACATATAATCACATTAAATGACAAACTAAACTGGCCACAAAGACAGGTAACTGCGGTCGGCCGTCATAACCCCACCTCAGGAGGTAACTTCCCTCCTTGTCACCTCTAAAGGAACAGAAATATGAAAACCGAATGGAGAAAGGGGGCAAAGGATAAACTTTAAAGAAATAAGTGTTGATAGTATCTACCCAAGAACAGTATAAAATAAAGGCAAACTCAGGGGCCAGGGACCAACAGCCACGTTTCGCGATGGAGCCAACAGCGGGTCCTCGATCACATCAGCGTTTCCCCATTGTTAACTTGAAAACGACACAAAACCTTAGGATCGAGAGGGAGGAGGGGTGTCCATGACCAACATTTAAACAAACAAAATGATCAGAAAGACTCATCACGTTGTTCCATCAAGCACAACACTGGGCCGGGCGTGACTAGGGAGCTTCCCTGTCAACAATCCATTGGCCCATCACACACATCCCTTAAAGATGTCACAACACATCATAAACCCGATTGAATCAAGATCACCACAATACTCCGTAATTAAGAAATAAAACCAAGTAAACTTACATTTTCTGATCCCGGAAGGCGGGTGCCGCCATATTCCCACATATCCTCGGGAAACTGTCCACGGAAGCCCCACAGGACAATCCAGACTTTAACGGTATCTACCTGGTCACGTGGTACGGATGCCTGGACATCCAGTCTAAGACTCCGCCTACAAAAAACTTCATTGGAGGGTCTGAAGTGATTGATAAGGAACCCGACCTTGAGATCCAGGTTTACAAGGGAAAACTCAACCAATACTTAAAGACCCAGCTAAATAACTCAGGCCTTTCTGATAATGTAGCTTATATAACTGTGCTCATCTCTCCACATCCAGTTCTCCTACCCAGGCTTCTGTATATGCCATATCCCCTGTTTCCTGGCATTTCTGATTCTGGAAATCTGGTTCCCCCAGTTTCTCTAGGCCCACCTCAATAGCCCTCTCCTCCAGGAAACCTTACATGCTTTTACTCCTTCCCTTGCCAGGTAGAAGGGAGTTGTTCTTTGCCTTTAAGTGGGCACATGGAGAGATATAGAGGGTGGGAGGAAGAAGAATTATATGGTCCTTGGGATCTGAAAGCAGTGGGCTGAGCAAAATGTCAGGGAAACAAGGTTTGGCTTTGGGATTTTATCAATGTAGTTGAGGTTTCCATAATTGTGCTATGGTCAGGGGAAGCCATCCACAAGGTAAATCATAGCAGTCTCCCAGGATTAATCGCAACACTGAACGCAAACAACCCTCCTGGATTTCATGCCTTTCCCTGTCTTTCTCTCTCTCAATATTTTGTCCCACCCTTCCAGGTTCTGGCATAAGGTGTCTCTCCTCTGACGACAGGACTGACTTCATGTTTCCACACACAAACACTAGAAGACTGATTTCTTCTGTTGTAGGATGAATGACTAAGTGGTTCCAGATCTCATTTGCCAAGGTCACTGGCTTCATGGGTACTGGAGGTAGGACTGGACCCTGCCCCTTTTCAAGAGGCCATCTGCTGAGCCGCTCTCAATATGCGAGTCAGTATAAACAGAAAAGTCCAAATCTCACCAGGGGTTGACTAAATTTCAATTTTGTATTCATCTGTGCCCAAGGTGGAACGTGAAACCAAAAGACACTGGGTCATGGTAGTTGGACCTTGAGTGGCTTGGGCAGCACCACCGGGAGTGGCACTTAATGACATAACCGTCCCATCTGCAGAAAAGATTACTTTGAGTCGGAAAGGTGTAGCTGCACGGCGTGCATATGCAATAGTTGATGATGTTGCCCTACCCAGCCTGGACTCTCACAAGAAACACTAGCTGGGGAAGATGGACTCACTGTCCTCCAAGTACAAGTCTGAAGAAACAGCAGAATCAGATTGGTTAAAATCACTTCCAAACTATGCTTTAGGAAGGTGAGACAATACACACAGATACTCAATTGTTGTGCATTGCTACGTACATGGAGGTAATGATTCAGCTGTCTGTCTCTGGTGTCTTACCTTCCTAAACCATTGTTTGGAAATGAGTAGAGGCTGGTGGAGTGGGAGGAATAAGGAAAGATGGTGTTCAAAGGCTAAAAAATTCCAGTGTGACAAAGAGAATTCGTTTTTGAGATCTTCCCCACAAAAAGTTGTATGTGAAGTAAAGTATATTTCAATTTACATGAATTAATCATTCTAAAACATGTAATACATCAAATCATCACATTTTCCCATATCAATATATACAATTCTTATATCGTCCTTTTTTTTTTTTTTTTCAGAAAAGGAGAGAACCAGTTTCTCTTAGAGGTAACTTATCCTCTGCAGTCTTGCTGTTCTTTAGAAGCTCAGAGAATGTTTATTAGTGAGCTTTTCCAGACATGGGGCTTGGGGATAAGACTCTGGCAAAGATCCAGAGGGGCAGGGAGTGGTTCTACACTTTGTCCAGCAATCAGTGAAGGGATGAATCTGGGAACTTAAGCAGCATGGGATGTGAAATGAAGGAAGAACCAGGCCATTGGTGTGAATCCCACGCACAGGAATTCACACCTCATTGTTCACCTGTTGCTGAGGCTTTTCCCTCTGGCTGCACTCTGAAGCTGGAATCATGGCTGGCCTCTCTTGATGCCAGGACACTGCCCAGGTCCTGTCTCTCAGTGCACTTGTGTCTCCACAGTCTATGCTCACAGTCACTCTGCTCCCATCTATACTTCATCCCATGTCCATAGGCTGTCCTGAAAAAATTATCTATGACTTCTTATCCACCTTGCATCACAGAGAGGGGTTAAGTGTATGGGTTCCACGTAGGCTGCTTGCATTCATGTCACAGCTCTTCCTCCTACCACTTGTGTATTTTTCAGGGTGGTTTTTCTTCACTGTTTCCTTCTCAGTAAAGTCATGGTACAGTCTCTGAGTCTGTTCAAGTTGTTTTACAAAAATACCTTCCACTGGGTTATTCAGAAAAGATATGTGTTTATTGCTCACAGTGGTGGAGGCTGGGATGTCCAAGAGCAAGGCACCAGCAGGTTTGCTGTCTCACGAGGGCCTCTTCCTTCTTCATGTCAGCCTTTGTGTTCCCACACATATTGCAAGGGGAAAGAAGGCTCCCACAGCCTCTTTTATAAGGCAGGCCACTAGTCCTGTTCATGAGGGCAGAGCCTCATCACCTAATCACCTCCCAAAGGCCCTACATATAATACCTTCACTGTGGGGACTAACTTGCATCATAAAAATTGTGGGGATACACCAACATTGAAATCACTGTAGAGACCAATAAGGATTATGTTTTTGGACTACCTTGGCATTCAGCAACCATAATAAATCCTGGAAGATATTAACCTTTCCTGAAAAGTTAGCTATGATTGTTTTTGAAACATTTTGTTGCATGTTTCTGGTCAAATACCATCTCCTTCCTTGAGCTGTTCTCTGTCGGTCCAGTCTGTATTAGTTTCTTTTTCTAATTCCTTTTAGCCGAAACATTCATAACACACAACCCACCTCCTACAACACATTGTCCACTTTGCCAATAGTTTGCATCTAAACTTTGTCACTTTCAACCGTGGTAATATCTCTGTATTAATCAACATGTTAAGTCTGATCCTAATTCTTCATGTATGCATCTCATCTCCTAAGTTTACTACAGGTTTCCCTCTGGGCCACTGTTATGGTTGGGATATTTGTCTTCTCCAATACTCATGTTGCAATTTAGCCCCGAGAGTTGCAGTATTGAGGGAATATTTAAGTTCTGTTGGATCATGAGGCCCAGCCCTCATGAGTGGGTCGATCCCCTCATGAAAGGGGAACTGGTGGCTTCATATAAAGTAAAAGAGAGCCTGCACTAGCACATGGCATGCTCAGTCCCCTCGATGTGTTGTACTCTGAGCCGCCTTCAGAATCTGCTGAGAGTACTGAACAGGAAAGAACTATCAGCAGATGCAGCCCCTTAACCTTGGATTTCCCAGTCTCCACAACTGCAAGAAAGAAATTTCTTTTCTTTGTACATTACCCAGTTTCAGGGGCTCTGTTATAAGCAACAGAAAAGAGACTCATACTAGCTCCTCAGCAGCTTATTCCTTTCTGATATAATTTAGTTCAATGCAGACCGGTTTTCCTCTGGCGATTACATACGTACATAAGCAGGCACTGAAATAGAAGCTTTCATTGGGCCATCACAAGAAATGTCTTCCCCTGAGGAATTCACAAGGAACCTGTTCACTCATTGGTTTTGCTAGATCCTGCAGAATGTGGGTGGGCTCTTATAGCACAGTTAGTCCTCCTGTGCCCAAGCGAATAGGGTGTGTGGAGTGGCTTATGTCTCCCTCCCCCATGTTTCTTGCAGTCAGTGAGCTCCCAAGTTGCTGGAGAGTTTTTCTAAGCTCACAAGCCCAAAAGCTGCTGCCACCGGTGAACTGGGAGCTTCACGAGGGTGAAGGACCAAGCGTCTGGTGCCTTCAGGTCACTTCCCCTCAACACAGACCTGAGCCGAGACAGCAGGTGCCATATTGCTTTTCCACTCACCATACACCTTAATCCTTCCCAGAGGGCCTCAGCCCCTCAGTTTTTATATCACTGGTTCTCACATAAAAATTTCCCAACTCCAGCCCAGCTTGCAGAAACCAAAGGATACCTGCGTGACTCCATAATCTGGACATTCTGGGTGGGCTGCCTTCAGGAGAGAGGGACAGAAATGACCAAAGTGCTAGCTTTCTTCTACTCAGAACTGTTTCCTCCCCTTCAACTGCCCCATTGGAGGCTGGTGAGAGACAACTGAACCAGGGCTCACTGGAACTGTTCCTCCTCTCTGTTGGTGCAACCACCACACCAGGCCTTCCACAGAGAGTGGGGCTCAAACCTTCCCAGACTCCCCTTCCCATCCCCTACTGTTGCGGCCCAACCAGGTTCATTGCCTGCTGCCCAAGAAGAAGCCAATGTACTGAGTCGGCAGGTTTTATGGCAAAGAAAGAGTCTTTATTCCAGATAGCACTAAGTGGGGAGATGGGAGAAATCTCAAATCTGCCTCCCCAAGATTTTGGGAGACAGGGATTTTAACAAAAGTTTGGCAGGCAAGGGATTAGGCAATTAGGTTTCTTAATTGGGGCAAAATCATAGGGATGTAGAAATCATCGTCTTGTGTTTTTTCAGTCCCTGGAGTCACAATTCCGTTTGAGTCAGTTTCTTGGTATGGGCTGTGGTACCTGGTGGGTCAATCAACTGGAATGCGGGGCTTGGAAGATATCTTAAAAACGACCTTTAGGTTTTGAAGGTGATGTTATCTATGGAGAAAGTTAAGAATCTTTAGGACCACCAGCTGCATGTGTCCAGATTGGCCATTATAGAGGTGCAAACAGAGGGACAGCAACTAATTTTTATCATTATTTTTGGCGAGGCATTTACCACAGTTTTTGGCTTGTACCTCATATTGACGTGCGGTTTCACTACCTGCAGCTACTGAGAGAGACAACAGAGCCACCACGCCAGGCTTCCCCAGGGAATGGGTCTCAGACCTTCCCTGTAGAGGTCCTGCAGCAGACTGAGGGGTGCTCAGACTGTGAGCTCCCTGCCCGTTGGCCCTCCTTGGTGCCAGTTGCCCAGCAACTGCATCACTGTGGTGCATATCCCGAGGCAGAGGGACATCAAACCTACTTGGGGACCCTGTGGGCAGCTTGAGACCAGCACACTTCTTCCTGGTATGGTTCAGGGATTGATCTTTGGGGACCTGTGGACAGGCCCACAGACCAGATCCCATACACCCAGGTGTGAGTCACATCGTTCAGGGGCAAGGAAGAGAGATTTGTGATTGGGTGAGGCCACTACTGCCCTACCCCGTGGCTTAGCCTGAAAGCTGGGAGCAGACCTTTGACCCCAGCTGAAACAGATACTTGCCAGATTTTGTGGATCCTGAGGGCAAGCTCTCCCAACCCAGCCTCACTAGCCACTCTCCCCTACATACCTCTGCTGTGGCAGAGAAAAAGGACTCAGCTGAAGTTCCCACCTGGAAGCACCTGGGGCAATCAAATGCTTCTCCGGAGGGAACAGAGCTAGTCACAGGTTCTAAACACCACATTGCAGCTTGTTCCTTCTGGCAAGGGTCACCTACTGGCAGGGAGGTCAATTTGCACAGGCCTTTACAGCATTTACTGACTCAACGCATAGAGTGTGGTTGATTCTCACCCACAAGGACCACCCACTGTCTCAGAGATTAAACTGGGTGTGCCATTATCTAATAAAAAGAAAATGGAAAAATAAGAAGCAAAAATTGGTGTGGATGAGAAGGAATCACTGAAAGATATCCAGGTAAATAAAAAATCATGGTAGAAAGACAGCCCCAAAAGGAGAAAATAACTCCCTACCAATTGATGTTCACATGAGTGGACATTAGATTGCATAAACCTCCAATCTCAAGTAGAGAATTTATTCCTAGATGTTGGCTGCCTCCCCCTTTATGAGTTCCTGCTCTATGTATTGGCTCATATTTCATATACAGACAGCAGACAGTGGTAGATCGACAACAAAGGCCACAGCAATTCCTCCCATCCCTGGAGGCCAAGTCCTTTGCACTGTGACCTTGTCACTCCTTCCTTCAAGAGGTGGAGTCTATTGCCCATCCCCATAAATCTGGGCTGGCCTTTGATTTCTTTTGACCTATGATGCAGGAGACACCGTGGGAGATCTGAGCCTATTGAAGAAGTCTCTGAGGCTTTCACTCTTGTTCTCTTTACACCCTGGTCAAGAAGGCTGGGAGCCTAAATTTCCTGGGAGCCTGAAAATCATAGAGGCCCCTGAGCCATATAGCAACCAGAGTTCAAGGTGAGGCAAGATGGGATTTTTTTTCTCTTTTCCTTTTTTTTTTCCCAAAGCTACCCTGCCTGGCAAACACTGACTTGTACGTGACTCTGACACACATGCCCAATGACTCCGGACCCTGGCACTCTAGGGTCCTGCATTGCTGGCAGCTGGGCAGTGACTCTGAGTTTTCCAGGAGGGCAGAGAAAAGCTCCTGAAGCCCATGTTCATACACGCGGTCCACAAGCCCCCCTCGGGGCAGCAGGGCGTGGGGGTGGGTCTGTGCCCTCTCCAACACATCTGCCAGGCTGCCTATTGCCGTTTTCTGGATTCTTGCTCCCTGGAAAAGCAGTCTTGCCTGTTCACGCTCACCACGACTCTGTTGTACAAAGGCATCCTGAGTAGACAGGGCTGAGAGGGAGGAAAGAATACACATGGTGGTTTCCCCAGGCCCTGCTCTCCCTGAACTGCGCCATGGAACTCACATCCTACCAGAGGCAGCCGTGTCCATTTTGGCCCATGAGACCCCATCTGCTCTGTCTTGTGGCTGGCGTCAGTGTCACACCCCCCTCATGCTTCACGGTCTGCTACCAATGGTTCAGGTACACAGATTTCTACATTTTACAGTGTCATTCAGATGTCATGAAGAAGACATGTCTCAAATGAAAGGATGAGGACAAATGAATGCACTGGGGCTGTGTTTTCTCTCCTCATACAACTACTTTCATTGCTGTTGCTATCAAGCTGCACTGCCAGTAAATTGTTTCAACCAAACAGGGACCTGTTTGGCACTATCTACTAAAGCTAAACGTAAGCATCCTCTGTGATACAACTATTGTAATTCCAATTTCTTTACCAACAGAAATATGTTCAGCAAAAGATATACATATATAAGAACTGACCATCATGGAGCAAGGGAAGAAAGAGACAGACGAGCAGGCAGGTAGTGGAATAATCCACGAGAAATGTAAAAGTGCGTCGGACAGCAGTCATAACAGTGGAGGAGCAGGAAAGTGGTCTGATTCTGGTTGTGTGTTGAAGGTACAGCTGAATACTTCCTGATGGCAGTTAATGTGGGGCATGAAACAAACAGGATTCAAGGATGACAGCAAGAGAAGGAAAGAGCTTCTGTGTACCAAGATGGGGGAGAGAGAAGAAGAGCAGATTTGGGAGATTAAAAGATCAAAGTCTTAATAAATAAATCCTTCACTTTTACTTAATCATTTTATTAATTTAATAAAGCAGGGCTGGGCTCAATGGCTCACGCCTCTAATCCCAGCACTTTAGGAGGCCAAGGCGGGAGGATCTCTTGAGGCTGGCAGTTCAAGATTAGCCTGGGCAACATAGCGACACCCCGTCTCTACCAAAATATGAAAAGTAGCTGAGTGAGGTGGTGAACACCTGTAGTCCCAGCTACTCAGGAAGATGAGGTGGGAGGGTCGCTTGAGCCCAGGAATTCGAGGCTGCAGTGAGCTATGACTGTGCCACTGCACTCCAGCCTGGACCATAGAGCCAGACCCCAGTCTCCAAAAAAAAAAAAAAAAAAAAAAACAATAAAAACTGTGAAACTAAGCTTCCTGTAAATGTTCCAGTTGATGATGTATATAGTATATAGCATGTATATATAGATATAAAGAATTTAGTAAGAGTTCTACTTAAAATCAAAACTCTAAACCTATTAATCAATTATATACATATATATATATATTTTTTTTTTTTTTTGAGATAGAGCCTCACAATGTTGCCCAGCCAAGAGTGCCGTAGCATCAGCCTAGCTCTCAGCAAGGTCAAACTACTGGGCTCAAGCAATCCTCCTTTCTCAGCCTGCGAAGTCGATGGGAATACAGGCATGTCCCACCATGCCTGGCTAATTTTTTCTATATATTTCAAGTTGGCCAATTAATTTCTTTGTATTTTTGGTAGAGACGTGGTCTCACTCTTGCTAAGGCTGGTTTTGAACTCCTGACCTTGAGCGACCCTCCTGCCCCGGCCTCCCAGAGTGCTAAGATTAAAGGCCTGAGCCACCTCGCCTGGACTCAATTATATGTTTTAAAATGGAAAAACAGGAGCCACATCATCTTTAATCTGAGCTGTTGTGGGCTTCTAAGGGGTTGACCCATAGCATTATATCATAAAAACATCAGATTTATGAAAGAAACTGAAGAAAGTCTTACTAAAACTTACTGGCCTAATATTTAAATGGTGTATTATGTGATTATAATGTTGGAGAAAGTAATGTAATGATCAGAGTTGCAATTTGATATTGTTGTGGTGGTAAAAGACTAAAAGCAGATGCCTCTAGCAAAATAATAAAACCCCTGTTTTTTTAATATTTTCAATAACTATGACCTATGATTATCCTCTTTTGGTGTCTTAATATAGCTAGGTAAAAGATTTGTTAACATTTAACTCTCTTCATGTTAACTGCTCATGGTGCATTATCTTTGCAGATGCTGCTTAGGATTATGTTTGCTTATATATGGGGTTTTCCTGTTAATGTTGCAAACCATCACATCTGGGGCCAGGAAGCCAATAATCTAGCTAAGAGTTGCATGAAGAAGGGGAAAATGTGTTCACAGAACCTCACTCAAGTGGCCCCCAGACCCAGGGATGGCTCTGACACATGCAAGGGGGGATGAGTGAAGGGCAGGGAGAGGGGCAGCAGGAAGCTTCCTCCACTTCCAGAACAGGGACAGCCAGCAGTAGGCTCCACCTCTCTACTCACTGCCAGGTATTCTCCTGCTTCCTGCCCCTCGCCCCGCCCTGGGAATCCTCAGCCCCGCCTCTCTGATTCTGGCCCCGCCCCCTCCAGGACATTGGGCCTGCTCCCAAGTTCTCTCCAGACCTGGCCACGCCCCTGCTCCAAGCCTGCCACTAGAGACCACTTGGCCTGGGAGGAGGAGCCCGCAATGGCACCCAGGCCACGCCCACAGCCCATCCCCTGAACACATCTCTGCAGCCATACACTTCTGAGGTCTGGGAGTAGAATGATCAGACTGGTAATATAGTTTTGTGACGTTGGTAAAAGACTAAAAGCAAATGTCTCTGGGAAAATAATACCCACTGACCTGAAACAGGGGGCAGAAATGGGAACAAAGGAACATTTTTCTTTGCCTCCAACAACTGACAAAGCCCCTAGGGGGACAATGTTCTAAAGCTGCCCCTGCTGCCTAGAGTCCTCTCTACCCCAGACCTGTTGACAATTATGAGCCCAAGTGACTTGTGTAGAATCCAGGACACAGAAAGAGCACACAACAGGAGAGGGAAAGAATGTTCTCTTAGGGAGGCACTGGTCAATTTGACACACCTTTCCACAAATGTTCCCAGCTCCAATGGGACTAAGTGCTGCCTCCTCCTCTGCTCATTGTGTCCTTGCAACTATGAGGAAAAATTAAAGTTGTTCCCTCTGGATGAGTGACATTACTATATAGTTCCCTTGTTATCCTGTCTGTTGTGTCATCATTAATTGACAACTTCTTGGCAGTAAGAAAGAGAAGGGTTTTACAATGAGAAACAACAAAGTTGTTTTTAAAAAGAAAGGAAAACACAGCAATTACAAGAAATGAAGTAATAAAATAAGGCAATGCTTACACATTGAGTGAAAGCAACAGAAAGTACCTGGAAATACAATAGAATTATGAATGTATATGGAAAAGAAAGACTAGATGACAACAAAATATGAATAATATTTTATTAATGAATAGTTTAATTTTTCCTAATCTCTATTTTCAAATTCCCTTTGATGAATATCTGTTCCCCAAACCCCACATCCAAATAAACTTCATGCCATTCTAGGGTGCTGTGGGGTTCAGAGCAAACAAGATATAGAATCACACATATCTGGGTTCTACTCTTGCCTCTGGAACTTAGTGACAGTATGTCCTTGACCAAATGATTTGACTTCTCTGAGATATACATATGGAACCCAGCTGCCTAGATTCACATGAGCATGAAGGAAGATGACACGGACAAATGCTTAGCACAGGGCCTGTCAGAGGTGGTAAGTGGGCTATTGTAGCCATCACAACAGAGAGATTGATGACTTTGTGATTTTGCTAGTTATTTGTTGTTTATATTACTGATCTTGAGTTAAAAATATATGTGAGAAGCACACTCAAATCTCACCAAGATTTAACTTCTTGCCCTGTAGGTCCTACTTCTGCATTGAAGGTGTGTGACACACCTTGCCCCTCCTGTCTATAATGTCCCTCTCCATCCAGGCTTCTCATTGTCAATTAAAGTCTCCCTGTGAAGTTGGGGTGACAAGGTGAACCAGCCCTATATAATCCCTGGTCTATGGGTGGTGACAGCTCAGAGAACCTTCAGCAGCACAACTCCAGTCTCAGTGGGTGGTTGGCTTTCTGAGACCATGGTCACCATAACTCACACATTTCCTCCTATGTAGACAGAATGAGGGAATAGGCCATACACTAGGCCAATGACCCTTCGTTGTCTGGGGGCCAGTGCAACAGGTCATTGAAAGCCTCATCTGACTATGACAAAAATTCATGACCAGATTCCCAACACAAACTTATGAAGACCATGTGGGGCTACCATTGCCTCAGATGGTGCTAGAAGGGAGACTGATTGATGGTAATAACTCAAATGTCACTCACTGGCCATCTGATCCCTAATTTCTCCTTCCGTTTCAAACTCCACACTGCCCATAGCAGGTTTCAGAGAATCTCTGGGGAGGGGTCGCACATATGGAGGGCAGTATACTGGTTGGTGGCATGGGTGAAGGTGGCTGGTTGGGAGTGTCTCACAGCCTAATGTGAGGAATGATTCTGTAACACAAGAGAGGGTAAGAAAAGGCATATAAACAAAGTTTCAGCTGAAACTGGAGAAAAAGAGAAGTGATTTGAACTGTGCATACTGGTGAACTGCTCAGGCAGGAAGTGATGCACTACAGCTCAGGCCCCTCTTGACTAAATGGCCAGGGTAGAGTTGCTGACACCTGCAGCTTAAGATCTCTGTGGCATACAGGGGGAGACATTGAGCCCAACCACCCAGTGTGGTACGTCTACAGGCAGGACACACTGTTTGAGATGGTCTTATTCTCCTTTCCTCTGGGTAAATATATTAACAGTCATGACGATGAGGCTATTTGATGAGATATTTAAGCCCAGGTAAGCAGCACAGGGGACAGACAATTTCAGTTAATTGTAAATTTTATACAAGCAGTGCAAATTGTAATGATATGTTTAAAGAACAATGAGAAAAAATCTTCTACTCATTTAATTAATTGACTCCTGATATTACAAGGCCTTTATAAGACCTAGTGGTGTGGTGTAAGGAGAGATTCCTCAGACATGAGGGACCAAGATTCATCACTAATGCAGGCTTTACCAGGAATCCACTGGGTGCTTGATGTTTCTGGCTGTGGTCCTCATGACTTCCGGGATGATCTTCGGCAGAAATGCTGGTCACCTTACCTCCGCCTTACCCTTGGAAGTATCAAGATATTCTCCCACCGCCCCCACAATCCCCAAACATCTAGAATATGTATTTGTTGCCTTCATGAAATGTCAAAAGGGTCACTACTCACAAGGAGGTGTTAGATTACCTGCCATCTTTAGGGGAGTACTTCCATAAAGAAAGGGAAGAGCTTCCATCGTGGCTAGAATTCACACCCCTGCCCCAAATTATATAGCTCAGAGCTCTTGCCTAGTTCATGCAGTGATGCACATGGCTGAACCACAGCCTGCTCGATCACACTGGCATTCACTTTTAATAATAAAAATCTATAAGAAGAGTCTTCTCCAACTAGCATTTTATTGGAATAAAACAAGAACTTTACAAAATTCAAGAAAATAAAGCAACAAATATATTTTAAAAACACAGAAATAAGGCTAGCTCAGGAGAATGCAATAGCAGGTCTCCTAATTATTAATATTTTGTTTGCAATGAAAGATATTAATGAGTCTTAGAAGGCTGTCACTCATTCTCCTGTCTAGTTCCAAAGTCTAGATCCTAAGAGTATGATTGGCTCAACTAGGGTGAGGTGAAAAGCACCAAACCCAGTAACTATGGTCAGGGAACTTGGTCACAGAAAAAACAGAATGGTGTGGGAAAGTGTCAGAGAGATGGTGCCTGCTGGACAGACCAAAAAGCCTGAGACTCCTGCCTCCCACCTACCGGACATACATACAGTACATAGATGTTTTGACATGTCCCTATAGGTAAACTATTTAAAAGGATCTCTTGAGTAAGCACAAAAGCACATACTGTAAACAATGAAAACCACTGAAAGTCCAAGCCAATACCATAGTCACAGTACCCCAATGTCAATTCCTATTCATATGTATAAATAGCTGATGTTATGTGGCCACTCCTTGAATCGAAGGTGAAGTTCACGGCTTCTGTAGAACTGCTGTGATTCTATAAATTTCAAGAACCTATAGACTGGGCTGGGCGCGGTGGCTCACGGTGTAATCCTAGCACTCTGGGAGGCCGAGGTGGGCAGATTGCTCGAGGATAGTAGTTCGAAACCAGCCTGAGCAAGTGCGAGACCCCAACTCTACTATAAATAGAAAGAAATTAATTGGCCAACTAATATATAGAGAGAAATAAATTACTGGAGCATGGTGGTACATGCCAATAGTCCCAGCTACTCGGGAGCCTGAGGCAGTAGGATTGCTTGAGTCCAGGAGTTTGAGGTTGCTGTGAGCTAGGCTGACGCCATGACACCCACTGTAGCCTGGGTAACAAAGTGAGACTCTGTCTCAAAAAAAAAAAAAAAAAGAAAAGAAAAAAGAAAAAAAAAAAAACCCAAACAAATAAACACCTATCTATAGACTGGGGCCGGGCACAGTGGCTCACACCTGTATAGCACTCTAGGAGGCTAAGGCTGGCGGACCGCTTAAGCCCAAGAGTTTAAGACCAGCCTGAGCTGTGAGACCTTGTCTCTACCAAACATAGAAAAATTAGCAGGGCATCGTGGCAGATCCCTGTAGTCCCAGCTACTTGGGAGGCTGAGGCAGATGGATCACTGGAGCCAGGAGTTTGAGGTGGCTGTGAGCTGTGATCATGCCACTGCACTTTACCCTGGGCAACAGAGCAAGAATTTGTCTCAAAAAAAAAAAAAAAACCCTCAAAACAAAAAACAAAAAAAACAGAAACAAAACCTATACACTGAAGGTTAATCTTAAACATTGTTGATGTAAAATACCACATGGAAACTAAAGAATCAAGGCCAAATAATATGATAATATGGAAACAGTAATGGTATCTCCCATTTCCCCACGCAGAAGCATTCTCCTTCTCTTGAGATCTACAGTTGGTGGGGAGAAGTCATCTGTCATCAGGGGAGTTTCCACGCTTACCTCTAACCCCTGGCTCCCAGATTCACAACTTTTGGACCTTGGAGAAGCACAGGTGCTTGGTTCCTGGCTTCAATTGTATTCCTCATCCTGTAGATTAGCATGCTGACTGTACAACCAGCAGTCCAAGCTGACACTAGGGTGGAGTCTACAACAGGCCTTTACAGGATTCTGTGGCCTTGTGTCTCACTAACGGAGACACTGAAAAAGTCAGTGAATCCACCAGGATTGACTGAACACAGCCCACTGCTGTTCTTTCCTCAAGTTGGTAAGCAGCACCAGGGTAGGTCTGCACATGAACAAGAAGAGGCAAGGGAAGCTCAGGAGACCAACCCAAATCTAACTGTTGGGTGGCCAGCTTGACAGCTGTCAGTAATTACTACATTGTATTACTAGAGTCAGTGCAATGGGCTGAGAGGCCAAACCAAAACTAGAGGGATGTGGAGGAATGGATTCAAATTGTACAGAATTGTGCACATATTTTGCACACTCTTTCCACCATTTGGAGAGGCCTGTACACTAAATATCCATTACAGAGGATCTGAGTTCTCATCTCCTGCCAAGAATTCTATCAGGTCATAGGTATCATATAGAGAGCAGATCGATCTCTGCTCACCCAGGGCACTCAAGGACAGAAGGGATATGAGAGGAACAGTACAGCCCCACCTGCCAACTGACCATTGACGTCAGCATATCGATGTAAACAATCTAATGATGTGATTACTCACTCCAGTTGATCACACAGAACTCCCCATGAGGACACTGGTGTGAGTAAAAGCATGTGCAGGCTACAGGAACGAGCCAGTGCTCATACTAGTCACTTGTCCCTGAGGTCCTATTTCAACAAGGGGCACTTGAGGAAGTTCTTGGCACATGCCTGACTTTGGCCAGGACTCAGAATCACTAGTTTGAGGAGGGGTAGATTGAAGGAACTCGTACCTCAGGGTAGCATGTCATAAGAGCAAATACAAAGTAAAGTAAGAAAAAAGGTTAAATATCCCTGTTGAAAGAAGGAAGAGACCTAGCCCTTCCCTTTCCCTAGAGCATTTACTTTAGAAAAGTTGTAATTGTTAAGTTTTCTTCTGCCTTGTTTGCAAAGTATGAAAATCTTTTTTTTGTTTTGTTTTTTGTTTTTTTGAGACAGAGTCTCCGTCTGTTGTCAGGGTAGAGTGCTGTGGCGTCTGCCTACCTCAGGTCAACCTCAAACTCCTGGGCACAAGCGATCCTCCTGCCTCAGTCTCCTAAGTAGCTGGGACTACATGCATGTACCACAATGCCTGCCTAGTTTTGTCTGTATGTTTTTAGTGGTCCAACTAATTTCTTTCAATTTTTTTTAGTGGAGACGGGGTCTCACTCTTGCTCAGGCTGATCTTGAACTCCTGAGCTCAAACAATATGCCTGCCTGACTCAGCATCCCACAATGCTAGGATTACAGGCCTGAGCCACCACGCCCAGCCCGAAAATCTTTTTAAAAGCTAAATGAGTCACTTGCCAATTTTACAATCAGGAATGGACAAGGACCTGGCAGTAAACTGTTTGGGCTGCATGAAAACTGAGCATAACGAAGATAACTTAAGCAGTCCACATCAGAACTTCAGATTAGCCCTCCTGAAAAAGATAGAGGGAAGTGTACATCACAGGAAGTGCCCAAGGCTGCTGATAAAGGTACCTGAGAAAATCCAAGACTAGGAAGGAGATGAGGGAATACAGCGCATCAGGGAGGATACAACAGTATCAGCAAAAGCCTGCCCAGAACTCCCTCACATTATTGTACTATGCAACCATAGAAACATTAGAAACAATATAAAAAAATACGCAGCACAAGGTTGACACAGCAAAGCCCTCACCAGCAGACAAGGCACTGTTTAACTGAGGAAGTGGAAAATAAGCACGTGTCCTGATGGTGAATGTCTCAACTTTGCCAGAAGCCCATATTTTCTCATGTCCCATCGATCAATGTGCATTGTTTTCCCTCTGACATCATAATCTGGAGTATCCTCACATTCCCGCTTGAACACTTAGGTAACCTGAAACAGGGAAACGGCTGAACCTTCCCCTCCTCACATTGCAACTCCGCCTTACCCCTTAACAGCGTCAGTGGCTCCAGTACTACACAACACGCATACAACCCTCACTACTGTGTCACACCTCTCTCTCCTTGAGCATGCAGGCAAGGTCTCCTTCAGACAGTGTAGAGGTCCTCTGAGGGGACCAAATGGCAGATGGGTCAGACCACTAAAGGGCAATAGCTTCCAGCAGACGACTATGGAAAGTGATACCTATGGCCTGCAGGTATTTGCTCTTTTCAGCATGAGGAACAGGGAGGAAAGGGAGGGGTTAACCCTCCAGCCAGATACCCAAACTGAGAGTTCCTGGACACCCAGGCTCATCTGCAGATACACAGCAGGATGTCAAGGTCCCCAGCTTCATCTACTGGTCAGTGGTAGGATCCACATGACTTTTTCCTTCTCACCAACGTGCAGAGTACAGTCAAGGGAAGGGTGTAGGAAGCTAACGGAGAAATGCTTGGCCAATAGGTCCATCTGCGTTCCCACTCACTGAACCAGGAGTACTTGCGATTCCTGGGGTGTCACTGCTGTGCATAGTGCAAGCCATTCTGTTCAGCACATTAGTGTCTCAGCACAGAAGCCTGACAACAGGCCATCATCTATTTGGGATCCCTGGACCCCAAATTCCCCATGCTCCAGTATCTGCCAATGCCACTGTGTGGACCTTCCACAAAGCATTTGGGCCATTGGGGTGTGGAAGAAACAAGCACCGGAGCAGAATGTTGCAAGCACGTACCAGCAACAGCAGCTCACTTCCATGTCTCTGCTGGTGAACACAGCTCACTAGTAATAGGAAAGACTGAGCGGTCACCTCAACAAAAGGGATCCTTCCCCAGTAACAACCGCAGGAGACACGCTATTGAATACACAATGCCTGTTACAACCTTCCCACCAGAGGCCCTTGGCTTCAGGCTCTCTGAGCAGCTCTACCCAGTGCAGCTGTTCCCAGCCCCTTCCCACCTCTAGGCTGTAAGCCCCTGATGGAGTCACCGTATGCAATGTGTCATTCCATCTGTCCTGATCTCAGAAGCCTCTCCCCATTACTGAGCTCCAACCTCTATAAAGCTTCTCTTTGAAGAACAGACAATCTAAGTGGCTGAGGATCCAGACATGCAATTCATTTAGTTCAAGTTGTACTGTCACATCTTTTTAGGAGCATTTTTATCATCAGTTATTTCTGCTACAAGAAAAGCACCCTGTGTAACCTCTGGATAACCTTACTGAGGGAAAAATTGAGAGAAGGTGGAGGTCATGGTAACTATTGATTTTTCAAGCAACAAAATGCTACTAAAAAGGCTTCTCATAGCTTGTGATTAATACCACAGGATCTGGGGTCAGCTACTCTCCGAATTGAGACCTCTCTCTGCTATTTGTGCTGTCTTTGTTCCCATGGCAAGATATTGACCTAATCTGTCCATCATTAATTTCATCTGTAAAATGGAGATACTAGAAGTACTTATCCCAATGGGTTCTGAGATACTTAAGTAAGAGAAAACATAAAAAAAGAACTAAGCACAGTTCTTGGTCCTCGTAAGCTTTGTTTGTTTGAGACAGAGTCTCACTGTGTTGCCCAGGCTGGAGTGCAACAGCATCGTCATAGCTCACTGCAACCTCAAACTCCGAGGCTCAAGTGATCCTCCTGTCTTAGCTTCCTCAGTAGCTGGATCTACAGGTATGTGCCACCACACCTGGGTAAGTTTTCTATCTCTTTTAGAGACAGGGTATTGCTCATGCTCGGGCTGGTCTTCAAATCATGACCTCAAGCACCAAAGTGCTAGGATTACAGGCATGAGCCATCATACCCAGATCCTAATATTCTTTTTTATATCAGTGGTAGCTGTGGTGGTTTTCTTATTAGCATCATCAGCCCACCCCATCATCACTATCATCATCATCATTTTCAGGAGGCTATTGTGCCTCTTAAAATGATTGTTGCTGGCTGTGTGACACCACTGGATGCTTGAACAGGGAGTCAGTATGACAGGGGAGACGCTGAGCTGCATTCTTATCACTGGTTCACATCTTCCACTTTTGATTGGTCCTTATGTTCCAGAAGAACAACGTAGCCACTAGGAAGACTAGACTAGGAATTCAAGGTGGAAGACACAGGCCTTCAGTTACAACAAGGGTGGGAGAGGAATGTGTCTTTTTCTGACTATTAATTAAAAATAAATAGGGCTTCTCTTCTGTTGCTCCCACATATCTTCATTTCCTCAAAAATCCTGAGGGAGGCAGGCACGTTGCAGACAGAGGAAAATAGCAGAAAGAATGAATTTGATTAGTTGAGTAGATATCCCATTTAGAGATAAAAGAAATTACTGAGAAGGAGACTACACAGGTTCTTTTGTATGCTGTGCTCTCATTGCTATCCACAGCATAAAGTTATTTGTTTTTTAAAACAATACAATAAAACAATGTCTATTGTCACAGAAAAACCTAAGAGTGAGTACACCAAAATGGTCACAGTGAGTATGATTCTATACAGATGGATTTTCAGAGAATTAAATTTCATTATAGTCTCCAGAAATCTCTAGAATTTGTATATGAGCACATATTACACATATCTATCATCTGAAAACTCATTTGAAAACAAGATGAAGAGTGAGCACATCTTCCCTTATGTATGAAATATTAGCTAAATTAAATTATCTCCTACAGACATAATCCATCGAGTTTCAGTCAAAGGTCTTATCCTAAAGTGTCCATTATAAACTATTCTCCTTCTATCACCCATATAAATCAGAAGCATTAAAAATAATGTAAGGCACCACATGTACTCACCAGCAAATTGGTATTAACAGATTAACATCTAAGTGGACATATAGGAGTAACATCTATTGAGTGTCAGAAGGGTGGGAAGGGGGAGGTGGGGATGGGTGTATACAACCACAATGAGTAAGATGTGCAACATTTGAGGGATGGACACCCTTCAAGCTCTTACTCGAGGGGAGAGGCGACATGGGCAATATCTGTAACCTTAACACTTGTACCCCAATAATACGCTAATATATAAAAAAAGAAATACATAAGGCATATGTAAGTTCAACATAAAATACTTCACACCCGGAATTTACGGCACATTATCATTCTCACTAGTGAGTAGACATTCATTGACCATGTGCCTGACGAGACTAAGTGACAAGGTTGGCCTAGGAATGAACTCCTGGAAAAGATTCAAAGAGCTAGGTCCTATCTTAAATTCAGAGGAAGTCCACTTTCTCTTTTATTGAGAGTTGTGATGTTGAGATGCCACCAAGTAGAATCATCTTTTTGGATAGTGATTTTTAAGTGCCCCAAAGTGGAATTACCCATTACAGCATTCATTTAGGTCTTCTTCACCCTCCCTCAAGGAAGAGACACAAAATAACTTCAACAGGGAGTGGACACAAGTGGGTGTGGGAAAGGGAGGAGGCATCATTGTCATAGTTGGTTCACAACTGTCGCTGACTGGCAAATAACCTGCCCTTGGTCACCATCATGTCACATGGTGAAGGAACACGGATGGCTGTGGGTAGAACTTTTTCTAAACATCTCAGGCCTCCGTTTTTCACTGGATGGGAAACCAGGGCTATGATCTTTCACAGCTTTAAAATAATTTAAGCAATTACAGGGATAAATGAAAAGTCATTGAAATGTAAATATACGTTATAAAGGCTAGACACTTTGGCTTTGAGTCTCAACACACGCAAAAAATGTATTTTCTTTTGATGCTGGATGGGTGTCTACCATTACAACCCATGCTAATACAACAGTGGAGGATTCAGAGACCTCTATTGAGACAAAGGGTTAGAAGTTTCTTTGAGCAATTCTTAGAATAAGTCTATATTTAAATTTAGTTCATTTCTCCCCATCTGAAATTGTCATAAGTCCTTACTTAATTTTCAGGAATTACTGCCCACAAAAGAAATGATTTTATATAAGCAAGGACAGAAAGGAAACCCTATTGGCACTACCAGTTAAGAAACACTCCCAGCTGGCACTTTTTGACAAATCCCAGCACGTCCTGATGGCTATAAGTCAGGTCAGCTCTGATGTGAGGTGTCCGAGGTAGCCAGAAAAGAACAAAGCTCATAGTAAGGAAAAGTCCAGGTTCCTATGCTACCTCCATGGAACTATTATAAACGTTGGTTTTGAAAGAGATGCCCAAGTAATCTCTGAGGAAACTTGCTGAGCCTACAAAAGGAAACAAGCATTTTGTTGAAATTATGGGAAAAGTCTAAAGAAATGGGATGAGGGTGGAGGCTGGACAGGTAGGAGAAGAGCTAAACCAAGCACCATAACGTGCTGCTCCAATGAACATATTCTGGAAATGAGGGACTAAATCCTTGAGTATCTCCTGTGTGCTGAGCACTTTACAAAGATTTTTGTGTTTGATTTTCACAACATCCCTGATAGCATGGTATGATTCTCATTTTGCAAATGAGGAAAAGGAGACTCAAAGATGAGAGTGAGAAAGAGCCAAAGGTCTCTCAGATTCAGATACAACAGACTTACTGTGAATAAAATATATTGTGTGGCCTTAGCAGTCTGCAAAGCAAAGCCATGGCCAACAACGTACGGAGGGGTAGATATTTAAAGCAGTATTGAGCTACATAATATTTGAATTGTTCGCTTATTCGCCCAAAACCCCTATTGATGAGTGCCCATCCAGCCACAGTGAGTAGACTGGCAGACTATCATTCTCTGGCACTCAATTGGTCTACAGGTCTCATCTTTCTCATATAGGAAAGGTCCTACAGATTGCTGGCTTGAGATCATAGTCAAGGCCCCATTTTCATACCTGTACAAAGATCATGTGTGCATTATTTCCATAATTCCTGGATTCTTGAATTTTGTTTTTGGAAATCTTATCCAGTCAGTCCTGCTTCTGCCTGGTACTGCAAGGGTTTTCAAAAGAAAATAAAAAGGCAGGTCAAACTTTGATGTGAAAATGTCAAGATCAGGTTACGTTGAAATCTGACATTCTAATAAAGTCAACGTGTCTGTAGAGCAGCCCCTACAGTGTACAGAGGAACACAAATAAGGACTGGGGAAAATGTCACTGTTTAGTTAAAAGAATTGGTTGTACAAAGAGGATCTCCACGATGGAGTTAATAAGCAGTGACCATGGACTGCCCCTGACATCGTTGGTACCTCTTAGCCTAGAGACTCAGGAAAGGGGTTTCCTGCAAAGGATTTCCACACCATCCTAAATGATAGTACAGCTGACAAGAATATGGGTGCTCCCTCCAGCCAAATCCCATCACCTCACAAAGCATAAGCTTGCTCTTACTTGTCTGCCTGGTCTTGACAATTGGTTCCAGTTCAACCCTCTTCATGATACAGGCCCATAGGCTGATGACTGTATTGGACTTTTCCATCACAAGTTCTGAAGCAGATGGTGACTGCACAAATCTGTCAGGAGACTTTCCTGTGGGCGGACGGCCTCCCACCACTACAGGAAAGTTATGTACCTTGGAAGCTCACCTAGGTGGGTGGCTGGGGCACACCTACTTTTTCTCTTATCCAGAGAGTAGTTTCTGAAAATGGTTGGTGGGGATCATGTACTCAATCATGCAGCCTATTTGAAGTAGTCAAAAGAGTGAAAGATAATGTAAGATAGAAACTACATAAATCAAGCATGAAATCAGATAGGACCAATATTTTAGAGACCCGACTGCAGCTTCAAAAGCAACCATAGTTCATCCTACTTTAATGAAAAATGGAAGAATTATTAGATATTGGACTGAAAGGCATTGTCTATTATTTGCTACAAGAGGAGGTTCAGAAGTTCATTTTTCTCTTCAATAATAAGGCCATTAAATCATAAAAAACTATGGACTATCAACTTTTGTAATGGGTTTTGTATTCTCATTCTGTTACTAATTACTGAAACTCATATACCATGCAAGATTGTGGGTAACAAATCATTGAAATAGGATTTGACAATATAGAGCTCAGTTTTTGTCTTAGTAATTGGTACCATAGTGAGTTTTAAATTGCTACTATTAGAAACCAGAAATACCATTCAGAATAATGTCATGAAGAATCCATTCACTAAGGAAAGTTACTGCAATCTGACATTAAACATAGGTCTTTGAGTACATGTAATGTTGGTCTTTCCATTCCTGAGATACTTGACTTAGGATAATGGTCTCCAGTTCCACCAAAGATGCTGCAAAAAAAAACCATTATTTCATTCCTATACAAGGTATCCATGTAACAAACACATTGGTATCCTCTTTATATTTTGAAAGAAAAAAATCCAGAGTTCTTTGAGGGGAAAAGAGAAAAACATGGATAGCTTCTAAGAATGGGGGATTTGCTCTTAATTGGCAAGTATGGAGAATGAGCATGCAGTAAAAATGCCATCATTCCACACTTAAATAATTATTATAGTGATAGGGCTTTTCCTGAAAAGTTAGAATTAGTGAGGCAGTTAATATCCTAATTCATTAAATCTCCATTCCTCAAAGTACCAACAACACAGATAAAGTAAAACCCAAACACTAGCAATGAATCTTTCACATTTTAAACGTCACCAGGTGGATTGAGAAAATATCAATGCTCTGTCACTCACATAGGAGTCATTGACCCATTTCAACATGATATAACATGCATAATTCAAGTCAATATCAAGAATCAACCCCCGGCCTGGAGCACACCAGGCAGAAATGAGCGGGCATGCAGCTGAACTCCTCACACGCTCCCTGGAGCTGGTAAGTGGGCTCCCTGCCAAGGCTCTGAGCATGGTGGCGTGGGGAATGTCCATGCTTCTGCCCCTCCCTGGGCCTCAGTTTCCCCATCTGTGGAGATGACAGGAGCACATACCAGATGTACTGTACAGGTAACTCCGGTATTTACTGAGCACCTGCTGGGCCCTGGACCCAGGCGGGAATCAGACACAGTCCTGCCCACAGAGAGGCCACATCCCATGGTGGGGGAGGAGCGGGCATTAAACACGTGAGCAAACAAGAAAACATCAGATGGTGGGAAGTGCCACGAGCAAGTGCTGGCGAGGAGTGAAAGCGGGAGGTGTGGGGATGCCAGGGAAAGTGTCCAGCCAAGGAAAGTCTGTGCAAGGATACTGCAAACAAAGAGAACAACAAGCACAAAGAAGGACATGGACTTGATTCATGTGACAAACAGCAGGAGGCCACTGTGGCTGGTGCTGGGGGCAGTGGTAGGAGAGTGAGGTTGTAGAGGTCGGCAGAGGTCAGATCGTGAGAGGCAGTTTGATTTAGCCCTAAGAGGGAACATAAATTTGTTTTAAAAAATCAACTATCACTAAGGCTAGTAAGGAAACTCAAACATCATCATTATCGAAGAGAAATAACTCTTCCCTCACAGAAAGTATTGCTACTGGAAGCTCGGCATTTGTCCCTGAGGCTGCATCAAAAGAATGAAGACAAGTGATTTGAGGAGAAGGAAAGAGGAGTTTATTAATTTGCTGGCAATGAGGAGGATGGAGACTCCTGTTCAAAATGCCATCATCCTAATAATAGGCAGAAATGCAGAGCTTTCACAGGGAGGTTTTCAGTTTCAGACCATTTCTCTTCAACTACAGTCGATGATTCTGATCATCTCGTGTCAGTCCCATCTCTGCTGAAGACAATCCCAGAACCTCCACTCAGACAGTGGTGTTGAGCCATCTCCTGTAGCACAAAGAACAAAGGACACTGCCCCTCCAGACCACTGGCTTGAGGCAGAGATGCAGGTTTTAGTTCCCAAAGAGTGAGTGAGGTTTTAAAGAGAGAGAATACATTTTTGCTGTTTTTTCAGGCCATTCTCTATTACATAATCCTCCCCGCCCCCATCAATTTCACCCTTCCATATTTATAGGAGGGGGGACAATGTAATCTTTGAGTTATTTTATGTTGAATTGTGGCGATACTTTAGATGGAAGGTTTATACTGTAAAGTTCTGGCAGTATATTTATAGTAACAGATTACCAGACAAAAACAGTCTTCAGCAATAACCACAACAGTGAGGACTGAGAAGGCAAAATGGACTGTCGGCTTGTACACAATGTTTGATACAGGGCTGGGATAGAAAGAAACATGGACCTCTGAGTACAGAACTATTGGTTGCACCCTGTAGGTGATCTGACAGACCAGCTTTTGTAAATTCAGAGATACTTGCACTTGATGAGGTTTAGGATGACAAGTCAGCAGTAGGCAGATCAACGGAAGACACAAAAGCCTAGGGAAATCTTCACTAAGGAGTTGTCCCTCTATCCTAGAGACAAAACAAATAATCAAAGGAAGGTTAATAAAAATATCAACTTTTTCATTTTTTTCCTTTTTGAAAAACACATACTTTAGATTGCCTAAAGGCTGGCCCCTCTACTTGGTGTTTGGGTCCTCTTCTTCCAGGGGACACGTCTTTACTCTGGTATGATGGACGCACAGTTTTTATTTTTGACAGTTTCAATGAGCTGTTGGAGACACTTGATAGAGTCTTTTTCACTTTTTTGTTTCCAACCGGGGCGGAGACTTGAAAGAGGCAAACTCATGTATAGTTGTTAGCACCTGACCCACTCATTTGACATGTTGTTTTACTCTGTTGTTATTACTCAGGGTTATATTATCATATATACCCCCGGGTGTCAGGAAGGGTCTCTCATAAACTATGTTCTGGGGCTTAACTTCAGCCTGTTTATAGGAGTACCCTTATCTGGAGGACAAGTGGCAATATCTTATCTCAATTTCCTGTATCAATTTCAGGATGTATGTAATTTTCATTCTACATGTGGGGTGTTGTTTATTTGCTGGGTTACCTCCAATATGAAAGAATGTCTGTTATTATTCTACATAGAGGAGGGGAGCCTATGAATATCATAAGGACCTATGGGATCATTGAGTCTACCGTGTCCTGCCTTGGAGAAATGGTGTACCAGGTTCACACTGGGGTCCACTTTAAGCATTTGTGGGCGACCACAGAACACTGTGCAACAGATTCAGAGGACGGGAAGCAAAGTTCCCCTGATGGGCACTAGCATGGAGTAGCCAAACACGGTGATACTTGGAGCTGTCGAGTGTCACCTTAGCTGTCTGTCTATGGTGTCCATCACAAGCATGTCATTTTCTACGTGCTTGGCCTCTTTTCCTGGACTGCGGATGTGCATTATCCCATCATCCTCTGAAGCTTGTTCCCGTTCTGCACTGACGTATGTGCCTCGTGCCAGCAGCTCCTGGTAGGAGCCCATTTTGGAGCTTCAGGCACTCTCTCCATCTGCGGAGGACAAGCCTTTACCCAGCCTGAAAAGGTATCTATTAGTACAAGTTCAGGCGTCTGAACAAAATTGCTAGTCACTGTAGGTCTTTTTGATTCTTTGGTTCGTTTTTGTTTTTGTTGTTCTTGGACCATCTCGAGCACGTAAACAATTTCTTGTAAGTAGGGTCTTTCCGAATGAGGATTCATCAAATCCATTAAAGCAAGCACCTAGACAGTACAAGGTACACAGGGTCCTCCCAAATGAGGTGCCCCCAAATCCACTAAGGCATCGCATCTATAATGTGTGTATTCATGTAGCTGCCTCTCAAGAGGCCACACCAAGGCTTCGGGCCTGAGAACGAGTCCATGAGAATTCTGCCTCCATCTAACTGTGTCATCCCAAATGTCACAGTCACAGTCTTTACTTCCAAAGCAGATCTAATCCTAGCCTGAGTATCACGGCCCCAGAGAACAGATCATCTCCAGTGGCCTCCTTAGCAGCTCTGCAAGTCACCTTTCATTGGCCATGTTGGCCACCTGCTTGGGCTCAGCCACGGCCTGTTTCAAGGCCATTATTTTAACCACTTCAGTACAGCGCTCACCAGCCACGAAACCTTCCCCACAGCCGGCACTCATAGTCCGCACGATAGTGTGTGCTGTGCATTGACGATGAATCCATTGTGCTGTTGTGAGATGAGGAAAGCTTGAAAGCACTGAAAGTTTATTTTACTATACAGGCAGCTTTACTTGTAATCTAAAACAGAATTGTTAATATATACATATATGTTTTCATTACATTATTTTTAAATTTTCACAATGTTATTTTGATAAATGAAAAATTAGAAAAGTCATATCCCGGCTGTCGTCAAAAGTCGCTGTTTGCATTCATTTGTGGGTACTGACTATAGTCAACACTCATACCGAAGTGGTTAATGGCATACTGAATATCTTTATTTTCTGTCATCAGGAGACTACCTCCTTTTTAATGCTTCCTTTTTTTTTTTTTTCCAGACAAATTCTCACTATGTTGCCCAGGCTAGAGTTCCGTGGCGTCAGCCTAGCTCACAGCAACCTCAAACTCCTGGGCTCAAGTGATCCTTCTGCCTCAGCCTCCCAAGTAGCTGGGAATACAAGCATGCACCACCATCCCCGGCTAATTTTTTCTATATAGTTTTAGTTGGCCAATTAAATTCCTTCAATTTTTAGTAGAGACGGGGTCTCGCTCTTGCTCAGGCTGTTTTCCAAGTCTTGACCTTGAGCGATCCTCCCGCCTCAGCCTCCCAGAGTGCTAGGATTACAGGCAAGAGCCACCAAGCCGGGCCTTTAATGGTTGTATGAGCATGTACTATCAAAAAACATATTTAGAATATATATAAATGTTCATCTTTTTCCCTCTGGATAACCCTTCTGGTTAAAGCCACTAGCTCAGCTTTCTCAGCCAAAGCCCCAGGTGGCAGTGCCACTATCATGGTCATCACATAACCAGCTCTTCGTTGTCCATAAAGCCATCCCTGTCAGGAAAAAGATCCCAGTCTTGCTCTGGCATTGGCTGATCTGACGGATCTATCCTGCTAGAACACACAGTCTCTAGAACCTCTACACAGTCATATTGTAAACACTCATTCTCGTTGGCTGGCAAAAAAGTGGCAGGATTGAGAAGAGACACAGTCTTGAATAACAACTCAGAAGTAGCTGTTACTGCCTGGAGGCAAAGAGGCCATTCTCTCACAGTATTTTTTAATGGCTTTCAGAAGTATGTCACTGGCCTGGGATGTCTCCCTGCATCTAAGGCTCATTCTTTGTTTGCTGTCTCATTTACGAATCAGGCAAACACACAGCAGGGGTAGTCATAAACTGTCCCCTTAATGGCCCCCTGTACAAACCCTTTACTATCATTCTGAAGTCTGGGATCTAGATGCCATTTCTAGGAACCCTAGATAAGTAGCCTGTTGTTTGTAATTCTTTCCAATTGCAGGTTCCACAATTCTCATTAAGCTTTTATCAAACAGGGCAGGAGAGCCCAGGAGGCAACACAGGACATCTGAAGATCCTGTTCTGTAAATGCAACTGAGTACCATTCAAGTTTCTCGGCCCCTGTTTGCTTGTCTACAGCTGTGTCCTGGCTGGGCATAGCTGGTGCCTGGGGCTGGGACAGTGGCCGGGAAGGGGTCTTCCCAGACCACTTCTGTCCGTGGGCTTGGCACTAATGAATCTCTCTGTCAATTTTACCCATGGCTCCAATGGGAATATTTGAAGTCATGGGGCTCTGAGGGCCCTACTTTCTTTGCCGTCTGAGTCCTGCACTTTTAAAAAAAATATTTATTCTCCTGGGGACTACTTGCTATCTGGATTCCTGGCAGTGTTTTGTCGAATGTCTTTTCTTTTTACAAAAAGCACACTCTTTAGAGGACCCTTGGTTGGCACTGCTAATAGAACACTAATAGGTTTCAGATTTTTGTTTTCTTCCTGGCATTATATACTGTTTAATCGTTCTCCTCTGTCTAGGGATGTGTGCTTTGCCCAAACTGAGTTTTCTGCCTTGTCTTAGAAGTTGAGACCATTCTCAACCCTCAGTAGTAAACCAGTGGGCGTGGGATTGACCAGTTCAAGTTGCAGCCTCCGCTGGTCCTCTCATGGTGACAAGATGGGGGGTGGGTAGTTGAGCGGCAGGCCTTTTCTCTATGCCCCCCCCCACTGGCCATGTTCGCCACTTGAAACCAGTAACTGTTGTAGAGCAAAAGGCACAAAGACAATTATTAATAGAAAAAAATATTTTCTTCATTTGTGAATTGAAAATAAAGCAAAACCTCTTAACACAGAACTTATGAAAAGGGTCAGGGCCTACATTTAATAAGAAAAATTTGTAACAAGACTGGGCGCGGTGGCTCATGCCTCTAATTTTGCACTCTAGGAGGCCCAGGCGGGAGGATTGCTCAAGGTCAGGAGTTCGAAAGCAGCCTGCGCAAGAGCGAGACCCTGTCTCTACTATAAAAAAAAAAAGAACAAAAGTAATTGGCTAACTAATATATACAGAAAAAATTATCCGGGCATGATGGCACACGCCTGTACTCCCAGCTACTGAGGTGGCTGAGGCAGAAGGATCGCTTGAGTCCAGGAGTTTGAGGTTGCTGTGAGCTAGGATGACGCCTCGGCACTCATTAGAGCCTGGGCAACAAAGCGAGACTCTGTCTCAAAGAAAATAAATAAATAAAAATTTGTAACAAACACAAATCTCCTGTAAAATAAAATCCCAAACTGTGCTTTGTGGCTGCCGAGGATAGAGAGGTAAGAGCTTCACTGTCATAAAATATCAAGGACTCAGCAAACTGATTAACTTATACATTTATAAATCAAAATGATCAGAAAACATTTATTTTAAGAAAATTTATGATTAGGAAATAAGAACAGAGTTTAAGCAACATAAGCTATGTCAAACATGCAATTACATTATAAACTTAAAGGCACTCAATCAGGTATTAATTTCTTTTTCTGTAAAGTGAAATTTACACCAAAACTTTTCGAGGAAAATTATAAGCAGTGCCAAGAGTCAAGTTTAATTGAATGCTATGAAGATGAACACCTAAAATTAAACGCCAAACAATATCCAATCTTGGCTGCCAAGACTGACTACCAGACAGCCACAGTGGCTGTAAGTATCAAGCACCCAGCAGGACAATTCATTTTCAAACACATACAAGGAACATACTTTCACTTGAAGACTATTTATGGAACATGGACAAAATCAAGATGAAACAAATTGAAATGACTGCAATGTCATGAAAACAACCCATGCCATTATATGTATGGTAAAATAAAACAAGAAATAGGATTCCTGGGTGCTTGGTTACTTTCAGAGACTTAAAGCAAAATGCTCTTGAATACCAGAATGCTATTTACATTGTTTCTAAAATGCAAATAACACCAAACTTCTTGTGAAAAATGCATTAAAATCATCAGAACTATACTTGGTTGATACAAAGATTATTAAATAAACATATAATATATAAATGCAAAAAGTGTCAATAGCGGCTGAAGGCCATTCACAGTAGTGTGTGAACAAACCCTGAGCCCACCAGGCCACCCAACTCCTCATTTGAAATTACCAAGATTTCTTTTTTCTTTTGAAGACAACATATAGAGAAGACCAATTCCAAAATTTAACCAAAAAATGTATTACATGCACAGTCATGTTAAAGAAACACAAAATACCACTCAAAGGCAGCTAACGATTGTCAGTTTTCATAATCCCAAGTACATTCCCTCAGCGTGTGATTTAATACTTTCCTCCTTTTCAGATCAAAAACAATAGACATATGGTCCTGAAGAGGAATCTCCAGAAAACAGCCAAGACCAAGATTTTAAAAAGTACCCTTCCACAATATCCACCCAATGACTTTGTAAAAGAAAGGCGAAATCAGGCCCCTGGTGGCCACTGTGCAGTCCTGGACCAACACTGGCTCACCCAACATCACTTGATTCCTTTGGTTTTTTTTGTTTGTTTGTTTTGTTTTTTTGTTGTTGTTTTTAAGACAGAGTCTCACTCCATTGCCCTGAGTAGAGTGCGGTGGCATCAGCCTAGCTCACAGCAACCTGAAACTCCTGGGCTCAAGCGATCCTCCTGCCTGAGCCTCCTCAGTAGCTGGGACTACAGGCATGTGCCACCACTCCCCATTAATTTTTCTATTTTTAGTAGAGTCTGGGTCTCACTCTTGCTCAGGCTGGTGTTGAACTCCTGCCTCAAGCAATCCACCCACCTCGGCCTCCCAGAGTGCTAGGATTACAGGTGTGAGCCACCACGCTTGGCAGATTTCCTATTTTTAAGTTAAAAACACCACGAAACCTTAAGATTACTAAGAGGGGGGCCCAAGACCAGCATTTGAACAAACAAAATGATGTGAAAGACTCATCGTGTTGTTACATAAAGTACCACACAGTGCCTGACGTGGCTAATGGGCTTCCCTGTCATCAATCCCTGAGCCGCTGGGACACATTTGTGATACACAGATGTTAGAATACACCGTATACTTAATTTGATCACAATCACGACACAAACCACCAATGAAGAATTAAAGTGAATTAAACTTACACTTTCGTGATAGTCGAAGGGGGTGGGGCCACATTCCAACATCCACTCAGGCAACAGTCCATGGAAGCAGCATCCCACAGTTCAGATTGGACTAAGAGTCCTCAAGTGGTAGCGCTTCTTGGACAGCCAGTCTATGGCCCCGCCTTCCAACAACATCATTGGAGGATATGAAATGATTGACAGGGAGCTCATCCAATCTCTCCAGTTCCACAAATGGAAATTCTGCCTATACCTCAAGGCCCAGTTAAATAATTCAAGTCCTTCCTCATATTGTTATTGTTATTATACCTATGCACATGCCTCAATGTCCAGATTTGCCACTAAGACCTTTGCAAATGTGATAACCTCTGTTTCCTGTCATTTCTGATTTCTGAAATCTTGCTCACCTAGTTTAGGGAGGCCCAGCCCACTTGCAGCCTCCTCCAGGGAGCCTTACATGCTTTACTCCATCACCAGTTTCTTCCCTGGAGAGAAAATTCCCCATGCCCCAGATGCCATCAGTGCAGCTCTGTGCCTCCTGTAGGACCTTCCACAAGGCATTTGAGCCATTGGAGTGTGCAAGAAAGAAGTGTCTGGGGAATATTTTGCAAGAACATGCCAGTAACAGCAGCTCACTTTCATAAGTCTCTGCAGGTGAACACAGCGCAGGACTAATACAAAGAGTGAGAGGTCAGCTCAACCAAGAGGGATTATTTCCCAGAAACAACCACAGTTGCCTCTCTGAAGACTCCCTCAGACTATTCTACTAGGGTACAACATCAGAAGGTGAAGGGCAACTTTTCTCCAAGTAATTTTTCACATACTGAGGGTGTGAACAGAAAGAAGCAAAACCTGCAAAGCCTCCGCCAGCAGTGAAGGTGAATTCACAGGGGAAATGGGAAATAAAGACCTGCTCCCATCCAAAAAGTCTCATCTTTGTCACAGGGCCATAATTTCTTATGTTATAGGCAATACTGTAGAAAATTGTCTTCTGTTCCCTACTTATACCAATCCCACGTAGTGCTGGGGATGCAGAAAGAATAAGAGATCCTCGCTGGAAAACACAAGGCCTGTCACAATTTTCCCACCAAAGTCCCTTGGCCTCAGCCTCTCTGAGCAGGTCTCCCCAGTGCCGCCATTCCCAGCCCTTTCCCATCTCTAAGAAATAAGCCCCTCATGGAGCGACCATATGCAATGTGTCCTTCCACCTTTCCTGATCACAGAAGCCTCTGCCCCCTGTAGAGCCTCTAACCTCCATGATTCTTCTCACTAAAGGACACATAATGAAAGTGGCTGGGGACTCACCCATGAAATCCATTTTGTCAAGATGGGGAAAATGGAAGACTCCTGCCTCAAAGTACCACTTTCCCAATAATAAGCCAAAATACACAGTTTTTAAAGGAGGGTTTTCATTCTCAGAGCTATTATTCATCAACCATAGAGGATAATTGTGGTCATTTAATCTCTGACAATCCCATGACATCCTCAGGGATCTCCCTGGACCTCTGCTGAGACCTCCCCCAGCAGCCGGGACAGTCCACTGAACCATGCCCTATAGCACAAAGAACAAAGGACAAAGGACACTCCTCTGTCCCTCTCCACCACTGGCCTGAGGCAGGGATACAGGATTTAGTTCTCCAAAAGGAGTGGGAGAAGTGTTAAAGAGACAGAAAACATTTTCCCTTGGTTCAGGCCATCCTGTCTACCACAGCCATCATCATCATGGCTTCCAACAGGCTAACTTGCCTCTCAAAATGACTCTTGCTGTCCCAGTTTCATTACTGGGTGCACATGACAGTGAACCAGTAAACAAAGAATGCACTCATCTGCAGTCTTGCCACTGTCCAGCATCTCCCACCTGTGACTACTTCTTATGCTCAGAAAACCAGCCACTGGGAAGTTGGAGGGGCATTTAAAGTGGCAGATAAAGGCTTTCATTTTGGGAAGCGGGGGAGTGCCTTTCCCCTACCCGTAAAGAAAATAAGGCTTCTCTTCTGTGACTCACATACACACTCACTTCCCAGAGGATCCAGACAAAGGCAGGCACTTAGTATCCAAGGGGAAACACTGAAAACAATAAATGGAATTTGTGTAGAACACATTGAGGGAAGAGAAGTCACATTCTGAGCAGCAGGCTATACACATACGTTTGTGCACTGTAAACACCTCTTCACGTTACTTTATGGATCATAAGCTTGTCACCACTCCTATATGCACTCAGTTGTTAAAGTTATACCTTAAATGCCACTCTATACGACTTGATTCGTAATAGTCACATGAACAAATATTGACACCTTTAACACATATTAATTGAAGACGTTCTTATTTTGCCTTTGCTAACACTAATAGCGAATAGAATGCTTGTGTAAGGCATGAAGGAATTTAGTCAAATTTCTTAGTGAAAAAGCACAAAGTTACTTGATAAGGATTAATGAGGAGGGTCCTAATAAAAACTATTGATATTGTCATAGAAAAACCTAACTAGACATGATCCAAAAAGGTCACTGCAGGTGTAATTCTGTGTAAACAGATTTCCAGTGAATTAAATTGTACTATACTCTCCTGAAATATCTACACTTTACACATGAACACAGTACGCCTAGAATCTGAAAAGTTGTTTCAAATAAAGATCAAAAGTGAGCACATCAGTCTTTATATACAATGTACTATTTCAGAAAATATTAGTAGAGTCAATTGCCTCCTACATCTATAATCCATAGAGGTTCAATCAAAGGCCTTGCCTGAAAGTGTACGTGATATCCCATTCTGTTTGCATCACTTATTTAATTAAGAGGCATAAAAAACGCTTCAATGTAAACATGAGTGTAACCTGGAACACCTCACAGCAAGCATTTACATCACATTGCCATTCCCACCAGTGGGTGCACATTCATTGACTACACACTGGAAGAGACTAAGTGACAAGGCTGGCCTAGGAATGAACTCCTGCAAGGATCCAAGGAACCAGGTCCCACCTTAAATTCAAAGAATGTCCACCTTCTCTTTCATCAAGGATCCAGATCGTTGACACTGTCACCAATGAGAGAGACAGCATTTTGGCACCCTCCACCTTGTGAATGCTTCTTAAATGTCAACAACGCTCAGCAGAATGATCCATCAAACCATTCATTTAGGTGATTTCGACAGCTTACCCCCCTAACAACTAAGAGATCCGAGATGACTCTGCCATTACAGGGGCAGAGGGAGAGGGCACAGCAAGTGCATGTAACAGAAAGGAGGTGTTGCGGATAACTTGAGTTTCACAACTGCATTTGACTAGGAAATGAGTCAGCCTTGCTCACTAATACTTTATTTGGCTATGAAACATGGGTTTGGGTAAAGATTTTTCTATGTTTATTGGGCATAAATTTTTCATTGGGTGGAGATTAACAAAGACCCTCATTTTCCAAGGATTTAAAGTAGTTTGACCAGTAACAGGGATAAATCAGAAGACTGTGAATGACAATGTGGTGAATAAAGGCTAGATACTTTAGTGTCTAATCCTAAAGAAATGTGGAATTTGACCTAAGGTGAGTGAACTGCAGGTCCTGTGATGCCACCTTCCCCATGAAACTTGTGCCAATAGGAAAGTACAGGACCAAGAGGTACCCATTAAGATTATGGTTAGAAGTCTCTGTGGTACATCTTACAAAAGTGCATATTTCCACTTAGCATGTTACTTCCTGCTGTCATATTTTCAAATGTCTTTACCTGAATTTCAATGAATTAATCACCACACAGAAAATCAATGACTTTACATAGGGAAAGAAAGAGTGGGGAACACTCTGGCACTGCCAGTTAACAGGCCCCCTCCAGCCTGTGCATGTTGCAAACAGTAGAAAGTCCTGATAGATACTGGGGACTCAGCCCTGTCATCCTCCATGTGCAGTGTCTGAGTTGGCCAGAGCAGAAAGTTGCTGAGGAGAAGGAAAAGCCTGTGGTCCAGGGCTGCCTCTTGCTTCACAGCATGGTGAACGAGGTCTGGTTTCCAAGCAGATGCCCCAGTGACCCCTGAGGAAGCTTGCTGGTCCTGGGAAAGAAAATGGACATTTAAATTACATTGTGGCAACGTCTAAAGAGCTTGCACAGGGGGATAGGGAATAAGTGGGTAGGAAGGGAGTTAAACCAAGAACCCTAATGTTCTCTTCCAACATGTGGATTCCGGAAATGGGATACTAGTTCCTTGACCACCTTTTATGTGCTGGGCCCTTAACAAGGATGATCACACTTGATTATCACAACATCCACCATACCAAGGTGTAATTTCCATTGCACATGTGAGGAATCTGAGGTTCAAAGATGATAGTGAGAAAGAGCCACAGGACTCAGACACTGGACAGTGTAAATGAGACTTGATGTGTGGTCCCAGAAATGTCTGCAAAGCACAGAATAAGCCAACAGTGCATGAAGTGATAAAGATCTGAAGAAGTATTGACATATATGCATTACGTGCCTTGTTAGCCTATGTCTCCAGGACTCCTACGGAATAAATGTCTTCCCCTCCACGGTGGAGTCAGGCTTCTATTGTCCAACAGCCACCTGGTCCATGGGTTTCATCTTTCCCCTTTTTCATAGATAAACATGGCTTTGAATTACCTTCATATCCATGATTTTCTTTTTCTTTTCTCTTTCTGTTTATTTTTTTTTTCTTTTTTTGATACAGGGTCTCACTATAATGCTCAGGCTGGTCTTGAACTCCTGGCCTCAAGCCATCCTTCTGCCTCGACCTCCCAAAGTGCCAGGATTACAGGCATGAGCCCCCTCGCCTGGCCAGATCCAGGTTTTTACTACAGAAAAAATGGCATCTGAATATCATCCCACAGTCCCAGCATTACTGGAGATTATTTTTCACAGTCTATTTCAGTCCATTTTGCTGATGCATCTTTTTTTTTTTTTTTTTTTTTTTTTGTGACCGAATTTCACTCTGTTACCAGGGCTACCATGCCCTAGTATCAGTCTAGCTCACAGGAACCTGAAACTGCTGGGCTCAAGCAATCCTCCTGCCTCAGCCTCCAGAATAGCTGGGAATACAGACATGCACCATCATGCCTGGCTAAGTATTTCTATGTATATTTAGTTGGCCAATTAATTTCTTTCTATATTTAGTAGAGACAGCGTCTTGCTCTTGCTCAGGTTGGTTTCCAACTCCTGAGCTCCAGCAATCCTCCTGCCTTGGCCTCCCAGAGTGCCTGAATTACAGACGTGAGACACCGCGCCCAGCCTTGCTGATGCATCTACTGCAAAAAAAAAAAAGTTTCCAAATAGGATCAAAAGATCAAAGTGTGCAAGTTAAAATATAAAGATCCGTTTTTAAAAAAAATAAGAGCATTCAAATAAAATAAATTTGTCTGTAATAATAGTACCCACAGTGAACCGAAGAACACAACAAAGACTGAAAAAGGATATGGATGCCTAGCCAAAAGAACGGGTTGTAGAAACCGAGTCTCTTCCATGCAGTTAGTCAGCAGGGCTCAGGAGTCTCAGAGAAGTCCTGCTTTCTTGCGATTCCTCAGACACAAGGCAACGGATTTATCCAAAATTATGGGTAACTGACCTCTTGGATGTGTTTTGTGTTCTCTCTTGACTTTGTTACTTATTAAAGACACTAATACATTATGTGAGATTATGGGTAAAATCACTATCCAATGGGTTTTGGATCTCATTTACTATGTCGTTGAATACTGACAGTAATAGAACATGAAATCCACATTATACAACTGCAATTTGATATATTATGTCAATAAATAGTAATATAGTATGTTGAAAAATTGTTTATTTATTTATTTTTGAGACAGAGTCTCACTCTGTTGCCAGGGCTAGAGTGCCGGGGTGTCAACCTAACTCACAGCAAACTCAAACTCCTGGGCTTAAGCAATCCTTCTGCCTCAACCTCCCGAGTAGCTGGGACTACAGGCATGCGCCACCATGCCTGATTAATTTATTTTAATTTATTTTATTTTATTTTATTTTTTATTTCGGCATATTATGGGGGTACACATTTTAAGGTTTCAATAAATGCCCATTTCCCCCCTTCCCCCACAAGTCTGAGTCTCCAGCATGACCATCCCCCAGATGGTGCACATCTCACTCATTATATATGTATATATCTGCCCCTCTCCCCCCTCCCACCTGTCCAATACCCTATTACTGTAGTACCTATGTGTCCACTTAGGTGCTACTCAGTTAATACCAATTTGCTGGTGAGTATATGTGGTGCTTGTTTTCCATTCTTGGGAAACTTCACTTAATAGTATGGGTTCTAGCTCTAACCAGGAAAATATAAGATGTGCTATATCACCGTTGTTTCTTAGAGCTGAATAGTACTCCATGGTATACATGCACCACATTTCATTAATCCATTCGTGGATTGATGGTCACTTGGGCTGTTTCCACAGCCTTGCAATTATGAATTGTGCTGCTATAAACATTCGAGTGCAGGTGTCTTTTTTGTAGAGTGTCATTGGATCTTTTGGGTAGATGCCCAGCAATGGGATTGCTGGATCAAATGGTAGATTCATTTGTATTGCTTTAAGGTATCTCCATATTGCTTTCCACAGAGGTTGAACTAGTTTGCAGTCCCACCAGCAGTGTAGGAGTGTTCCTCTCTCTCCATAATTTTTTCTTTGTATATTTTTAGTTGGCCAGATAATTTCTTTCTATTTTGAGTAGAGACAGGGTCTCGCTCTTGCTCAGGCTAGTCTCGAACTGCTGAGCTAAAGGGGACCTCTGGCCTTAGCCTCTCAGAGTGCTAGGATTACAGGGGTGAGCCACCATGCCTGGCCACAAGTAACTCTTTTACATCATAGAAAGTATCAGGTATTGCTCCATGATTAAGGTCTTCAGGTTTTGGAGCAAATCAAAAGTGTTCCTGCTATTTAGATATCTCTTTGAATATAAAATACATTAGGTGACACGGGATAGAGGCATGAGTACAAATCACCAGTCACTACCCATTTCTGAAGCCAATATGGTAGCACTTGAGGCATTAGGCACAGGCAGCACTTGTGGCCACGGGGGCATGGACAGTACCCTGCCATTGAGGGTGGACTAGCATATGCCTTCCAATTCTTGTGCTGGGGAGCTTGCCCTTGGACCATTCCTCTTTAACTTCTATGTTAATTGAAACTACACAAGTTGTTTTTTTCTTAGTTTTTATCAAAGAACACCTGGGAAGAAGGACCTCAATGAATATTTTTAAATGACAATATATTCAATACACAAGTATGGTTCTAAAACAAAATTCCAAAGTATGCAAGACATCCTGCAAGGAACACTCATCCCTAAACAACAGAAAACAAATATCATGGTTGTCAATTTCTTTATATTCAAATCAAAAATGCCCCACAGATTTCAAAGGGAACATACACAGATGAGTAGGGACAGAATTGAATTAAATGACATGATATTCAACACGCAATTGTTGGTGGAAATGAAATTCCAATGGTCCCAAACGTCTTCAAGAGGTCTATGGTGGCCTGGACTTCCAGGCATTCACTGTCATCAACGAAGCACTGGACCAATGATATACTTACTTAATGTGTGAAGTTTTATATTTAAGTATCACAAAATGTTGTTTAGTTTAACAGAGGCATGAAATAAGATATACAAAGGCTAAAATTTCAACAAATATAATGATTTAGAAAACAATATAAAGTGAAAATAAAAGGAAAGGTTAGGCTAAGTGGCAGCTTGAAGTTATTAACTATCATTAAGCAAGAGGCAGAAAGCCAATCAGAAAAATATTTTTCTTATTTGCAGATTTGAGATACCATCAATATTCTAACACAATGCCTATGGAAAGGGCTAACACCCACATTTAACAGAATGAAATGATCCGGAGCATGTAATCTGCAAAATGAAATTCCACACTACTTATTAGTGGCGGCAGACAGTTTACAAGATTCATTGTTAGAAAGTATCAAGGACTCAACAACCTAAGCTCTATAAGGTAAATTGAGACTACTCTCAAAGTTTTTATTTAGAAAGTTTCTGAATAAGGACACCACCAAAATTTAAGCAAAAAACCCCCAAAAGTATACATACACATATCCAACATGCAATTATAAAATTAAAGACACTCAATCAGATGTTAATTTTCTCCTCTGTAAATTGAAATTTACAGCAAAACTTTTAAAGGGAACTGAAGGAAACACCAGGATCAAAATAAACTTTAATGCCTTGAGGATGAACATGAAATTTTAAATACCAAACAAGTCCAATGTTGCCCTACAAGAGAAACTAAGGGAAATCCACAGCCATTGTAAATGACAAAAGCCCAGCAGGACGGCGCATTTCACATGCACATAAGGAAAACACATTTATTTGGTAAATATTTAGGGAACAAGGCCAAGAACAAAATTAAACAAATTCAAAAACTGCAATGTCATGAAAACAACCCACATGATTATATTGTAAAATAAAGCAAACAAAAAAAAGGATCCCTGTGGGCTTGCTTCCCTTCAAGGTCTTAAATTGAAATGCTCCTGCCAAACACATGCTATTTCCATTATTCATAAATTGCAAATAAACCTTTAATGGGAAACACATGAAAAGAATCAGGAAAACACTTGGTTGATTGGGAGGATATTAAAATGGAGCCAATTTACAAACAAATGCAAAACAGCCTTCCCTGGTGACCAAAGCCAATACAGGATGTGAACAGGCTCTAGGCCTTCCCTGGATTGCTACTTCATTTTCACTTGAGATTATCAGGACAGTCTCTTTTTTTTTTCTTTTTTGAAGACAAGACGTGAAGAAGAGTGGCTACTAAATGTAAGCTGACAAATGATGTTAAACACCCACTGATGTTGTTACATGAAACAAAACTGGGCATAAATGCAGCTACATGATGCTCACACATATGCTCCTTCAAGGTTTTACTTTCCTCCTTATTAGGATAAAGATAACAGAAATACCGTCTCTGATAATAAGGCTGATGAATGGTGTCCCAGTACAAAATTGAAGGGAACACACATCAACAATATTCATCTAACAATTTTCTAAAAGAAAAGGCTAATCAGGCCCCTTGTGACCAAGGCCAGTGTGTAGTCCTGCACCAACACCTATTCAGCAATCAGCACCTGTCCTTTCCTCACTTTCAAGAACACACACCACAAAACACTAACACCTCAAAGGACAGTGCCGAAGCTCAAGATTTTTTTTTTTACTTCGGCATATTATGGGGGTACAGATTTTAAGGTTTCAAAAAATGCCCCCCCCCACAAGTCTGGGATTCCAGTATCACCATCCTCCAGATGGTGCACATCTCACTCATTATGTATGAATATACCCACGCCACACCCCCTCTCCCCTGCCCAATACCCTATTACTGTAGTACCTATGTGTCCCCTTAGGTGCTACTCAGTTAATACCAGTTTGCTGGTGAATATATGTGGTGCTTGTTTTGCCATTCTTGGGATACTTCACTTAGTAGTATGGGTTCCAGCTCTAACCAGGAAAATATAAGATGTGCTGTATCACCATTGTTTCTTAGAGCTGAATAGTACTCCATGGTATACATATACCACATTTTATTAATCCATTCTTGGATTGATGGGCATGTGGGCTGTTTCCACAGCCTTGCAATTATGAATTGTGCTTCTATAAACATTCGAGTGCAGGTGTCTTTTTTGTAGAGTGTCATTGGATCTTTTGGGTAGATGCCCAGCAATGGGATTGCTGGATCAAACGGTAGATTCACTTGTATCGCTTTAAGGTATCTCCATATTGCTTTTCACAGAGGTTGAACTAGATTGTAGTCCTACCAGCAGTGTAGGAGTGTTCCTCTCTCTCTGTATCCACGCCCGCATTTGTTATTTGGAGACTTTTTGATAAAGGCCATTCTCACTGGAGTTAAGTGATATCTCATTGTTGTTTGGTTTGCATTTCCCTGATGATTAGAGATGATGAGTATTTTTTCATATGCTTGTTGGCCATTCTTCTGTCTTCTTTAGAAAAGTTTCTGTTCAAGTCCTTTGCCCACTTTTTAATAGGGTTATTTGATTGTTTCTTGCTGATTTTCGTGAGTTCTAAGTATATCTAGTTATCAGCCCTTTATCGGATACGTAGGATGCAAAAATATTCTCCCATTCTGTAGGTTGTCTGTTTACTTTCATGACTGTTTCTTTGGCTGTGCAGAAGCTTTTTAGTTTCATCATGTCCCATTTATTTTTGTTGCTGCTGTGATTGCCTTTGGGGACTTCTTCATAAACTCTTTGCCTAGGCCGATGTCTAGGAGAGTGTTTCCAACTTTTTCCTCTAGAGTTCTAATAGTTTCATACCTTAGGTTTAAGTCTGTTATCCAGCATGAGTTGGTTTTTGTGAGAGGTGAAAGGTGTGGGTCCTGCTTTAGCCTTCTACAAGTGGCTATCCAGTTTTCCCAGCACCATTTATTGAAAAGGGATTCTTTTCCCCAGCATATGTTTTTGTCTGCTTTGTCAAAGATGAGATGGCTATATGAGGATGGTTTTATATCAGGATTCTCACATCTGTTCCAATGGTCAATATTCCTATTTTTGTGTCAATACCATATTGATTTAATTACTACAGCTTTGTAGTATAGTTTGATATCTGGCAAATTAATGCCTCCCATTTTGTTTTTGTTGCCTAGAATTGCTTTTGATATTCGGGTTTTGATATTTGGTTCCATACAAAGTGTAAAATTATTTTTTCTGTATCTGTGAAGAATGCTGATGGGATTTTAATAGATTTTGCATTGAATCTCTAGATCAGTTTGGGTAGTATAGACATTTTGATGATGTTGAGCCTGCCGATCCACGAGCATGGTATGGATTTCCATCTGTTTACATCCTCTGCTATTTCCTTCCTCAGTGTTTCATAGTTCTCCGTGTAGAGGTCTTTTACCTCCTTGGTTAAGTATATTCCTAGGTACTTTAATTTCTTTGTTGCTATTGTGAAGGGAATTGAGTCTCTGATTTGGTTCTCAATTTGATTGTTGTTGGCGTATATGAATGCCTCTGATTTCTGTGTATTGATTTTGTATCCTGAGACTTTACTAAATTCATTGATCAGTTCCAGGAGTTTCTTGGTTGAATCTTTGGGGTTTTCTAGATATAATATCATATCATCAGCAAACAGTGAAATTTGATCTTTTCTGCCCCTATTTGGATACCTTTGATTCCATTTTCCTGTCTGATTGCTGTAGCCAAGACTTCCAGCACTATGTTGAACGGAAGTGGAGATAGTTGGCAGCCTTGTCTGGTTCCAGTTCTAAGTGGGAATGATTTCAATTTTTCCCCATTCAGTATGATGTTGGCTATGGGTCTGTCATATATGGCTTGTATCATTTTTAGGTATGTCCCTTCTATGCCTGTTTTCTTAAGTGTTCGTATCATGAAAGGGTGTTGAATTTTGACCAAAGCTTTTTCTGCATCTATTGAAAGAATCATGTGGTCTTTGTTTTTGCTTCTGTTTATGTGGTGAATTACATTTATAGATTTATGTATGTTGAACCATCCCTGCATCCCTGGGATGAAGGCAAATTGGTCGTGATGGGTTATTTTTTTGATAAGCGTCTGGATTCGGTTAGCTAAGATTTTGTTGAAAATTTTTGCATCTATATTCATTAGGGATATTGGTCTGTAGTTTTCTTTTTTTGTTGCATCCTTTCCTGGTTTTGGTATCAGAGTAATATTCGCTTCATAAAAGGTGTCGGGGAGGTTTCCGTTCTTCTTGATGTTGTGGAATAGTTCCTGCAAGATAGGTACTAGTTCTTCTTTGTAAGTGTGGTAAAATTCGGGTGTGAAGCCATCTGGACCGGGACTTTTCTTTTTAGGGAGATTTTTAATTGTTGTTTCTATTTCAGCTGTTGAAATTAGTCTCTTCAGGGAATCTATTTCTTCCTGGTTGAGCCTAGGGAGGCTCTGTGTTTCTAGAAATTTGTCCATTTCCTCCACATTTTCCAATTTGTGTGAATAAAGATTTTTGTATTACTCATAAATTATATCTTGTACCTCTTTGGGATCATTTGTTATATCTCTTTTTTTGGTCCTGATGGAGCTTATTAGAGATTTCTCCTTTCTGCTTTTCGTTAACTTAGCCAGTGGTGTGTCAATTTTTTTTATTTTTTCAAAGAGCCAACTTTTTGTTTTGTTAATCTCCTGAATAGTTTCCCCGTTTTCAATTTCATTTAGTTCTGATTTGATCTTGTTGATTTCACTTCTTCTGCTGGGTTTGGGGCTGGTCTGTTCTTCTTTTTCCAGCCCTTTGAGTTGTTTCATTAGATTGTCTATTTGTGATCTTTTTGACTTTCGGTTATAGGCATTTATGGAGACAAACTTTCCTCTCAGAACTGCTTTCGTTGTGTCCCAGAGGATTTGATAACTTGTCTCTCCATTGTCATTTTCTTCATAGAATTTTTTATTTCCATCTTGATTTCTTGATTTATGAAGTAATCATTTAGTAGGAGGTTGTTTAATTTCCACGTTTTTGTGTAGAAATGTGAGTTTCTATTAGGGTTGATTTCTAGTTTTATTCCACTGTGATCTGAGAAGGTAAATGGTATGATTTCTATTTTTTTAAATTTCTTGAGATTTTCTTTGTGTCCTAGGATATGGTCAATCTTAGAGAATGTCCCGTGAGCTGATGAGAAGATCGTATATTCAGTGGATTTGGGGTAGAATGTCCTGTAGATGTCAGTCAGACCCAATTGTTCCAGGGTTTTGTTTAAGTTCATTATTTCTTTATCAATTTTCTGTTTGGAGGATCTGTCTTGTGCCGTCAGTGGGGTGTTGAAATCTCCGGTCATTATGGAGTTGCTATTAATCCATTTGCTTAGATCTAGTAAGGTTTGCTTTATGAAACTGGGTGCACCCAAGTTGGGTGCATATATATTTAAAATTGTTATCTCTTTTTGTTGAAGTGTTCCCTTCACCATTATATAATGACCCTCTTTGTCTTTCACTACTTTTGTTGCTTTAAAAACTAAATCATCTGAAATTAGAACTGCCACGCCAGCCTTCTTTTGGCTTCCTTTTGCTTGGAATGCTGATCTCCACCCTTTTATTTTTAGTCTATATTCATCCTTACAGGTTAGATGTGTTTCCTGAAGACAGCATATACTTGGCCTGTATTTTCTTATCCATTCAGCCAGCCTATGTCTCTTGAGTGGAGAGTTTAAGCCAGTCACATTTATTGAGAGAACTGATAGGTAAGGTAGATTATTGTTCATTCTGTTGGGTTGTATGTTGTTGCTATGATTTCTGTCTTGAGCCATTGTAATATATGGCCTTTAATCTTTGGGTTTTGGTTGTTTTTATATTTGTGGGTTATTATTATGATGTTCCGTGGGTAACGCTGTTTTGAGTACTTCTTGTACGGGTGGTCTTCTCTTGGTGAATTCTCTGAGACTTTGCTTGTCTGAGAATGTCTTTATTTCTCCTTCATATACGAAGCTTAGTTTTGCAGAGAATAAGATTCTAGGCTGGGCATTTTTTTGCTTCAAAAGAGTGAGAATGGGGCCACAGTCTATCCTTGCTTGTAAAGTCTCATTAGAGAAGTCTGGTGTTATTCGAATTGGCTTTCCCTTATATGTTACTTGCTTCTTTCGTCTTACAGCTCTTAGAAGGGCCTCTTTTGTTGATATTTTGGTCAGTCTGATGACTGCATGTCTTGACGTCTTCCTGTTTGCATTGAATCTCCCAGGGGACCTCTTAGCTTCTTGAACTTTTATATCGAGATTTTGAGCAAGGCCTGGGAAATTTTCCTCTATTATAACTTCAAATAGCTTGTCCAACCGTGAGTGTTGTTTTCTTCCCCTTCTGGTATCCGTATGATGCTCACATTAGGTTTCTTCACATAATCTGACATCTCTTGTAGGCTTTGCTTCTTTCTCTTGTTTTTCTGCTCTATTTCTGTGACTGATTTATTTAATTGGAGGGTGTTATCTTCAATCTCTGAGATTCTTTCTTCTGTTGATCTACCCTGTTATTGAGACTTTCCACTGTATTTTGTAGTTCCCTGAATTGATTCTTCATTTCCAGGAGTTCAGTTAAACTTTTCTACATTGTGTCTATTTCTTTAGTGAACTTTTTTTTCCAGATGCTGGAGGCTTTTTGTCGTTTCTTTGTGTTGGTTATTGAGTTGTTCTTGCGGGTCAGTGAGTGTTCTTATGATCCACATATGAAATTGCTCTTCTGTCATTTTGGTTCCTTGATTTTGATTGGTGCCCATTTCTCGGGGGCTGGGGCTCCTCTTTGGGGGTGTGTTTTCCCTTTGGTTCTTCATATTTCCTGAATTCCTTCGCTGATTTCTTCCCATGTGGATCAGTTGTTGTTTCTTTTGTTTAGGTTTTTGTTTGGGTATTCACACGCCTTGTTTAGTTTCTAAGCCGGTAGGTGGTGTCTGTGGTGAGATTTGACCACTCCCTGTATAATGAGTCAGTGGGTGTCGTGAAAAGGGTGTGCAGGATACTCTCCCTGTCAGTAGGTGGTGCTTGCTTGGAGGAACAGGCTACCCTGTTGTTTTTATATCCTGTTATCAGCTCTTGTTCCTATAGAGAGAACTCTGGTGTCTCAGGTGGTAGGTAGCACCCTGGGACTTACAGGTGTGTCCTTTTCTCCCCCTCAGTGAGGGCTGGTCTAGGAAAGAGTCTGGGCGGAGCTGGGTTGGGTAAGCCTGCCCTCAGGCACCACCAATGCCTTAGCAGGGGTCAAAGTTCTGTTCTCTGCTTCCAGGCAAAGCTGACAGGACGGGGCTGGAATGGCCCGGCTTAGTCAGAGAGTCTGCGTGTGGGGGTGGGGCTGTCTGAGACTCGCAGTCTGGAGCGGGCTTCTCTTCTTTCCACCATCCCCAACTCCTTGGCTACTCGAGGGCCTCTGCCAGCAGGCCAGACCACTCGCCACCTGGCCTCCCCGGACTGTGATGCCGGCGGGGTGGTTCCCTGCGCAGGAACGCCACCTGGGCTGGGCGTATGGCCTCCTTTTGGGAGGAGGGTTGCCCTCTAGGAAGCTGATCTGCCCCTGAAGGCACACACACCTCAGTAGGCTGTTCACCTATATCCCTTCTGTGCCCCGGGCAATGCTAGCCCTCTGTGCATGGGATCTAGTTTGCAGGTCCAAACTCTGGGTCCCAGAGCTCAAACTGTATCCCCACTAGGGAGAGGATTTCCGGTCACAACTCACCCACAGGGAGCCCAAGCTGGGTTTATGTCTCTGAACCTCAGGGTCTGCCCCGTTCTCCTGGGAACACCATGCCAGGAACACCTGGGAGGGCTGGCGGGTAGGGAGCTCACAGTCTGAGTTCCCCTTAGTCAGCTGTAGGGCCCCAAAAGGGAATGTCCTGTTCCCTGTAGGTGCCTCCGGCTGGTGGCTGTATTGTCTCTCTTGGCAGCCACGGGTAGGGATGGCAGAGGGGAGAAGAAGGAGGCAATATGGCGTCTGCCACGCGGCTCGGGTCTGTGCACACGGAGGTGCCCTGAGTGAGTTCGGAGCCTGGTGCCGCGTCCGCTATTGGCTTCCCGCTCACTGGCAGCGGCCGTCTCTGGGCTGGTGTCCGCAGGTCTCTCCCCTCGCTGGGGAGCCCACCAGCAGTCGCAAATGCATGGGAGGGGAAACGGCCGATCCACCTACACTTCCCGCTGGTATCCGGGCTGCTCCATGGGTCTTAGCTTCCAGTTCTCCTCCGTGACCTCCTCCTGTGGAGTCTCCTGTGGTCTCAGGTACTCTTCCTTCCGACCCTCATCCGATGTAGGCTCGTCTTCTTGCTTCTTTCTTCTAATTTCTCCTAGAATCTGTATTTTCTGCAGAGACACTCTGTCTGGCGGTGTTTCTCATGCGCCATCTTTTCGAAGCTCAAGATTTAAGCAAAGAAAATGATAGTGAAGACCCATCTCGTTGTAAAATACAAGACAATATTACACCTAAAGTTGGTTAAGAGACGTTGCTTGTCATAAATCCAAAAGGGAATCCAAAGTATATGATTTTACCCCATATATTTAATTGAATCAAAATATAGCAATACCAACAGCCAATGTAGAATGACAAACATACACTTTCCGGATTGCCTGAGGGAGTCCACCAGCATCCAGATCCATGAGAGGAAGCCTCCACCAAAGGCTCCCTGATCAGTATACAGGCTGGTCACATGGTAGGGCCTGTCATACATTCTAAGGCCCCACCTGCCAATGTCATTGGAGTTCATAAAATGACTGGCAAGAACCTCATCCACTTTCTAAACAGCTATACGTGAAAACTCTGCCCACGTTTCAGGGCATACCTTCTTGCCTGAAATAAGACAGGGTCTTAATATTTATTTTTCTTCAAGAAGACTCTGTAGTGCATATTTTCAGGAGATGTGTTATTTTTTTAAGTACGGTACAACAATCTACATTTATTTAAATACAGTTAAATCATCTTCTTCTGGAACATCATCATAACACTCCTGTAAGGTTTTCCTGAGGGGGCGAAAAGAATAGACAGAGAGAGAGAAAGAGTGGGGGCCAAACCACGTGACTTCATTATACATTCCTGGACCAGTTTCTGGGGCCCCAAGAGAAGTAGGCCCCAGAGGTCGCCTCTCTTTAAAGGGACTGAGGGCTTTTCTATCCTTTGGGCCTGGCTAGGGACATTTGGTGGGAAGAGCTGGGGATTTTCCACTGTGACATTAGATGGTCATTGAGAAATAGGAGAGGCTGGCGGTATTTGAGGAACCCAAGTGCTGAAACGTTCTTATGCAGGTGGACATCTGGGTGTGGTTCCTCTCAGCGGGGCCTGGCAGTTTTGTCCTTGGTGAGTCTGGTCTCCTGAGTCTTTTCTTTTTTGATCTAGGGAAGGGAGGGGGCCTGCCACCAACCTTGTACCTCCAAACCCAGAATTCCATACTCCATTTCTTGCGACTCTATTTCCTTTAAAACCATTGCTCCAATCTGTCATGTCGAGCAATAGAGCTCTCATGGAAAGATGAGAAGGGCTACTCGTCTTCTTTACTGCACTGACATGAAATGCATGGGTTGTGCAGATACACAGCTTAGCCACGCCCATCACTAGGTCCTATTTTTGGGGTAGGGCTTATATTGCACAAATGCGTAGAAATCCTCTTAGGGCTTATTTTATGGGTAGGTCTTATTTTTGGGGAAAAACGGTAGTTAAATAATTCGCCTTTGCTCATGTTGTTATTACATACATATCTCTGACAATTCCTCAACGTCCATATCAACTACTCTTGACTTTGCACCACCAAAACAGACTGTTTTCTGTCATTTCTGGTTTTGGAAACCTTGCTCACCCACTGGATGCATTCCCACCAGATGATCCTCTCAGACACAATGTATTACACATTTATAAGGTTGTGACAGTTGTAATCCAATTGTGCATGAGAACCTTTGACAAATTTTTAAATAGCCTTTAAAAATCTGAGAGTATGTCCATTTCCTCATGCCCTTCTCCAAATGGGGACTTAAGACCTTTCTTCATATTTTAATATCTTCCAGAGAATCATGAATGTTGTCAATTATATTTCTCTCAAAATAGAGAAGTGGCATTTATTCATTTATGGCCTTATTCATTTGCTCAAAGCTGTGAATGGAAGTACTTCATCAACTAATATTCACATTCTTCATTTACATTTACAAATCTTCCATTACAAGATTCTTCCCACTCCTCAACTCTCATGAATAGTATGGATGTTTTTTTGCATTTTAGTATCAGGTTTTTCAATTCACTGTGAATCTCCTCAGGAAAAATAATGCTTTAATGTCTTTCATCTGTAGCTGTTTGAATAATGTTTGAATGAAAATGCTATTAAATATTCAGGGTCATCTATGACTTTTTATTGTGTTACATCATCAGGACTCTGGCCCATGTATCAGTTTCTCAGCAGCAATAATTGGGCCCAGGGACCCTCAAATTTATGGCAAGTGTGTGAAATGTGGGCACTCTCATTTAGGGCACTGTGCCATTAACCAGTAAGTTTTGTTTAACTCTTGGTACTGTCAAAATAGCTCTACCCCTCCTTCCCCTTATGACAAGGGGCCCACGTCCTAGAAACAGACGGCTGGCATGGGGCATATGGCCTACTAGGTCCTGTCCTCTCAGACCCAGGCTCAATAGTCCAGGTCCACTCCTCTGGGACATGGAACAGGCACCAAAGGTTCATTCGCACTGCTAACTACATTGGTGGTCCGGGGCTGACCCAAATCGCCTACTAGAATCTGTAGGGAAACTCAGAACCCTCACTAGAGACCAGACTCCACAGCTCACCTGGACCACCTCTGTGGCCAGAGACCTGGCCCACACTGTGCCAAGCGAGCTCCTGTGTCCCTGGGAAACAGACAGAGGGACAGGTAGACACCTAGATCTGCAGAGAGGCACAGACAGAAGGGTAGACAGGCAGGAAGGTAGGGAGGACAGCAGGGCCGAACCAGCTACACAGGATCAGCTGTCTCCACTCCCTCTGCCATGAGGACACTTCTGCCCTGGATACTTCTGGGACACGCACAGCTTTCCCCTGCCCTGAGGATGCCCTCACTCTGAACTCGGGCCCTGGCCAAAATCCCTCCCACAGTGCCTGGAGGGTCAACTATAAATGTGCTGAGATTTTACCACGCAAATGCTTGTCAGAGAGGGCACTCAATGCATTGAAGTCCCTGACATTCCTGGGGTGGGGATGACAACCATAAAAAGGGTGGAGAAAGGAACACTGAAGGGGTGGGACACTTACCAGTCCCTCCTTGCCACTGGCTGCGACCCACACACTAGCTCCCATCTATCTTGGGACCACATATAAGAAAAAGGGAGAGGTGGAAGGGGAGAAGGGAACCCCTAAGGCTGATGGAGAGGCCTGTGCCTGGGGGCAATCAGACAGCCTCACCCTCCACTGGAATGGGGGAGCAATGTGCGTGCACATACATCATGCTGATCGTGGCCAAGTGTATACACGCACAGAATGGGCACCACGAATTCAGTGCTGAGTGCCAAGGTGTCCAGTGTCTGAAGCAGGTTATCATTCACTTTCATTATTTACCCGCCAGGGCAATAGATATGTATGGGGAACATATAGCCTGGCACGTATTAAGCACTCAAGAAATGGAGGCAAGTACCCACGCCCCTCAGGACTTTCCAGTTCCAAAAGTCCTTCTTCTTCTGGAGAATACACGACCTACCCATTCATATTTGCCAGTCTGGAGTAGAAAATACATGTGAACATTCCCACCTCTCTCTTCACCCAAATCTCAGCATTTGTCTCTACTTTTCACCTTGCTGAAAACATGAATAGTTGGGGGGGAGTAGCTCACAGTTAAATGGGCAACCCATGACTTAATAGAAGCCAATAATAGTGGGGATAAAAATAAAGTTCCAGCTGCTCCATGGGATTTGGGGAGGAGGTTCCTTGAATTCTGAGGCGGGTCATGAGACTTTTCAGCTCTGTAGACTGAATGACAACACTAGAGTTGTTCACTGCTGTAGCCCAACATCTCTAAGACAACCCAGGGAGAGGCACATGCCCAACCACTCAGTGTGGCACATGCACAGGCAGGACGGGCTACCATAGACTTCTTGTCCTTCCCTGTAGGGGACACTTAATACCCACAAGGCCTAAGCTGCCTAAAGAAGATAAAATGTATCTGAAAATTCTCTGGGATTGGAGACCCTGATCCTCACTCTATACTGGAACTGCTAATTCATAAAATGCTGAGACATTGCTCAGCTCAACAAAGGATACATAACGGTAATTAATGGGAAATTTGACACATTCAGAGAGTACTGATATTTTCAAGGAACAGATGATGCTCAGAAGCATTTGCCCCTTTTACCTGGCTCCATTCAAAGGCAGGTTGTGTGATACAAAGACACATTTCTAAGACTGGAGGACCAAGATTTTAGGCAGGCAGGAGCGGGAATGAACTACTTGCTTACTCCTCCAGTTTTTCTCCACATGACTTCTAAACTGCGTCTTGCAGAACCTTACTGCTCACTCTACTTCTGCCTTACCCTTACTGTGGTCAGGAGATACTCCTGTCACCCACACAATATCCAAATACGGATTTGTTTTCTTCAGATCACCTTGCATAAGGAAGTATCAGATCACTTACTACCTTTCTTACCTTAACAATAGGAGAACTTAAGTCTTGGCTTGGAAACCCTTAACCTTGCCACAGACGCCCTCACCTCAAGGTCCCAGAGTATAGAGCTCATATATTTCACCGTGTATATGGTAGGATGCACATGGAAGAGACATGATTCACCGATCAGGATTTCTTTCTTTTGAATAATAAAACATACACGTGGGAGTTTCTCCAGGAAACATATTTTATTGTAAGAACACAAGGACCTTGCAAAATATATGACCAAATCAGCAAACACATTTCTTAGGCAAAGAAAGGAGAATTAGTCAGCATAATTTAACAGGAGGTCTGTAAAATACATTCTCTCCCAAGAAAAATGGCATTAAAGAGACATAGCAGACAATAAGTCATGGTGCCTGACCCAGTGACAAAGTAAAAAGGGAAATGAAAGTTTACACCTCCCTGTTCAGAAAAGAAAACTAACCTTTCCCTTGTCTTAGAGCATTTCCCTTAGAAAACTGACAACTGTGAAGTTCTCCATGTACCTCTCTAAAATGTCTTAAACATTGTGAAAAATCAAATATGCCTCTGCCAATATTACAACCAGGAATGGACGAGGACCTGAGAGTAACATATTTGGACTGCGTGAGAGCTCGGTACACAGGGGACACCTTAAGTAACTGAACCCAGAAACTCATCAGGGTGGGGCTGCAAAAGAGGCAAGTGCACAGCACAGGCAGCACCAAAGGCTCCCTATAGTTACAGGAGAAAACCCTGGAATACAAAAGAGATGAGAGAATACAGTGGGCCAGGAAGCATACAAAAGTACCAACAAAAGCAACATCACATACTGCCCAGTACTCCCTCCCCCTGTTGCACTATGCAATAATATGAGAGAGTGAAGCCCCTCCTACGTCTGTGGCCATTTTTCACAGGTCTAGGGTAGTACACAGAGTAGGGGACTCAGCCTAGATGTCAACAACACCCAAACACCCAATGACTGGGAAAGGGAAAATAAGGAAATGCCCCCATCATAAATGTATCAACTTCCCAAGGGACATATTTTCCCCTATCACCTCCATGAAGGTACATTGTTGTCTTTGGTTCCCCAGCTATGCCGACCCACACGTGCTGCAAGGGAGGGGAAGGGGCACAGGAGGCAGGTGCCTCCTTGAACGCTATTGCCCATCACGATATTCACCACCAACTCCCATGTCCTCCAATCTCTCTATATTGTCCTCATGCCCAGGAGACTCCTGACATTCCTTCTAGTACCCTGGAATACCCTGAAATAGGGACACCACGGAGCCCTCCCCTCCTCACATTGTACCTCCCTCCTGTCCTTTAACGCCCTCAGTGGCTGTAGTACTACACAAGATGCATGAATCCCTCACTGAGCTGTCTAGGACAGTCTTGAGGGTTCAGGCAACTTCTCGTGCCTATGTAAACACCCCTCTGAGAAGAGCAAAGTGACTGATGGGTTAGACCACAACGTGGTGACAGCTTACATCAGAAGACTTGGAAACGTGGCAACTTTAGCTGACAGGGATGTTCCCCTTTCAGCATGACCAATAAGACAGGTTAGGCTGCCATCTGGACACCTAACATAACTCGGAAGGTTCCTGGACACCAGGCTCAAGGGGAGACATGCAAGAGGATCCCAACATCACCAGCTTCATATACTGTTCAGTGGCGGAACCCATGTGAATTTTCTTTCCCACCAAAGTGCAGAGTATGATCAACGGAAGAGTGTAGGAAGCGAATAGAGAAATGCTTGGCCAAGATGCCAACTTCATTCCCAATCTCTGAAACAGGAGTTCTCACCACCCTTGGGCCACCCTTGCTGTGCATAGTGCAACCCCTTGTGTTCAGCACATTAGCGTAGGAGGACACAGCCTGACCACTGGCCATCACCTGTGTCTCCACTGGATTCAAAATTCTACTTGCTACAGATACTGCGGGTGAAGCTGTCTCGTTCCTGTAAAAATTTATGAAAGGCTTTGGAGCCACTCAAGACGGCAGGAGGAAGGAGAGGTCAAGTAAATTCCCAGGAACTACCAGGAACAGCAGTTCACTTTCATAAATGTCTGCTAGTGAACACAGCCCAGTATTAGCAAGAAAGACACAGTGGCGAGGTCCACTTTCATCGGTCACCACTTGTGAACACAGCTCAATATCACAATGAAAGATTCAGTGGTGAGACCATCCAAGGGAGTAACGTTCCCAAGAAACCACCACAGGTGCCTCTCAGAAGACTCCCACAGATTAATCTATGATGATACCATATAATAACATGTTCCTCCAAGCCATTTGCCATAGGCTAAGGCAGTGCACCTAATCAGCCAGAAATTGTTAAGCCCTCACTAACAGGGAATTTCAGAATTCTCATTGATAATGGACAGCCAAATTCCGCCCCCTTAATAAAGTTTCACCTTTGCCCAAGAGCCAGACTTTCCCAAGTCACACTCAACAATACCCTCTGGTGCAGTGCCAGGCATGGGGAATGGGCCTGAGACACTCCCTTGAACACACAAAGCCTCTGAGAACGTCCCCGCCAGAGTCCCTCAGCCTCCACCTCTCCCAGCAGCTCTGCCCAGTGCCACTGTTCCCAGCCCTTTCCCACCTAGAGTCAATAGGCCCCCGATGGAGCAACCATATGCAATGTGTCATTCCATCTTTCCTGATCACAGAAGTCTCTACCCTTGTCTCACCCTCGAACCCCTATACTTCTTCCCCTCAAAGAACAGATCATCAAAGTGGCTGGGGATCCAGTCATGAAATCTATTAGTTGAAGGTGTATTGCCCTGGCTTTTGAGAAGCATTCTCATCAGAATGCATTTCTTCTGCTACAAAAACAACCAGTGTGACCTCTGGATATCCACATGGACCAGAATGGACAGGAGACGGAGACTGGGGTAATTATTATTTTTCAAGCAACAAAAACATTCTTAAAAGTTCTCACAGCCTGTGATTAATACCACGGGATTCAGAACCATCTGAAGCTGGATCTTATTCCTCCTCCTAAAGGATCCTGCCTTTGTTACCATGGCAAGGTTCCATAATCATTAATGTACTCTGTAAAACGGGAATAACAATACATTTAACTCATGGTTTTTAGAGGATGAGGTGAGAACTCAATGAACTGAGCACAGTGCTTGGTTCCCGTGACCTTTCCATCAGTGATAGCCCTCCTTATTTCATTTGGATTCATCACCACTACCATCAACATCATTGTCACAACCATCACCATCATTTCCAGTAGCCCAAGGTGCTTCTCAAAACGACCAGTGCTGTCCCAGTTACATGTCTAGACATGCCAAACAGGGCACCAGTCCTACAAGAAATACAATCAGTTGCATTGTTCTCCATGCCTAATGCCTACATCTGTGCCTGTGCCTTATGTTCAAGCATAGACCCTTAGACACCAGGAAGACAAGAGTTGGCATTTAAGGTGGGAGATCCAGGCCTTCGATTCTCAGGGCTAACATTGTGCCTCTAAAGTATAAACAGTATCAAAGGCTTTTCTCAAATTTCTCAATGGGAAACCAGAAATTTACTTCATAAACAGCCATTACAAGGATCGGAACCTATAAAATAGGTACTGCCAGGGAAAAGCCTCACTGCTAATTATACAAAATGGTCCCAGTATGAGTGTAAGTCTACAAATAGGGATTTCAGTGGATTAAATTTCATTATATTCTCATGAAATCGCTCAGCTTTGTACATAACTACATAGCAACTGTATAAACTGAAAAGTCATTTCAAAACCAGGTGAAAAGTGAGCACATCAGCCCTTATGTATGTTGTACAATTTCATCAAATAGTAGCAAAATCAATTGTCTCACTCTACTTAAATAATCCAAAGAGTTTCAGTCTGAGGCCTTGCCTTGTAGTGGCCAATATAATCCACTCTCTTCCTAGCACTCATATAAAAAACAGGCATGAGAAAGCACTTTAAGGCAAATTAGAGTGTGATGTAAAAGACTGCACACCAAGAATTTACAGCACATTACCATTATGACTAGTGAGTAGACATTCAATGAGGACACACCAGAAAAAACTAAGTGACAAGGCTGGCCTAGGAATGAACTCCTGGGAAAGGTCCAAGGAACCAAGTCTCAACTTAAATTCTACGGAGGTCCACCTTCTCTTTCATCAAAGGCTGGAATCAGTGGGATGCCACCAATTAGGGAAACACCCTTTTGGCATCCTCTACCTTGAGAATGCTGCTTCCATGCTATTACTTAGTGTAAGTATCCACCAAGGCACCCATTTCGGTCTTCCCCCAAGACTTCCCCACTCACAAAAGACAAGAAGACCAAAGATGGCGGTGACATTACAGAGGCAGAGGGCACAACATGTGCATGTGTAACAGGGTGGAAGCATCACAGTTACCTCAAGTTTCACAAGGGCTTTTGACTAAGAAATAAGCCATCCTTGGTCATCATCCCACAATATTTGGTTAACAAGCATGGGTTGGGGTAACGTTTTTCCATGGATCTCAGGCCTCAATTTACATTGGGTGGAAAATAAAAATGACTCTCATCTTCCAAGGATTAAAAGTAAGTTAACCAATGACAGGGACAAATCAAAAGGATATGAATGACAAGTAGTCAGTAAAAGGTAGACACTTTTCCTCTGCCACTTTTACAATCAGGAATGGACAAGGACCTGAGGGTAACATACTTGGACTGCATGAGAGCTGTCAACAACACCCAAACACCCAATGACTGGGAAAGGGAAAATAAGGACCTGCCCCCATCATAAATGTATCAACTTCCCAAGGCAAATATTTTCCCCTATCACCTCCATGAAGGTACATTGCTGTCTTTGGTTCCCCAGGTATGCCGAACCACACGAGCTGCAAGGTAGGGGAAGGGGCACAGGAGGCAGGTGCCTCCTTGAACGCTATGGCCCATCACGATATTCTCCCCCAACTCCCATGTCCTCCGAACTCTCTATATTCTCCTCATGCCAAGGAGACTCCTGACATTCCTTCTAGGACCCTGGAATACCCTGAAATAGGGAGACCACGGAGCCCTCCCCTCCTCACATTGCAACTCCCTCCTGTCCTTTAACAGCGTCAGTGGCTGTAGTACTACAGAAGATGCATGAATCCCTCACTGAGCTGTCTAGGACAGTCTTGAGGGTTTAGGCAACTTCTCGTACCTATGTAAACACCCCTCTGAGAAGAGCAAAGTGACTGATGGGTTAGACCACAAAGTGGTGACAGTTTACATCAGAAGACTGGGAAACATGGCAACTTCAGCTGACAGTGACGTGCCCCTTTCAGCACGACCAATAAAACAAGGTAAGTTGCCATTCTGGACACCTAACATAACTCGGAAGGTTCCTGGACACCAGGCTCAAGGGGAGACATGCAAGAGGATCCCAACATCACCAGCTTCATATACTGTTCAGTGGCGGAACCCATGTGAATTTTCTTTCCCACCAACGTGCAGAGTATGATCAACGGAAGAGTGTAGGAAGCGAATAGAGAAATGCTTGGCCAAGACGCCAACTTCATTCCCACTCTCTGAAACAGGAGTGCTAACGACCCTTGGGCCACCCTTGCTGTGCATAGTGCAACCCCTTGTGTTCAGCACATTAGCGTAGGAGGACACAGCCTGACCACTGGCCCTCACCTGTGTCTCCACTGGATTCAAAATTCTACTTGCTACAGATACTGCGGGTGAAGCTGTCTCGTTCCTGTAAAAATTTACATAAGGCTTTGGAGTCACTGGAGTGGGAAGGAGGAAGGAGAGGTCAAATAAATTCCGAGGAACTACCAGCAACAGCAGTTCACTTTCATAAGTGTCTGCTAGTGAACACAGCCCAGTATTAGCAAGAAAGACTCAGTGACAAGGTCCACTTTCATCGGTCTCTGCTAGTGAACACAGGTCACTATCAGCATGAAAGACTCAGTGGTTAGGCCATCCAAGGGAGAAACGTCCCCCAGAAACAACCACAGGTGCCCCTCAGAAGACTCCCACAGATTAATCTATGATGATACCATATAATAACATGTTCCTCCAAGCCATTTGCCATAGGCTAAGGCAGTGCACCTAATCAGCCAGAAATTGCTATGCACTCACTAATAGGGAAGTTCAGAATTCTCATTCATAATGGACACCCAAGTTCTGCCCCCTCACTAAAGTCTCACCTTTGCCCAAGAACCAGACTTTCCCAAGTCACACTCAACAATACCCTCTGGTGCAGTGCCAGGCATGGGGAATGGGCCTGAGACACTCCCTTGAACACACAAAGCCTCTGAGAACAACCCTGCCAGAGTCCCTGAGACTCCACCTCTCTCAGCAGCTCTGCCCAGTGCCACTGTTCCCAGCCCTTTCCCACCTAGAGTCAATAGGCCCCCGATGGAGCAACCATATGCAATGTGTCATTCCATCTTTCCTGATTACAGAAGTCTCTACCCCTGTCTCACCCTCGAACCCCTATAATTCTTCCCATCAAAGAACAGATCATCAAGGTGGCTGAGGATGCAGCCATGAAATCTATTAGTTGAAAGTGTATTGCCCTGGCTTTTGAGGACCATTGTCATTAGCACATATTTCTACTGCTACAAAAATACCTAGTGTGACCTCTGGATATCCACATGGACCAGAATTGTCAGGAGATGGAGATTGGGGTAATTATTACTTTTTTTAGCACCAAAAACATTCTTAAAAGTTCTCACAGCTTGTGATTAACACCATGGGATTCAGAACCATCTGAAGCTGGATCTTATTCCTCTTCCTAAAGGATCCTGCCTTTGTTCCCATGGCAAGGTTCCATAATCATTAATGTACTCTGTAAAATGGGGATAACAGTACATTTAACTCATGGTTTTTAGAGGATGAGGTGAGAACCCAATGAACTAAGCACAGTGTTGTTTCTGGTGACCTTTCCATCAGTGATAGCCCTCCTTATTTATTTTAGATTCATCATCACTACCATCAACATCATTGTCACAACCATCACCATCATTTCCAGTAACCCAAGGTGCTTCTCAAAATGACCAGTGCTGTCCCAGTTACATGACTGGACATGCCAAACAGTGAACCAGTCCTACAGGAAATACAATCAGTTGCATTGTTCTCGATGCCTAATGTCTATACCTGTGTCTCTGCCTTATGTTCAAGCATAGTCCTTTAGGCACCAGGAAAACAAGTGTTGGTATTTAAGGTGGGAGATCCAGGCCTTCAATTCTCAGGGCTAACATTGTACCTGTAAGGTAACAAACAGTATCAAAGGCTTTTTCAAATTTCTCGGTGCGAAACCAGAAATTTACTTCATAAACAGTCCTGACAAGGGTCAGAAACTACAAAACAGTCACTGTCAGGGAAAAGCCTCACTGCAAATCATACAAAATGGTCACAATGAGTGTACGTCAACAAATAGGGATTTCAGTGGATTAAATTTCATTATATTCCCCTGAAATCGCTCATCTTTGTACATGACCACATAGCAACTGTATAAACTGAAAAGTCATTTCAAAACTAGGTGAAAAGTGAGCACATCAGCCCTTATGTATGTTGTACAATTTCATCAAATAGTAACAAAATCAATTGTCTCACTCTACTTAAATAATCCAAAGAGTTTCAGTCCGAGGCCTTGCCTTGTAGTGGCCAATATAATCCACCCTTTCCCTAGCAGTCATATAAGAAATAGACATGAGAAAGCACTTTAAGGCAAATTGGAGTGTGATGTGAAAGACTGCACACCAAGAATTTACAGCACATTACCATTATGACTAGTGAGTAGAAACTCAATGACTACATACCAGAAAAAACTAAGTGGCAAGGCTGGCCTAGGAATGAACTCCTGGGAAAGGTCCATGGAACCAAGTCTCAACTTAAATTCTGAGGATGTCCACCTTCTCTTTCATCGAAGGCTTGGAACCGTGGGACTGCCACCAACTAGGAAGACACCCTTTTAGCATCCTCTACCTTGAGTATGCTGCTTCCAAGCTATTACTTAGTGTACCTATGCACCAAGGCATGCATTTCCGTATTCCCCAAAGTCTTCCCCACTCACAACAAACAGGAAGACCATAAATGGCTGTGACATTGCAGAGGCACACGGCACAACATGTTCAAGTGTAACAGGGAAGAAGGATCACAGTTACCTCAAGTTTCACAAGGGCTTTTGACTAAGAAGTAAGCCATCCTTATATGGGTTGGGGTAACATTTTTCCATGGATCTCAGGCCTCAATTTTACATTGGGTGGAAAATAAAAATGAATCTCATCTTCCAAGGATTAAAAGTAAGTTAACCAATGACAGTGACAAGTGAAAAGTTTATGAATGACAACATGCTGAATAAAAGATAGACACTTTAGGGTCTCTTCCCAAACAAATGTGGAATTTGACCTAAGGTGAGCGAACTTCAGGTTATGTGATGCCACCTTCTCCACGAAACGTGTGCCAATAGAAAACTACAGGACCCACAAGGACCCATTCAGACTAAAGGTTCAAAGTCACCATAGGAACATCTTAGGATAGTGCATATTTCCAATTAGCACGTTAATTCCCTCTATCACATTGTCAAATGTCTTCACCCACATTTCAATGAATAAATCACCACACACAAAAGAAATGACTTTACATAGGCCAAGAAAGAGAGAGACCTCGCTGGCACTGCCAGTTAGCAGGCCCCCTCTAGCCTGCACCATTGACAAATGGTAAACAGTCCCAATGAGTACTGAGGCCTGAGTCCTGGCAGCCTCCATGCGCAGTGTCTGAGTTGGCCAGAACAGAAAGTTGCTCAGGAGAAGGAAAAGCCTGAAGTCCTGGGTTGCCTCTTTCTTCACAGCACAGTTGATGAGGTCGGGTTTCCAGAGAGATTCCGCCCCTGAGGAAGGTTGCTGACCCTGGGAAAGAACACAAACATTTAAATGATATTGTAGCAAACTCTAAAGAGCTTGTACAGGGGCAGGGGAGCAGTGGTAGGGAGGGAGTGAAACCGAGCACCCTGATGTTCTTCTCCAACATGTGGAGTCAGGAAATGGGATACTAGTTCCTTGGGCACCTCTTTTGGACTCAGGTACTGAAGACTGTGAATGAGACATGATGTGTGCTCCCAGTAATGTCTGCAAAGCAAAGAAATGGCCAGGAAGCAAGAAAGGGTGAATATTTGAAGGCGTACTGACTTGTGCATTACTTTGATTGTTACCTTCTGTCTCCAAGTCTCCTCCCAAATAAAAGCCCTCCCATCCATGGTGGAGGCAGACGGACAGACTACCATTCTCAAACAGCCCCTTGGCCCACAGGTCCCAAGCCTCCCCTTTTGCATAGATAAAGATGGCTTTCTATTACCTTCAGATCCATTTTTGAACCTGAAGTTAAAAGGCATCTGAGCAGCATCCCACATTCCCTCCATTCCTGGAGTTGACTTTTGACCATCCACTCGAGTTCATCCTGCTATTGCCTGTTAGTGCAAAAGATTCCAAATAGGATCAAAACATCAAGACTTTGAAGATAAAATGCCAAGTTCTGTTATGGTTTTGGAAACCATAACATTCAAATAAATTCAAGCTTGCTGCAATGGGACACTGACAGTGAGCAGAGGAACACCACTAATGCCTCGAAAAAGATGTCAATATCTAGGAGGGTCTCAATCATGAAGTTAATAAGCAGCACCTATGGACAGACCTTAACACCAATGGCAGTTCCTTGCCTGGAGACCCAGGACATTGGCTTCAACACCTTCCTAAATGATGGTACAGGTGAGACGAGATTGGTGATGCCCTCTACCCAACACCTGTCACCTCACACGAGAGACGGTTGTTCTTACCTGGCTGGATGCTCTGGACAGTTAGTTCCAGTTCCACACTAGTCATGGTACAGGCTCCCATGCTGACCAGTCCCAGACGTTCCCACCACAGGTCCTGAAGGAGATGGCAATTGTACAGATCTGCAAGACTAGAACCACTGGGGAAACACACATGGCAACTCATAACATAGGTAGGGAGCTGGAGCACGTGTCCTATTACCCTTATGAAGAAGAGCTGCTGAAAATACCTAGTGGGGACTGAGTACACAGTTATTCACCCCATGCCAGGTAGGCCAAATTCACGAAAGGCAACGTAACACAGAGTTTGCAGCAACTGTGCCACAACACCAGGTAAGAGTGCCTTTCAAAGGCTCCCCTGCTCTCTTCAAAGGAAACCACAGGTCATGGGGTAATCAGTCAATAGGAGTAGCCCATTCCACCCAATTCTTGTCCTCCCCAGGCTAGGCCTTGACCACTCATTTCTCTTTACCTTGTGGGCATATAAAAAATACATGAATCATTTTTTTTTTCTATGGAAGACCACCTGGAAACGATACCAACGCTACAATTAAAGAAAAACAGTATATTAAATACACCATTGTGCTTCAGAAGCAAAACTGTCAACGTGACCTGCAATTGGCATTTAATCCCAGATTACTGAAAGTACTCAATCTGTGTGTGACTTTCTTCATTCATAAATGGGAAATTCCCCATTATGTTTAAAGGAAACTTATGCAAAAGCCTCAGGATGGAATTGGATTAAATAACATGATATTGAGCTGGTAATTCATATGGGAAATGAAATTCCCAACAATGTGTAGAGGTGACAGGCGACCAGTACTACCGGGCATACACTGCCATAAAACAAGTGGCAGCTTAGTCCATATGTGCGGTTTGATCTAGAAAATGCCACAAAGCTTGCTTCATTTGGGTACATTGATGAAATAAGATAACACAAGGACTAAAATGTCAACCAATCCAGTGATATTAAAACAATTTGAGGGTGAAATCAAGTCAAACTTCAGGTAGCCGGCAACGTGAGGCCGGAACTGTCGTAAAGCAAGACGCACAAAAACAATCAAAACATTATTTTTCTTATTTGTGCTTCGGATGAGAGTCAGGACAGCAGTTAATTTAATACAATGCTAAAAAACACATTTGTCCAAAGTAAAACCCAATCCTATAAAACAGCCATGAATAATGGTTAGGAGCATTCACTATCTTAAAATATCAATCCCGCGGCCCATTGAGGACGTTCTGCATTTACCAATCCACCCTGGCCCACAACATTTTCTTTAAAGTACATTTATGGATCCGCTGAGAGAGGGTACAAGAACAGAAACATAAAGTACATTTGTAGAGAGATAATAACACTACAATATTTTAAATTATATCACGGAAGTTATTACGATAGAAAAAGTCAATCAATCATTCAGACATTAATTTACTGTCTATCAACACAAAACCTTTTAAAGTCCCTTATGAAGAGCCCTGGGACCAAAAGTCAATTGAATGAGACAAGAGGAGGAACATGTAAAATTAAATGCAAAATAAGGTCCAATTTATCTGAAAAAAAGTGGCAGATTGGCAGCCATATCACGTGATTTAAAACGTCACCTGCTAAGCCAGATGAATCACTTCACAATATACACACTGAAAATACCCTCCTTTGAGAAATATTTACGAAACAAAGCCAAAAGAAATTTAACCAAATTTAAATGATTGAAATGTCATGAAAAAAACGCAAGTCAGTATACCAGCATGTAAAACAAGAAATAAGATCCCTGGGGGCTTCATTCCCTTCAGGGACTTAAAGGTATAAGCTCTTGCCAACCCGAGTGCTCTTTTCCATATCCTTAAAGTGTCAAACCGCCAAGCATTTTAAGGAGTGCTTTTGGCTGAATACAGTGATATTAAATACACAAGTGCATTATACAAAAGTGCAAAACAGAGTTCAAGGACCACGGTCAGGCGATTCCCTGGGGTTAGTGAACAAGCTGGAAGTCCATTGCCCCATTTCACGTAGAAATATTCAAAATGCTTTTTTTTTCTCCTGTGAACACAACATATGAAGGAGACGAATTCTGAACTTGAACCATAACAGACTACATTAAACATATAATTATGTTAAATGAGAGACTAAACTGGCCACAAAGACAGTTAACTGGGATCGGCTGTCATAACCGCACCTCAGGAGGTAACTTCCCCCTTGGCACCTCTAAAGGAACAGAAATATGAAAACCGAATGGCGAAAGGTGGCAAAATAAACACTTTAAAGAAATAAGTGGTGATAAGGACAGTAAAAAATAAAGGCAAACTCAGGTGCCCGGCGACCAGCGGCCACCGTTCCGGGTTGGACCGACAGCTGCTCGTCGATCACATCAGCGTTTCCTCATTTTTAACTTGAAAACACCACAAAACCTTAGGATCCAGAGGGAGGAGGGGTGCCCATGACCAACATTTAAACAAACAAAATGATCGGAAAGACTCATCATGTTTTTCCATCAAGCACAACCCTGGGCCGGACGTGACTAGGGAGCTTCCCTGTCAACAATCCATTGGCCCATCGCACACATCCTTTAAAGATGTCACAACACATCATAAACCTGATTCAATCAGGATCACAACAAAACTCAGTAATTAAGAAATAAAACCAAGTAAACTTACATTTTCTGATCCCGGAAGGCAGGTGCCGCCATATTCCCACATATCCTCGGGAAACTGTCCACGGAAGCCCCACAGGACAATCCAGACTTTAACGGTATCTCCCTGGTCACGTGGTACGGATGCCTGGACAACCAGTCCCAGGCCCAGCCTACAGACAACGTCATTGGAGGGTCTGAAGTGATTGACAAGGAACCCAACATTGAGCTCCAGGTTTACAAGGGAAAACTCAACCAATACCTAAAGGCTCAACTAAATAACGCAGGCCTTTCTGGTACTGTAGCTTATATAACTGTGCTCATCTCTCCATATCGAGGTCTACTACCCAGGCCTCTATACATACCATATCCCCTGTTTCCTGGCATTTCTGATTTTGGAAATCTGGCTCACCCAGTTTGTCTAGGCCCACCTCAATTGCCCTCTCCTCCAGGAAGCCTTTCATGCTTTTACTCCTTCCCCTGCCAGGTAGAAGGGAGTTGTTCTTTGCCTTTAAGTGGGCACATGGAGAGATATAGAGGGTGGGAGGAAGAAGAATTATATGGTCCTTGGGATCTGAAAGCAGTGGGCTGAGCAAGATGTCAGGGACCCAAGGTTTGGTTTTGCGATTTTATCAATGCCTTTGAGGTTTCCATAAATGTGCTATGGCCAAGGGAAGCCATCCACAGGTAAATCATAGCAGCCTCCCAGGATTAATCACAACACTGAATGCAAACAAATCTCCTGGATTTCATGCCTTTCCCTGTCATTTTCTTCCTTTTTTTTTTTATTTCGGCTTATTATGGGGGTACAGATTTTAAGGTTTCAATAAATGCCCATTTCCCCCCCTCCCTCCAAAAGTCTGTGTCTCCATCATGACCATCCCCCAGATGGTGCACATCTCACTCATTATGTATGTATATACCCGCCCCCCTCCCCCCTCCCACCTGCCCAATACCCTATTACTGTAGTACCTATGTGTCCACTTAGGTGCTACTCAGTTAATACCAGTTTGCTGGAGAATATATCTGGTGCTTGTTTGTCCATTCTTGGGATACTTCACTTAGTCGTATGGGTTCCAGCTCTAACCAGGAAAATATAAGATGTGCTATATCACCATTGTTTCTTAGAGCTGAATAGTACTCCATGGTATACATATACCACATTTTATTAATCCATTCTTGGATTGATGGGCATGTGGGCTGTTTCCACAGCCTTGCAATTATGAATTGTGCTGCTATAAACATTCGACTGCAGGTGTCTTTTTTGTAGAGTGTCATTGGATCATTTGGGTAGATGCCCAGCAATGGGATTGCTGGATCAAATGGTAGATTCACTTGTATCGCTTTAAGGTATCTCCATATTGCTTTCCACAGAGGTTGAACTAGTTTGCAGTCCCACCAGCAGTGTAGGAGTGTTCCTCTCTCTCCGCAACCACGCCAACATTTATTGTTTGGAGATTTTTTGATAAAGGCCATTCTCATTGGGGTTAAGTGATATCTCATTGTGGTTTTGATTTGCATTTCCCTGATGATTAGAGATGTTGAGCATTTTTTCATATGTTTGTTGGCCATTCTTCTGTCTTCTTTAGAAAAGTTTCTGTTCAAGTCCTTTGCCCACTTTTTAATGGGGTTATTTGATTTTTTCTTCCTGATTTTTGTGAGTTCTAAGTATATTCTAGTTATCAGTCCCTTATCGGATGCATAGGATGCAAAAATTTTCTCCCATTCTGTAGGTTGTCTGTTTACTTTCATGACTATTTCTTTGGCTGTGCAGAAGCTTTGTAGTTTGATCATGTCCCATTTATTTATTTTTGTTGCTGCTGTGACTGCCTATGGGGACTTCTTCATAAACTCTTTGCCCTGGCCGATGTCTAGGAGAGTGTTTCCAACTTTTTCCTCTAGAGTTCTAATAGTTTCATACCTTAGGTTTAAGTCTGTTATCCAGCGTGAGTTGGTTTTTGTGAGAGGTGAAAGGTGTGGGTCCTGTTTTAGCCTTCTACAGGTGGCTATCCAGTTTTCCCAGCACCATTTATTGAAAAGGGATTCTTTTCCCCAGCGTATGTTTTTGTCTGCTTTGTCAAAGATTAGATGGCTATATGAGGATGGTTTTATATCCGGATTCTCACATCTGTTCCACTGGTCAATATTCCTATTTTTGTGCCAATACCATATTGATTTAATTACTACAGCTTTGTAGTATAGTTTGATATCTGGCAAATTAATGCCTCCCATTTTGTTTTTGTTGCCTAGAATTGCTTTTGATATTCGGGGTCTTCTTTGGTTCCATACGAAGCGTAAAATTATTTTTTCTATATCTGTGAAGAATGCTGATGGGATTTTAATAGGTTTTGCATTGAATCTCTAGATCAGTTTGGGTAGTATAGACATTTTGATGATATTGAGTCTGCCGATCCACGAGCATGGTATGGATTTCCATCTGTTTACATCCTCTGCTATTTCCTTCCTCAGTGTTTCATAGTTCTCCGTGTAGAGGTCTTTTACCTCCTTGGTTAAGTATATTCCTAGGTACTTTAATTTCTTTGTTGCTATCGTGAAGGGAATTGAGTCTTTGATTTGGTTCTCAATGAGATTGTTGTTGGCGTATATGAATGCCTCTGATTTCTGTGTATTGATTTTGTATCCTGAGACTTTACTAAATTCATTGATCAGTTCCAGGAGTTTCTTGGTTGAATCTTTGGTGTTTTCTATGTACAATATCATATCATCAGCAAACAGTGAAAGTTTGATCTCTTCTGTCCCTATTTGGATACCTTTGATTCCATTTTCCTGTCTGATTGCTGTATCCAAGACTTCCAGCACTATGTTGAACAGAAGTGGAGATAGTGGGCAGCCTTGTCTGGTTCCAGTTCTAAGTGGGAATGATTTTAATTTTTCCCCATTCAGTATGATGGTGGCTATGGGTCTGTCATATATGGCTTGTATCATTTTTGGGTATGTCCCTTCTATGCCTATTTTCTTAAGTGTTCGTATCATGAAAGGGTGTTGAATTTTGTCAAAAGCTTTTTCTGCATCCATTGAAAGAATCATGTGGTCTTTGTTTTTGCTTCTGTTTATGTGGTGAATTGCATTTATAGATTTACGTATGTTGAACCATCCCTGCATCCCTGGGATGAAGCCCACTTGGTCGTGGTGGATTATTTTTTTGATAAGTGTCTGGATTCGCTTAGCTAAGATTTTGTTGAAAATTTTTGCATCTATATTCATTAGGGATATTGGTCTGTAGTTTTCTTTTTTTGTTGCATCCTTTCCTGGTTTTGGTATCAGAGTAATATTCGCTTCATAAAAGGTGTCGGGGAGGTTTCCATTCTTCTCGATGTTGTGGAATAGTTTCTGCAAGATAGGTACTAGTTCTTCTTTGTAAGTGTGGTAAAATTCTGGTGTGAAGCCATCTGGACCGGGACTTTTCTTTTTAGGGAGATTTTTAATTGCTGTTTCTATTTCAGCTGTTGAGATTGGTCTGTTCAGGGAATCTATTTCTTCCTGGTTGAGCCTAGGGAGGCTGTGTGTTTCTAGAAATTTGTCCATTTCCTCCACATTTTCCAGTTTGTGTGCATAAAGATTTTTGTAGTATTCATAAATTGTATCTTGTATCTCTTTGGGATCAGTTGTGATATCTCCTTTTTTGTTCCTGATGGAGCTTATTAGAGATTTCTCTTTTCTGCTTTTCGTTAGCTTAGCCAATGGCGTGTCAATTTTGTTTATTTTTTCAAAGAACCAACTTTTTGTTTTATTAATCTCCTGAAGAGCTTCCCTGTTTTCAATTTCATTTAGTTCTGATTTGATCTTGTTGATTTCACTTCTTCTTCTGGGTTTGGGGTTGGTCTGTTCTTCTTTTTCCAGCTCTTTGAGTCGTTTCATTAGATTGTCTATTTGTGATCTTCTTGTCTTTTGGTTATAGGCATTTATGGAGATAAACTTTCCTCTCAGAACTGCTTTAGCTGTGTCCCAGAGGAGTTGATAACCTGCCTTTCCATTGTCGTTTTCTTCATAGAATTTTTTTATTTCCGTCTTGATTTCTTGATTTATGAAGTAATCATTTAGTAGGAGGTTGTTTAATTTCCACGTTTTTGTGTAGAAATGTGAGTTTCTGTTAGGGTTGATTTCTAGTTTTATTCCACTGTGATCTGAGAAGGTACATGGTATGATTTCTATTTTTTTAAATTTCTTGAGATTTTCTTTGTGTCCTAGGATATGGTCAATCTTAGAGAATGTCCCGTGAGCTGATGCGAAGAAGGTATATTCAGTGGATTGTGGGTTGAATGTTCTGTAAATGTCAGTCAGACCCTATTGTTCTAGAGTTTTGTTTAAGTCCATTGTTTCTTTATTAATTTTCTGTTTGGAGGATCTGTCTCGTGCCGTCAGTGGGGTGTTGAAATCCCCGGCGGTTATGGAGTTGCTATTAATCCATTTGCTTAGCTCCAGTAAGGTTTGCTTTATGAATCTGGGTGCACCTAAATTGGGTGCATATATATTTAAAATTGTTATCTCTTCTTTTTGAACTGTGCCCTTCACCATTATATAATGACCCTCTTTGTCTTTCACTACTTTTGTTGGTTTAAAAACTAAATCGTCTGAAATTAGAACTGCCACACCAGCCCAGAAGTTCATTTTTTGTCTTAAATAATAAGGCTATTAAATCATACAAAACTATGCATAATCAACTTTTGTAATGGGTTTTGTATTCTCACTTTGTTACTAATTACTGACACTCATACACCATGCAAGATTGTGAGTAACAAATCATTGAAATAGGTTTTGACAATATACAGCCTAGATTTTTTCTCAGTATTTGGTAACATAGTAAGTTTAAAATTGCTACTATTAGAAACCAGCTAATACTACTCAGAAAAACTTCATGAAGAATCCATTCACTAAGGAAAGTTACTGCAATCTGACATTAAACATAGGTCTTTGAGTACATGTAGGGTTTGTCTTTCCATTCCTGAGACACTTGACTTAGGATAATGGTCTCCAGTTCCACCGAAGATGATGCAAAAAAAAAAAAAAAAAAAAACAACAACAAAAAAAAAACATTATTTCATTCCCGTAGAAGGTATCCATGTAACAAAATCATTCGTATCCCCTTGATATTTTGAAATAAAAAAACCCAGAGGTCTTTGAGGGGAAAACAGAAAAAATGGATAGCTGTTAAAAATGGGGGATTTGTTCTTAATTGGCAAGTATGAATCTAGGATGTTATAGGGAATGAGCATGCAGTAAAAATGCCTTCATTCCAAACTTAAATAATTATTTAAGGCATAGGGCATGTCCTGAAAAGGTAAAATAAGTGAGGCAGTTAATATCGTAATTCAAGAAGTCTGCATTCCTCAAAGTACCAACAACACAGATAAAGTAAAACCCAAACACTAGCAATGAATCTTTCACATTTCTAACGTCATCAGGTGGATTGAGAAAATATCAATGCTCTGTCACTCACATAGGAGTGATTGAACCATTTCAACATGATATAACATGTACAATTTAAGTCAATATCAAGAATCACCCCCCTGGCCTGGAGCACACCAGGCAGAAATGAGCGGGCATGCAGCTGAACTCCTCACACGCTCCCTGGAGCTGGTAAGTGGGCTCCCTGCCAAGGCTCTGAGCATGGTGGCGTGGGGAATGTCCATGATTCTGCCCCTCCCTGGGCCTCAGTTTCCCCATCTGTGGAGACGACAGGATTACATACCAGATGTACAGTACGGGTACCTCTGGTATTTACTGAGCACCTGCTGGGACCTGGACCCAGGCGGGAATCAGACACAGTCCTGCCCACAGAGAGGCCACATCCCATGGTGGGGGTGGGGCGGGCATTAAACACGTGAGCATGGGCTGGCGAGGAGTGAAAGCGGGAGGTGTGGGAATACCAGGGAAAGTATTCAGCCAAGCAAAGTCTGTGCAAGGATACTGCAAACATAGAGAACAACAAGCACAAAGAAGGACATGGACTTGATGCATGTGACAAACAGCAGGAGGTCTCTGTGGCTGGTGCTGGGGGCAGTGGTAGGAGAGTGAGGTTGCAGAGGTCGGCAGAGGCCAGATCGTGGGAGGCTATTGGGTTTAGCCCTAAGAGGGAACATAAATATTTTTTTTATAATATCCAGTAGCACTAAGGCTAGTAAGGAAACTCAAACATCACTATTATCAAAGAGAAATAACTCTTCCCTCACAGAAAGTATTGCTACTGGAAGCTTGGCACTTGTCCCTGAGGCTGCATCAAAAGAATGAAGACAAGTGATTTGAGGAGAAGGAAAGAGGAGTTTATTAATTTGCTGGCAAATGAGGAGGAGGGAGACTCCTGTTTAAAATGCCATCATCCTAATAATAGGCAGAAATACAGAGCTTTCACAGGGAGGTTTTCAGTTTCAGACCATTTCTGTTCAACTACAGTCGATGATTCTGATCATCTCATGACAGTCCCATCTCTGCTGAAGACAATCCCAGAACCTCCACTCAGACAGTGGTGTTGAGCCATCTCCTGTAGCACAAAGAACAAAGGACACTGCCCCTCCAGACCACTGGCTTAGGACAGAGATGCAGGTTTTACTTCCCAAAGAGTGAGTGAGGTTTTAAAGAGACAGATAACATTTTTACTGTTTTTTCAGGCCATTCTCTGTTACATATTCTTCCCCGCCCCCATCAATTTCACCCTTCCACATTTATAGGAGGGGGGACAGTGTAATTTTTGAGCTATTTTCTGCTGAATTGGGGTGATATTTTAGATGGAAGGTTTATACTGTAAAGCTCTGGCAGTATATTTATGGCAATAGAATACCAGGAAAAAACAGTCATCAGCGATAAATACAACACTGAGGACTGAGAAGGCAAAATGGACTGTCGCCTTATATACAATCAATGTCTGATACAGGGTTGGGTTAGAAAGAAACATGGACCTCTGAGTACAGAACTATTGGTTGCACCCTGTAGGTGATCTGACAGACCAGCTTTTGTAAATTCAGAGATACTTGCACTCGATGAGGTTTAGGATGACAAGGCAGCAGTAGGCAGATCAACAGAAGACACAATAGCCTAGGGAAATCTTCACTGAGGAGTTGTCCCTCTATCCTAGAGACAAAACAAATAATCAAAGGAAGATTAGTAAAAATATCAACTTTTTCATTTTTTTCTTTTGAAAAACACATACTTTAGATTGCCTACAGTCTGGCCCCTCTACTTGGTGCTTGGGTCCTCTTCTTCCAGAGGACACCTCTTTACTCTGGTATGATGGACCCACGGTTTTTATTTTTGACAGTTTTAATGAGCTGTTAGAGACATTTGATAGAGTGTATTTTACTTTTTTGTTTCCGACCGGGGCGTAGACTTGAAAGAGGCAAACTCATGTATAGTTGTTAGCACCTGACCTACTCATTTGACATGTTGTTTTACTCTGTTGTTATTACTCAGGGTTATATTATCATATATACCCCCGGGTGTCAGGAAGGGTCTCTCATACACTATGTTCTGGGGCTTAACTTAAGCCTATTTATAGGAGTACCCTTATCTGGAGGACAAGTGGCAATATCTTATCTCAATTTCCTGTATCAATTTCAGGATGTATGTAATTTTCATTCTACATGTGGGGTGTTGTTTATTTGCTGGGTTACCTCCAATATGAAAGAATGTCTGTTATTATTCTACATAGAGGAGGGGAGTCTATGAATATCATAAGGACCTATGGGATCATTGAGTCTACCGTGTCCTGCCTTGGAGAAATGGTGTACCAGGTTCAAACTGGGGTCCACTTTAAGCATTTGTGGGCGACCACAGAACACTGTGCAACAGATTCAGAGGACGGGAAGCAAAGTTCCCCTGATGGGCACTTTCATGGAGTAGCCAAACACGGTGATATTGGAGCTGTCCAGTGTCACCTTAGCTGTCTGTCTATGGTTTCCATCACAAGCATGTCATTTTCTACGTGCTTGGCCTCTTTTCCTGGACTGCGGATGTCCATTATCCCATCATCCTCTGAAGCTTGTTCCCGTTCTGCACTGACGTATGTGCCTCGTGCCAGCAGCTCCTGGTAGGAGCCCATTTTGGAGCTTCAGGCACTCTCTCCACCTGCGGAGGACAAGCCTTTACCCAGCCTGAAAAGGTATCTATTAGTACAAGTTCAGGCGTCTGAACAAAATTGCTAGTCACTGTAGGTCTTTTTGATTCTTTGGTTCGTTTTTGTTTTTGTTGTTCTTGGACCATCTCGAGCACGTAAACAATTTCTTGTAAGTAGGGTCTTTCCGAATGAGGATTCATCAAATCCATTAAAGCAAGCACCTAGACAGTACAAGGTACACAGGGTCCTCCCAAATGAGGTGCCCCCAAATCCACTAAGGCATCGCATCTATAATGTGTGTATTCATGTAGCTGCCTCTCAAGAGGCCACAGCAAGGTTCGGGCCTGAGAATGAGTCCAGGAGAATTCTGCCTCCATCTAACTGTGTCATCCCAAATGTCACAGTCACAGTCTTTACTTCCAAAGCAGATCTAAATCTAGCCTGAGTATCAAGGCCCCAGAGAACAGATCATCTCCAGTGGCCTCCTTAGCAGCTCTGCCAGTCACCTTTCATTGGCCACGTTGGCCACCTGCTTGGGCTCAGCCACGGCCTGTTTCAAAACCATTATTTTAACCACTTCAGGACGGCGCTCACCAGCCACGAAACCTTCCCCACAGCCGGCACTCATAGTCCGCACGATAGTGTGTGCTGTGCATTGACGAAAAATCCGATTTGCTGTTGTGAGATGAGGAAAGCTTGAAAGCACTGAAAGTTTATTTTACTTTACAGGCAGCTTTACTTGTAATGTAAATCAGAATAGGTAACATGTACATATATGTTTTCATTACGTTATTTTTAAATGTTCATAATATTGATAAATGAAAAATTAGAAAAGTCATATCCCGGCTGTCGGCAAAAGTCGCTGTGTGCATGTTCATTTGTGGGTACTGACTTTAGTCAACACTCATACCGAAGTGGTTAATGGCATACAGAATATCTTTATTTTCTGTCATCAGGAGACTACCTCCTTTTTAATGCTTTTTTTTTTCCAGACAAAGTCTCACTATGTTGCCCTGGCTACAGTGCCGTGGCGTCAGCCTAGCTCACAGCAACCTCAAACTCCTGGGCTCAAGTGATCCTTCTGCCTCAGCCTCCCAAGTAGCTGGGAGTACAAGCATGCACCACCCATCCCCGGCTAATTTTTTCTATATAGTTTTAGTTGGCCAATTAAATTCCTTCGATTTTTAGTAGAGACGGGGTCTCACTCTTGCTCAGCCTGGTTTCCAAATCCTGACCTTGAGCGATCCTCCCGCCTCAGCCTCCCAGGGTGCTAGGATTACAGGCGAGAGCTACCACGCAGGGCCTTTAATGGTTTTATGAGCATGTACTATCAAAAAACATATTTAGAATCTATATAAATGTTTATCTTTTTCCCTCTGGATAACTATTCTGGTTAAATCCACTAGCTCAGCTTTCTTGGCCAAAGTCCCAGGTGGCAGTGCCGCTGTCATGGTCATCACATAACCAGTCCTTCGTTGTCCATAAAGCTGTCCCTGTCATTGTAAGGATCCCAGTCTTGTTCTGGCATTGGCTGATCTGACGGATCTATCCTGCTAGAACACATAGTCTCTAGAACCTCTACACGGTCATATTGTAAAGACTCATTCTCGTTGGCTGACAAAAAGGTGGCAGGATTGAGAAGAGACACAGTCTTGAATAACAACTCAGAAGTAGCTGTTACTGCCTGGAGGCAAAGAGGCCATTCTCTCACAGTATTTTTTAATGGCTTTCAGAAGTATGTCACTGGCCTGGGATGTCTCCCTGCATCTAAGGCTCATTCTTTATTTGTTTTCTCATTTAAGAGTCAGGGAAACGCACAGCAGGGGCAGTCAAAAGCTGTCCCCTTAAGGGCCCCCTGTAAAAGGCCTTACTATCATTCTGAAGTCTGGGATCTAGATGCCATTTCTAGGAACCCTAGATAAGTAGCCTGTTGTTTGTAATTCTTTCCAATTGCAGGTTCCACAAGTCCCATTAAGCTTTTATCAAACAGGGCAGGAGAGCCCAGGAGGCAACACAGGACATCTGAAGATCCTGTTCTGTAAATGCAACTGAGTACCATTCGAGTTTCTCGGCCCCTGTTTGCTTGTCTACAGCTGTGTCCTGGCTGGGCATAGCTGGTGCCTGGGGCTGGGACAGTGGCCGGGAAGGGGTCTTCCCAGACCACTTCTGTCCGTGGGCTCCGCACTAATTGAACCCTCACTGTCCATTTTGCCCATAGCTCCTGTGGGGATATTTGAAGTCATGGGGCTTCGAGAGCCCTACTTTCTTTGCTGTCTGAGTCCTGCACTTTAAAAAAAAATTATATTTATTCTCCTGGGGCTACTTGCTACCTGGATTCCTGGCAGTGTTTTATCGAATGTCTTTTCTTTTTACAAAAAGCACACTCTTTAGAGGACCCTTGGTTGACACCGCTAATACAACACTAATAGGTTTCAGATTTTTGTGTTTTTCCTGGCGTTATATACTGTTTCATCCTTCTCCTCTGGCTAGGGATGTGTGCTTTGCCCAAACTGAGTTTTCTGCCTTGTCTTAGAAGTTGAGACCATTCTCAACCGAGTAGTAAACCAGTGGGCGTGGGATTGACCAGTTCAAGTTGCAGCCTCCGCTGGTCCTCTCAAGGTGACAAGATGGGGGGGGGGTAGTTAAGTGGCAGGCCTTTTCTCTATGCCCCCCCCCACTGGCCATGTTTGCCACTTGAAACCAGTAACTGTTGTAGAGCACAAGGCACAAAGACAATTATTAATAGAAAAATATTTTCTTCATTTGTGAATTGAAAATAAAGCAAAACCTCTTAACACAGAACTTATGAAAAGGGTCAGGGCCTACATTTAATAAAAAAAATTTGTAACAAGACTGGGCGCGGTGGCTCATGCCTCTAATTTTGCACTCTAGGAGGCCCAGGCGGGAGGATTGCTCAAGGTCAGGAGTTCGAAAGCAGCCTGCGCAAGAGCGAGACCCTGTCTCTACTATAAAAAAAAAAAAGAACAAAAGTAATTGGCTAACTAATATATACAGAAAAAATTATCCGGGCATGGTGGCACACGCCTGTATTCCCAGCTACTGAGGTGGCTGAGGCAGAAGGATCACTTGAGTCCAGGAGTTTGAGGTTGCTGTGAGCTAGGATGACGCCTCGGCACTCATTCGAGCCTGGGCAACAAAGCGAGACTCTGTCTCAAAGAAAATAAATAAATAAAAATTTGTAACAAACACAAATCTCCTGTAAAATAAAATCCCAAACTGTGCTTTGTGGCTGCCGAGGATAGAGAGGTAAGAGCTTCACTGTCATAAAATATCAAGGACTCAGCAAACTGATTAACTTATACATTTATAAATCAAAATGATCAGAAAACATTTATTTTAAGAAAATTTATGATTAGGAAATAAAAACAGAATTTAAGCAATATAAGCTATGTCAAACATGCAATTACATTATAAACTTAAAGGCACTCAATCAGGTATTAATTTCTTTTTCTGTAAAGTGAAATTTACACCAAAACTTTTCGAGGAAAATTATAAGCAGTGCCAAGAGTCAAGTTTAATTGAATGCTATGAAGATCAACACATAAAACTAAACGCCAAACAATATCCAATCTTGGCTGCCAAGACTGACTACCAGACAGCCACAGTGGCTGTAAGTATCAAGCACCCAGCAGGACAATTCATTTTCAAACACATACAAGGAACATACTTTCACTTGAAGACTATTTATGGAACATGGACAAAATCAAGATGAAACAAACTGAAATGACTGCAATGTCATGAAAACAACCCATACCATTATATGTATGGTAAAATAAAGTAAGAAATAGGATACCTGGGTGCTTGGTTACTTTCAGAGACTTAAAGCAAGAAGCTCTTGAAAACCCGAATGCTATTTTCATTGTTTCTAAAATGTAAATAACACCAAACTTCTTCTGAAAAATGCATTAAAAGCATCAGAACCATACTTGGTTGATACAATGATTATTAAATAAACATATTCTATATAAATGCAAAAAGTGTCACCAGCAGCTGAAGGCTATTCACAGTAGTGTGTGAACAAACCCTGAGCCGACCAGGCCACCCAACTCCTCATTTGAAATAGCCAAGATTTCTTTTTTCTTTTGAAGACAACATATAGAGAAGACCAATTCCAAAATTTAACCAAAAAATGTATTACATGCACTTCATGTTAAAGAAACACAAAATACCACTCAAAGGCAGCTAATGATTGTCAGTTGTCATAATCCCAAGTACATTCCCTCAGCGTGTGATTTAATACTTTCTTCCTTTTCAGGTCAAAACAAGAGACATATGGTCCTTAAGAGGAATCTCCAGAAAACAGGCAAGACTAAGATTTTATAAAGTACCCTTCCACAATATCCACCCAATGACTTTGTAAAAGAAAGGCAAAATCAAGCCCCTGGTAGCCACTGTGCAGTCCTGGACCAACACTGGCTCACCCAACATCACTTGATTCCTTTGCTTTTTTTTTTTTGTTTTGTCTTTTTTTAAGACAGAGTCTCACTCCATTGCCCTGAGTAGAGTGCGGTGTCGTCAGCCTAGCTCACAGCAACCTGAAACTCCTGGCTCAAGCAATCCTTCTTCCTCAGCCTCCTGAGTAGCTGGGACTACAGGCATGTGCCACCATGCCAAGCTAATTTTTCTATTTTTAGTAGAGTCGGGGTCTCACTCTTGCTAAGGCTGGTGTTGAACTCCTGCCTCAAGCAATCCTTCCCAGAGTGCTAGCATTACAGGAGTGAGCCACCACACCTGGCAGATTTCCTATTTTTAAGTTAAAAACACCACGAAACCTTAAGATTACTGAGAGGGGGGCCCAAGAGCAGCATTTGAACAAACAAAATGATGTGAAAGACTCGTCGATACACAGATACACAGATGTTAGATACACCGTATACTTAATTTGATCAGAATCACCACACAAACCACCAATGAAGAATTAAAGTGAATTAAACTTACACTTTCGTGATAGTCGAAGGGGGTGGGGCCACATTCCCACACCCGCTCAGGCAACAGTTCATGGAAGCAGCATCCCACAATTCAGATTGGACTAAGAGTCCTCAAGTGGTAAGGCTCTTGGACAGCCAGTCTATGGCCCCGCCTTCCAACAACATCATTGGAGGATATGAAATGATTGACAGGGAGCTCATCCAATCTCTCCAGTTCTACAAATGGAAATTCTGCCTATACCTCAAGGCCCAGTTAAATAATTCAAGTCCTTCCTCATAATGTTATTGCTTATTATACCTATGCACATGCCTCAATGTCCAGATTTGCCACTAAGACCTTTGCAAATGTGATAACCTCTGTTTCCTGTCATTTCTGATTTCTGAAATCTTGCTCACCTACTTTAGGGAGGCCCAGTCCACTTTCAGCCTCCTCCAGGGAGCCTTACATGCTTTACTCCATCACCAGTTTCTTCCCTGGAGAGAAAATTCCCCATGTCCCAGATGCCATCAGTGCAGCTCTGTGCCTCCTGTAGGACCTTCCACAAGGCATTTGAGCCACTGGAGTGTGCAAGAAAGAAGTGTCTGGGGAATAAGTTGCACGAACATGCCAGTAACAGCAGCTCACTTTCCTAAGTCTCTGCAGGTGAACACAGCTCACGATTAACACGAAAGTCTGAGTGGTCAGCTCAACCAAGAGGGATTATTTCCCAGAAAAAAACACAGTTGCCTCTCTGAAGACTCCCTCAGATTAGTCTTCTAGGCTACAACATCAGAAGGTGAAGGGCAACTTTTCTCCAAGCAATTTTTCACACACTGAGGGTGTACACAGAAAGAGGCAAAACCTGCAAAGCCTCCACCAGCAGTGAAGGTGAATTCACAGGGGAAATGGGAAATAAAGACCTGCTCCCATCCAAAAAGTCTCATCTTTGTCACAAGGCCATAATTTCTTATGTTATAGGCAATACTGTAGAAAATTGTCTTCTTTTCCCTACTTATACCAATCCCACGTAGTGCTGGGGATGCAGAAAGAATAAGGCATCCTCGCTGGAAAACACAAGGCCTGTCACAATTTTCCCACCAGAGTCCCTTGGCCTCAACCTCTCTGAGCAGGTCTCCCCAGTGCCGCCATTCCCAGCCCTTTCCCATCTCTAAGAAATAAGCCCCTCATGGAGCGACCATATGCAATGTGTCCTTCCACCTTTCCTGATCACAGAAGCCTCTGCCCCCTGTAGAGCCTCTAACCTCCATGATTCTTCTCACTAAAGGACACATAAAGAAAGTGGCTGGGGACTCAGCCATGAAATCCATTTGCTCAACATGGGGAAATGGCAGACTCCTGCCTCAAAGTACTACTTTCCCAATAATAAGCCAAAATACACAGTTTTTAAAGGAGGGTTTTCATTCTCAGAGCTATTATTCATCAACCATAGAGGATAATTGTGGTCATTTCATCTCTGACAATCCCATGACCTCCTCAGGGATCTCCCTGGACCTCTGCTGACACCTCCCCCAGCAGCCGGGACAGTCCACTGAACCATGCCCTATAGCACACAGAACAAAGAACACTCCTCTGCCCCTCTCTACCACTGGCCCGAGGCAGGGATGCAGGATTTAGTTCTCCAAAAGAGTGGGGGAAGTTTTAAAGAGACAGAAAACATTTTCCCTTGGTTCAGGCCATCCTGTCTACCACAGCCATCATCATCATTTCCAATAGGCTAACTTGCCTCTCAAAATGACTCTTGCTGTCCCAGTTTCATTACTGGGTGCACATGACAGTGAACCAGTAAACAAGGAATACACTCATCTGCAGTCTTGCCACTGTCCAGCATCTCCCACCTGTGACTACTTCTTATTCTCAGAAAATCAGCCACTGGGAAGATTGGAGGGGTAATTGAGGTGGCAGATAAAGGCTTTAATTTCGGAAAGCGGGGGAGTGCCTTTCCCCTACCAGTAAAGAAAATAAGGCTTCTCTTCTGTGACTCACATACACCCTCACTTCCCAGAGGATCCTGAAAAAAGCAGGCACTTACTAGGCAAGGGGAAACACTGTAAACAATAAATGGAATTTGTGTAGAACACATTGAGGGAAAAGAAGTCACATTCTGAGCAGAAGGCTATACACACACGTTTGTGCACTGTAAACACCTCTTCAGGTTACTGTATGGATCATAGGCTTGTCACCACTCTTATATGTACTCAGTTGTTAAAGGTATACCTTAAATGTCACTCTATACGACTCTATTCGTAATAGTCACATGAACAAATATTGACACCTTTACACATATTAATTGAAGACATTCTTATTTTGCCTTTGCTAACACTAATAGCGAATAGAACGCTGGTGTAAGGCATGAAGGAATTTAGTCAAATTTCTTAGTGAAAAAGCACAAAGTAACTTGATAAGGATCAATGAGGAGGGTCCTAATAAAAACTGTCGATATTGTCATAGAAGAGCCTAACTATACATGATCCAAAAAGCTCACTGCAGGTGTAATTCTGTGTAAACAGATTTCCAGTGAATTAAATTGTACTATACTCTCCTGAAACATCTAGACCTTGCACATGAACACATTACACCTAGAATCTGAAATGTTGTTTCAAATAAAGATCAAAAGTGAGCACATCTGTCTTTATACACGATGTAGTATTTCAGAAAATATTAGTAGAGTCAATTGCCTCCTACATCTATAATCCATAGAGGTTCAATCAAAGGCCTTGCCTGAAAGTGTACGTGATATCCCATTCTGTTTCCATCAATTATATAAATAAGAGACATAAAAAACGCTTCAAGGTAAACATGAGTGTGACGTGGAACACCTCACAGCAAGCATTTACATCACATTGCCATTCCCACCAGTGGGTGCACATTCATTGACTACACACTGGAAGAGATTAAGTGACAAGGCTGGCCTAGGAATGAACTCCTGCAAGGATCCAAGGAGCCAGGTCCCACCTCAAATTCAAAGAATGTCCACCTTCTCTTTCATCAAGGATCCAGATCCTTGAGACTGTCTCCAATGAGAGACAGCATTTTGGCACCCTCCACCTTGTGAATGCTTCTTAAATGCCAACGCTCAGCAGAATGATCCATCAAACCATTCATTTAGGTGATTTCGACAGCTTACCCCCCTAACAACTAAGAGATCCAAGATGACTGTGCCATTACAGGGGCAGAGGGAGAGGGCACAGCAAGTTCATGTAACAGAAAGGAGGTGTTGCGGATAACTTGAGTTTCACAACTGCATTTGACTAGGAAATGAGTCAGCCTTGCTCACTAATACTTTATTTGGCTATGAAACATGGGTTTGGGTAAAGATTTTTCTATGTTTATTGGGCATAAATTTTTCATTGGGTGGAGAATAACAAAGACCCTCATTTTCCAAGGATTTAAAGTAGTTTGACCAGTAACAGGGATAAATTAGAAGACTGTGAACGACAATGTGGTGAATAAAGGCTAGATACTTTAGTGTCTAATCCTAAAGAAATGTGGAATTTGACCTAAGGTGAGTGAACTGCAGGTCCTGTGATGCCACCTTCCCCATGAAACTTGTGCCAATAGGAAAGTACAGGACCAAGAGGTACCCATTAAGATTATGGCTAGAAGTCTCTGTGGAACATCTTACAAAAGTGCATATTTCCACTTAGCATGTTACTTCTGCTGTCATATTTTCAAATGTCTTTACCTGAATTTCAATGAATTAATCACCACACAGAAAATAAATGACTTTACATAGGGAAAGAAAGAGTGGGGAACACTCTGGCACTGCCAGTAACAGGCCCCCTCCAGCCTGTGCAGGTTGCAAACAGTAGAAAGTCCTGATAGATACTGGGGACTCAGCCCTGTCATCCTCCTTGTGCAGTGTCTGAGTTGGCCAGAACAGAAAGTTGCTGAGGAGAAGGAAAAGCCTGTGGTCCCAGGCTGCCTCTTGCTTCACAGCACAGTTGACGAGCTCTGGCTTCCAAGCAGATGCCCCAGTGACCCCTGAGGAAGCTTGCTGGCCCTGGGAAAGAAAACAGACATTTAAATGACATTGTGGCAATGTCTAAACAGCTTGCACAGGGAGATAGGGAAGCAGTGGGTAGGAAGGGAGTTAAACCAAGCACCCTAATGTTCTCTTCCAACATGGGCATTCCGCAAATGGGATACTAGTTTCTTGACCACCTTTTGTGTGCTGGGCCCTTACGAAGGATGATCACACTTGATTATCACAACATCCACCATACCTAGGTGTAATTTCCATTGCACATGTGAGGAATCTGAGGTTCATAGATGATAGCGAGAAAGAGCCACAGGACTCAGACACTGGAGAGTGTGAATGAGACTTGATGTGTGGTCCCAGAAATGTCTGCAAAGCAAAGAATAAGCCAACAGTGCATGAAGGGATAAAGATCTGAAGAAGTATTGACCTATATGCATCATGTGCCTTGTTAGCCTATGTCTCCAGGACTCCTACGGAATAAATGTCTTCCCCTCCACGGTGGAGTCAGGCTTCTATTGTCCAACAGCCACCTAGTCCACGGGTTCCATCTTTCCCTTCTTCATAGATACACATGGCTTTGAATTACCTTCACATCCATGCTTTTCTTTTTCTTTTTTTGATACAGGATCCCACTATTTTGGTGAGGCTGGTCTTGGACTTCTGGCCTCAAGCCATCCTTCTGCCTGAACCTCCCAAAGTGCCAGGATTACAGGCATGAGCCACCACGCCTGGCCAGATCCATGTTTTCACACCAGATAAAAAGGCACCTGAGTATAATCCAGAGTCCCAGCATTACTGGAGTTTATTTCTGACAGTCCATTTCAGTCCATCTTGCTGATGCATCTTTTTTTGTTTTTGTTTTTTTGAGACAGAGTTTCATCTGTTGCCTGCGCTAGCGTGTCGTGGCACCAGTCTAGCTCACAGGAACCTCAAACTCCTGGGCTCAAAGGATCCCACTGCCTCAGCTGGGACTATAGGCATGTGTCGCCATGCCCGGCTAATTATTTCTATGTATATTTTAATGGCCAACTAATTTCTTTCTATTTTTACTACATTTGGGGTCTTGGTCTTGCTCAGGCAGGTTTCCAACTCCTGAGCTTGAGAGATCCTCCTGCCTCGGCCTCCCAGAGTGCTAGGATTACAGACATGAGCCACCACACCCGGCCTTGCTGATGCATCTTACTGCAAAGAAAAGTTTCCAAATTGGATCAAAAGATCAAAGTGTGTAGGTTAAAATATAAAGATCAGGTTTTAAAAATATATGAACATTCAAATAAAATAAATTTGTCTGTAATAATAGTACCCACAGTGAACAGAAGAACACAACAAAGACTGAAAAAAGATACCTATGCCTAGTGAAAAGAACGGGTTGTAGAAACCCAGTCTCTACCATGCAGTAAGTCAGCAGCGCTCAGGAGTCTCAGAGAAGTCCTGCTTTCTTGCTATTCCTCAGAGACAAGGCAACGGATTATCCAAAATTATGGGTAATGGACCTCTTGGATGCGTTTTGTGTTCTGTGTTGACTTTGTAACTTATTAAAGACACTAATACATTATGCAAGATTATCGGTAACATGACTTTCCAATGGGTTTTGATCCCATTTAGTATGTCGTTGAATGCTGACAGTAATAGAACATGAAATCCACAGTATACAACTGCAATTTGATATATTATCTCAATAAATAGGAATATAGTATGTTGAAAAAATATTTATTTATTTATTTTTGAGGCAGAGTCTCACTCACTCTGTTGCCAGGGTTAGAGTGCTGTTTTGTCAGCCTAGCTCACAGCAACCTCAAACTCCTGGGCTTGAGCAATCCATTTGCCTCAGCCTCCCGAGTAGCTGGGACTACAGGCATGCGCCACCATGCCCGACTAATTTTTTCTAAGTGTGGTTTTAGATGTCCAGATAATTTCTATTTTTAGTAGAGACGAGGTCCCGCTCTTGCTCAGACTGGTCTCCAACTCCTGAGCTCAAGGGATTCTCCTGCCTCAGCCTCTCAGAATTCTAGGATTACAGGGGCTCTAGGATTACTAGAGGCACCATGCCAGGCCACAAGTAACTCTTTTACATCATAGAAAGTATCAGGTATTGCTCAGTGATTAAGGTCCTCAGGTTTTGGAGCAAAACAAAAGTGTTTCTGTTATTCAGATATCTCTTTGAATATAAAATACATTGTGTGACACAGGATAGAGGCATGAGTACAAATCAGCAGTCACTACCTATTTCTGAAGCCAATATGGTAGCACTTGAGGCATTAGGCACAGGCAGCACTTGTGGCCACGGGGGCATGGACACAGGAGAGACAGACAGATTATCATTCAGTGTTAAGAACACACTCATTGTCCTTGATGAGAGACATTTCTGCTAATGTCTTGCTGCTCCTTTGCAAGCTGAGACAAAGCTCATAGGTGAGTCTTGCAGAATTGGCATTTAAGAGAAGACTGTGACAAAGATCCAGAGGGACAAGAGAGTGTCACAGGCTTTGTCCAGCAATCACTGAAGTGATGGATCTGGGAACTTAAGGTGCATGCAGAGGGAAGAGAAGGGAAACAGTGGTGGTTGCTGTGAATCCCATTCTAGGATCTGCCAGCACTTTCCCCACATGTACGAAGCTTGTCCCTCCGTCTGGCATCTACAGATGGGCACAATGCTGGGCTCTCTCAAGCCCTTGCCTGGGATGACAAAGACTACCCAGCTCCTTTCTCTCACATTACCTATTTTCATTATCTGTGGGTCACTGGTCACACATTTCCCATCCACACCTCATTCTAAGGCCATGACCTCAGGCCCGATACCTATCAAGTAAAAAACAGCAATGCCTTTTTATCTAACATACAGCATGGGTGCTACTAAATATATAGGCTGGGACAAGGCTGCTTGGAATCATATCTCAGGTCTTCTTGCACTCAGCTGTGTAATCTTGGGAATTTTTTGTTTCTCAGGTTCCTTTTCTCAACAGTGAGTGTCCCAATAAGACCCACGTCATTCACCTGTCATGACAATCATTGACATTAGTACACTGGTGCCTGGCTCAAACACAGCTCTGAGTTGAAGTGACCTATGCTATTTACTTAACTGTATTTTCCTAAATGTCAACATTAAAACCCACCTCCTTGCTGAAGCCTCCTTTAAGATCTCAGGCCAAATTAATTTCCTGTCTCTTATGCATTGTCCACTGACCATTCACATGGTCTGAATCGTATAACACCTTTTCCAGTTCTGCAATTGTGTTTCCAGAAATGTTTCTCTACATCTCTGCTAGTTTCACTATCGTAAATAATACATCGACTCTTGCTGTAACTCTTCATGTCCATGTTTCATCTGTACATGTTAAATTTGTCCCCTGTTTTTAGTCAGCCAGCATAGTGGATTATTCCTCTCAGCTGCAACACACTCTGCATACAGCAGAACATGTAATCAGGATAAAAATTTGACACATGGAGACCCTGAAATAAAACCTTTTACTGGGCGATCACCAGACATACTTCCCCATAAAAAACTCACAAACCCTCTTGTGCACTGACCAGTTCCAGGAGATGAGGCAGAATGTTAGTGGAGCTCTGATGGAGGAATTGGCAAGAGCTCCTTAGCCTGGGTTCACTACTTCTGCCCAGGCTGTCAGGAAATGATGCGCGAGGCTGACATGTGCCTTACAGGGAAGTCCATGGGGTAGATGTGGACAAAGGGAGATGCTTTATAGGATCAGAGGGGAGCATGTGCACAGGAGCAGGAGGGTGAAAGAACACAGCTACTCCGGGAGGAATGCACACGCTGGCCTGCCTGGACAAGATAGTGAGAGATGTAACTGGGCTACGAAGAGCAAAGTTGCTGTAGACTTAAAGAGTCTCTGGGAGTTGAAAGTATGAACAAAAACATCCAATTTTCATTTGAAACCCATCACTTGAGTGTCAGCGAGCAGAATGTATTGAAACAAAATGAAAAGGGAAAAAGAGAGACCATTAGGTGCGAAGAGGTTGTTGGAGCTCAGCTGTGAAGTACTGAACCCCGGAACTTCTAAACGCAGTGAAGATTAAATGAAAACCATGGAGAACCAATCGTGACATGGCATAGAGCAAATGCACAGTGGCGCGTACGTGACGTGATGATGGAGAAAGCGTCAGGGGCGACTACATGTTTGCTGGTGCTGCTGCCTGGATGGATGTACTGCCTGGTCCCACCAACTGACAGAAGATCCTGAGGGAATGAACTGTTTCGGGGAGAGGAGAGGAATGATAATGGATTCATGTTGCAACACACTAGAGGATCCCACAAGATTTCAAAGGGAAGATGTGCAACAGCTGAGTTCAAATACACTTGGGACTTGAGGGAGGAAGGAAGACCTAAAGGCCTGGATGTCCTTGCACAAGATGCAACTTGGGAGTCACTGCAGTGGGTGAGATCTCCTGGGGCAGAGAATGGGCTGCAAGGAGTGCCAGCCGGAACCCAAAGGAAGGATGAGATTTAGAGGGTGTGGCACAAAGTGACAGAAAGTAGGTAGCCATAAAGAAGGATCCAGGGGAACACACGCTAAGACCCAGCATGTGGGTGTCTGTCTGTGTATGTGTGTGTTTGTGCATGTTTGTGTGTGTCTGCAATGCCAGAATTATTGCAGCATCCTGGTGCTAGTGCTATCATCTCTCTGGCTCTCACATCTGTCCCTCCTAAACTTAAAGACATCTCTGGGCTTCATTTACCTGTCAGCTCAGAGATGCCCATCCTACCTATTGGTCTGCAAAACAACAGTCCCCAGTATAGGGATAGTCTACAGTCTAGCAATCAGGACCTGGCTGGATGATTCATCAAGTGCCATGGGGTTGGTCCACACTAACAGACCTCTGATTCCATGGCCTCATCCAGAGCCTTCCCTCTGACCCCTGTGGCTTCGTCCCCTTCCTCCTTACATCCCTGATCTCCTTAGCATTTTTGGCCTCCTTGCCTCACTGTGGTCCTCAGAACTCCCTCTGGCTTCCTCTCCTGTCATCGTGTCTAGTCTGTCATGACAGCTGCTCTGACTGATGGGTTCCTAGGGAAGACAGATCCATGAGGGGACATGGACCCATCCCTACCCTTCCTGCACTGTGGAATGAATGCCTAAGATGCTCGGCATAGGCGGCCCGAAGGTTTCCATCTAGAGTCCAGTGTGCTGGCAATGAATCTTCTCAGACTTAACATATTACACATTCAAAAGGTTGTGACAGTTGTAGTCCAATTGTGCATGAGAAACCTCTGAAACATTTTTAAATAGCCTTTAAAATTCTGAGAGTATGTCCATTTCCACATGACCCTCTCAAAATGGGGAGTTAAGACCTTTACTTAAATTTTAATATCTACCAGACAATCATGAATGTTGTAATTTATATTTCTCTAAAAATACAGAAGTGGCATTTATTCATTTATGGCCAAATTCATTTGCTCAAAGCTGGGAATGGAAGTACTTCATCAACTGATATTCACATTTTTCATTTATATTTACAAATCTTCCTTTATAAGATTCTTCCCACTCCTCACCTCTCATGAATAGTATGGCTGTTTTTCTGCATTCTAGTATCAGGTTTTTCAATTCACTGTGAATCTCCTCAGGAAAAATAATGCTTTAATGTCGTTCACCTGTAGGTGTTTGAATAATGTTTGAATGAAAATGCTATTAAATATTCAATGGTCATCTGCGATTTTTCATTGTGTTACCTCATCAGGACTCTGGCCCATGTATCAGTTGGTCAGCAGCAATGATGGGGCCCAGGGACCCTCGAATTTATGGAAAGTGTGTGAAATGTGGGCAGTCTCATTTAGGGGACTGTGCCACTAGCCTGTAAGGTTTGTTTAACTCGCGGTACTGTCAGAATTGCTCTACCCCTCCTTCCCCTCATGACAAGGGGCCCACCCTCCTACAACCTGAAGGCTGGCATGGGGCATATGGCCGACCAGGTCCTGTCCTCTCAGACCTGGGCTCAATAGTCAAGGTCCTCTACTCTGGACATGGAGCAGGCACCAATGATTGATTATCACTGGTAACAGCAATGGTCATCTTGGGCTGACCCAATCGCCTACTAGAATCTGTAGGAAAACTGAGAACCCTCAATAGAGAGCAGACTCCACAGCTCTCCTGGACCACCACTGTGGCCAGAGACCTGGCGCAGATTGTGCCAGGCCAGCACCTCTGTTCCTGGGAAACAGACAGATGGACAGGTAGACACCTAGATCTGCAGAGAGAGACACGGACAGAAGGGTAGAGAGGCAGGAAGGTAGGGAGGACAGCAGGGCCGAACCAGCTACACAGGATCAGCTGTCTCCACTCCCTCTGCCATGAGGACACTTCTGACCTGGATACTTCTTGGACACGCACAGCTTTCCCCTGCCCTGAGCATGCCCTCACTCTGAACTCAGGCGCTGGCCAAAATCCCTCCCACAGTGCCTGGAGGGTCAACTATAAATGTGCTGAGATTTTACCACGCAAATGCTTGTCAGAGAGGGCACTCAATGCATTGAAGTCCCTGACATTCCTGGGGTGGGGATGACAACCATAAAAAGGGTGGAGAAAGGAACACTGAAGGGGTGGGACACTTAGAAGTCCCTCCTTGCCACTGGCTGCGACCCACACATTAGCTCCCATTATCTTGGGACCACATTTAAGAAAAAGGGAGAGGTGGAAGGGGAGAAGGGAACCCCTAAGGGTAATGGAGAGGCCTGTGCCTGGGGGCAATCAGACAGCCTCACCCTCCACTGGAATGGGGGAGCACTGTGCGTGCACACACATCATGTCGATCACAGCAAAGTGTATACACGCACAGAATGGGCACCAGGAATGCTGTGCTGAGAGCCAGGGTGTCCAGTGTCTGAAGGAAGTTCTCATTCATTTCTATTATTTACCCGCCAGGGCAGTAGATACGTATGGGGAACATACAGCCTGGCACGTATGAAGCACTCAAGAAATGGAGGCAATTACCCACACCCCTCAGGACTTTCCAGTTCCAAAAGTCCTTCTTCTTCTGGAGAACACACGACCTACCCATTCATACTTGCTGATCTTGAGTGAAAATACAAGTGAACATTCCTACCTCTCTCTTAACCCAAATCTCACAAGTTATATCTATTTTCTACCTTGCTGAAAACATGAATAGTTGGGTGGAAGTAGCTCACAGTTAACTGGGCAACTCATGACTTAATAGAAGCCAATAATAGTGGGGATAAAAATAAAATTCCAACTGCTCCATGGGATCTGGAAAGGAGGTTCCTTGAATTCTGAGGCGGGAAATGAGACTTTTCAGCTCTGTAGACTAAATGACAACACTAGAATTGTTGACAGCCATAGCCCAAGATGTCTATGACAACCCAGGGAGAGGCACATGCCCAACCACTCAGTGTGGCACATGCACAGGCAGGACAGGCTACCATAGTCTTCTTGTCCTTCCCTGTAGGGGACACATAGGAACCACAAGGCGTAAGCTGCCTAAGGAAGATAAAACATATCTGAAAATTCTCTGGGACTGGAGACCCTGATCCTCACTATTTATTGGAATGCTAATTCATAAAATGCTAAGACATTGGTCAGCTCAACAAAGGATAGATAATGGTAAATAATTGGAAATTTGACACATTAAGAAGAGTACTGATATTTTCAAGGAACAGATGATGCTCAGAAGCAACTGCCCCTTTTTCCTGGCTCCATTCAAAGGCAGGTTGTGTGATACAAAGACACATTTCTAAGACTGGAGGACCAAGATTTTAGGCAGGCAGGAGCGGGAATGAACTGCCTGCTCACTCTTCCAGTTTTTGTCCTCATGACTTCTGAACTGCATCCTGCAGAACCTTACTGCTCACTCTACTTTTGCCTTACCCTTACTGTGATCAGGAGATGCCCCTGTCACCCAGACAATATTCAAATACGGATTTGTGTTCTCAGATCACCTTGTATAAGGAGGTATCAGATCACTTACTACCTTTCTTACCTTAACAATGGGAGAACTTAAGTTTGGCTTGGACCCTTATCCTTACCACAAACCCCCTCACCTCAAGGTCCCAGAGTATAGAGCTCATATATTTCACCCTGTACATGGTAGGATGCACATGGAAGAGACATGATTCATTGTTCATGATTTCTTTCTTTTGAATAATAACACATACACGTGGGAGTTTCTCCAAGAAACACATTTTATTGTAAGAACACAAGGACCTTATGGAGGGAATTATGGGCAGGATGTGCTATTGCTTTTGTTGGTACTTCTGTATCCTTCCTGGCGCACTGTATTCTCTCATCTCCTTTGTATACCAGGGTTTTCTCCTGTAACTATAGGGAGCCTTGTGTGCTGCCTGTGCTGTGCATTTGCCTATTTTCTAGACTTACAAAGTCCAAGACCAAATGAGCAGACACGTTTCTTAGGCAAAGAAACGAGTATTAGTCAGCATAATTTAACAGGTGGTCTGTAAATACATTCTCTGCCAAGAAAGATGGCATTAAGGAGACATAGCAGACAATAAGTCATGGTGCCTGACCCAGTGACAAAGAAAAAAGGAAAATGAAAGTTTACCGCTCCTGTTAAGAAAAGAAACCTAAGGTTTCCCTTTTCTTAGAGCATTTACCTTAGAAAACTGGCAACTGTGAAGTTCTCCATGTACCTCTCTAAAATCTCATAAACATTTCAAAAAACTACATATGCCTCTGCCACCTTTACAATCAGGAATGGACAAGGACTTGAGAATAATACATTTGGACTGCATCAGTGCTAGGTACATGGGGGACACGGACACCTTAAGTAGCTGAACCCAGAAACTCATCATAGCCAGTCTAGAAAATAGGCAAATGCACAGCACAGGCAGCACCCAAGGCTCCCTATAGTTACAGGAGAAAACCCTGGAATACAAAGGAGATGAGAGAATACAGTGCGCCAGGAAGGATACAGAAGTACCAACAAAAGCAATAGCACATCCTGCCCATAATTCCATCCCCCTGTTGCACTATGCAACAATATAAGAGAGTGAAGCCCCACCTACGTCTGTGGCCATTTTTCACGCGTCTAGGGCAGTGCACAGAGGAGGTGACACAGCCAAGATGTCAACAACACCCAAACACCAAATGACTGGGAAAGGGAAATTAAGGACATGTCCCCATCATAAATGTATCCACTTCCCAAGGCACATATTTTCTCCTATCACCTCCATGAAGGTACATTGTTGTCTTTGGTTCCCCAGCTATGCCGATCCACACGTGCTGCAAGGGAGGGGAAGGAGCACAGGAGGCAGGTGCCTCCTTGAACGCTATTGCCCATCACGATATTCACCCCCAACTCCCATGATCTCCAAATTCTCTATATTCTCCTCATGCCCAGGAGACTCCTGACATTCCTTCTAGGACCCTAGAATACCCTGAAACAGGGAGACCACCGAGCCCTCCTCTCCTCACATTGCAACCCCCTCCTGTCCTTTAACAGCGTCAGTGGCTGTAGTACTACACAAGATGCATGAATCCCTCACTGAGCTGTCTAGGACAGTCTTGAGGGTTCAGGCAACTTCTCGTGCCTATGTAAACACCCCTCTGAGAAGAGCAAAATGACTGATGGGCTAGACCACAAAGTGGTGACAGTTTACATCAGTGGACGGGAAACGTGACACATTCAGCTGACAGGGATGTGCCCCTTTCAGCATGACCAACAAGACAACTTAAGTTGCCATTCTGGACACCTAACATAACTCAGAAGGTTCCTGGACAGCAGGCTCAAGGGGAGACATGCAAGAGGATCCCAACACCAGCTTCATATACTGGTCAGTGGCGGAACCCATGTGAATTTTCCTTCTTACCAAAGTGCAGAGTATGATCAACGGAAGAGTGTAGGAAGCGAATAGAGAAATGCTTGGCCAAAACGCCAACTTCATTCCCACTCTCTGAAAAAGGAGTGCTAACGACCCTTGGGCCACCCTTGCTGTGCATAGTGCAACCCCTTCTGTTCAGCACATTGGCGTAGGAGGACACAGCCTGACCACTGGCCATCACCTGTGTCTCCACTGGATTCAACATTCTACTTGCTACAGATACTGCGGGTGAAGCTGTCTCGTTCCTGTAGGAATTTACACAAGGCATTGGAGCCACTCAAGACGGAAGGAGGAAGGAGAGGTCAAGTAAATTCCAAGGAACTACCAGCAACCGCAGTTCACTTTCATAAGTGTCTGCTAGTGAACACAGCCCAGTATTAGCAAGAAAGACTCAGTGGCGAGATCCACTTTCATCGGTCTCCACTTGTGAACACAGCTCACAATCAGAATGAACGATTCAGTGGTGAGACCATCCAAGGGAGAAACGTCCCCCAGAAACCACCACAGGTGCCTCTCAGAAGACTCCCACAGATTAATCTATGATGATACCATATAATAACACGTTCCTCCAAGCCATTTGCCATAGGCTAAGGAAGTGCACCTAATGAGCCAGAAATTGCTAAACACCCACTAACAGGGAAGTTCAGAATTTTCATTGATAATGGACAGCCAAGTTCTGCCCCCTTAATAAAGTCCCATCTTTGCCCAAGAGCCAGACTTTCCCAAGTCACACTCAACAATACCCTCTGGTGCAGTGCCAGGCATGGGGAAGGAGCCTGAGACACTCCCTCGAACACACAAAGCCTCTGAGAATGTCCCTGCCAGAGTCCCTCAGCTTCCACCTCACCCAGCAGCTCTTCCAAGTGCCACTGTTCCCAGCCCTTTCCCACCTAGAGTCAATAGGCCCCCGATGGAGCAACCATATGCAATGTGTCATTCCATCTTTCCTGATCACAGAAGTCTCTACCCTTGTCTCACCCTCGAACCCCTATAATTCTTCCCATAAAAGAACAGATCATCAAAGTGGCTGGGGATGCAGCCATGAAATGTATTAGTTCCAGGTGTATTGCCCTGGCTTTTGAGGACCATTGTCATCAGCACATATTCTCCTGCTACGAAAACACCCAGTGTGACCTCTGGATATCCACATGGACCAGAATGGACAGGAGACGGAGATTGGGGTAATTATTACTTTTTCAATCACCAAAATCATTCTTAAAAGTTCTCACAGCTTGTGATTAATACCACGGGATTCAGAACCATCTGAAGCTGGATCTTATTCCACCTCCTAAAGGATCCTGCCTTTGTTACCATGGCAACGTTCTGTAATCATTAATGTACTCTGTAAAATGGGAATAACAGTACATTTAACTCATGGTTTTTAGAGGATGAGGTGAGAACCCAATGAACTGAGCACAGTGCTTGGTTCCCGTGACCTTTCCATCAGTGATAGCCCTGGCTTATTTCTTTTGGCATCATCACCACTACCATCAACATCATTGTCACAACCATCACCATCATTTACAGTAGCCCAAGGTGCTTCTCAAAACGACCAGTGCTGTCCCAGTTACATGACTGGACATGCCAAACAGGGAACCAGTCCTACAAGAAATACAATCAGTTGCATTGTGCTCCATGCCTAATGCCTACACCTGTGTCTGTGCCTTATGTTCAAGAACAGACCCTTAGGCACCAAGAAAACAAGAGTTGGTATTTAAGGTGGGAGATACAGGCCTTCAATTCTCAGGGCTAACATTGTGCCTCTAAAGTAACAAACAGTATCAGAGGCTTTTTTAAAATTTCTCAATGGGAAACCAGAAATTTACTTCATAAACAGCCATGACAAGGGTCGGGACCTACATAATAGGTACTACCAGGGAAAAGCCTTACTGCTAATCATGCAAAATGGTCACAGGATGAGTGAAGTCTACAAATAGGGATTTCAGTGCATTAAATTTCATTATATTCTCCTGAAATCCCTCAGCTTTGTACATGACTACATACATAGTAACTATATAATCTGAAAAGTCATTTCACAACCAGGTGAAAAGTGAGCACATCAGCCCTTATGTATGTTGTACCATTTCATCAAATAGTAGCAAAACCAACTATCTCCCTGTACTTAAATAATCCACAGAGTTTCAGTCCAAGGCCTTGCCTTGTAGTGGCCAATATAATCCACTCTCTTCCTAGCACTCATATAAGAAAAAGGCATGAGAAAGCACTTTAAGGCAAATTGGAGTGTGATGTGAAAGACTGCACACCAAGAATTTACAGCACATTACCATTATCACTAGTGAGTAGATACTCAATGACTACACACCAGAAAAAACTAAGTGACAAGGCTGGCCTAGGAAGGAACTCCTGGGAAAGGTCCAAGGAACCAGGTCTCAACTTCAATTCTGAGGAGGTCCACCTTCTCTTTCATCAAAGGCTTGGATCCGTGGGACTGCCACCAACTAGGCAGACACCCTTTTGGCATCCTCTACCTTGAGAATGCTGCTTCCATGCTATTGCTTAGTGTAAGTATCCACCAAGGCACACATTTCGGTCTTCCCCCAATACTTCCCCACTCACAAAAGACAAGAAGACCAAAGATGGCAGTGACATTGCAGAGGCAGAGGGCACAACATGTGCATGTGTAACAGGGAGGAAGCATCACAGTTACCTCAAGTTTCACAAGGGCTTTTGACTAAGAAATAAGCCATCCTTGGTCATCATCCCACAATATTTGGTTAAAAAGCATGGGTTGGGGTAACGTTTTTCCATAGATCTCAGGCCTCAATTTTACATTGGGTGGAAAATAAAAATGACTCTCATCTTCCAAGGATTAAAATAAGTTAACCAATGACAGGAACAAGTCACAAGGGTATGAATGACACCCTAGTAAATAAAAGTTACACACTTTAGGGTCTCTTCCCAAAGAAATGTGGAATTTCACCTAAGGTGAATGAACTTCAAGTTCTGTGATGCCACCTTCTCCATGAAACGTGTGCCAATAGAAAACTACAGAACCCACAAGGACCCATTGAAACTAAATGTTCAAAGTCAACATAAGAATATCTTAGGATAGTACACCCTTCCAAATAGCACGTTAATTCCCTCTGTCACCTTGTTAAATGTCTTTACCCGCATTTCAATGAATAAATCACCACACACAAAAGAAATGACTTTACATGAGCCAAGAAAGAGCAGAGACCTCTCTGGCACTGCCAATTAGCAGGTCCCTCCAGCCTGCACCATTTACAAATGGTAAAGAGTCCTGATGAGTAGTGAGGCCTGAGCCCTGGCAGCCTCCATGCACAGTGTCTGAGTTGGCCAGAACAGAATGTTGCTCAGAAGGAAAAGCCTGAAGTCCTGGGTTGCCTCTTGCTTCACAGCACAGTTGATGAGGTCTGATTTCCAGAGTGATTTCCCAGACACCCCTGAGGAAGCTTCCTGGCCCTGGGAAAGAACACAAACATTTAAATGATATTGTAGCAAACTCTAAAAAGCTTGTACAGGGGTAGGGGAGCAGTGGTAGGGAGGGGGTTAAACTGAGCACCCTGATGTTCTTCTCCAACATGTGGAGTAAGGAAATGGGATACTAGTTCCTTGGGCAACTCTTTTGGACTCAGGTATTGAAGACTGTGAATGAGACACGAGGTGTGCTCCCACCAACGTCCGCAAAGCAAAGAAATAGCCAGGAAGCAAGAAAGGGTAAAGATTTGAAGGCGCACTGACTTATACAATACTTTGATTTTTACCTTCTGTCTCCAAGTCGCCTCCGAAATAAATGCCCTCCCCTCCATGGTGGAGGCAGACAGACAGACTACCATTCTCCACCAGACACTTGGCCCACAGGTCCCAAGCCTCCCCTTTTGCACAGATAACCATGGCTTTGTAATACCTTCAGATCCATTTATGAAACAGAAATAAAAAGGCATCCGAGCAGCATCATAGATTCCCTCCATTCCTAGAGTTGACTTTTGACCATCCATTCGAGTTCATCCTGCTATTGCCTGCAAAAGATTCCAAATAGGATCCAAACATTAAAAATTTGAAGATAAATTGCCAAGATCAGGTTTTTTTGAAACCATAGCATTCAAAAAATTCACACTGGCTGTAATGGGACACTGACAATGAGCAAAGGAACACCACTAATGCCTGGGAAAAGATGTTAGTCTCTAGCAGGGTCTCAATCATGAACTTAATAAGCAGCACCCATGGACAGACCTTAACACTGATGGCAGTTCCTAGCTTTCAGTCCCAGGACAGTGGTTTAAACACCTTACTAAATTATGTTACAGGTGAGACTAGGTGGGTGACGCGCTCTGCCCAACACCTTCACCTCACACTAGAGAAGGTTGTTCTTACCTGGCTGGCTGCTCTGGATAGTTAATTCCAGTTCCACGCTAGTCATGGTACAGGCTCCCATGCTGACCAGTCCCAGACTTTTCCACCACAGGTCCTGAAGGAGATGGCAGTTGTACAGATCTGCAAGACTAGCACCACTGGGGGCAAACACATGGCAACTCATAACGTAGGTAGGGGGCTGGAGCACGTGTCCTATTACCCTTATAAAGAAGAGCTGCTGAAAATACCTAGTGGGGACTGAGTACACAGTTATTCACCCCATGCCAGGTAGGCCAAATTCACGAAAGGCAACGTAACACAGAGATTGCAGCAACTGTGCCACAACACCAGGTAAGAGTGCCTTTCAGAGGGTACACTGCTCCCTTCAAAGGAAACCACAGGTCATGGGGTGATCAGTACATAGCAGTAGCCCATTCCACCCAATTCTTGTCCTCCCCAGGCTAGGCCTTGACCACTCACTTCTCTTTACTTTATGGGCATATAAAAAAATAAATGAATCATTTTTTTTTCTATGAAAGAACACCTGGAAACGATACCAACGCTATATTTAAAGAAAAACAGTATATTAAATACACCATTGTGCTTCAGAAGCAAAACTGTCAACGTGACCTGCAATTGGCATTTACTCCCAGATTACTGAAAGCACTCAATCTGTGAGTTTCTTCATTCCTAAATGGGAAATTCCCCATTACATTTAAAGGAAACTTATGCAAAAGCCTCAGGACAGAATTGGATTAAATAACGTGATATTGAGCACGCAATTCATGTGGGAAATGAAATTCCCAACAATGTGCAGAGGTGACAGGCAACTCGTACTTCCCGGCATTCTCTGCTGTAAAACAAGTGGCGGCTTAGTCAATGTGTGCGGTTAGAAATCAAAAATGCCACAAAGCTTTCTTCACTTGGGTACATTTATGAAATAAGGTAACACAAAGACTAAAACCTCAACCAATCCAGTGATATTAAAACAATTTGATGGTAAAATCAAGTGAAAGTTCAGGTAGCCGGCAACGTGAGGCCGGAACTGTCGTAAAGCACGAAGCACAAACCCAATCAAAACATTATTTTTCTTATTTGTGCATTTAAAAGTACAAAAAATGTTTGCCCAAATTTACCAAAAGGGGCAGGAGCACCTTTAATTGAATACAATGACGAAACACCCACTTCTCTAAAATAAAACTCCACCCTAGGAAAAGGGATGGTTACGAGCATTCACTGTCGTAAAATATCAAGCACGGGGCCCCTAAATGACGTTCTGCATTTACCAATCCACCCTGACCCACAACATTTTCTTTAAAGTACATTTATGGATCAGCTGAGAGAGGGTACAAGAAAAGAAACAAAGTACATTCATGGAGAGAGAACAACACTAGAATATTTTTAATTATATAACAGAAGAAATTATGATAGAAAAGGCAATTAATCAATCATACATTAATTTACTCTCTATCAACACAAAACCTTTTAAAGCCCCTTATTAAGAGCCCTGGGACCAAAAGTTAATTGAATGAGACGGGGGGAGGAACAGGTAAAATTAAATGCCAAACTGGGCCCAATATGTCTGAAAAAAAGTGGCTGATGGGCAGCCATGTCACGTGATTTAAAACGTCACCTGCTAAGCCAGATGAATCACTTCAGAATGTGCACACTGAAAATATCTTCGTTTGAGAAATATTTATGAAACAAAGCCAAATCAAATTTAAGCAAATTCAAATGATTACCATATCATGAAAAAAACCCAAGTCAGAATACCAGAAACGAAAACAATTAATAGGATCCTAGGGGGCTTCATTCCCTTCAGGGACTTAAAGGTATAAGCTCTTGCCAACCCGAGTGCTCTTTTCCATATCCTTAAAGTGTCAAACCGCCAAGCATTTTAAGGGGTGCTTTTGGCTGAATACAGTGATATTGAATACACAATTGCATTATACAAAAGTGCAAAACAGAGTTCAAGGACCACGGCCCGGCAATTCCCTGGGGTTAGTGAACAAGCTGGAAGTCCATTGCCTCATTTCACGTAGAAATATTCAAAACGCTTTTTTGTTCTTGTGAACACAACATATGAAGGAGACCGATTTTGAACTTGAACCATAACAGATTACATTAAACATATAATCATGTTAAATAAGAGACTAAACTGGCCACAAAGACAGCAAACTGAGGTCGGCTGTCATAACCCCACCTCAGGAGGTAACTTCCCCCTTGTCACCTCTAAAGGAACAGAAATATGAAAACCGAATGGAGAAAGAAACGAAATAAAAACTTTAAAGAAATAAGTGGTGATAATATCTAAACAACCACGGTAAAAAAACAAAAAAAAGGCAAACTAAGGTGCCCCGCCACCAACAGCCACCGTTCAGGGCTGGACCGACATCGGATCATCGATCACATTAGCGTTTCCTCATTTTTAATTACAAAACACAACAAAACCTTAGGATCGAGAGGGAGGAAGGGTGTCCATGGTCAACATTTAAACAAACAAAATGATCGGAAACACTCATCACGTTGTTCCATCAAGCACAACACTGGGCCGGACGTGACAAGGGAGCTTCCCTGTCAACAATCCATTGGCCCATCGCACACATCCCTTACAGATGTCACAACACATCATAAACCCGATTCGATCAAGATCACCACAAAATTTTGTAATTAAGAAATAAAACCAAGTAAACTTACATTTTCTGATCCCAGAAGGCGGGTGCCGCCATATTCCCACATATCCTCGGGAAACTGTCCACGGAAGCCCCACAGGACAATCCAGACTTTAACGGTATCTATCTGGTCACGTGGTACGGAAGTCTGGACACCCAGTCTCAGGCACCGCCTACAAACAACGTCATTGGAGGGTCTGAAGTGATTGACAAGGAACCCGAACTTGAGCCCCAGGTTTACAAGGGAAAACTCAACCAATACCTAAAGTCCCAGCTAAATAACTCAGGCCTTTCTGATACTGTAGCTTATATAACTGTGCTCATCTCTCCATATCCAGGTCTACTACCCAGGCCTCTATACATACCATATCCCCTGTTTCCTGGCATTTCTGATTTTGGAAATCTGGCTCACCCAGTTTGTCTAGGCCCACCTCAATTGCCCTCTCCTCCAGGATGCCTTCCATGCATTTACTCCTTCCCCTGCCAGGTAGAAGTTGTTCTTTGCTTTTATGTGGGCACATGGAGAGATATAGAGGGTAGGAGGAAGAAGAATTATATGGTCCTTGGGATCTGAAAGCAGTGGGCTGAGCAAGATGTCAGGGACCCAGGGTTTGTCTTTGCGATTTTATCAATGCAGTTGAGGTTTCCATAATTGTGCTATGGCCAGGGGAAGCCATCCACAAGGTAAATCATAGCAGCCTCCCAGGATTAATCACAACACTAAACATAAACAACTCTCCTGGATTTCATACCTTTCCCTGTCTTTCTCTATCTCAATATTTTGTCCCACCCTTCCAGCTTCAGGCATAAGCTGTCTCTTCTCTGACAACATGACTGACTTCATGTTTCCATGCACAGACACTAGAAGACTGATTTCTTCTGTTGTAGGATCAATGATTAAGTAGTTTCATATCTCCTTTGCAAAGGTCACTGGCTTCATGAGTACTGGAGGTAGGACTGGACCCTGCTCCTTTTCAAGAGGCCATCTGCTGAGCTGCTCTCAATATGTGAGTCAGTATAAACAGAAAAGTCCAACTCTCACCAAGGGTTGACTAAATTTCAATTTTGAATTCATCTGTGCACAAGGTGGAAGGTGAAACCAAAAGACACTAGGTCATGGTAGTTGGACCTTGAGTGGCTTGGGCAGCACCACTGGGATTGGCACTCTAACGACATAACCGTCCCATCTGCAGAAAAGATTATTTTGAGTGGGAAAGGTGAAGCTGCACGGCCTGCATATGCAATAGTTGATGATGTTGCCCTACCCAGCCTGGACTCTGAGAACCAACACTAGCTGGGGAAGATGGACTCACTGTCCTCCAAGTACAAGTCTGAAGAAACAGCAGAATCAGATTGGTTAAAATCACTTCCAAACTATGATTTAGGAAGCTGAGACAATAAACACAGACACTGGATTGTTGTGTATTGCCACTTACATGGGGGTAATGATTCAGCTGTCTGTGTCTGGTATCTTAGCTTCCTAAACCATTGTTTGGAAGTGAGTAGAGGCTGGTGTAGTGGGAGGAATGAGGAGAGATGTTGTTCAAAGGCTAGAAAATTCCAGTGTGACAGAGAGAATTCGTTTTTGAGATCTTCCCCACAAAAAAGTAGTATGTGAAGTAAAGGATATTTCAATTTACTTGAATTAATCATTCTACAACATGTAATACATCAAATCATCACATTTTCCCATATCAATATATACAATTATTATATCTGACTTTTTTTTTTTCATAACAGGAGAAACCAGTTTCCCTTACAGGTAACTTATCCTCTACAGTCTTGCTGCTCCTTTAGAAGCTCAGAGAATGTTTATTAGTGAGCTTTTCCAGACATGGGGGTTGGGGGTAAGACTCTTGCAAAGATCCAGAGAGGCAGGGAGTGGTTCTACACTTTGTCCAGCAATCAGTGAAGGGATGAATCTGGGAACTTAAGCAACATGGGATGTGAAGAGAAGGAAGAACCAGGCCGTGGTTGTGAATCCCACGCTCAGGAATTCCCACCTCATTGCTCACCTGGTGCTGAGGCTTTTCCCTCTGACTGCACTCTGCAGCTGGAAACATGGCTGGCCTCTCTTGATGCCAGGACACTGCCCAGGTCCTGTCTCTCAGTGCACAAATGTCTCCACAGTCTATGCTCACAGGTCACACTGTTCCCATCCATACTTCATCTCATGCTCATAGGCTGTCCTGAAAAAATTATCTATGACTTCTTATCCACCTTGCACCACAGAGAGTGGTTAAGTGTATGGGTTCCACCTAGGCTGCTTGCATTCATGTCACAGCTCTTCCTCCTACCACTTGTGTATTTTTCAGGGTTGTTTTTCTTCTCTGTTTCCTTGTCAGTAAAATGATGGTACAGTCTCTCAGTCTGTTCAGGCTGTTTTTAAAAAATACCTTCCACTGGGTAATTCATAAAAGATAGGAGTATATTGCTCACAGTTCTGGAGGCTGGGAAGTCCAAGAGCAAGGCACCAGCAGGTTTGCTGTCTCACGAGGGCCTCTTCCTTCTTCAGGTCAGCCTTTGTGTGTCCTCACATATTGTAATGGGAAAGAAGGCTCCCACAAGCCTCTTTTATAAGGGAGGCCACTAGTCCCGTTTACGAGGGTAGAGCCCTCGTCACCTAATCACCTCCCAAAGGCCCTACCTATAATATTTTCACCCTGGGGACTAACTTGCATCATAAATTTATAGGGGTACACCAACATTGAAATCACAGCAGAGACCAATAAGAACTATGTTTTTGGACTGCCATGACATTCAGCAACTGCAATAAATCTTGGAAAGTATTAAACTGTCTTGTAAAGTTAGCTATGATTGTTTTTGTAACATTTTGCAGCATGTCTCTGGTCAAATATTATCTCCTTCCTTGAGCTGTTCTGTGCCTTTCCTGTTTGTGAGCAAACAAGAAAACATCAGATGGTGGGAAGTGCCAGGAGCATGGGCTGGCTAGGAGGGAAAGGGGGAGGTGTGAGGATGCCGGGGAAAGTATTCAGCCAAGCAAAGTCTGTGCAAGGATACTTCAAACACAGAGAACAACAAGCACAAAGAAGGACATGGACTTGATGCGTATGACGCAATAGCCTAGGGAAATCTTCACTAAGGATTTGTTCCTCTATCCTACAGACTAAACAAATAATCAAAGGAAAGTTAGTAAAAATATCAACTTTTTTATTTTTTTCCTTTTAAAACCACATACTTTAGATTGCCTAAAGGCTGGCCCCTCTACTTGCTGCTTGGGTCCTCTTCTTCCATGGGGTACCTCTTTACTCTGGTATCATGGACCCACGGTTTTATTTTTGACAGTTTAAATGAGCTGTTAGAGACATTTGATAGAGTCTCTTTCACTTTTTTGTTTCGACCGGGACGGAGATTTGAAAGAGGCAAACTCATGTCTAGCCTTTAGCACCTGACCCACCATTTGACATGTTGTTTTACTCTGTGGTTTTCACTCATGGTTATATTATTATATATCCCTCGGGGTGTTAGGAAGAGTCTCTCATAAACTGTGTTCTGAGGCTTGACTGAAGTCTGTTTATAGGGGTACCCTTATCTGGAGGACAAGTGGCAATATCTTATCTCAATTTCCTGTATCAATTTCAGGATGTATGTAATTTTCATTCTAGATGTAGGGGATTGTTTATTTGCTGGGTTAACTTCAATATGAAAGAATGTCTATTATTATTCTACATAGAGGAGGAGAACCTATGAATATCATAACGAACTATGGGATCATTGAGTCTACCGTGTCCTGCCTTGGAGAAATGATGTACCAGGTTCACACTGGGGTCCACTTTAAGCATTTGTGGGCGACCACAGAACACTGTGCAACAGATCCAGATTCAGAGGATGGGAAGCAAAGTTCCCCTGATGGGCACTTTCATGGAGTAGCCAAACACGGTGATACTTAGAGCTGTCCAGTGTCACCTTAGCTGTCTGTCTATGGTGTCCATCACCAGCATGTCATTTTCTATGTGTTTGGCCTCTTTTCCTGGACTGCGGATGTGCATTATCCCATCATCCTCTGAAGCTTGTTCCCGTTCTGCACTGACGTATGTGCCTCGTGCCAGCAGCTCCTGGTAGGAGCCGATTATGGAGCTTCAGGCACTCTCTCCATCTGTGGAGGACAAGCCTTTACCCAGCCTGAAAAGGTATCTATTAGTACAAGTTCAGGCATCTGAAGAAATTGCTAGTCACTGTAAGTCTTTTTGTTTGTTTGTTTTTTTGTTTTTGTTGTTCTTGGACCACCCCGAGCACATAAACAATTCGTTGTAAGCAGGGTCTTTCCGAATGAGGATTCATCAAATCCATTAAAGCAAGCACATAGATAGTCCAAGGTACACCGGGTCCTCCCAAATGAGGTGCTCCCAAATCCACTAAGGCATCGCATCTATAATGTGTGTATTCATGTAGCTGCCTCTCAAGAGGCCACAGCAAGGCTTCGGGCCTGAAATGAGTCCATGAGAATTCCGCCTCCATCTAACTGTGACATCCGAAATGTAACAGTCACAGTCTTTACTTTCTAAGTGAATCTAAATCTAGCCTGAGTATCAAGGCCCCAGAGAACAGATCATCTCCAGTGGCCTCCTTAGCAGCTCTGCCAGTCACCTTTCATTGGCCATGTTGACCACCTGCTTGGGCTCAGCCACGGCCTGTTTCAAGACCATTATTTTAACCACTTTGAGACGGCAGTGACCGGCCGGGAAATCTTGCCCACAGCCGGGACTCATAGTCTGCACGATAGTTTGTGCTGTGCATTGGCGATGAATTCGTTTTGCTCTTGTGTGATGAGGAAACTTGAAAGCACTGAAAGCTTGTTTTACTTTACAGGCAGTTTTACTTGTAAAGTAAATCAGAATAGGTGACATATACATATATGTTTTCATTACGTTATTTTTAAATGTTCACAATGTTATTTTGATAAATGAAAAATTAGAAATTAGCCGTCATATCAGGCTGGCAGCTAAAGCCATTCTGCGTGTTCATCTGTGGCTATCCACTATAGTTGACACTCATACCAAAGTGGTTAATGGCATACTGAATAACTTTATTTTCTGTCATCAGGAGACTAACCCTTTTTTAATGATTTTTTTTTTTTTGAGAGAGACTCTCACTCTGTTGTCCAGTATACAGTGCTGTGGCATCAGCCTAGCTTACAGCAACCTCAAACCACTGGGCTCAAGCAATCCTTCTACCTCAGTCTCCCAAGTAGCTGGGACTACAGGCATGCACCACTATGCCTGGCTAATTTTTTCTATATATTTCTAGTTGGCAAATTAAATTCCTTCAATTTTTAGTAGAGACGGTGACTCCCTCTTGCTCAGACTGGTTTCCAAGTTCTGACCTTGAATAATCCTCCCACCTCCGCCTCCCACCGTGCTAGGATTACAGGTGTAATCCTAGCGTCCGGCCTTTAATGGTTGTATGAGCCTATACTATCAAAAAACTTATTTGGAATCTATATAAATGTTTGTCTTTTTCCCTCTGGATAACTTTTCTGGTTAAAGCCACTAGCTCAGCTTTCTCGGCCAAAGTCCCAGGTGGCAGTGCCACTGTCATGGTCATCACATAACCAGCCCTTCATTGTCCATAAAGCTGTCCCTGTCAGGGAAAAGATCCTAATCTTGCTCTCGCATTGGCTGATCTGACGGATCTATCCTGCTAGAACACCCAGTCTCTAGAACCTCTACACAGTCATATTGTAAAGACTCATTCTCGTTGGCTGGCAGAAAGGTGGCAGGATTGAGAGAGACACAGTCTTGAATAATATCTCAGAAGTAGCTGTTACTACCAGGAGGCAAAGAGGCCATTCTCTCACCATATTGTTTAATGGCTTTGAGAAGTATGTCACTGGTGCAAGATGTCTCCCCACATCTAAGGCTCATTCTTTGTTTGTTGTGTAAACAAACAAACAAACAAACAAACAACAAACAAAGAAACAAAAATCGTCATTTACAAATCAGGCAAACACACAGCAGGGGCAGTCATAAGCTGTCCCCTTAAGGGCCCCCTGTACAGGCCTTTACTATTATTCTGAAGTCTGGGATCTAGATGCCATTTCTAGGAACCCCAGATAAATAAACTGTTGTTTGTAATTCTTTTCCAACTGTAGGTTCCACAAGCCCCATTAAGCTTTTTTTTTTGCTTCTTATTACTTTTTATTTTTATTTTTTTTAATTTTTCCTGTCCAATTGAAACTTTTTATTTATTTTTTTTTAATTTTTTTTTTATTTTGGCATATTATAGGGGTACAGATTTTAAGGTTTCAATAAATTCCCATTCCCCCCACCCCCCAAAGTCTGAGTCTCCATCATGACCATCCCCCAGATGGTGCACATCTCACTCATTATGTATGTATATACCCGCCCCCTCCCCCCTCCCACCTGCCCAATACCCTATTACTGTAGCACCTATGTGTCCACTTAGGTGCTACTCAGTTAATACCAGTTTGCTGGAGAATATATCTGGTGCTTGTTTTTCCATTCTTGGGATACTTCACTTAGTAGTATGGGTTCCAGCTCTAACCAGGAAAATATAAGATGTGCTATATCACCATTGTTTCTTAGAGCTGAATAGTACTCCATGGTGTACATATACCACATTTTATTAATCCATTCTTGGATTGATGGGCATTTGGGCTGTTTCCACAGCCTTGTAATTATGAATTGTGCTGCTATAAACATTCGAGTGCAGGTGTCTTTTTTGTAGAGTGTCACTGGATCATTTGGGTAGATGCCCAGCAATGGGATGGCTGGATCAAATGGTAGATTCACTTGTATCGCTTTAAGGTATCTCCATATTGCTTTCCACAGAGGTTGAACTAGTTTGCAGTCCCACCAGCAGTGCAGGAGTGTTCCTCTCTCTCCACAACCACGCCAGCATTTATTGTTTGGAGATTTTTTGATAAAGGCCATTCTCACTGGGGTTAAGTGATATCTCATTGTGGTTTTGATTTGCATTTCCCTGATGATTAGAGATGTTGAGCATTTCTTCATATGTTTGTTGGCCATTCTTCTGTCTTCTTTAGAAAAATTTCTGTTCAAGTCCTTTGCCCACTTTTTAATGGGGTTATTTGATTTTTTCTTCCTAATTTTCGTGAGTTCTAAGTATATTCTAGTTATCAGTCCCTTATCGGATGCATAGGATGCAAAAATTTTCTCCCATTCTGTAGGTTGTCTGTTTACTTTCATGACTATTTCTTTGGCTGTGCAGAAGCTTTGTAGTTTGATCATGTCCCATTTATTTATTTTTGTTGCTGCTGTGATAACCTTTGGGGACTTCTTCATAAACTCTTTGCCCAGGCCGATGTCTAGGAGAGTGTTTCCAAATTTTTCCTCTAGAGTTCTAATAGTTTCATACCTTACGTTTAAGTCTGTTATCCAGCGTGAGTTGGTTTTTGTGAGAGGTGAAAGGTGTGGGTCCTGTTTTAGCCTTCTACAGGTGGCTATCCAGTTTTCCCAGCACCATTTATTGAAGAGAGATTCTTTTCCCCATGGTATGTTTTTGTCTGCTTTCTCAAAGATGAGATGGCTATATGAGGATGGTTTTATATCAGGATTCTCACATCTGTTCCACTGGTCAATGTTCCTGTTTTTGTGCCAATACCATATTGTTTTAATTACTACAGCTTTGTAGTATACTTTCATATCTGGCATATTAATGCCTCCCATTTTGTTTTTGTTGCCTAGAATAGCTCTTGATATTCGGGGTCTTCTTTGGTTCCATACGAAGCGTAAAATTATTTTTTCTATATTTGTGAAGAATGCTGATGGGATTTTAATAGGTATTGCATTGAATCTCTAGATCAGTTTGGGTAGTATAGACATTTTGATGATATTGAGTCTGCCGATCCATGAGCATGGTATGGATTTCCATCTGTTTACATCCTCTGCTATTTCCTTCCTCAGTGTTTCATAGTTTTCCCTGTAGAGGTCTTTTACCTCTTTGGTTAAATTTATTCCTAGGTACTTTAATTTCTTTGTTGCTATTGTGAAGGGAATTGAGTCTTTGATTTGGTTCTCAATTAGATTGTTGTTGGCGTATATGAATGCCTCTGATTTCTGTGTATTGATTTTGTATCCTGAGACTTTACTAAATTCATTGATCAGTTCCAGGAGTTTCTTGGTTGAATCCTTGGGGTTTTCTAGATACAATATCATATCATCAGCAAACAGTGAAAGTTTGATCTCTTCTGCCCCTATTTGGATACCTTTGATTCCATTTTCCTGTCTGATTGCTGTAGCCAAGACTTCCAGCACTATGTTGAAGAGAAGTGGAGATAGTGGGCAGCCTTGTCTGGTTCCAGTTCTAAGTGGGAATGATTTCAATCTTTCCCCATTCAGTATGATGTTGGCTATGGGTCTGTCATATATGGCTTGTATCATTTTTAGGTATGTCCCTTCTATGCCTATTTTCTTAAGTGTTCGTATCATGAAAGGGTGTTGAATTTTGTCAAAAGCTTTTTCTGCATCTATTGAAAGAATCATGTGGTCTTTGTTTTTGCTTCTGTTTATGTGGTGAATTGCATTTATAGATTTACGTATGTTGAACCATCCCTGCATCCCTGGGATGAAGCCCACTTGGTCATGGTGGATTATTTTTTTGATAAGTGTCTGGATTCGCTTAGCTAAGATTTTGTTGAAAATTTTTGCATCTATATTCATTAGGGATATTGGTCTATAGTTTTCTTTTTTTGTTGCATCCTTTCCTGGTTTTGGTATCAGAGTAATATTTGCTTCATAAAAGGTGTCGGGGAGGTTTCCGTTCTTCTCGATGTTGTGGAATAGTTTCTGCAAGATAGGTACTAGTTCTTCTTTGTAAGTATGGTAAAATTCAGGTGTGAAGCCATCTGGACCGGGACTTTTCTTTTTAGGGAGATTTTTAATTGCTGTTTCTATTTCAGCTGTTGAGATTGGTCTGTTCAGGGAATCTATTTCTTCCTGGTTGAGCCTAGGGAGGCCGTGTGTTTCTAGAAATTTGTCCATTTCCTCCACATTTTCCAGTTCGTGTGCATAAAGATTTTTGTAGTATTCATATATTGTATCTTGTATCTCTTTGGGATCAGTTGTGATATGTCCTTTTTTATTCCTGATGGAGCTTATTAGAGATTTCTCTTTTCTGCTTTTCGTTAGCTTAGCCAATGGTGTGTCAATTTTGTTTATTTTTTCAAAGAACCAACTTTTTGTTTTATTAATCTCCTGAATAGCTTTCCTGTTTTCAATTTCGTTTAGTTCTGATTTGATCTTGTTGATTTCACTTCTTCTGCTGGGTTTGGGGTTGGTCTGTTCTTCTTTTTCCAGCTCTTTGAGTCGTTTCATTAGATTGTCTATTTGTGATCTTCTTGTCTTTTGGTTATAGGCATTTATGGAGATAAACTTTCCTCTCAGAACTGCTTTAGCTGTGTCCCAGAGGAGTTGATAACTTGTCTCTCCATTGTCGTTTTCTTCATAGAAGTTTTTTATTTCCGTCTTGATTTCTTCATTTACGAAGTAATCATTTAGTAGGAGGTTGTTTAATTTCCACGTTTTTGTGTAGAAATGTGAGTTTCTGTTAGGGTTGATTTCTACTTTTATTCCACTGTGATCTGAGAAGGTACATGGTATGATTTCTATTTTTTTAAATTTCTTGAGATTTTCTTTGTGTCCTAGGATATGGTCAATCTTAGAGAATGTCCCGTGAGCTGATGAGAAGAACGTATATTCAGTGGATTTTGGGTAGAATGTTCTGTAGATGTCTGTCAGACCCAATTGTTCTAGAGTTTTGTTTAAGTCCATTATTTCTTTATTAGTTTTCTGTTTGGAGGATCTGTCTTGTGCTATCAGTGGGGTGTTGAAATCCCCGGCGGTTATGGAGTTGCTATTAATCCATTTGCTTAGCTCCAGTAAGGTTTGCTTTATGAATCTGGGTGCACCTAAGTTGGGTGCATATATATTTAAAATTGTTATCTCTTCTTGTTGGACTGTGCCCTTCACCATTATATAATGACCCTCTTTGTCTTTTACTACTTTTGTTGGTTTAAAAACTAAATCGTCTGAAATTAGAACTGCCACACCAGCCTTCTTTTGGCTTCTATTTGCTTGGAATATTGATCTCCACCCTTTTATTTTTAGTCTATATGCATCCTTGCAGGTTAGATGTGTTTCCTGAAGACAGCATATACTTGGCCTGTATTTTCTTATCCATTCAGCCAGCCTATGTCTCTTGAGTGGAGAGTTTAAGCCATTCACATTTATTGAGAGAACTGATAGGTAAGGTAGATTACTGATCATTCTGTTGGGTTGGATGTTGTTGCTATGATTTCTGTCTTGAGCCATTGTGATATCTGGCCTTTAATATCTTTGGGTTTTGGTTGTTTTTATATTCGTGGGTTATTATTATGATGTTCCGTGCATAACGCTGTTTTAAGTACTTCTTGTAGGGCTGGTCTTGTCTTGGTCAATTCTCTGAGCCTTTGCTTGTCTGAGAATGTTTTTATTTCTCCTTCATATACGAAGCTTAGTTTTGCAGGGAATAATATTCTAGGCCGGGCATTGTTTTGTTTCAAAAGAGTGAGAATGGGGCCCCAGTCTCTCCTTGCTTGTAAAGTCTCATTAGAGAAGTCTGATGTTATTTGAATTGGCTTTCCCTTGTATGTTACTTGCTTCTTTTGTCTTACAGCTCTTAGAAGGGCCTCTTTAGTTGATACTTTGGTTAGTCTGATGACTGCATGTCGTGACGTCTTCCTGTTTGCATTGAATCTCCCAGGGGTCCTCTGAGCTTCTTGAACTTGTATATCAAGATTTTGAGCAAGGCCTGGGAAATTTTCCTCTATTATATCTTCAAACAGCTTGTCCAACCCTTGAGTGTTGTCTTCTTCCCCTTCTTGTAACCCTATGACCCTCACATTAGGTTTCTTCACATAATCCCACAGCTCTTGTAGGCTTTGCTCTTTTCTCTTGTTTCTCTGCTCTATTTCTGTGACTGATTTATTTAATTGGAGGGTGTTATCTTCAAGCTCTGAGATTCTTTCTTCTGTTTCATCTACCCTGTTCTTGAGACTTTCCACTGTATTTTGTAGTTCCTTGAATTGATTCTTTATTTCCAGGAGTTCGGTTACACTTTTCTTCAATGTGTCTATTTCTTTTCTCATATCCTGGAGACTTTTTGTGGTTTCTTGGTGTTGGTTATTGAGTTGTTGTTGCAGCTGGGTGAGTGTTCTTATGTTCCACATACGAAATTCCTCTTCTGTCATATTGGTTGCCTGATTTTGGTTGGTGTCCGTTTCTAGGGGGCTGGTGCTCCTCTTTGGGGGTGTGTTTTCCGTTTGGTTCTTCATATTTCCTGAGTTCTTTTGCTGATTTCTTCCTATGTCGATCAGTTGTTGTTTCTTTCCTTAGGTTATTGTTTGGGTATTCACACACCTTGTTTAGTTTCTGTGGCGTTAGGTGGTGCCTGTGGGTGAAATTGGACCACTCCCTGTATATTGAGTCAGTGGGTGCCGTGGAAAGGCTGTGCAAGATGCCTTCCCTGTCAGTAGGTGGCGTTTGCATGGAGGAACAGGCTATGGTGTTGATTTTGAGTCCTGTTATTAGCTCTCGTTCTGGGTGGAGCTGGGTTGGGTAAGCCTGCCCTCAGGCCGTTAGCAGGGGTCAAAGTTCTGTTCCCTGCCTCCAGGGAAAGCTGTCAGGGCGGGGCTGGAATGGTCCCGCTCAGCCAGAAAGTCTGGGTGTGGGGGTGGGGCTGTCTGAGACCCGCAGTCTGCAGCAGGCCTCACTTCTTTCCACCCTCCCCAACTCCGCAGCTATTCCTGGGCCTCTGCCAGCAGGCCAGACCACAAGCCACCAGGCCTCCCCGGACTGTGATGCCGGCGGGGAGGTTCCCTGCACAGGAAAGCCACCTGGGTTGGGAGCACGGCCTCCTCCTGGGAGGAGGTTTGCCCTCTAGGACGCCGATCCGCCCCTGGAGGCACACAGCCCTCAGTAGGCTGTTCAAGTATAACCCTTCTGTGCCCCGGGCAATGCTAGCCCTCAGTGCAGGGGATCTGGTCTGCAGGCCCGACCTCTGGGTCCCAGCGTTCAAACTGTATCCCCACCAGGGAGAGGATTTCCGGTCCTAATTCACCCACAGGGAGCCCAAGCTGGGTCTATGTCTCTCAGCCTCTGAGTCGGCACCGTTTTCCTGGGAACACGGTGCCAGCAGCACCTGGGAGGGCGGGCGGGGTCCCAAACGGGAAGGTCCCGTTCCCTGGAGGAGCCTCCGGCTGGTGGCTGTATTTTCTCTCTGGGCAGCCGCGGGTAGAGTCGGCGGAGGGGAGGAGGAGGCAATATGGCGCCTGCCGCGCGGCTCAGGTCCGTGCACACGGAGGTGCCCGGAGGAAGTTGGGAACCTGGTGCCACGTCTGCTACAGGCTCACCGTTGGCAGGCGGCGGCAGTCTCTGGGCTGGTGTCCGCAGGCCTCTCCACCCGCTGGGGAGCCCACCAGCAGTCCCGAATGCAGGGGAGGGGAAACGGCATATCCACCTACCCTTGCCGCTGGTCTCCGGGCTGCTCCGGTGGTCTCAGCCTCCAGTTCTCCTCCGCAGCCTCCTCCCGTGGAGTCTCCCGGGGTCTCAGGTACCCCTCCTTCCGGCCCTTGTCCGCTGTATGCTCATCTTCTTGCTTCTTTCTTCTAGTTTCTGCTAGAATCTGTCTTTTCGGCAGAGACCCTCTGTCTGGCGGTGTTATTCGTCCGCCATCTTGCTCCGCCCCCCGCTTGGGACTAACTCCTGATTAAGCTTTTATCAAACAAGTCAGGAGAGCCCATCAGGCAACACAGGACATCACAAGATCCTGTTCTGTAAATGCAACTGAGTACCATTCAAGTTTCTCGGCCCCTGTTTGCTTGTCTACAGCTGTGTCCTGGATGGGCATAGCTGGTGCCTGGGGCTGGGGCAGTGGCCAGGAAGGGGTCTTCCCAGACTGCTTTTCTCCATGGGCTTGGTACTAATTGAATCCCCACTGTCAATTTTGCCCATAGCTCCTGTGGGAATATTTGAAGTCATGGGTCTCCGAGGGCCCTACTTTCTTTGCTGTCTGAGTCCTGCACTTTTAAAAACAATATTTATTCTCCTGGGGGCTTCTTACTACCTGGAGTCCTGGTAGTGTTTTGTCAAATGTCTTTTCTTTTTACAAAAAGCACACTGTTTAGAGGACCCTTGATTGGAACGGCTAACAGAACATTAATAGGTTTGAGTTTTATGTTTTTTTCCTGGTGTTATATACTTTTTAATCGTTCTGTTACGGGTACGCATGTGTGCTTTGCCCAAACTGAGTTTTCTGCCAGGTCTTAGAAGTTGAGACCATTCTCAACCCCAAGTTGTAAGCCAGTGGGCATGGGATTAAACAGTTCAAGTTGCACCCTCCCCTGGCCCTCTCATAGTGAGAAGATGGTGCGGGGGGGGGGGGGGTACTTGAGGAGCAGGCCTTTTCTCTATGCCCCCCAGTGGCCATGTTTGCCAGTCTTCCCTCTCCCTGGTAGGGGGTGGGCAGGAATCCAACTGTTTAAGTACCATGACTATCTCACTCACCACCAGTAGAGGACTCTCTTGTACTATTAAGGACATCCTGACCTTTGAGATCCTTACAAATGAAGTGTCCGACCTCAAAATTGAACAAGGAAATCAGACATTTCCTACCCAATACATATAGGCTGTCATCCCAACCACCTCACCTTTGACAAAATATTTTTAGTTATAAGACAGTCTAAGGTTTTATTTAACAGCCACTTCTCACACTTCGTCACGTATATGGGATTACAACGATACCTTTTGCTTACACATAGGTTTCTAGCAGTAAGTTGACCATTTAGCCAAAAATTTTCCCAAGACAATTTTAGATGGAACTTCTTTACGTTGTAACAAAAAATCACAAATAACAAACACAGACACTAGAGAATTTTCAAGACAGAATGCCAGGGCCTTACCAGATGGGAACCACAAATCGAGAACCAAATTGTCTCAAAGGAGAATCAGCACTTCTTAATCCAAAGAGGACAAAATGAGAACCACTTTTAACATTTTTCAATCCTGTCCTGGTTGCCTGAGACCCACAGATGAGATTAATCCAAATCAGGTTCCCTAGGTCCACTCAACCTCTTGTCTTCTATCCCCAAACTGGTGCCTTAAAACAAAGTCAACAGGGAATTCTGAACACCGCCCCCCCCCACCCCGGCAAATAGTTGGACTCAGGTCTCAGTGTCCCAGGGAGCTTTATTTACAAATGGCTGTGGCTGTTGCTAAGCCTCCCACATCTGTTTCCTTCCCCCAAACTCAATTCAGTTTGGTCGGAGTTGTATGCATTTAGGGGGAAAGTAATGGGACTTCTTCAGAGCTAAACCGGCCCTGGAGCTGCTGAGTAGTCCCTTAATTTCTTGCCCAAAAAGCTGATTTTCCTACCTCAGGCTTGTCCCATAGCTGTTCCCTGCCTCTTACAGCAGCCACAGGATGCGGGTCCCCTGGGGGAGCTAATGGCACACCCAGCGATGCCAAATCTGTTACCGAAAGCTTGGCAGGTTTCCCCGAAGCCACATCAGAAGAAGGACTATAAGTGGTTTGAGGAGGAGGAAGAAGGAGTTTAGTAGTTTGCTGGCAAATGAGGAGGATGGAGACTCCTGTCTAAAATGCCAGTATCCTATTAATAGGCAGAAATACAGAGCTTTTAACCACTCGGGGAGCACGCTCAGCAGCCGGGAAACCTTGCCCACAGCCGGTACTCATAGTCCACAGGATAGTATGTGCTGTGCATTGAGGAAAAATCCATTTTGCTCCTGTGTGATGAGGAAACGTTTAAAGCACTGAAAGCTTGTTTTACTTTACAGGCAGCTTTCCTTGTAATGTAAATCAGAATAGGTAAAATTTACATGTATGTTTTCATTATGTTATTTTTAAATGTTCACAATTTTATTTTGATAAATGAAAAATTAGAAAAGTCATATCACGGTTGTCGGTAAAGTCGCTGTGCGAGTTCCTCTGTGGCTGTTGACTACGGTGGACGCTGGTCCCAAAGGGGTTAAAGGGAGGTTTTCAGCTTCAGACAATTGGTGTTCAACTACAGTGGATGATTCTGATCGTCTCAACCCTGTCCCATCTCTGCTGAAGACAATCCTGTGACCTCCGCCCAGGACCTCTACCTGGAGAGTCCCTAGAGTCATCTCCTGTAGCACAAAGAACAAATGACATTGCCCCTCTGGATCACTGGCATGAGGCAGAGATGCAGGTTTTAGTTCGCAAACACTGAGTGAGATTTTAAAGAGACATAAAATATTTTTGTCATTTTTTCAGGCCCTTCTCTGTGTTTCAGTATCAGGTTACCTCCAGTGATTAGCGACCTCAGGTTTTTGAGCAAAACAACAAGTAGTTTTCTTTCATCTAATTCTCCCCTTGAATATAAATTAAGTGTCACACAATGGAAGCATGAGTATAAATCTGTAGACACTGCCTATTTCTGAAGCCAATGCGGTGGCAATTGAGGCATTAGGCACAGTCAGCACTTGTGGCCAAACGGTCAGGGACAACACCCTCTCCCTGATAGTGGAGGAGTAGCATGTTCCTGCCACGTCATGTCCTCACCAGTCTGGCCTTGGATCACTCCTTTACTCCTTGTTTGTAAATAGAAACTACACAAATAACTTTTTCTATGTTGAAATACCTGGAAAGGAAGACCTAGGCCAACATTCTAAAAACAACACATTAAAAACGCAATTATTATGTTTCTAAAATAAAATTCAAAACTATGCTATATGACCTGCCAGGGCCATTAACTCCCAGGGAATGGAATAACACTCCTTTGTAAGTTTCCTTATTCATAAAATGAAAACTCCCCATGATTTTCAAATGAAACACATGAAAATACTAAAGATAGAATTGAATTGATAATGTGATATTCAACATGCAATTGTTCTGGCAGAATAAAACCCCAAATGGTGTTTGGAGGTGACAGGTTACCTGAACTTGTGGACATTCACTTTCATAAAACAATAAACAGTCAGATGGTCAGTGAGTGCTTTTTTAAAAAACATTGAAATACTACAAAACTTTCTTCATTTATGGATTTATGAAATAAGATACACAATCACTAAAATTTCAGCAAATATGATGATATTAAAACAATTTAATGGTAAAATAAAACGTAAAGTTTGGCTGTGTAGCCACTTGAAACCAGTAAATGTTGTAGAGCAAAAGGCACAGAGGCAATTATTAATAGAAAAATCTTTTCTTCATTTGTGAATTGGAAATAAAGCAAAACATCTTAACACAAAACTTATGAAAAGGACCAGGACCTACATTTAATAAAAACAATTGGTAACAAACACAAATCTCCTGTAAAATAAAATCCCAAACTTTGCTTAGTGGCTGCCGAGGATAGAGAGGTAAGAGCTTCACTGTCATAAAATATCAAAGACTCAGCAAACTGATTAACTTATACATTTATAAATCAAAAGGATCATAAAACATTTATTATAAGAAAATTTATGATAAGGAGACAAGAGCAGAATTTAAGCAATGCAAGTTATGTCGAACATGCAATTACATTATAAACCTAAAGGCACTCAATCAGATGTTAATTTCTTTTATTGTAAATTGAAATTTACACCAAACCTTTTTGAGGAAAATTAAGAGGAATGCCAGGACTAAAATAATTGCATACTGTGAAGATGAACACGTAAAATTAAATGCCAAATAGTATCCAATCTTGCCTGCCAAGACTGACTACCAGACAGCCACAGTGGCTGTAAGTATCAAACACCCAGCAGGACAACTCATTTTCAAACATATACAAGGAAAATACTTTCACTTGAAGACTATTTATGGAACATGGACAAAATCAAGATGAAACGAATTCAAATCACTGCAATGACATGAATACAACCCATGCCATTATATGGTAAAATAAAACAAGAAATAGGATTCCTGGGTGCTTGGTTACTTTCAGAGACTTAAAGCAAAAAGCTCTTAGAAACCAGAGTGCTATTTTCATTATTTCTAAAATGCGAATAACACCAAACTTCTTCTGAAAAATGCATTAAAAGCATCAGAACCATACTTGGTTGATACAAAGATTATTAAATAAACATATTCTATACAAATGCGGAACAGTGTCAATAGCGGCTGAAGGCCATTCACAGTAGTGTGTGAACAAACCCTGAGCCGACCAGGCCACCCAACTCCTCATTTGAAATTACCAAGATTTCTTTTTTCTTTTGAAGACAACATATAGAGAAGACCAATTCCAAAATTTAACCAAAAAATGTATTGCATGCACACTCATGTTAAAGAAACACAAAATACCACTCAAAGGCAGCTAAGGATTGTCAGCTGTCATTATCCCAACTACCGTCCCACAGCCTGTGATTCAATACTTTCCTCCTTTTCAGATCAAAAACAATAGAAATATGGTCTCTGAAAAGAAATCTCCAGAAAACAGCCAGGACCAAGGGTACTTTTAAAAAGTACCCTTCCAAAATATCCACCCAATGACTTTGTAAAAGAAAGGCAAAATCAGGCCCTGGTGGCGACTGTGCAGTCCTGGACCAACACTGGTTCACCCAACAACATCACTTGATTCCTTTTTTTTTGAGACAGAGTCTAACCCCATTGCCCTGACTAGAGTGCAGTGTTGTCAGCCTAGCTCACTGCTACCTCAAACCTCTTGGTTGGAGCAATCCTCCTGCCTGAGCCTTCTGTGTAGTTGGGACTACAGGCATGTGCCACCACTCCCCGCTAATTTTTCTATTTTTAGTAGAGTCGGGGTCTCTCTCTTGCTCAGGCTGGTGTTGAAATCCTGCCTTGAGTAATCCTCCTACCTCAGCCTCCCAGAGTGCTAGGATTACAGACGTGAGACACCGCGCCTAGCCTTGCTGATGCATCTACTGCAAAAAAAAGTTTCCAAATTGGATCAAAAGATCAAAGTGTGCAGGTTAAAATATAAAGATCCGGTTTATAAAAAATAAGAACATTCAAGTAAAATAAATTTGTCTGTAATAATAGTACCCACAGTGAACTGAAGAACACAACAAAGACTGAAAAAAGATATGGATGCCTAGCGAAAAGAACGAGTCATAGAAACCAAGTCTCTTCCATGCAGTAGTCAGCAGTGCTCAGGAGTCCCAGAGAAGTCCTGCTTTCTTGCTATTCCTCAGAGACAAGGCAACGGATTTATCCAAACTTATGGGTAATAGACCTCTTGGATGTGTTTTGTGTTCTATCTTGACTTTGTTACTTATTAAAGACACTAATACATTATGCGAAATTATGGGTAACATCACTATCCAATGGGTTTTGGATCTCATTTACTATGTCTTTGAATACTGACAGCAATAGAACATGAAATCCACATTATACAACTGCAATTTGATATATTATGTCAATAAATAGTAATATAGTATGTTGAAAAATTGTTTATTTATTTATTTATTTTTGAGACACAGTCTCACTCTGTTGCCATGGCTAGAGCAACCTCAAACTCCTGGGCTCAAGCGATCCTACTACCTCAGCCTCATGAGTAGCTGGGAATACAGGCATGCGCCACCATGCCTGATTAATTTTTTCTATGTATATTTTTAGTTGTCAAGATAATTTCTTTCTATTTTGAGTAGAGACAGGGTCTCCTCTTGCTCAGGCTAGTCTCCAACTCCGGAGCTAAAGGCAACCCCCTGCCACAGCCTCTCAGAGTGCTGGGATTACAGGGGTGAGCCACCATGCCAGGCCACAAGTAACTCTTTTACATCACAGAAAGTATCAGGTATTGCTCCATGATTAAGGTCCTCAGGTTTTGGAGCAAAATGTTCCTGTTATTTAGATATCTCTTTGAATATAAAATACATTAGGTGACACAGGATAGAGGCATGAGTACAAATCAGCAGTCACTACCCATTTCTGAAGCCAATATGGTAGCACTTGAGGCATTAGGCACAGGCAGCACTTGTGGCCACGGGGGCATGGACAGTACCCTGGCATTGAGGGTGGACTAGCATATGCCTTCCAATTCTTGTGCTGGGGAGCTTGCCCTTGGACCATTCCTTTTTAACTTCTATGTTAATTGAAACTACACAAGTTGTTTTTTTCTTTATTTTTATCAAAGAACACCTGGGAAGAAGGACCTCAATGAATATTTTTAAATGACAATATATTCAATACACAAGTATGGTTCTAAAACAAAATTCCAAAGTATGCAAGACATCCTGCAAGGAACACTCATCCCCAAACAACAGAAAACAAAAATCATGGTTGTCAATTTCTTTATATTCAAATCAAAAATGCCCCACAGATTTCAAAGGGAGCATACACAGATCACTAGGGACAGAATTGAATTAAATGGCATGAAATTCAATACGCAATTGTTGTGGAAAACGAAATTCCAATGGTCCCAAACGTCTTCAAGAGGTCTAAGGTGGCCTGGACTTCCAGGCATTCACTGTCATCAAACAAGCACTGGACCAATGATACACTTAATATGTGAAGTTTTATATTTAAGTATCGCAAAATGTTGTTTAGTTTAACAGAGGCATGAAATAAGATATACAAAGGCTAAAATTTCAACAAAAATAACTATTTAGAAAACAATATACTGTTAAAATAAAAGGAAAGGTTCAGCTAAGTGGCAGCCTGAGGTTATTAACTATCATTAAGCAAAAGGCACATAGGCAGTCAGAAAAATCTTTTTCTTATTTGCAGATTTGAGATAATGTCAATATTTTAACACAATACCTATGGAAAGGGCTAACACCCACATTTAATAGAATGAAATGATACTGGGCATGTAATCTGCAAAATAAAACTCCACACTATTTACTAGTGGCGGTAGACAGTTTACAAGATTCACTGTTATAAAGTCTCAAGGACTCAGCAACCTAAGCTCTGTAAGGTAAATTGAGACTACTCTCAAACTTTTTATTTAGAAAATTTCTGAATAAGGACACCACCAAAATTTAAGCAAAAACACCCAAAAAGTATATGTAGCCATATCCAACATGCAATTATAAAATTAAAGACACTCGATTTGATGTTAATTTTCTCCTGTGTAAATTGAAATTTACACCAAAACTTTTAACGGCAACTGAAGGTAACACCAGGATAAAATAAACTTCCATGCCTTGAGGATGAACATGAAATCTTATACCAAACAAGTCCAATGTTGCCTGACAAGAGAAACTAAGGGAAATCCACAGCCATTGTAAATGACAAAAGCCCAGCAGGATGGCCCATTTCCCATGCACACAAGGAAAACACATTTATTTGGTAAATATTTAGGGAACAAGGCCAAGAACAAAATTAAACAAATTCAAAAAACTGCAATGTCATGAAAACAACCCACATGATTATACTGTAAAATAAAACAAACAAAAAAAAGGATCCCTGCGGGCTTGCTTCCCTTCAAGGTATTAAATACAAAAGCTCTTGCCAACGAGATTCTATTTCCATTATTCATAAATTGCAAATAAACCCTTAATGGGAAACACATGAAAAGAATCAGGAACACACTTGGTTGAATGGGAGGATATTAAATCGGAGTTAATTTACAAAAAAATGCAAAACAGCCTTCCCTGGTGACCAAAGCCAATACAAGATGTGAACAGGCTCTAGGCCTTCCCTGGATTGCTACTTCATTTTCACTTGAGATTGGCAAAAAACTCTCTTTTTTTTTCTTTCTTTAAGACAAGACGTGAAGAAGACTGGCTACTAAATGTAAGCTTACAAATGATGTTAAACACGCACTGATGTTCTTAAATGAAACAAAACTGTCCATAAACGCAGCTACATCATACACGCACATATGCTCCTTCAGGGTGTTACTTTCCTCCTTATTAGGATGAAGATAACAGAAATACCGTCTCTGATAATAAGACTGATGAATGGAGGCCCAGTACAAAATTAAAGGGAACACACATCAACAATATTCACCTAAAAATTTTGAAAAAGAAAAGGCTAATCAGGCCCCTTGTGACCAAGGCCAGTGTGTCCTCCTGCACCAACACCTATTCAGCAATCAGCACCTGTCCTTTCCTCACTTTCAAGAACAAACACCACAAAACACTAATACCTCAAAGGACTGTGCCGAAGCTCAAGATTTAAGCAAAGAAAATGAGAGTGAAGACCCATCGCGTTGTAACATACAGGACAACATTACACCTAAAGTTGGCTAAGAGACGTTGCTTGTCATAAATCCAAAAGGGAATCCAAAGTATATGATTTCACCCCATATACTTAATTCAATCAAAATATAGCAATACCAACAGCCAATGTAGAATGACAAACATACACTTTCGGGATTGCCTGAGGAAGGCCACCAGGATCCAGATCTGTGAGAAGAAGCCTCCACCAAAGGCTCCCTGATCATTACACAGGCTGTGCACATGGTAGGGCTTCTCATTCATTCTAAGGCCCTGCCTGCCAGTGTCATTGGAGTTCATAAAATGACTGGCAAGGACCTCATCCACTCTCTCAACAGCTATAAGTGAAAACTCTGCCCACTTATCGGGGCATACCGTGTTTGCCTGAAATAAGACAGGGTCTTAATATTTATTTTTCTTCAAGAAGACTCTGTAGTGCATATTTTCAGGAGATGTGTTATTTTTTTAAGTACGGTACAACAATCTACATTTATTTAAATACAGTTAAATCATCTTCTTCTGGAACATCGTCATAACACTCCTGTAAGGTTTTCCTGAGGGGGCGAAAAGAATAGACAGAGAGAGAGAAAGAGTGGGGGCCAAACCACGTGGCTTCATTATACATTCCTGGACCAGTTTCTGGGGCCCCAATAGAGGGGGGCCCCAGAGGTCGCCTCTGTTTAAAGGGGCTGAGGGCTTTTCTATCCTTTGGGCCTGGCTAGGGACATTTGGTGGGAAGAGCTGGGGATTTTCCACTGTGACATTAGATGGTCATTGAGCAATAGAAGGGGCTGGCGGTATTTGAGGAACCCAAGAGCTGAAACGTTCTTATGCAGGTGGACATCTGGGTGTGGTTCCTCTCAGCGGGGCATGGCAGTTTTGTCCTTGGTGAGTCTGGTCTCCTGAGTCTTTTCTTTTTGATCTAGGGAAGGGAGGGGGCCTGCCACCAATCTTGTACCTTCAAACCCAGAATTCCATCCTCAATTTCTTGCGACTCTATTTCCTTTAAAACCATTGCTCCAATATGTCATGTCGAGCAATAGAGCTCGCATGGGAGGATGAGAAGGGCTGCTCGTCTTCTTTACTGCACCGACACGAAATGCATGGGTTGTGCAGATACACAGCTTAGCCACGCCCATCACTGGGTCTTATTTTTGGGGTAGGGCTTATATTGCACAAATGCGTAGAAATCCTCTTAGGGCTTATTTTTGTGGGTAGGTCTTATTTTTGGGGAAACACGGTAGTTAAATAATTCGTCTTTGCTCATGTTGTTATCACCTACATATCTCTGACAATCCCTCAACGTCCACATCAACTACTCATGACTTTGCGCCACCAAAACAGACTGTTTTCTGTCATTTCTGGTTTTTGAAACCTTGCTCACCCACTGGATGCATTCCCACCACATGATCCTCTCAGACACAACGTATTACACATTTATAAGGTTGTGACAGTTGTACTCCAATTGTGCATGAGAACCTTTGACAAATTTTTAAATAGCCTTTAAAAATCTGAGAGTATGTCCATTTCCTCATGCCCTTCTCCAAATGAGGATTTAAGACCTTTCTTTATATTTTAATATCTTCCAGAGAATCATGAATGTTGTAAATTATATTTCTCTCAAAATAGAGAAGTGGCATTTATTCATTTATGGCCTTATTCATTTGCTCATTAGCTCTACCCCTCCTTCCCCTCATGACAAGGGGCCCACGTCCTACAAACAGAAGGCTGGCATGGGGCGTATGGCCGACCAGGTCCCGTCCTCTCAGACCCAGGCTCAATAGTCCAGCTCCACTCCTCTGGGACATGGAACAGGCAGTGAAGGTTCATTCTCACTGATAACTGCATTGGTCATCCGGGGCTGACCCAAATCGCCTACTAGAATCTGTAGGGAAACTCAGAACCCTCACTAGAGACCAGACTCCACAGCTCTCCTGGACCACCTCTGTGGCCAGAGACCTGGCCCAGTGTGTGCCAGGTGAGCACCTGTGTCCCTGGGAAGAAGACAGATGGACATATAGACAGCTAGATCTGCAGAGAGAGACACAGACAGAAGGGTAGAGAGGCAGGAAGGTAGGGAGGACAGCAGGGCCGAACCAGCTACACAGGATCAGCTGTCTCCACTCCCTCTGCCATGAGGACACTTCTGCCCTGGATACTTCTGGGACAGGCACATCTTTCCCCCGCCCTGAGCATGCCCTCACTCTGAACTCGGGCCCTGGCCAAAATCCCTCCCACAGTGCCTGGAGGGTCAACTATCAATGTGCTGAGATTTTACCCTGCAAATGATTGTCAGAGAGGGCACTCAATGCATTGAAGTCCCTGACATTCCTGGGGTGGGGATGACAACCATAAAAAGGGTGGAGAAAGGAACACTGAAGGGGTGGGACACTTAGCAGTCCCTCCTTGCCGCTGGCTGCGACCCACACACTAGCTCCCATCTATCTTGGGACCACATTTAAGAAAAAGGGAGAGGTGCAAGGGGAGAAGGGAACCCCTAAGGCTGATGGAGAGGCCTGTGCCTGGGGGCAATGAGATAGCCTCACCCTCCACTGGAATGGGGGAGCGCTGTGTGTGCACACACATCATGTAGATCGTGGCTAAGTGTATACATGCACAGAATGGGCACCAGGAATGCTGTGCTGAGTGCTAAGGTGTCCAGTGTCTGAAGCAGGTTATCATTCACTTTCATTATTTACCCGCCAGGGCAATAGATATGTAGGGGGAACATATAGCCTGGCACGTATGAAGCACTCAAGAAATAGAGGCAAGTACCCACGCCCCTCAGGACTTTCCAGTTCCAAAAGTCCTTCTTCTTCTGGAGAATACACGACCTACCCATTCATATTTGGCAATCTGGAGTGGACAATACATGTGAACATTCCCACCTCTCTCTTCACCCAAATCTCAGCATTTGTCTCTACTTTTCACCTTGCTGAAAACATGAATAGTTGGGGGGGAGTAGCTCACAGTTAAATGGGCAACCCATGATTTAATAGAAGCCAATATTAGTGGGGATAAAAATAAAGTTCCAGCTGCTCCATGGGATTTGGGGAGGAGGTTCCTTGAATTCTGAGGCGGGACTTGCGACTTTTCAGCTCTGTAGACTGAATGACAACACTAGAGTTGTTCACTGCTGTAGCCCAATATCTCTAAGACAACCCAGGGAGAGGCACATGCCCAACCACTCAGTGTGGCACATGCACAGGCAGGATGGGCTACCATAGTCTTCTTGTCCTTCCCTGTAGGGGACACGTAATAACCACAAGGCCTCAGCTGCCTAAGGAGGATGAAACATCTGAAAATTCTCTGGGATTAGAGCCACTGATCTTCACTACCTACTGGAACTGCTAATTCATAAAATGCTGAGACACTGGTCAGCTCAACAAAGGATACACAATGGTAATTAATTGGAAATTTGACACATTCAGAAGAGTACTGATATTTTCAAGGAACAGATGATGCTCAGAAGCATCTTCCCATTTTACCTGGCTTCATTCAAAGGCAGGTTGTGTGATACAAAGACACATTTCTGGGGCGGAGCAAGATGGCGGACGAATAACACCGCCAGACAGAGGGTCTCTGCAGAAAAGACCGATTCTAGCAGAAACTAGAGGAAAGAAGCAAGAAGACGAGCATACAGCGGACAAGGGCCGGAAGGAGGGGTACCTGAGACCCCGGGAGACTCCACGGGAGGAGGCTGCGGAGGAGAACTGGAGGCTGAGACCACCGGAGCAGCCCGGAGACCAGCGGCAAGGGTAGGTGGATCTGCTGTTTCCCCTCCCCTGCATTCGGGACTGCTGGTGGGCTCCCCAGCGGGTGGAGAGACCTGCGGACATCAGCCCAGAGACTGCCGCTGCCTGCCAACGGTGAGCCTGTAGCAGACGTGGCACCAGGTTCCCAACTTCCTCCGGGCACCTCCGTGTGCACGGACCCGAGCCGCGCAGCAGGCGCCATATTGCCTCCTCCTCCCCTCCGCCAACCCTACCCGCGGCTGCCCAGAGAGACAATACAGCTACCAGCCGGAGGCACCTCCAGGGAACGGGACCTTCCCGTTTGGGACCCCGCCCGCCCTCCCAGGTGCTGCTGGCACCGTGTTCCCAGGAAAACGGTGCCGACTCAGAGGCTGAGAGACATAGACCCAGCTTGGGCTCCCTGTGGGTGAATTAGGACCGGAAATCCTCTCCCTTTTGGGAATACAGTTTGAACTCTGGGACCCAGAGGTCGGACCTGCAGACCAGATCCCCTGCACTGAGGGCTAGCATTGCCCGGGGCACTGAAGGGTTATACGTGAACAGCCTACTGAGGGCTGTGTGCCTCCAGGGGCGGATCGGCGCCCTAGAGGACAACCCTCCTCCCAGGAGGAGGCCGTGCGCCCAACCCAGGTGGCGTTCCTGTGCAGGGAACCTCCCCTCCGGCACCACAGTCCGGGGAGGCCGGGTGGCTTGTGGTCTGGCCTGCTGGCAGAGGCCCAGGAGTAGCTGCAGAGTTGGGGAGGGTGGAAAGAAGCGAGGCCTGCTGCAGACTGCAGGTCTCAGACAGCCCCACCCCCACACCCAGACTTTCTGGCTGAGCGGGACCATTCCAGCCCCGCCCTGACAGCTTTCCCTAGAAGCTGAGAACAGAACTTTGACCCCTGCTAACGGCCTGAGGGCAGGCTTATCCAACCCAGCTCCGCCCAGAACAAGAGCTGATAACAGGACTCAAAATCAACACCATAGCCTGTTCCTCCAAGCAAACGCCACCTACTGACAGGGACGGCATCTTGCACAGCCTTGCCACGGCATCCACTGACTCAATATACAGGGAGTGGTCCAATTTCACCCACAGGCACCACCTAACGCCTCAGAAACTAAACAAGGTGTGTGAATACCCAAACAATAACCTAAGGAAAGAAACAACAACTGATCGACATGGGAAGAAATCAGCGAAAGAACTCAGGAAATATGAAGAACCAAACGGAAAACACACCCCCAAGGAGGAGCACCAGCCCCCTAGAAACGGACACCGACCAAAATCAGGCAACTAATATGACAGAAAAGGAATTTCGTATGTGGATCATAAGAACACTCACCCAGCTGCAACAACAACTCAATAACCAACACCAAGAAAACACAAAAAACCTCCAAGAAATGGAACAAAGATTCAACAAAGAGATTGACACAGTGAAGAAAACTTTAACCGAAGTCCTGGAGATGAAGAATCAACTCAGAGAACTACAAAATACTGTGGAAAGTCTCAAGAACAGGGTAGATCAAGCAGAAGAAAGAATCTCAGAGCTTGAAGATAACACCCTCCAATTAAATAAATCAGTCACAGAAATAGAGCAGAGAAACAAGAGAAAAGAGCAAAGTCTACAAGAGCTGTGGGATTATGTGAAAAAACCTAACGTGAGGGTCATAGGTTTAGCCGAAGGGGAGGAAGACAACACTCAAGGGCTGGACAAGCTTTTTGAAGATATAATAGAGGAAAATTTCCCAGGCCTTGCTCAAAATCTCGATATACAAGTTCAAGAAGCCCAGAGGACCCCTGGGAGATTCAATGCAAACAGGAAGACGTCACGTCATGCAGTCATCAGACTGACCAAAGTATCAACTAAAGAGGCCCTTCTAAGAGCTGTAAGACAAAAGAAGCAAGTGACATACAAGGGAAAGCCAATTCGAATAACATCAGACTTCTCTAATGAGACTTTACAAGCAAGGAGAGACTGGGGCCCCATTCTCACTCTTTTGAAACAAAACAATGCCCAGCCTAGAATATTATTCCCTGCAAAACTAAGCTTCATATATGAAGGAGAAATAAAAACATTCTCAGACAAGCAAAGGCTCAGAGAATTCACCAAGACAAGACCAGCCCTACAAGAAGTACTTAAAACAGCGTTATGCACGGAACATCATCATAATAATCCACGGATATAAAAACAACCAAAACCCAAAGATATTAAAGGCCAGATATCACAATGGCTCAAGACAGAAATCATAGCAACAACATCCAACCCAACAGAATGATCAGTAATCTACCTTACCTATCAGTTCTCTCAATAAATGTGAATGGCTTAAACTCTCCACTCAAGAGACATAGGCTGGCTGAATGGATAAGAAAATACAGGCCAAGTATATGCTGTCTTCAGGAAACACATTTAACCTGCAAGGATGCACATAGACTAAAAATAAAAGGGTGGAGATCAATATTCCAAGCAAATAGAAGCCAAAAGAAGGCTGGTGTGGCAGTTCTAATTTCAGACGATTTAGTTTTTAAACCAACAAAAGTAATAAAAGACAAAGAGGGTCATTATATAATGGTGAAGGGCACAGTCCAACAAGAAGAGATAACAATTTTAAATATATATGCACCCAACTTAGGTGCACCCAGATTCATAAAGCAAACCTTACTGGAGCTAAGCAAATGGATTAATAGCAACTCCATAATCGCCGGGGATTTCAACACCCCACTGACAACACGAGACAGATCCTCCAAACAGAAAATTAATAAAGAAATAATGGACTTAAACAAAACTCTAGAACAATTGGGTCTGACAGACATCTACAGAACATTCTACCCAAAATCCACTGAATATACGTTCTTCTCATCAGCTCACGGGACATTCTCTAAGATGGACCATATCCTAGGACACAAAGAAAATCTCAAGAAATTTAAAAAAATAGAAATCATACCATGTACCTTCTCAGATCACAGTGGAATAAAAGTAGAAATCAACCCTAACAGAAACTCACATTTCTACACAAAAACGTGGAAATTAAACAACCTCCTACTAAATGATTACTTCGTAAATGAAGAAATCAAGACGGAAATAAAAAACTTCTATGAAGAAAACGACAATGGAGAGACAAGTTATCAACTCCTCTGGGACACAGCTAAAGCAGTTCTGAGAGGAAAGTTTATCTCCATAAATGCCTATAACCAAAAGGCAAGAAGATCACAAATAGACAATCTAATGAAACGACTCAAAGAGCTGGAAAAAGAAGAACAGACCAACCCCAAACCCAGCAGAAGAAGTGAAATCAACAAGATCAAATCAGAACTAAACGAAATTGAAAACAGGAAAGCTATTCAGGAGATTAATAAAACAAAAAGTTGGTTCTTTGAAAAAATAAACAAGATTGACACACCGTTGGCTAAGCTAACGAAAAGCAGAAAGGAGAAATCTCTAATAAGCTCCATCAGGAATAAAAAAGGAGATATCACAACTGATCCCAAAGAGATACAAGATACAATTTATGAATACTACAAAAATCTTTATGCACACAAACTGGAAAATGTGGAGGAAATGGACAAATTTCTAGAAACACACAGCCTCCCTAGGCTCAACCAGGAAGAAATAGATTCCCTGAACAGACCAATCTCAACAGCTGAAATAGAAACAGCAATTAAAAATCTCCCTAAAAAGAAAAGTCCCGGTCCAGATGGCTTCACACCTGAATTTTACCATACTTACAAAGAAGAACTAGTACCTATCTTGCAGAAACTATTCCACAACATCGAGAAGAACGGAAACCTCCCCGACACCTTCTATGAAGCGAATATTACTCTGATACCAAAACCAGGAAAGGATGCAACAAAAAAAGAAAACTACAGACCAATATCCCTAATGAATATAGATGCAAAAATTTTCAACAAAATCTTAGCTAACCGAATCCAGACACTTATCAAAAAAATAATCCACCACGACCAAGTGGGCTTCATCCCAGGGATGCAGGGATGGTTCAACATACGTAAATCTATAAATGCAATTCACCACATAAACAGAAGCAAAAACAAAGACCACATGATCCTTTCAATAGATGCAGAAAAAGCTTTTGACAAAATTCAACACCCTTTCATGATACGAACACTTAAGAAAATAGGCATAGAAGGGACATACCTAAAAATGATACAAGCCATATATGACAGACCCATAGCCAACATCATACTGAATGGGGAAAGATTGAAATCATTCCCACTTAGAACTGGAACCAGACAAGGCTGCCCACTATCTCCACTTCTGTTCAACATAGTGCTGGAAGTCTTGGCTATAGCAATCAGACAGGAAAATGGAATCAAAGGTATCCAAATAGGGGCAGAAGAGATCAAACTTTCACTGTTTGCTGATGATATGATATTGTATCTAGAAAACCCCAAGGATTCAACCAAGAAACTCCTGGAACTGATCAATGAATTTAGTAAAGTCTCAGGATACAAAATTAATACACAGAAATCAGAGGCATTCATATATGCCAACAACAATCTAATTGAGAACCAAATCAAAGACTCAATTCCCTTCACAATAGCAACAAAGAAATTAAAGTACCTAGGAATATATTTAACCAAAGAGGTAAAAGACCTCTACAGGGAGAACTATGAAACACTGAGGAAGGAAATAGCAGAGGATGTAAACAGATGGAAATCCATACCATGCTCGTGGATCGGCAGACTCAATATCATCAAAATGTCTATACTACCCAAACTGATCTACAGATTCAATGCAATACCTATTAAAATCCCATCAGCATTCTTCACAGATATAGAAAAAATAATTTTACGCTTCGTATGGAACCAAAGAAGACCCCGAATATCAAGAGCAATTCTAGGCAACAAAAACAAAATGGGAGGCATTAATATGCCAGATATGAAAGTATACTACAAAGCTGTAGTAATTAAAACAATATGGTATTGGCACAAAAACAGAAATATTGACCAGTGGAACAGATGTGAGAATCCTGATATAAAACCATCCTCATATAGCCATCTCATCTTTGACAAAGCAGACAAAAACATACGCTGGGGAAAAGAATCCCTCTTCAATAAATGGTGCTGGGAAAACTGGATAGCCACCTGTAGAAGGCTAAAACAGGACCCACACCTTTCACCTCTCACAAAAACCAACTCACGCTGGATAACAGACTTAAACCTAAGATATGAAACTATTAGAATTCTAGAGGAAAAAGTTGGAAACACTCTCCTAGACATCGGCCTGGGCAAAGAGTTTATGAAGAAGTCCCCAAAGGCAGTCACAGCAGCAACAAAAATAAATAAATGGGACATGATCAAACTACAAAGCTTCTGCACAGCCAAAGAAATAGTCATGAAAGTAAACAGACAACCTACAGAATGGGAGAAAATTTTTGCATCCTATGCATCCGATAAGGGACTGATAACTAGAATATACTTAGAACTCACGAAAATTAGGAAGAAAAAATCAAATAACCCCATTAAAAAGTGGGCAAAGGACTTGAACAGAAATTTTTCTAAAGAAGACAGAAGAATGGCCAACAAACATATGAAGAAATGCTCAACATCTCTAATCATCAGGGAAATGCAAATCAAAACCACAATGAGATATCACTTAACCCCAGTGAGAATGGCCTTTATCAAAAAATCTCCAAACAATAAATGCTGGTGTGGTTGTGGAGAGAGAGGAACACTCCTACACTGCTGGTGGGACTGCAAACTAGTTCAACCTCTGTGGAAAGCAATATGGAGATACCTTAAAGCGATACAAGTGAATCTACCATTTGATCCAGCAATCCCATTGCTGGGCATCTACCCAAATGATCCAGTGACACTCTACAAAAAAGACACCTGCACTCGAATGTTTATAGCAGCACAATTCATAATTGCAAGGCTGTGGAAACAGCCCAAGTGCCCATCAATCAAAGAATGGATTAATAAAATATGGTATATGTACACCATGGAGTACTATTCAGCTCTAAGAAACAATGGTGATATAGCACACCTTATATTTTCCTGGTTAGAGCTGGAACCCATACTACTAAGTGAAGTATCCCAAGAATGGAAAAACAAGCACCAGATATATTCTCCAGCAAACTGGTATTAACTGAGTAGCACCTAAGTGGACACATAGGTGCTACAGTAATAGGGTATTGGGCAGGTGGGAGGGGGGAGGGGGGCGGGTATATACATACATAGTGAGTGAGATGTGCACCATCTGGGGGATGGTCATGATGGAGACTCAGACTTTTGGGGGGAGGGGGGGAAATGGGCATTTATTGAATCCTTAAAATCTGTACCCCCATAATATACCAAAATAAAAAAAATAATGAAAAAAAAAAAAAAGACACATTTCTAAGACTGCAGGACCAAGATTTTAGGTAGGCAGGAGCGGGAATGAACTGCCTACTCACTCTTCCAGTTTTGGTCCTCATGTCTTCTAAACTGTGTCTTGCAGAACCTTACTGCTCACTCTACTTCTGCCTCACCCTTACTGTGATCAGGAGATGCTCTTGTCATCCACACAATATCCAAATACGGATTTGTGTTCTTAAGATCACCTTGTATAAGGAGGTATTAGATCACTTTCTACCTTTCTTACCTTAACAATGGGAGAAGTTAAGTCTTGGCCTGGAATCCCTTAACCTTGCCACCAATGCCCTCACCTCAAGGTCCCAGAGTGTAGAGCTCATATATTTCACCCTGTACATGGTAGGATGCACATGGAAGAGACATGATTCATTGATCATGATTTCTTTCTTTTGAATAATAAAACATATACATGGGAGTTTCTCCAAGAAACACATTTTATTGTAAGAACACAAAGACCTTACAAAATCCAAGACCAAATCAGAAAACACATTTCTTAGGCAAAAAAAGGAAAATTAGTCAGCATAATTTAATAGGTGGTCTGTAAAATACATTCTCTGCCAAGAAAAACTGCATTAAGGAGACATAGCAGACAATAAGTCATGGTGCCTGACCCAGTGACAAAGAAAAAAGGGAAATGAAAGTTTACACCTCCCTGTTGAGAAAAGAAAACTAACCTTTCCCTTTTTTAGAGCATTTCCCTTAGAAAACTGACAACTGTGAAGTTCTCCAGGTACCTCTATAAAATGTCATAAACATTTTGAAAAATCAAATATGCCTCTGCCAATTTTACAATCAGGAATGGACGAGGACCTGACAGTAACATATTTGGACTGCGTGAGAGCTCGGTACACAGAGGACACCTTAAGCAGCTGAACCCAGAAACTCATCAGGGTGGGACTGCAAAACAGGCAAATGCACAGCACAGGCAGCACCGAAGGCTCCCTATAGATCCAGGAGAAGCCCCTCCTACGTCTGTGGCCATTTTTCACGCATCTAGGGCAGTGCACAGAGGAGGGGACACAGCCAAGATGTCAACAACACCCAAACACCCAATGACTGGGAAAGGGAAAATAAAGAGCTGCCCCCATCATAAAACTACCAACTTCCCAAGGCAAATATTTTCCCCTATCACCTCCATGAAGGTACACTGTTGTCTTTTGTCCCCAAGCTATGCCGAACAACACGAGCTGCAAGGTAGGGTAAGGGGCATAGGAGGCGGGTGCCTCCTTGAACGCTATGGCCCATCACGATATTCTCCCCCAACTCCCATGTCCTCCAAACTCTCTATATTCTCCTCATGCCAAGGAGACTCCTGACATTCCTTCTAGGACCCTGGAATATCCTGAAATAGGGAGACCACGGAGGCTTTCCCTCCTCACATTGTACCTCCCTGCTGTCCTTTAACAGCGTCAGTGGCTGTAGTACTACACAAGATGCATGAATCCCTCACTGAGGTGTCTAGGACAGTCTTGAGGGTTCAGGCAACTTCTCGTGCCTATGTAAACACCCCTCTGAGAAGAGCAAAGTGACTGATGGGTTAGACCACAAATTGGTGACAGTTTACATCAGAAGACTTGGAAAAGTGGCAACTTTAGCTGACAGGGATGTGCCCCTTTCAGCATGACCAATAAGACAGGTTAAGCTGCCTTTCTGGACACCTAACATAACTCGGAAGTTTCCTGGACACCAGGCTCAAGGGGAGACATGCCAGAGTATCCCAACGTCACCAGCTTCATATACTGTTCAGTGGCGGAACCCATGTGAATTTTCTTTCCCACCAATGTGCAGAGTATGATCAACGGAAGAGTGTAGGAAGCTAATAGAGAAATGCTTGGCCAAAACGCCAATTTCATTCCCACTCTCTGAAAAAGGAGTGCTAACGACCCTTGGGCCACCCTTGGGGTGCATATTGCAACCCCTTGTGTTCCGCACATTAGCGTAGGAGGACACAGCCTGACCACTGGCCCTCACCTGTGTCTCCACTAGATTTAAAATTCTACTTGCTACAGATACTGCCGGTGAAGCCGAGTTGTTCCTGTAGGAATTTACACAAGTCTTTGGAGCCACTGGAGTGGGAAGGTGGAAAGAGAGGTCAAGTAAATTCCAAGGAACTACCGGCAACAGCAGTTCATTTTCATAAGTGTCTGCTAGTGAACACAGCCCAGTATTAGCAAGAAAGACTCAGAAGCAAGGTCCACTTTCATCGGTCTCTGCTGGTGAACACAGCTCACTATCAGCATGAAAGACTCAGTGGTGAGGCCATCCAAGGGAGAAATGTACAGGTGCCTCTCAGAAGACTCCAACAGATTAATCTATGATGATACCATATAATAACACGTTTCTCCAAGCCCTTTGCCATAGGCTAAGGAAGTGTACCTAATGAGGAGAAATTGCTAAACACTCACTAACAGGGAAGTTCAGAATTCACATTCATAATGGACAGCCGAATTCCGCCCCCTTAATAAAGTCTCATCTTTGCCCAAGAGCCAGACTTTCCCAAGTCACACTCAACAATACCCTCTGGTGCAGTGCCAGGCATGGGGAATGGGCCTGAGACACTCCCTTGAAAACACAAAGCCTCTGAGAACATCCCCACCAGAGTCCCTGAACCTCCACCTCTCCCAGCAGCTCTGCCCACGGCCACTGTTCCCAGCCCTTTCCCACCTAGAGTCAATAGGCCCCTGATGGAGCAACCATATGCAAGGTGTCATTCCATCTTTCCTGATCACAGAAGTCTCTACCCCTGTCTCACCCTCGAACCACGATACTTCTTCCCATCAAATCACAGATCATCAAAGTGGCTGTGGATCCAGCCATTAAATCTATTAGTTGAAGGTGTATTGCCCTGGCTTTTGAGGACCATTGTCATCAGCACATATTTCTACTGCTACAAAAACACCCAGTGTGACCTCTGGATATCCAAATGGAGCAGAATGGATAGGAGATGGAGATTGGGGTAATTATTACATTTTTAAGCACCAAAAACATTCTTAAGGGTTCTCACAGCTTGTGATTAACACCACGGGAGAACCATCTGAAACTGGATCTTATTCCTCCTCCTAAAGGATCCTGCCTTTGTTACCATGGCAAGCTTCCATAATCATTAATGTACTCTGTAAAATGGGAATAACAGTACATTTAACTCATGGTTTTTAGAGGATGAGGTGAGATCCAAATGAACTGAGCACAGTGATGGTTCTAGTGACCTTTCCATCAGTGATAGCCCTCAATATTTTTTTGGATTCATAACCACTACCATCAACATCATTGTCACAACCATCACCATCATTTCCAGTAGCCCAAGGTGCTTGTCAAAACGACCAGTGCTGTCCCAGTTACATGACTGGACATGCCAAACAGGGAACCAGTCCTACAGGAAATACAATCAGTTGCATTGTTCTCGATGCCTAATGCCTACACCTGTGCCTGTGCCTTATTTTCAAGCCTAGAAACTTAGGCACCAGGAAGCCAAGAGGTGGTATTTGAGGTGGGAGATCCAGGCCTTCAATTCTCAGGGCTCACATTGTGCCTGTAAGGTAACAAACAGTATGAAAGCCTTTTTCAATTTTCTCGGTGCGAAACCAGAAATTTACTTCATAAACAGTCCTGACAAGGGTAAGAACCTACAAAACAGGCAATGTCAGGGAAAATCCTCACTGCAAATCATACAAAATAGTTACAGTGAGTGTACATCAACAAATAGGGATTTAAGTGGATTAAATTTCATTATATTCTCCTGAAATCGCTCATCTTTGTACATGACTACATAGCAACTGTGTAATCTGAAAAGTCATTTCACAACCAGATGAAAAGTGAGCACATCAGCCCTTATGTATGTTGTACCATTTCATCAATTAGTAGCAAAATCAACTATCTCTCTCTAATTAAATAATCTACAGAGTTTCAGTCAAAGGCCTTGCCTTGTATTGGCCAATATAATCCACCCTCTTCCTAGCACTCATATAAGAAACAGGCATGAGAAAGCACTTTAAGGCAAATTGGAGTGTGATGTGAAAGACTGCACACTAAGAATTTACAGGACATTACCATTATGACTAGTGAGTAGACATTCAATGACTACATACCAGAAAAAACTAAGTGACAAGGCTGGCCTAGGAAGGAACTCCTGGGAAAGGTCCAAGGAACCAAGTCTCAACTTAAATACTGTGGAAGTTCACCTTCTCTTTAATCGAAGGCTTGGAACCATGGGACTGCCAGCAATTACGGAGACGCCCTTTTGGCATCCTCTACCTTGAGTAGAGGTAGCTACTTCCATGCTATTACTTCGTGTGACTATGCACCAAGGCACTCATTTCAGTCTTCCCCGAAGTCTTTCCCACTCACAAAAAACAAGAAGACCAAAGATGGCGGTGACATTGCAGAGGCAGACGGTACAACATGTTCAAGTGTAACAGGGAGGAAGCATCACAGTTACCTCAAGTTTCACAAGGGCTTTTGACTAAGAAATAAGCCATCCTTACATGGGTTAGGGTAAAGTTTTTCCATGGATCTCAGGCATCAATTTTACATTGGGCAGAAAATAAAAATGACTCTCATCTTCCAAGGATTAAAATAAGTTAACCAATGACAGTGACAAATCAAAGGGTTATGAATGACAACGTACTGAGTAAAAGATAGACACTTTAGGATCTTTTCCCAAACAAATGTGGAATTTGACCTAAGGTGAGCGAACTTCAGGTTGTGTGATGCCACCTTCTCCACGAAACATGTGCCAATAGAAAACTACAGGACCCACAAGGACCCATTCAGACTAAAGCTTGAAAGTCACCATAGGAACATGTTAGGATAGTGCATACTTCCAATTAGCACGTTAATTCCCTCTGTCACATCGTCAAATGTCTTTACCCACATTGCAATGAATAAATCACCACACACAAAAGAAATGACTTTACATAGGCCAAGAAAGAGAGAGACCTCGCTGGCACTGCCAGGTAGCAGGCCCCCTCCAGCCTGCACCATTGACAAATGGTAAACAGTCCTGATGAGTACTGAGGCCTGAGTCCTGGCAGCCTCCATGCGCAGTGTCTGAGTTGGCCAGAACAGAATGTTGCTCAGGAGAAGGAAAAGCCTGAAGTCCTGGGTTGCCTCTTGCTTCACAGCATGGTTAATGAGGTCAGGTTTCCATAGAGATTCCGCAGACACGCCTGAGGAAGCTTGCTGGCCCTGGGAAAGAGCACAAACATTTAAATGATATTATAGCAAACTCTAAGGAGCTTGTACAGGGGTAGGGGAGCAGTGGTAGGGAGGGGGTGAAACTGAGTGCCCTGATGTTCTTCTCCAACATGTGGAGTCAGGAAATGGGATACTAGTTCCTTGGGCAACTCTTTTGGACTCAGGTATTGAAGACTGTGAATGAGACATGAGGTGTGCTCCCACCAACGTCCGCAAAGCAAAGAAATAGCCAGGAAGCAAGAAAGGGTAAAGATTTGAAGGCGCACTGACTTATACAATACTTTGATTTTTACCTTCTGTCTCCAAGTCGCCTCCGAAATAAATGCCCTCCCCTCCATGGTGGAGGCAGACAGACAGACTACCATTCTCCACCAGACACTTGGCCCACAGGTCCCAAGCCTCCCCTTTTGCATAGATAACCATGGCTTTGTAATACCTTCAGATCCATTTTTGAAACAGAAATAAAAAGGCATCTGAGCAGCATGCCACATTCCCTCCATTCCTAGAGTTGACTTTTGACCATCCATTCGAGTTCATCCTGCTATTGCCTGCAAAAGATTCCAAATAGGATCCAAACATTAAAAATTTGAAGATAAAATGCCAAGATCAGGTTTTTTTGAAACCATAGCATTCAAATAAATTCAAGCTGGCTGTAATGGGACACTGAAAATAAGCAAAGGAACACCACTAATGCCTGGGAAAAGATGTTAGTCTCTAGCAGGGTCTCAATCATGAAGTTAATAAGCAGCACCCATGGACAGACCTTAACACTGATGGCAGTTCCTAGCTTTCAGTCCCAGGACATTGGCTTCAACACCTTCCTAAATGATGGTACAGGTGAGACCAGATTGGTGATGCCCTCTGCCCAATACCTGTCACCTCACACAAGAGATGGTTGTTCTTACCTGGCTGGATGCTCTGGACAGTTAGTTCCAGTTCCACACTAGTCATGGTACAAGCTCCCATGCTGACCAGTCCCAGACTTTTCCACCACAGGTCCTGAAGGAGATGGCAATTGTACAGATCTGCAAGACTAGCACCACTGGGGGCACACACATGGGAACTCATAACGTAGGTAGGGTGCTGGACGGGGCGTCCTATTACCCTTATGAGGAAGAGCTGCTGAAAGTACCTAGTGGGGACTGAGTACACAATTATTCAGCCCATGTCAGGTAGGCCAAATTCACGAAAGGCAACGTAACACAGAGATTGCAGCAACTGTGCCACAACACCAGATAAGACTGTGTTTCAGAGGCTCCACTGCTCCGTTCAAAGGGAACCACAGGTCATGGGGTAATCAGTCAATAGAAGTAGCTCATTCCACCCAATTCTTTTCCTCCCCAGGCTAGGTCTTGACCATTCATTTCTCTTTACCTTGTGGGCATATAAAAAATACATGAATCAGGCCAGGCGCTGTGGCTCACGCCTGTAATCCTAGCTCTTGGGAGGCCGAGGCGGGCGGATTGCTCAAGGTCAGGAGTTCAAAACCAGCCTGAGCAAGAGCGAGACCCCGTCTCTACTATAAATAGACAGAAATTAATTGGCCAACTGATATATATATAAAAAAATTAGCCGGGCATGGTGGCGCATGCCTGTAGTCCCAGCTACTCGGGAGGCTGAGGCAGGAGGATCGCTTGAGCCCAGGAGTTTGAGGTTGCTGTGAGCTAGGCTGACGCCACGGCACTCACTCTATCCTGGAAAACAAAGCGAGACTCTGTCTCAAAAAAAAAAAAAAAAAACAAACCAAAAAAAAAATACATGAATCATTTTTATTTCTATGAAAGAACACCTGGAAACGATACCAATGCTACATTTAAAGAAAAACAGTATATTAAATACACCATTGTGCTTCAGAAGCAAAACTGTCAATGTCACCTCCAACTGCCATTTACTCCCAGATTACTGAAAGCACTCAATCTGTGACTTTCTTCATTCATAAATGGGAAATTCCCCATTATGTTTAAAGGAAACTTATGCAAAAGCCTCAGGACGGAATTGGATTAAATAACATGATATTGAGCAGGCAATTCATGTGGGAAATGAAATTCTCAACAATGTGCAGAGGAGACAGGCGACCAGTACTTCCGGGCATTCACTGCCATAAAACAAGTGGCAGCTTAGTACATATGTGAGGTTTGATCTAGAAAATGCCACAAAGCTTGCTTCATTTGGGTACATTGATGAAATAAGATAACACAAGGACTAAAATTTCAACCAATCCGGTGATATTAAAACAATTTGATGGTGAAATCAACTCAAACTTCCGGTAGCCGGCAACGTGAAGCCGGAAGTGTCGTAAAGCAAGACGCACAAAACCCATGAAAACATTATTTTTCTTATTTGTGCATTTAAAAGAACGAAAATGTGTTTACCCATGCTTCGGACGAGGGTCAGGACTGCAGTTAATTTAATACAATGCTAAAAAACACATTTATCCAAAGTAAAACCCAATCCTATAAAACCGCCATGAACGATGGTTAAGGGCATTCACTGTCGTAAAATATCAAGCACGGGGCCCATTGATGACGTTCTGCAGTTACCAATCCACCCGGGCCCACAACATTTTTTTTAAAGTACTTTTATTGATCCGCTGAGAAGGGTACAAGAACAGAAAAAAAGTACATTTGTAGAGAGATAACAACACTACAATATTTCTAATTATATCACGGAAGATATTACCATAGAAAACACAAGGCAATCAATCATTCAGACATTAATTTACTCTCTATCAACACAAAACCTTCTAAAGCCCCTTACGAAGAGCCCTGGGACCAAAAGTCAATTGAATGAGACAAGAGGAGGAACAGGTAAAATTAAATGCAAAACCAGGCCCAATTTATCTGAAAAAAAGTGGCTGATTGGCAGCCATATCACGTGATTTAAAACGTCACCTGCTTAGCCAGATGAATCACTTCACAATATGCACACTGAAAATACCCTCATTTGAGAAATATTTATGAAACAAAGCCAAAAGAAATTTAACCAAATTTATATGATTGCAATGTCATGAAAAAAACGCAAGTCAGTATACCAGAAAGTAAAACAAGATATAGGATCCCTGTGGGCTTCATTCCCTTCAGGGACTTAAAGGTATAAGCTTTTTCCAACCCGAGTGCTCTTTTCCATATTCTTAAAGTGTCAAACCACCAAGCATTTTAAGGAGTGCTTTTGGCTAAACACAGTGATATTAAATACAGACGTGCATTATACAAAAGTGCAAAACAGAGTTCAAGGACCACGGCCAGGCGATTCCCTGGGTTTAGTGAACAAGCTGGAAGTCCATTGCCCCATTTCACATAGAAATATTCAAAACGGTTTTTTTCTCTTGTGAACACAACATATGAAGGAGATGAATTCTGAACTTGAACCATAACAGACTACATTAAACATATAATTATGTTAAATGAGAGACTAAACTGGCCACAAAGACAGCTAACTGGAATGGCTGTCATAACCTCACCTCAGGAGGTAACTTCCACCCTTGTCACCTCTAAAGCAACAGAAATATGAAAACCGAATGGCGAAAGGTGGCAAAATAAACACTTTAAGGAAATAAGTGTTGATAATATCTATCCAAGAACAGTATAAAATAAAGGCAAACTCAGGAGCCAGGGACCAACAGCCACCTTTCGCGATGCGGCTGAGAGCTGCTCGTGGATCACATCAGCGTTTCATCATTTTTAAATTCAAAACACAACAAAACCTTAGGATCCAGAGGGAGCAGGGGTGCCCATGACCAACATTTAAACAAACAAAATGATCGGAAACACTCATCACGTTGTTCCATCAAGCACAACACTGGGCCGGACGTGACTAGGGAGCTTCCCTGTCAACAACCCATTGGCCCATCACACACATCCCTTAAAGATGTCACAACACTTCACAAACCCGATTCGATCAAGATCACCACAAAACTCCGTAATTAAGAATTAAAACCAAGTAAACTTACATTTTCTGATCCCGGAAGGCGGGTGCCGCCATATTCCCACATATCCTCGGGAAACTGTCCACGGAAGCCGCACAGGACAATCTAGACTTTAACAGTGTCTACCTGGTCACGTGGTACGGATGCCTGGACACCCAGTCTTAGGCCCCGCCTACAAACAACGTCATTGGAGGGTCTGAAGTGATTGACAAGGAACCCAACATTGAGCTCCAGGTTTACAAGGGGAAACTCAACTAATACCTAAAGGCCCAGCTGAATAACTCAGGCCTTTGTCATACTGTAGCTTATATAACTGTGCTCATCTCTCCATATCCAGGTCTACTACCCAGGCCTCTATATATACCATATCCCCTGTTTCCTGGCATTTCTGATTTTGGAAATGTGGCTCACCCAGTTTGTCTAGGCCCACCTCAATTTCCCTCTCCTCCAGGAAGCCTTTCATGCTTTTACTCTTTCCACTCCCAGGTAGATGGGAGTTGTTCTTTGCCTTTAAGTGGGCACATAGAGATATATAAAGGGTAGGAGGAAGAAGAATTATATGGTCCTTGGGATCTGAAAGCAGTGGGATGAGCAAGATGTCAGGGACCCAAGGTTTGGTTTTGCGATTTTATCAATGCCTTTGAGGTTTCCATAATTGTGCTATGGCTAGGGGAAGCCATCCACAGGTAAATCATAGCAGCCTCCCAGGATTAATCACAACACTGAACGCAAACAACTCTTCTGGATTTGATGCCTTTCCCTGTCTTTCTCTCTCTCAATATTTTGTCCCACCCTTCCAGCTTCAGGCATAAGCTGTCTCTCCTCTGAAAAACATGACTGACTTCATGTTTCCATGCACAGACACTAGAAGATGGATTTCTTCTGTTGTAGGATGAATGATTAAGTGGTTCCAGATCTCATTTGTCAAGGTCACTGGCTTCATGAGTACTGGAGGTAGGACTGGACCCTGCCCCTTTTGAAGAGGCCATCTGCTGAGCTGCTCTCAATATGTGAGTCAGTATATACAGAAAAGTCCAACTCTGACCAAGGGTTGCCTGAATTTCAATGTTGAATTCATCTGTGCCCAAGGTGGAAGGTGAAACACAGAGTTACTTGGCCATGTTAGCGGACTTTGAGTGGCTTGGGCAGCACCACCGGGAATGGCACTCTAACGACATAACTGTCCCATCTGCAGAAAAGATTATTTTGAGTGGGAAAGGTGAAGCTGCACGGCGTGCCTATGCAATATTTCATGATGTTGCCCTACCCAGCCTGGACTCTAACAAGCAACACTAGCTGGGAAAGATGGACTCATTGTCCTCCAAGCACACGTCTGAAAAAACAGAAGAATCAGATTGGTTAAAATCACTTCCCAACTATGCTTTAGGATAGTGAGACAATACGAACAGTTAGCTCGATTGTTGTGTATTGCCACTTACATCGGGGTAATGATCAGCTGTCTGTCTCTGGTGTCAACCTTCCTAAACCATTGTTTTGAAGTGAGTAGAGGCTGGTGTAGTGGGAGGAATGAGGAGAGATGTTGTTGAAAGGCTAGAAAATTCCAGTGTGACAGAGATCATCTGTTTTTGAGATCTTCCCCACAAAAAAGTAGTATGTGAAGTAAAGGATATTTCAATTTACATGCATTAATCATTCTACAACATTTAATACATCAAATCATCACATTTTTCCCATATCATTATATACAATTATTATATCTGACTTTTTTTCTTTTTTCATAAAAGGAGAGAAACAGTTTCCCTTAGAGGTAACTTATCCTCTACAGTCTTGCTGCTCCTTTAGAAGCTCAGAGAATGTTTATTAGTGAGCTTTCCAGACATAGGGTTGGGGATAAACTCTGGCAAAGATCCGGAGGGGCAGAGAGTGGTTCTACACTTTCTCCAGCAATCAGTGAAGGGATGAATCTGGGAACTTAAGCAGCATGGGATGTGGAGTGAAGGAAGAACCAGGCTGTTGGTGTGAATCCCACGCTCAGGAATTCCTACCTCATTGCTGACCTGTTGCTGAGGCTTTTCCCTCTGGCTGCACTCTGCAGCTGGAAACATGGCTGGCCTCTCCTGATGCCAGGACACTGCCCAGGTCCTGTCTCTCAGTCCACTTGTGTCTCCACAGTCTGTGCTCATAGGTCACTCTGCTCCCATCCATACTTCATCTCATGCTCATAGGCTGTCCTGAAATAATTATCTATGACTTCTTATCCACCTTGCACCACAGAGAGTGGTTAAGTGTATGGGTTCCACCTAGGCTGCTTGCTTTCTTGTCACAGCTCTTCCTCCTACCACCTGTGTATCTTTCAGGGTTGTTTTTCTTCTCTGTTTCCTTGTCAGTATAATGATGGTACAGTCTCTCAGTCTGTTCAGGATGTTTTAAAAAAATATCTTCCACTGGGTAATTCAGAAAAGACAGGAGTTTATTGCTAACAGTTCTGGAGGCTGCAGTTCTCGAAGTGCAAGAGGCACCAGCAGGTTTGGTGTCTAACGAGGGCCTCTTCCTTCTCCTTGTCAGCCTCTGTGTGTCCTCACATATTGTAAGGGGAAAGAAGGCTCCCACAGCCTCTTTTATAAGGCAGGCCACTAGTCCCGTTCATGAGGGCAGAGCCTCGTCACCTAATCACCTCCCAAAGACCCTACCTATAATGCCTTCACTGTGGGGACTAACTTGCATCATAAAACTTGTGGAGGTACACCAACATTGAAATCACTGTAGAGACCAATAAGGATTATGTAATTGGACTGCCTTGGCATTCAGCAACCGGAATAAATCCTGGAAGATATTAACCTTTCCTGAAAAGTTAGCTATGATTGTTTTTGTAACATTTTGCTGCATGTCTCTGGTCAAATATCATCTCCTTCCTTGAGCTGTTCTGTGCTGGTCCAGTCTGTATTAGTCTCCTTTTTCTAATTCCTTTTAGTCGAAACATTCATAACACACAACCCACCTCCTACAACTTTGCCAGTAGTTTTCATGTCAACTTTGTCACTTTCATCTGTGCTAATATCTCTGTATTAATCAACATGTTAAGTCTGATCCTAATTCTTCATGTATGCATCTCATATCCTAAGTTTACTACAAGTTTCCTTCTGGACACTGTTATGGTTGGGATATTTGTCTCCTCCAATACTCATGTTGGAATTTAGCCCCGAAAGGTGCAGTATTGAGGCAATATTTAAGTTCTGTTGGATCATGTGGCCCAGCCCTCATGAGTGGGTCGATCCCCTCATGAAAGGGGAACTGGTGGCTTCATATAAAGTAAAAGGGAGCCTGCACTAGCACATGGCATGCTCAGCCCACTGCATGTGTTGTACTCTGTGCTGCCTTCAGAATCTGCTGAGAGTACTGAACAGGAAAGAACTCTCAGCAGATGCAGCCCCTTAACCTCGGACTTCCCAATCTCCACAACTGCAAGGAAGAAATTTCTTTTCTTTCTACATTACCCAGTTTCAGGGGCTCTGTTATGAGCAACAGAAAAGAGACTCATACTGGCTCCTCAGCAGCTTATTCCTTTCTGATATAATTTAGCTCAATGCAGACCACTTTTCCTCTGGTGATTCCATATGTACATAAGCAGATACTGAAATAGAAGCTTTCTTTGGGCCATCACAAGAAATATCGTCCCCTGAGGAATTCACAAGGAACCTGTTCACTCATTGGTTTTGCTAGATCATGCAGAATGTGGGTGGGCCCTTGTAGCACAGTTAGTCCTCCTGTACCCAAGCGAATAGGGTGTGTGTCGGAGTTTATGTATCCCTCCCCCATGTTTCTTGCAGTCAGTGAGCGCCCAAGTTGTAGAGTTTTTCAACGCTCACAAGCTCAAAAGCTGCTGCCACCGGGGAACTGGGAGCTTCACAAGGATGAAGGACGAAGCGTCTGGTTCCTTCAGGTCACTTCCCCTCAACACAGACCTGAGCCGAGACAGCAGGTGCCATATTGCTTTTCCACTCACCATACAATTTAACCCTTCCCAGGGGGCCTCAGCCCCTCAGTTTTTGTCTCTCTGGTTCTCACATAAAAATTTCCCAACTCCAGCCCAGCTTGCGGAAACCGAAGGGTACCTGAGTGACTCCATAATCTGCACATTCTGGGTGGGCTGCCTTAAGGAGAGAGTGACAGAGATGACCAAGTGCTAGCTTTCTTCTACTCAGACCCTTTTCCTCCCCTTCCACTGCCCCAGTGGTTGCTGCTGAGAGACAAGTGAACCAGGGCTCACTGGAACTGTTTCTCCTCTCTGTTGGTGCAACCACCACACCAGGCCTTCCACAGAGAGTGGGGCTCAAACCTTCCCAGACTCCCCTTCCCATCCCCTACTGTTGCGGCCCAACCAGGTTCATTGCCTGCTTTCCAAGAATAAGCCAATATACTGAGTCGGCAGGTTTTATGGCAGAGAAAGGGTCTTTACTCTAAATAGCACTAAGTGGGTAGATGGGAGAAATCTCAAATCCGCCTCCCCAAGATTTTGGGAGACAGGGATTTTAACAAAAGTTTGGCAGGAAAAAGATTAGGCAAATAGGTTCGTTAATTGAGGCAAAATCATAGGGATGTAGAAATCATCCTCTTGTGTTTTTTAGCCCCTGGAGCCACAATTCCAGGTGAGTCAGTTTCTTTGTATGGGCTGCAGGTCCTGGTGGGTCAGTCAATCAACTGGAATATGGGGCTTGGAAGATATCTTAAATACTATCCTTAGGTTTCGAAGTGCTGCATGGGTCCAGATTGGCAATTATAGAGGTGCAAACAGAGGGACAGTAACTAATTTTTATCATTATTTTTGGCGAGGCATTTACCACAGTTCTTGGCTTGTACCCCATATTGACCTGCGGTTTCACTACCTGTAGCTACCGAGAGAGACAACAGAGCCATCACGCCTGGGCTTCCCCAAGGAATGGGGCTCAGACCTTCCCTCTAGAGGTCCTGCAGCAGACTGAGGGGTGCTCAGACTGTGAGCTCCCTGCCCGCTGGCCCTCCTTGGTGCCAGTTGCTCAGCAACAGCATCACTGTGGTGTATGTCCCGAGGCAGAGGGGCATCAAACCTACCGGGGGACCCTGTGGGCAGCTTGAGACCAGCACGCTGTTCCCTGGCATGGTCAGGGATTGATCTTTGGGGACCTGGTACAGGCCCACAGCCCAGATACCATTCCGAGGTCTCAATCACATTGCTCAGGGGAAAGGAAGAGAGATTTGTGATTGGGTGAGGCCACTACAGCCCTTCCCTGTGGCTTAGCCTGAAAGCTGGGAGCAGACCTTTGGTCCCAGCTGAAACAGATACTCGCCAGCTTTTGTAGAGCCTGAGGGCAAGCTCTCCCAACCCAGCCTGCCCAGCCACACTCCCCTACACACCTCTGCTGTGGCAGAGAATAAGGACTCAGCTGAAGTTCCAGTCCAGTGTCCCACCTGGAAGCACCTGGGGCAATCCAATGCTTCTCCAGGGGGAATAGAGCTGGTCACAGGTTCTAAACACTACACTGCAGGTTGTTCCTTCTCGCAAGGGCCGCCTACTGGCAGGGAGGTCAATTTGCACAGGCCTTACAGCATTTACTGACTCAACGCATAGAGTGTGGTTGGTTCTCACCCAAAGAACCACCCACTGTCTCAGAGATTAAACTGGGTGTTCCATTGTCTAATAAAAAGAAAATGTAAAAATAAGAAGCAAGAATTACTCCCGATGAGAAGGAATCACTGAAAGATATCCAGATAAATAAAAAATCATTGTGGAAAGTCATTCCCCAAAGAAGAGAATAACTCCATACCAATTGATGTTCACATCAGTGGACATTAGATTGAATACAGCTCCAATCTCAAGTACAGACTTTATTCCTAGATGTTGACTGCTGGCTATTTATGAGTTCCTGTTCTAAGTTTTGGCTCACATTTCATATACAGACAGCAGACAGTGGCAGATTGACAACAAAGGCCACAGCAATTCCTCCCATCCCTGGAGGCCAGGTCATTTGCACTGTGACCTTGCCACTCCTTCCTTCAAGAGGTGGGGTCTGTTTCCCATCCCCATAAATCTTGGCTGGCCTTTGATTTCTTTTGACTTATGATGCAGGAGACATCGTTGGAGATCTGAGCCTATTCAAGAAGTCTCTGAGGCTTTCACTTTTGTTCTTTTTAAACCCAGGTCAAGAAGGCTGGGAGCCTAAATTTCCTGGGAGCATGAAAATCATAGGGGCCCCTGAGCCATATAGCAACCAGAGTTCAAGGTGAGGCAAGACGGGATTTTTTTTTTCTTTTTGTTTTTCACAAAGCAACCCTGCCTGGGAAACACTGACTTGTACGTGACTCTCACAAACTTGCCCAATGGCTCCGAACTCTGGCACTCTAGGGTCCTGCATTGCTGGCAGCTGGGCAGTGACTCTGAGTTTTCCAGGAGGGCAGAGAAAACCTTGAAGCCCATGTTCATACACGCGGTCCACAAGCCTCCTTCGGGGCAGCAGGTCGTGGGGGTGGGTCTGTGCCCTCTCCAACACATCTGCCAGGCTGCCTATTGCCATTCTCTGGATTCTTGCTCCCTGGAAAAGCTGTCTTGCCTGTCCACGCTCACCATGACTCTGTTTTACAAAGGCATCATGAGTAGACAGGGCTGAGAGGGAGGAAAGAATACACATGGTGGTTTCCCCAGGCCCTGCTCTCCCTGAACTGCGCCATGGAACTCACATCCTACCAGAGGCAGCCCTGTCCATTTTGGCCCATGAGACCCCATCTGCTCTATCTTGTGGCTGGCCTCAGTGTCACATCCCACTCATCCTTCACGGTCTGCTACCAATGGTCCAGGTACACAGATTTCTACATGTTACGGTGTCATTCAGATGGCATGAAGAAGACATGTCTCAAATGAAAGGGTGAGGACAAATGAATGCACTGGGGCTGTGTTTTCTCTCCTCATACAACTACTTTCATTGCTGTTGCTATCAAGCTGCACTGCCGGTAAATTGGTTCAACCAAATAGGGACCTGTTTGGCACTATCTACTAAAGCTAAATGTAAGCATCCTCTGTGATACAACAATTGTAATTCCAATTTCTTCACCAACAGAAATATATTCAGCAAAAGATACACATATGCAAGAAGTGACCATCATGGAGCAAGGGAAGAAAGAGACAGATGAGTTTGCGGCTTTTGGAATAATCCAGGAGAACTGTAAAGGTGGTTTGGACAGGTGTCATAAGAGTGGAGGAGGAGGAAAGTGGTCTGATTCTGGTTGTGTGTTGAAGGTACAGCTGAATACTTGCTGATGCAGATAATGTGGGGCATGAAACAAACAGGATTCAAGGATGACAGCAAGGATGGAAAGAGTTTTTGTTTTCCAAGAGGAGGGGGACAGAAGAAGAGCAGATTTGGGAGATTAAAAGATCAAAGTCTGAATAAATAAATCCTTCACGATTACTTAATCATTTTATTAATTTAATAAAGCAGAGCTGGGCTCAGTGGCTCATACCTCGAATCACAGCAATTTAGGAGGCCAAGGCGGGAGGATCTCTTGAGGCTGGCAGTTCAAGATTAGCCTGGGCAGCTTAGCAACACCCCGTCTCTACCAAAATATGAAAAGTAGGTGAGTGAGGTGGTGAACACCTGTAGTCCCAGCTACTCAGGAGGATGAGGTGGGAGGGTCGCTTGAGCCCAGGAATTCGAGGCTGCAGTGAGCTATGACTGTGCCACTGCACTCCAGCCTGGGCCATAGAGCCAGACTCCAGTCTCCAAAAAAAAAAACAACAAAAAAACCCAATAAAAACTATGAAACTAAGCTTCCTGTAAATGTTCCAGTTGATTATGTATATAGCATGTATATATAGATATAAAGAATTTAGTAAGAGTTCTACTTAAAATCAGAACTCTATACCAATAATCAATTATATACATATATGTATATATATATATATATATTTTTTTTTTTTGAGATAGAGCCTCACATTGTTGCCCAGCCTAGAGTGCCGTAGCATCAGCCTAGCTGTAAGCAACGTCAAACTCCTGGGCTCAAGCAATCCTCCTTTCTCAGCCTGCGAAGTCTATGGGAATACAGGCAGGCATGTCCCACCATGCCTGGCTAATTTTTCTATATATTTCAAGTTGGCCAATTAATTTCTTTGTATTTTTGGTAGAGACGTGGTCTCACTCTTGCTAAGGCTGGTTTTGAACTCCTGACCTTGAGCGATCCTCCTGCCCCGGCCTCCCAGAGTGCTAAGATTAAAGGCCTGAGCCACCTCGCCTGGACTCAATTATATGTTTTAAAATGGAAAAACAAGAGCCACATCATCTTTAAGCCGAGCTGTTGTGGGCTTCTAAGGGGTTGACCCATAGCATTATATCATAAAAACATCAGATTTATGAAAGAAACTGAAGAAAGTCTTACTAAAACTTACTGGCCTAATATTTAAATTGTGTATTATGTGATTATAATGTTGGAGAAAGTAATGTAATGATCAGAGTTGCAATTTGATATTGTTGTGGTGGTAAAAGACTAAAAGCAGATGCCTCTAGCAAAATAATAAAACCCCTGTTTTTTTAATATTTTCAATAACTATGACCTATGATTATCCTCTTTTGGTGTCTTAATATAGCTAGCTAAGAGATTTGTTAACATTTAACTCTCTTCATCTTAACTGCTAATGATGCATTATCTTTGCAGATGCTGCTTAGGATTATGTTTGCTAATATATGGGGTTTTCCTGTTAATGTTGCAAACCATCACATCTGGGGCCAGGAAGCCAATAATCTAGCTAAGAGTTGCATGAAGAAGAGGAAAATGTGTTCACAGAACCTCACTCAAGTGGCCCCAAGACCCAGGGATGGCTCTGACACGTGCAAGGGGGGATGAGTGAAGGGCAGGGAGAGGGGCAGCAGGAAGATTCCTCCACTTCCAGAACAAGGACCGCCAGCACTAGGCTCCAGTAGGCACTCCCTACTCACTGCCAGGTATTCTCCTGCTTCCTGCCCCTCGCCCCTCCCTGGGAATCCTCAGGTCCGCCCCTGTGATTCCAGCCCCGACCCCTCCAGGACATTGGGCCTGCCCCCAAGTTCTCTCCCGACCTGGCCACGCCCCTGTTCCAAGCCTGCCACTAGTGACCACTTGGCCTGGGAGGAGGAGCCCCCAGTGGCACCCAGGCCACGCCCACAGCCCATCCCCTGAACACATCTCCACAGCCATACACTTCTGAGGTCTGAGAGTATAATGATCAGACTGGTAATATACTTTTGTGACGTTGGTAAAAGACTAAAAGCAAATGTCTCTGGGAAAATAATACCCAATGACCTGAAATAGGGGGACGAAATGGGGACAAAGGAACATTTTTCTTTGCCTGGACCACCAGACACATCCCCTAGGGAGACAATGTTCTCAAGCTGCTCCTGCTGCCTAGAGTCCTCTCAAGCCCAGACCTGGGTGACAATTATGAGCCCAAGTGACTTGTGCAGAATCTAGGACACAGAAAGAGCACACAACAGGAGGGGGAAAGAATGTTCTCTGAGGGAGGCACAGGTCCATTTCACACACCTTTCCACAAATGTTCCCAGCTCCAATGGGACTAAGTGCTGCCTCCTCCTCTGCTGATTGTGTCCTTGCAACTATGAGGAAAAATTAAAGTTGTTCCCTCTGGATGAGTGACATTACCATATAGTTCCCTTGTTATCCTGTCTGTTGTGTCATCATCAATTGACAACTTCTTGGCAGTAAGAAAGAGAAGGGTTTTACAATGAGAAAGAATAAAGTTGTTTTTAAAAACAAAGGAAAACATGGCAATTACAAGAAATGAAGTAATAAAATAAGGCAATGCTTACAAATTGAGTGAAAGCAACAGAAAGTACTTGGAAATAAAATAGAATTATGAATGTATATGAAAAAGAAAGACTAGATGACAACAAAATACGAATAATGTTTCAATTGGCACGAATGGCAAGAAAATGTTAATTTTTCCTAATCTCTATTTTCACATTCCCTTTGATGAATATCTGTTCCTCAACCCCCACATCCAAATAAACTTCATGCCATTCTAGGGTGCTGTGGGGTTAAGAGCAAACAAGATATAGAATCACACATATCTGGGTTCTACTCTTGCCTCTGGAACTTAGTGACAGTATGTCCTTGACCAAATGACTTGACTTCTCTGAGACATACATATGGAACCCAGCTGCCTAGATTCACATGAGCATGTAGGAAGATGACACAGACAAATGATTAGCACAGGGCCTGTCAGAGGTAGTAAATGGGCTATTGTAGCCATCACAACAGAGAGATTGATGACTTTGTGATTTTGCTAGTTATTTGTTGTTTATATTACTGATCTTGAGTTAAAAATATATGTGAGAAGCACCATCAAATCTCACCAAGTTTTATGTACTTGCCCTGTAGGTCCTACTTCTGCCTTGAGGGTGTGTGACACACCTTGGCCCTCCTGTAATGTCCCTCTCCATCCAGGCTTCTCATTGTCTATTAAAGTCTCTCTGGGAAGTTGGGGTGACAGGGAGAACCAGCCCTAAATAATCCCTGGTCTAATGGTGATGACAGCTCAGAGAACCTTCAGCAGCACAACTCCAGTCTCAGTGGGTGGCTGTCTTGCTGAGACCATGGTCACCATAACTCACACATTTCCTCCTATGTAGACAGAATGAGGGAAGACGCCATACACTTGGCCAATGACCCTTCGTTGTCTGGGGATCAGTGCAACACGTCTTTGAAAGCCTCATTTGACTATGACAAAAATTGATGACCAGCCGGGCGCGGTGGCTCACGCCTGTAATCCTAGCTCTCTGGGAGGCCGAGGCGGGAGGATTGCTCAAGGTCAGGAGTTCGAAACTAGCCTGAGCAAGAGCGAGACCCCGTCTCTACTATAAATAGAAAGAAATTAATTGGCCAACTAATATATATAGAAAAAATTAGCCGGGCATGGTGGCGCATGCCTGTAGTCCCAGCTACTCGGGAGGCTGAGGCAGTAGGATCGCTTGAGCCCAGGAGTTTGAGGTTGCTGTGAGCTAGGCTGATGCCACGGCACTCACTCTAGCCTAGGCAACAAAGTGAGACTCTGTCTCAAAAAAAAAAAAATAAAAAAAAAATTGATGACCAGATACCCAACACAAGCTTATGAAGACCCTGTGTGGCTACCATTGGCTGAGATGTTGCTAGAAGGGAGTCTGTTTGTTGGTAATAGCTTAAATATCACTCACTGGCCATCTGCTCCCTAATTTCTCATTCTCGTTCAAACACCACACTGCCTATAGCAGGTTTCATAGTATCTCGGGGGAGAGGGACACACATATGGAGGGCACTATGCTTGTTGGTGGAATGGGTGAAGGTGGCTAGTTGGGAGTGTCTCACAGCCTAATGTGAAGACTGATTCTGTAACACAAGAGAGAGTAAGAAAAGGCATATAAACAAAGTTTCAGCTGCAACTGGAGAAAAAGAGAAGTGATTTGAACTCTGCATACTGGTGAACTGCTCAGGCAGGAAGTGATGCACTGCAGCTCAGGCCCCTCTTGACTGAATGGCCAGGGCAGAGTTGCTGACACCTGCAGCTTAAGATCTCTGTGAAATCCGGGGAGAGACATTGAGCCCAACCACCCAGTGTGGTACATCTACAGGCAGGACACATTGTTTGCAATGGTCTTATTCTCCTTTCCTGTGGGGAAAGATATTAACAATCATGATGATGAGGCTATTTAATGAGCTATTTAAGCCCACGTAAGCAGCACAGAGGACAATTTCAGTTAATTGTAAATTTTATACAAGCAGTGCAAATTGTACTGATATGTTTAAAGAACAATGAGAAAAAATCTTCTACCCATTTAATTAATTGAATCCTGATATTACAAGGCCTTTATAAAACCTAGAGGTGTGGTGTAAGGAGAGATGCCTCAGACATGAGGGACCAAGATTCATCACTAATGCAGGCTTTACCAGGAATCCACTGCGTGCTGGATGTTTCTGGCTGTGGTCCTCATGACTTGTGGGATGATCTTCGGCAGAAATGCTGGTCACCTTACCTGTGACTTACCCTTGGAAGTATCAGGATATTCCCCCACTACCCCCACAATCCCCAAACATGTAGAATATGTATTTGTTGCCTTCATGAAAGGTCAAAAGGTTCACTACTCACAAGGAGGTGTTAGATTACCTACCACCTTTAGGGGAATACTTCCATAAAGAAAGTGAAGAGCTTCCATCGTGGCTAGAACTCACACCCCTGCCCCGGATTATATAGCTCAGAGCTCTTCCCTAGTTCATGCAGTGATGCACATGGCTGAACCACAGCCTGCTCGATCACACTGGCATTCACTGTGAATAATAAAAATCTACAAGAAGAATCTTCTCCAACAAGCATTTTATTGGAAGAAAGCAAGAACTTTGCAAAAATGCAAGAAACCAGAGCAACAAATACATTTTAAAAACACAGAAATAAGGCTAGCTCAGGAGAACTCAACAGTGGGTCTACTAAATTATTATTATTTTTGTTTTTTTGGTTTTTTTTTGGATAGAGTCTTGCTTTCTTGTCCAGGCTAGAGTGAGTGCCGTGGCGTCAGCCTAGCTCACAGCAACCTCAAACTCCTGGCATCAAGAGATCCTTCTGCCTCAGTCTCTCGAGTAGCTCGGACTACAGGCATGTGCCACCATTCCCTGCCAATTTTTTTTCTATATATAATAGTTGGCAAATTAATTTCTTTCTATTTATAGTAGAGACGGGGTCTTACTCTTGCTTAGGCTGGTTTCGACCTCCTGACCTGGAGCTTTCTGCCTGCCTCGGCCTCCCAGAGTGCTAGGATTACAGACGTGAGCCACCATACCCGGCCTTGCTGATACATCTTATTCGAAAAAGAGTTTCCAAATAGGATCAAAAGATCAAAGTGTGCAGGTTAAAATATAAAGATAAATTTTTTAAAAAATGAGAACATTCAAATAAAATAAATTTGTTTGTAATAATAGTACCCACAGTGAACAGAAGAACACGACAAAGACAGAAAAAAGATAGCTATCCCTAGTGAAAAGAATGGGTTGTAGAAACCGAGTCTCTACCATGCAGTTAGTCAGCAGCGCTCAGGAGTCTCAGAGAAGTCCTGCTTTCTTGCTATTCCTCAGAGACAAGGCAACGGATTATCCAAAATTATGGGTAATGGACCTCTTGGATGCGTTTTGTGTTCTCTCTTGACTTTATTACTTATTAAAGACACTAATACATTATGCGAGATTATGGGTAAAATCACTATCCAACGGGTTTTGATCCCATTTAGTATGTTGTTGAATACTGACAGTAATAGAACATGAAATCCACATTATACAACTGCAATTTGATGTATTATGTCAATAAATAGTAATATAGTATGTTTAAAAATTGTTTATTTATTTATTTATTTATTTTTGAGACAGAGTCTCTGTTGACAGGGCTAGAGTGCCGTGGTGTCAGCCTAGCTCACAGCAACCTCAAACTCCCCTGCTCGAGCAATCCTTCTGCCTGAGCCTCCTGAGTAACTTGGACTACAGGCATGTGCCACTATGCCTGATTAATTTTTTCTACGTATATTTTTAGTTGTCAAGATAATTTCTTTTTATTTTGAGTAGAGATAGGGTCTCCCTCTTGTCAGTCTGGTCTCCAACTCCTTAGCTCAAAGGATCCTCCCGCCTCAGCCTCTCAGAGTGCTAGGATTACAGGCTTGAGCCACCATGCCTGGCCACAAGTAACTCTTTTACATGATAGAAAGTATCAGGTATTGCTCCGCAATTAAGGTCCTCAGGTTTTTTTTTTTTTTTTTTTATTTTTTTTTATTTTTTATTTTTTATTTTTTATTTTTTATTTTTTATTTTTTTATTTTTTTGAGACAGAGTCTCGCTTTGTTGTCCAGGCTAGAGTGAGTGCCGTGGCATCAGCCTAGCTCACAGCAACCTCACACTTCTGGGCTTGAGCGATCCTTCTGCCTCAGCCTCCCGAGGAGCTGGGACTACAGGCATGCGCCACCATGCCCGGCTAATTTGGTCCTCAGGTTTTAGAGCAAAACAAAAGTGTTCCTGTTATTTAGATATCTCTTTGAATATAAAATACATTAGGTGACACGGGATAGAGGCATGAGTACAAATCAGCAGTCACTACCCATTTCTGAAGCCAATATGGTAGCACTTGAGGCATTAGGCACAGGCAGCACTTGTGGCCACAGGGGCATGGACAGTACCCTGGCATTGATGGTGGACTAGCATATGCCTTCCAATTCTTGTGCTGGGGAGCTTGCCCTTGGACCATCCCTCTTTAGCTTCTATGTTAATTGAAACTACACAAGTTGTTTTTTTCTTTATTTTTATCAAAGAACACCTGGGAAGAAGGACCTCAATGAATATTTTTAATGACAATATATTCAATACACAAGTATGGTTCTAAAACAAAATTCCACAGTATGCAAGACATCCTGCAAGGAACACTCATCCCCAAACAACAGAAAACAAAAATCATGGTTGTCAATTTCTTTATATTCAAATCAAAAATGCCCCACAAATTTCAAAGGGAACATACACAGATCACTAGGGACAGAATTGAATTAAATGGCATGAAATTCAATACGCAATTGTTGGGGGAAATGAAATTCCAATGGTCCCAAACGTCTATAAGAGGTCTACGGTGGCCTAGACTTCCAGGCTTTTACTGTCATCAAACAAGCACTGGACCAATGATACACTTAATATGTGAAGTTTTATATTTAAGTATCGCAAAATGTTGTTTAGTTTAACAGAGGCATGAAATGAGATATACAAAGGCTAAAATTTCAACAAATATAACTATTTAGAAAACAATATAAAATGAAAATAAAAGTAAAGGTTCAGCTAAGTGGCAGCCTGAGGTTATTAACTATCATTAAGCAAAAGGCACATAGGCAGTCAGAAAAATCTTTTTCTTATTTGCAGATTTGAGATAATGTCAATATTTTAACACAATACCTATGGAAAGGGCTAACACCCACATTTAATAGAATGAAATGATACTGGGCATGTAATCTGCAAAATAAAACTCCACACTATTTACTAGTGGCGGTAGACAGTTTACAAGATTCACTGTTATAAAGTCTCAAGGACTCAGCAACCTAAGCTCTGTAAGGTAAATTGAGACTACTCTCAAACTTTTTATTTAGAAAATTTCTGAATAAGGACACCACCAAAATTTAAGCAAAAACACCCAAAAAGTATATGTAGCCATATCCAACATGCAATTATAAAATTAAAGACACTCGATTTGATGTTAATTTTCTCCTGTGTAAATTGAAATTTACACCAAAACTTTTAACGGCAACTGAAGGTAACACCAGGATAAAATAAACTTCCATGCCTTGAGGATGAACATGAAATCTTATACCAAACAAGTCCAATGTTGCCTGACAAGAGAAACTAAGGGAAATCCACAGCCATTGTAAATGACAAAAGCCCAGCAGGACGGCCCATTTCCCATGCACACAAAGAAAACACATTTATTTGGTAAATATTTAGGGAACAAGGCCAAGAACAAAATTAAACAAATTCATGCCGGGCGTGGTGGCTCACGCCTGTAATCCTAGCAGTTTGGGAGGCGAAGGCGGGCAGATTGCTCAAGGTCAGGAGTTCGAAACCAGCCTGAGCAAGACCCCGTCTCTACCAAAAATAGAAATAAATTAATTGGCCAACTAAAAATATATATAGAAAAAATTAGCCGGGCATGGTGGCACATGCCTGTAGTCCCAGCTACTCGGGAGGCTGAGGCAGTAGGATTGGTGAGACCCGGAGATTGAGGTTGCTGTGAGCCAGGCTGACGCCACGGCACTCACTCTAGCCTGGGCAACAAAGTGAGACTCTGTCTCAAAAAAAAAAAAAAAAAAAAAATTAAATTCAAAAAACTGCAATGTCATGAAAACAACCCACATGATTATATTGTAAAATAAAACAAACAAACAAAAAAAAGATCCCTGCGGGCTTGCTTCCCTTCAAGGTATTAAATAAAAAAGCTCTTGCCAACCAGATTCTATTTCCATTATTCATAAATTGCAAATAAACCTTTAATGGGAAACACATGAAAAGAATCAGGAACACACTTGGTTGAATGGGAGGATATTAAAACGGAGTTAATTTACAAAAAAATGCAAAACAGCCTTCCCTGGTGACCAAAGCCAATACAAGATGTGAACAGGCTCTAGGCCTTCCCGGGATTCCTACTTCATTTTCACTTGAGATTGGCAGGAAACTCTCTTTTTTTTCTTTTTTTAAGACAAGAGGTGAAGAAGACTGGCTGCTAAATGTAAGCTGACAGAGGATGTTAAACACCCACTGATGTTGTTAAATGAAACAAAACTGGCCATAAATGCAGCCACATGATGCTCACACATATGCTACTTCAAGGTTTTACTTTCCTCCTTATTAGGATGAAGATAACAGAAATACCCTCTCTGACAATAAGACTGATGAATGGAGGCCCAGTACAAAATTAAAGGGAACACACATCAACAATATTCACCTAACAATTTTGAAAAAGAAAAAGGCTAATCAGGCCCCTTGTGACCAAGGCCAGTGTGTCCTCCTGCACCAACACCTATTCAGCAATCAGCACCTGTCCTTTCCTCAGTTTCAAGAACAAACACCACAAAACACTAACACCTCAAATGACCGTGCCGAAGCTCAAGATTTAAGCCAAGAAAATGATAGTGACATACAGGACAACATTACACCTAAAGTTGGTTAAAATACGTTGCTTGTCATAAATCAAAAGGGAATCCAAAGTATATGATTTCACCCCATATACTTAATTCAATCAAAATATAGCAATACCAACAGCCAATGTAGAATGACAAACATACACTTTCGGGATTGCCTGAGGGAGGCCACCAGGATCCAGATCCATGAGAGGAAGCCTCCACCAAAGGCTCCCTGATCATTACACAGGCTGTGCACATGGTAGGGCTTCTCATTCATTCTACGACCCCGCCTGCCAATGTCATTGGAGTTCATAAAATGACTGACAAGGACCTCATCCACTCTCTCAACAGCTATACGTGAAAACTCTGCCCACATATCTGGGTATACCTTGTTTGCCTGAAATAAGACAGGGTCTTAATATTTATTTTTCTTCAAGAAGATTCTGTAGTGCATATTTTCAGGAGATGTGTTATTTTTTTAAGTACGGTACAACAATCTACATTTATTTAAATACAGTTAAATCATCTTCTGGAACATCATCATAACACTCCTGTAAGGTTTTCCTGAGGGGGCGAAAAGAATAGACAGAGAGAGAGAAAGAGTGGGGGACAAACCACGTGGCTTTATTATACATTCCTGGACGACGTTCTAGGGCCCCAAGAGAGGGGGGCCCCAGAGGACGCCTCTGTTTAAAGGGGCTGAGGGCTTTTCTATCCTTTGGGCCTGGCTAGGGACATTTGGTGGGAAGAGCTGGGAATTTTCCAATGTGACATTAGATGGTCATTGAGAAATAGGAGAGGCTGGCGGTATTTGAGGAACCCAAGTGCTGAAACGTTCTTATGCAGGTGGACATCTGGGTGTGGTTCCTCTCAGCGGGGCGTGGCAGTTTTGTCCTTGGTGAGTCTGGTCTCCTGAATCTTTTCTTTTTTGAACTAGGGAAGGGAGGGGGCCTGCCACCAACCTTGTACCTCCAAACCCAGAATTCCATACTCAATTTCTTGCGACTCTAATTCCTTTAAAACCATTGCTCCAATCGGTCATGTCAAGCAATAGAGCTCGCATGGGAGGATGAGTAGGGCTGCTCATCTTCTTTACTGCACCGACACGAAATGCATGGGTTGTGCAGATACACAGCTTAGCCACGCCCATCACTAGGTCTTATTTTTGGGGTAGGGCTTATATTGCACAAATGCGTAGAAATCCTCCTAGGGCTTATTTTATGGGTAGGTCTTATTTTTGTGGAAACACGGTAGTTAAATAATTCTTCTTTGCTCATGTTATCACCTACATATCTCTGACAATCCCTCAACATCCACATCAACTACTCATGACTTTGCACCACCAAAACAGACTGTTTTCTGTCATTTCTGGTTTTGGAAACCTTCCTCACCCACTGGATGAATTCCCACCAGATGATCCTCTCAGACACAACGTATTACACATTTATAAGTTTGTGGCAGTTGTAGTCCAATTGTGCATGAGAAACTTTGACAAATTTTTAAATAGCCTTTAAAAATCTGAGAGTATGTCCATTTCCTCATGCCCTTCTCCAAATGAGGACTTAAGACCTTTCTTTATATTTTAATATCTTCCAGAGAATCATGAATGTTGTAAATTATATTTCTCTCAAAATAGAGATGTGGCATTTATTCATTTATGCCCTTATTCATTTGCTCAAAGCTGTGAATGGAAGTACTTCATCAACTAATGTTCACATTCTTCATTTACATTTACAAATCTTCCATTACAAGATTCTTCCCTCTCCTCAACTCTCATGAATAGTATGGAGGTTTTTTTGCATTTTAGTATCAGGTTTTTCAATTCACTGTGAATCTCCTCAGGAAAAATAATGCTTTACTGTCTTTCATCTGTAGGTGTTTAAATAATGTTTGAATGAAAATGCTATTAAATATTCAGGGTCATCTGTGACTTTTTATTGTGTTACATCATCAGGACTCTGGCCTATATATCAGTTTCTCAGCAGCAATAATGGGGCCCAGGGACCCTCAAATTTATGGCAAGTGTGTGAAATGTGGGCACTCTCATTTAGGGCACTGTGCCATTAACCAGTAAGTTTTGTTTAACTCTTGGTACTGTCAGAATTGCTCTACCCCTCCTTCCCCTCATGAAAAGGGGCCCACGTCCTAGAAACAGAAGGCTGGCATGGGGCATATGGCCGACCAGGTCCTGTCCTCTCAGACCCGGGATCAATAGTCCAGGTCCACTCCTCTGGGACATGGAACAGGTACCGATGGTTGATTCTCACTGGTAACTGCATTGGTGGTCGGGGCTGACCCAAATCACCTACTAGAATCTGTAAGGAAACCCAGAACCCTCACTAAAGACCAGACTCCACAGCTCTCCTGGACCACCTCTGTGGCCAGAGACCTGGCCCAGACTGTGCCAAGCGAGTTCCTGTGTCCCTGGAAAACAGACAGATAAACAGGTAGACACCAAGATCTGTAGAGAGAGACACAGGCAGAAGGGTAGACAGGCAGGAAGGTAGGGAGGACAGCAGGGCCCAACCAGCTACACAGGATCAGCTGTCTCCACTCCCTCTGCCATGAGGACACTATTGCCCTGGATACTTCTGGGACACGCACAGCTTTCCCCTGCCCTGAGCGTGCCCTCACTCTGAACTCGGGCCATGGCTAAAATCCCTCCCACAGTGCCTGGAGGGTCAATTATCAATGTGCTGAGATTTTAACCTGTAAATGCTTGTCAGCGAGGGCACTCAATGCATTGAAGTCCCTGACATTCCTGGGGAGGGGAGGACAACCATAAAAAGGGTGGAGAAAAGAACACTGAAGGGGTGGGACACTTAGCAGTCCCTCCTTGCCACTGGCTGCGACCCACACACTAGCTCCCATCTATCTTGGGACCACATATAAGAAAAAGGGAGAGGTGGAAGGGGAGAAGGAAACCCCTAAGGCTAATGGAGAGGCCTGTGCCTGGGGGCAATGAGACAGCCTCACCCTCCACTGGAATGGGGGAGCGCTGTGCATGCACACACATCATGTTGATCGTGGCTAAGTGTATACATGCACAGAATGGGCACCAGGAATGCTGTGCTGAGTGCTAAGGTGTCCAGTGTCTGAAGCAGGTTATCATTCACTTTCATTATTTACCTGCCAGGGCAATAGATATGTATGGGGAACATATAGCCTGGCACATATGAAGCACTCAAGAAATGGAGGCAAGTACCCACTCCCCTCAGGACTTTCCAGTTCCAAAAGTCCTTCTTCTTCTGGAGAATACACGACCTACCCATTCATATTTGCCAGTCTGGTGTGGAAAATACATGTGAACATTCCAACCTCTCTCTTCACCCACATCTTAGTAGTTGTCTCTACTTTTCACCTTGCTGAAAACATGAATAGTTGGGGGGGAGTAGCTCACAGTTAAATGGGCAACCCATGACTTAATAGAAGCCAATAATAGTGGGAATAAAAATAATGTTCCAGCTGCTCCATGGGATTTGGGGAGGAGGTTCCTTGAATTCTGAGGCGGGTCATGAGACTTTTCAGCTCTGTAGACTGAATGACAACACTAGAGTTGTTCACTGCTGTAGCCCCACATCTCTAAGACAACCCAGGGAGAGGCACATGCCCAACCACTCAGTGTGGCACATGCACAGGCAGGATGGGCTACCATAGTCTTCTTGTCTTTTCCTGTAGGGGACACGTAATAACCACAAGGCCTCAGCTGCCTAAGCAGGATAAAACATCTGAAAATTCTCTGGGAGTGGAGCCACTGATCCTCACTACCTACTGGAACTGCTAATTCATAAAATGCTGAGACACTGGTCAACTCAATAAAGGATACATAATGGTAATTAATTGGAAATTTGACACATTCAGAAGAGTACTGATATTTTCAAGGAACAGATGATGCTCAGAAGCATCTGCCCATTTACCTGGCTCCATTCAAAGGCAGGTTGTGTGATACAAAGATACATTTCTAAGACTGGAGGGCCAAGATTTTAGGCAGGCAGGAGTGGGAATGAACTGCCTACTCACTGTTCCAGTTTTGGTCCTCATGACTTCTGAACTGCGTCCTGCAGAAACTACTGCTCACTCTACTTCTGCCTTACCCTTACTGTGGTCAGGAGATGCTCCTGTCACCCACACAATATCCAAATACGGATTTGTGTTCTTAAGATCACCTTCTATAAGGAGGTATCAGATCACTTACTACCTTACTTACCTTAACAATGGGAGAACTTAATTCTTGGCCTGAAAACCCTAAACCTTGCCACACACCCCCTCACCTCAAGGTCCCAGAGAATAGAGCTCATATATTTCACCTTGTACATGGTAGGATGCACATGGAAGAGACATGATTCATTGATCATGATTTCTTTCTTTTGAATAATGAAACATATACATGGGAGTTTCTCCAAGAAACACATTTTATTGTAAGAACACAAGGACCTTACAAAATATAGGACCAAATCATCAAACACATTTCTTAGGAAAAGAAAGGAGAATTAGTCAGCATAATTTAACAGGTGGTCTGTAAAATGCATTCTCTACCAAGAAAAATCGCTTTAAGGAGACATAGCAGACAATAAGTCATTGTGCCTGACCCAGTGACAAAGTAAAAAGGGAAATGAATGTTTACACCTCCCTGTTGAGAAAAGAAAACTAACCTTTCCCTTGTCTTAGATCATTTCCCTTAGAGAACTGACAACTGTGAAGTTATCCATGTACCTCTCTAAAATGTCGTAAACATTCTGAAAAATCAAATATGCCTTTGACAATTTTACAATCAGGAATGGACGAGGACCTGACAGTAACATATTTGGACTGCGTGAAGGCTCGGTACACAGGGGACACCTTAAGCAGCTGAACCCAGAAACTCATCAGGGTGGGACTGCAAAACAGGCAAATGCACAGCACAGGCAGCACATAAGGTTCCCTATAGTTACAAGAGAAAACCCTGGAATACAAAAGAGATGAGAGAATACAGTGGGCCAGGAAGGATACAGAAGTACCAACCAAAGCAATAGCACATCCTGCCCAGGACTCCCTCACTGTTGCACTATGCAAAAAATTAAGAGAATGAAGCCCCACCTACGTCTGTGTCCATTTTTCACAGGTCTAGGGCAATGCACAGAGGAGGGGACACAGCCAAGATGTCAACAACTCCTAAACCCCCAATGATTGGGAGAGGCAAAATAAGGACCTGTCCCCATCATAAATGTATCAACTTCCTAAGGCATGTATTTTCCCCCATCACCTCCATGAAGGTACATTGTTGTCTTTGGTTCCCCAGTTATGCCAACCAACACGTGCTGCAAGGGGAGGGAAGGCCACAGGAGGTAGGATAGTCTTGAGGGTTCAGGCAACTTCTCGTGCCTATGAAAACACCCCTCTGAGAAGAGCATAGTGACTGAAGGATTAGACCACAAAGTGGTGACAGTTTACATCAGTAGACAGGAAACGTTAGAGCTTCAGCTGACAGTGACGTGCCCCTTTCAGCATGACCAATAAAACAGGTTAAGTTGCCATTCTGGACACCTAACCTCACTCGGAAGGTTCCTGGACACCAAGCTCAAGGGGAGACATGCAAGAAGATCACAACATCACCAGCTTCATATTCTGGTCAGTGGCGGAACCCTAGTGAATTTTCCTTCCCCTCAACGTGCTGAGTATGATCAACGGAAGAGTATAAGAAGCTAATAGGGAAATGCTTGGCCAAGACGCCAACTTCATTCCCACTCTCTGAAACAGGAGTGCTAACGACCCTTGGGCCACCCTTGCTGTGCATAGTGCAACCCCTTGTGTTCAGCACATTAGCGTAGGAGGACACAGCCTGACCACTGGACCTCACCTGTGTCTCCACTGGATTCAAAATTCTACTTGCTACAGATACTGCCGGTGAAGCCGAGTTGTTCCTGTAGGAATTTACACAAGGATTTGGAGCCACCCAAGACGGAAGGAGGAAGGAAAGGTCAAGTAAATTCCGAGGAACAACCAGGAATAGCAGTTCACTTTCATAAGTGTCTGCTAGTGAACACAGCCCAGTATTAGCAAGAAAGACTCAGTGGCGAGGTCCAATTTCATCGGTCTCCACTTGTGAACACAGCTCACTATCACAATGAAAGATTCAGTGGTGAGACCACCCAAGGGAGAAACGTCCCCCAGAAACCACCACAGGTGCCTCTCAGAAGACTCCCACAGATTAATCTATGATGATACCATATAATAACACGTTCCTCCAAGCCCTTTGCCATAGGCTAAGGCAGTGCACCTAATGAGCCAGAAATAGTTAAACCCCCACTAACAGGGAAGTTCAGAATTCTCATTGATAATGGACAGCCAAATTCTGCCCCCTTAATAAAGTCTCATCTTTGCCCAAGAGCCAAACTTTCACAAGTCACACTCAACAATACTCTCTGATGCAGTGCCAGGCAAGGGGAATGGGCCTGAGACACTCCCTTGAACACACAAAGCCTCTGAGAACATCCCTGCCAGAGTCCCTCAGCCTCCACCTCTCCCAGCAGCTCTGCTCACTGCCACTGTTCCCAGCCCTTTCCCACCTACAGTCAATAGGCCCCCAATGGAGCAACCATATGCAATGTGTCATTCCATCTTTCCTGATCACAGAAGTCTCTACCCCTGTCTCACCCTCGAACCCCTACAATTCTTCCCATAAAAGAACAGATCATCAAAGTGGCTGTGGATCCAGCCATAAAATCTATTAGTTGAAGGTGTATTGCTCTGGCTTTTGAGGACCATTGCCATCAGCACATATTTCTTTTGCTACAGAAACAACCAGTGTGACCTCTGGATATCCACAAGGACCAGAATGGACAGGAGATGGAGACTGGGGTAATTATTATTATTCAAGCAACAAAAACATTCTTAAAAGTTCTCACAGCCTGTGATTAATGCCACGGGATTCAGAACCATCTGAAGCTGGATCTTATTCCCCCTCCTAAAGGATCCTGCCTTTGTTATCATGGCAAGGTTCTATAATCATTAATGTACTCTGTAAAATGGAAATAACAATACATTTAACTCATAGTTTTTACAGGATGAAGTGAGAACCCAATGAACTGAGCACAGTGCTTTGTTCCAGTGACCTTTCCATCAGTGATAGCCCTCCTTATTTCTTTTGGCATCATCACCACTACCATCAACATCATTGTCATAACTATCACCATCATTTCCAGTAGCCCAAGGTGCTTCTCAAAACGACCAGTGCTGTCCCAGTTACATGTCTAGACATGCCAAACAGGGAACCAGTCCTACAAGAAATACAATCCGTTGCACTGTTCTCCATGGCTAATGTCTATACCTGTGCCTGTGCCTTATGTTCAAGCATAGACACTTAGGCACCAGGAAGACAAGAGTTGGTATTTAAGGTGGGAGATCCAGGCCTTCAATTCTCAGGGCTAACATTGTACCTCTAAAGTAATAAGCAGTATGAAAGGCTTTTCTCAAATTTCTCAATGGGAAACCAGAAATTTACTTCATAAACAGCCATGACAAGGATCAGAACCTATAAAATAGGTACTGCCAGGGAAAAGCCTCACTGATAATTATACAAAATGGTCCCAGTATGAGTGTAAGTCTACAAATAGGGATTTCAGTGCATTAAATTTCATTATATTCTCATGAAATCGCTCAGCTTTGTACATGACTACATAGCAACTGTATAAACTGAAAAGTCATTTAAAAACCAGGTGAAAAGTGAGCACATCACCCATTATGTATGTTGTACCATTTCATCAAATAGTATCAAAATCAATTGTCTCACTCTACTTAAATAATCCAAAGAGTTTCAGTCCGAGGCCTTGCCTTGTAGTGGCCAATATAATCCACTCTCTTCCTAGCACTCATATAAAAAACAAGCATGAGAAAGCACTTTAAGGCAAATTGGAGTGTGATGTGAAAGACTGCACACCAAGAATTTACAGCACATTACCATTATGACTAGTGAGTAGACATTCAATGAGAACACACCAGAAAAAACTAAGTGACAAGGCTGGCCTAGGAATGAACTCCTGGGAAAGGTTGAAGGAACCAAGTCTCAACTTAAATTCTATGGAGGTCCACCTTCTCTTTCATCAAAGGCTGGAATCAGTGGGACTGCCACCAATTAGGGAAACACCCTTTTGGCATCCTCTACCTTGAGAATGCTGCTTCCATGCTATTACTTAGTGTAAGTATCCACCAAGGCACACATTTCTGTATTCCCCCAAGACTTCTCCACTCAAAAAAACAAGAAGACCAAAGATGGCGGTGAAATTGCAGAGGTAGAGGGCACAACATGTGCATGTGTAACAGGGCGGAAGCATCACAGTTACCTCAAGTTTCACAAGGGCTTTTGACTAAGAAATAAGCCATCCTTGGTCATCATCCCACAATATTTGGTTAACAAGCATGGGTTGAGGTAACGTTTTTCCATGGATCTCAGGCCTCAATTTTACATTGGGTGGAAAATAAAAATGACTCTCATCTTCCGAGGATTAAAAGTAAGTTAACCAATGACAGGGACAAATCAAAAGATATGAAGGACAAGTAGTCAGTAAAAGGTAGACACTTTGCCTCTGCCACTTTTACAATCAGGAATGGACAAGGACCTGAGGGTAATATACTTGGACTGCATGAGAGCTAGGTACACAGGGGACACCTTAAGTAGCTTAACCCAGAAACTACATATGCCTCAGGATATGTAGTTTTTTAAAATGTTTATGACATTTTAGAGAGGTACATGGAGAACTTGATAGTTGCCAGTATTCTAAGGGAAATTCTCTAGGAAAAGGGAAACGTTAGGTTTCTTTTCTCAAAATGGAAAATGGCCCTACATCTACTCGCCATCAAATTGGTACTGACTGATTAAATCTATGGTTTTCAAATGGTGGCAATGCTCACCAGGGATTAGGGAGGGAGGGACCCAATCTTAGGGCGGTGGGGAGTATTTTGGTAGGGAGGAGCATAACTCTAACCCTTCTGTGGGAGAGGCATTAAAGATATACAATGTAACCAATATGTAAAAAAAAAATCAAAACAAAACTTTTTACCAGGTGGTGGGAAGGCAGTAGGGAGAGGAGGAAAGGGGTGTATGCTTCTATAACGTGCGGGGGATTGGACACATTCGGGGGAGGGAGGGGGGGCAGGGACAATATTTGTAACCCTAACAATATTTGTACCTCCATAATATGATGAAATAAATAAAAATAAAAAAAAAAACTACATATGCCTTTGTCATTTTTACAATCTGGAATGGACAAGGACCTGACAGTAACACATTTGGACTGCATGAGTGCTAGGTACACGGGGGACACCTTAAGTAGCTGAACCCAGAAACTCATCAGGGACAGTCTGGAAAATAGGCAAATGCACAGCACAGGCAGCACCCAAGGCTCCCTATAGTTACATGAGAAAACTCTGAAATACAAAGGAGATGAGAGAATACAGTGCTCCAGGAAGGATACAGAAGTACCAACAAAAGCAATAGCACACCCTGCCCATAATTCCCTCCCACTGTTGCACTATGCAGCAATATAAGAGAGTGAAGCCCCTCATACGTCTGTTGCCATTTTTCACACATCTAGGGCAGTGCACAGAGGAGGTGACACTGCCAAGGTGTCAACAACACCCAAACACACAATGACTGGGAAAGGGAAAATAAGGACTTGCCCCCATTATAAATGTATCAACTTCCTAAGGCCAATAATTTCCCCTATCACCTCCATGAAGGTACATTGTTGTCTTTGGTTCCCCAGCTATGCCGAACCACACGTGCTGTAAGGGAGGGGAAAGGGCACAGGAGGTAGGTGCCTCCTTGAACGCTATGGACCATCACAATATTCTCCCACACTCCTATGTCCTCCAAACTCTCTATATTCACCTCATGCCAAGGAGACTCCTGACATTCCTTCTAGGACCCTGGAATACCCTGAAATAGGGAGAGCACGGAGCCTTCCCTTCCTCATATTGTACGTCCCTCCTGTCCTTTTATAGTGTCAGTGGCTGTAGTACTACACAAGATACATGAATCCCTCACTGAGCTGTCTAGGACAGTCTTGAGGGTTCAGGCAACTTCTCGTGCCTATGTAAACACCCCTCTGAAAAGAGCAAAGTGACTGATGGGTTAGACCACAAAGTGGTGACAGTTTACATCAGAAGACTTGGAAACGTGGCAACTTCAGCTGACAGGGATGTGCCCCTTTCAGCATGACCAATAAGACAGGTTAAGCAACAATTCTGGACACCAGGCTCAAGGGGAGACATGCCGGAGTATCCCAACGTCACCAGCTTCATATACTGGTCAGTGGCGGAACCCATGTGAATTTTCCTTCCCACCAACATGCAGAGTATGATCAACGGAAGAGTGTAGGAAGCTAATAGAGAAATGCTTGGCCAAGACGCCAACTTCATTCCCACTCTCTGAAACAGGAGTGCTCACCATCCTTAAGCCACCCTTGCTTTGCATAGTGCAACCCCTTCTGTTCAGCACATTTGCGTAGGAGGACACAGCCTGACCACTGGCCATCACCTGTGTCTCCACTGGATTCAAAGTTCTACTTGCTACAGATACTGCTGGTGAAGCTGTCTCATTCCTGTAGGAATTTACACAAGGCTTTGGAGGCACTGAAGTGGGAAGGAGGAAGGAGAAGTCAAGTAAATTCCGAGGAACTACCAGCAAAAGCAGTTCACTTTCATAAGTGTCTGCTAGTGAACACAGCCCAGTATTAGCAAGAAAGACTCAGTGGCAAGGTCCACTTTCATCGGTCTCTGCTGGTGAACACAGCTCACTATCAGCATGAAAGACTCAGTGGTGAGACCATCCAAGGGAGAAATGTACCCCAGAAACCACCACAGGTCCCTCTCAGAAGACTCCCACAGATTAATCTATGATGATACCATATAATAACACGTTTCTCCAAGCCCTTTGACATAGGCTAAGGAAGTGCACCTAATGAGCCAGAAATTGCTAAGCACTCACTAACAGGGAAGTTCAGAATTCTCATTCATAATGGACAGCAAAGTTCTGTACCCTTACTAAAATCTCATCTTTACCCAAGAGCCAGACTTTCCAAAGTCACACTCAACAATAACCTCTGGTGCAGTGTTAGGCATGGGGAAGGGCCCTGAGACACTCCCTGGAAAACACAAAGCCTCTGAGAAAACCCCCGCCAGAGTCCCTCAGCCTCCACCTCTCCCAGCAGCTCTGCCCAGTGCCACTGTTCCCAGCCCTTTCCCACCTAGAGTCAATAGGCCCCCGATGGAGCAACCATATGCAATGTGTCATTACATCTTTCCTGATCACAGAAGTCTCTACTCCTGTCTCACCCTCGAACCCCTATAATTCTTCCCATCAAAGAACAGATCATCACAGTGGCTTGGGATCCAACCATGAAATCTATTAGTTGAAGGTGTATTGCCCTGGCTTTTGAGGACCATTGTCATCAGCACATATTTCTACTGCTACAAAAACACCCAATGTGACCTCTGGATATCCACATGGACCAGAATGGACAGGAGACGGAGATTGGGGTAATTATTACTTTTTTAAGCACCAAAAACATTCTTAAAAGTTCTCACAGCTTGTGATTAACACCATGGGATTCAGAACCATCTGAAGCTGGATCTTATTCCCCCTCCTAAAGAATCCAGCCTTTGTTACCATGGCAAGGTTCTGTAATCATTAATGTAATCTGTAAAATGGGAATAACAGTACATTTAACTCATGGTTTTTAGAGGATGAGGTGAGAACCCAATAAACTGAGCACAGTTTTGTTTCTAGTGACCTTTGAATCAGTGATAGCCCTGGCTTATTTCTTTTGGCATCATCACCACTACCATCAACATCATTGTCACAACTATTACCATCATTTCTAGTAGCCCAAGGTGCTTCTCAAAATCACCAATGCTGTCCCAGTACATGACTAGACATGCCAAACTGGAAACCAGACTTATAAGAAACACAATCATTTGCATTGTTCTCCATGCCTAATGCCTACACCTGTGCCTGTGCCTTATGTTCAAGCATAGACACTTAAGCACTTGGAAGACAAGAGTTGGTATTTAAGGTGGGATATCCAGGCCTTTAATTCTCAGGGATAACACTGTGCCTGTAAGGTAACAAACAGTATCAAAGGCTTTTTTCAAATTTCTCGGTGCGAAACCAGAAATTTACTTCATAAACAGTCCTGACAAGCGTCAGAACCTACAAAACAGGCACTGTCAGGGAAAAGCCTCACTGCAAATCATACAAAATGGTCACAGTGAGTGTAAGTCAACAAATAGGGATTTCAGTGGATTAAATTTCATTATATTCTCCTGAAATCGCTCATCTTTGTACATGACCACATAGCTGTATAATCTGAAAAGTGATTTCACAACCAGATGAAAAGTGAGCACATCAGCCCTTATGTATGTTGTACCATTTCATCAAATAGTAGCAAAATCAACTCTCTCCCTCTACTTAAATAATCTACAGAGTTTCAGTCAAAGGCCTTGCCTTGTAGTGGCCAAAATAATCCACTCTCCTCCTAGCAGTCATATAAGAAACAGGCATGAGAAAGCACTCTGAGTCAAATTGGAGTGTGATATGAAATACTGCACACCAAGAATTTACAGAACATTACCACTAGTGAGTAGATACTCAATGAATACATACCAGAAAAAACTAAGTGACAAGGCTGTCCTAGGAATGAACTCCTGGGAAAGGTCCAAGGAACCAGGTCTCAACTTAAATTCTGAGGAGGTCCACCTTCTCTTTCATCGAGGACTTGGAACCGTGGGACTTCCAGCAATTAGGGAGACACCCTTTTGGCATCCTCTACCTTGAGAATGCTGCTTCCATGCTATTACTTAGTGTACCTATGCCCCAAGGCACGCATTTCAGTCTTCCCCGAAGTCTTCCCCACTCACAAAAAGCAAGAAGACCAAAGATGGCGGTGACATTGCAGAGGCAGACGGCACAACATGTTCAAGTGTAACAGGGAGGAAGCATCACAGTTACCTCAAGTTTCACAAGGGCTTTTGACTAAGAAATAAGCCATCCTTACATGGGTTGGGGTAAAGTTTTTCCATGGATTTCAGGCCTCAATTTTACATTGGGAGGAAAATAAAAATGACTCTCATCGTCCAAGGATTAAAAGTAAGTTAACCAATGACAGTGACTAGTCAAAAGTTTATGAATGACAACGTACTGAGTAAAATATAGACACTTTAGGGTCTCTTCCCAAACAAATATGGAATTTGACCTAAGGTGAGCGAACTTCAGGTTGTGTGATGCCACCTTCTCCAAGAAACGTGTGCCAATAGAAAACTCCAGGACCCAAAAGGACCCATTCAGACTAAAGGTTCAAAGTCACCATAGGAACATCTTAGGATAGTGCATACTTCCAATTAGCATGTTAATTCCCTCTGTCACACTGTCCAATGTCTTCACCAGCATTTCAATGAATAAATCACCACACACAAAAGAAATGACTTTACATAGGCCAAGAAAGAGAGAGTACTGTCTGGCACTGCCAGTTAGCAGGCCCCCTCCAGACTGCACCATTGACAAATGGCAAAGGGTCCTGATGAGCACTGAGGCCTGAGGCCTGGCAGCCTCCATGCGCAGAGTCTGAGTTGGCCAGAACAGAAAGTTGCTCAGGAGACGGAAAAGCCTGAAATCCTGGGCTGCCTCTTGCTTCACAGCATGATTGATGAGGTCAGGTTTCCATAGAGATTCCGCAGACACCCCTGAGGAAGCTTGCTGGCCCTAGGAAAGAACACAAACATTTAAATGATATTTTCCCAAACTCTAAAGAGCTTGTACTGGGGTAGAGGAGCAGTGGTAGGGAGGGGGTGAAACCGAGGACCCTGATGTTCTTCTCCAACATGTGGAGTCAGGAAATGGGATACTTGTCCCTTGGGCAACTCTTTTGGACTCAGGTAGTGAAGACTGTGAATGAGACATGATGTGTGCTCCCAGTAACATCTGCAAAGCAAAGAAATGGCCAGGAAGGAAGAAAGGGTGAAGATTTGAAGGCATACTGACTTATGCATTACTTTGATTGTTACCGTCTGTCTCCAAGTCTCCTCACAAATAAAAGCCCTGCCATCCATGGTGGAGGCAGATGGACAGTCTACCATTCTCCAACAGCCCCTTGGCCCACAGGTCAAAAGCCTCTCCTTTTGCATAGATAAAGATGGCTTTCTATTACCTTCAAATCCATTTTTGAACCAGAAGTTAAAAGGCATCTGAGCAGCATCCCACATTCCCTCCATTCCTGGAGTTGACTTTTGACCATCCACTCGAGTTCATCCTGCTATTGCCTGTTAGTGCAAAAGTTTCCAAATAGGAAGAAAACATCAAAACTTTGAAGATAAAATGCCAAGTTCTGTTATGGTTTTGGAAACCATAACATTCAAATAAATTCAAGCTTGCTGTAATGGGACACTGACAGTGAGCAGAGGAACACCACTAATGCCTGGAAAAAGATGTCAATATCTAGGAGGGTCTCAATCATGAAGTTAATAAGCAGCACCCATGGACAGACCTTAACACCAATGGCAGTTCCTTGCCTGGAGACCGAGGACATTGGCTTCAACACCTTCCTAAATGATGGTACAGGTGAGACCAGATTGTGCTGCCCTCTACCCAACACCTGTCACCTCACACAAGAGACGGTTGTTCTTACCTGGCTGGATGCTGTGGACAGTTAGTTCCAGTTCCACACTAGTCATGGTACAGGCTCCCATGCTGACCAGTCCCAGACTTTTCCACCACAGGTCCTGAGGGAGATGGCAATTGTACAGATCTGCAAGACTAGAACCACTGGGGAGACACACATGGCAACTCATAACGTAGGTAGGGGGCTGGAGCATGTGTCCTATTATCCTTATGAACAAGAGCTGCTGAAAATACCTAGTGGGGCTGAGTACTAAATTATTCAGCCCAAGCCAGGTAGACCAAATTCACGAAAGGCAACGTAACACAGAGATTGCAGTAACTGTGCCACAACACCAGGTAAGAGTGCCTTTCAGAGGCCCCACTGCTCCGTTCAAAGGGAACCACAGGACATGGGGTAATCAGTCAATAGCAGTAGCCCATTCCACCCAATTGTTGTCCTCCCCAGGCTAGGCCTTTACCACTCATTTCTGTTTACCTTGTGGGCATATAAAAAATACATGAATCATTTTTCTTTCTATGAAAGAACACCTGTAAACGATACCAACGCTACATTTAAAGAAAAACAGTATATTAAATACACCATTGTGCTTCAGAAGCAAAACTGTCAACGTCACCTCCAACTGCCATTTACTCCCAGATTACTGAAAGCACTCAATCTGTGACTTTCTTCATTCATAAATGGGAAATTCCCCATTATGTTTAAAGGAAACTTATGCAAAAGCCTCAGGATGGAATTGGATTAAATAACATGATATTGAGCAGGCAATTCATGTGGGAAATGAAATTCTCAACAATGAGCAGAGGTGACAGGCGACCAGTACTTCCGGGCATTCACTGCCGTAAAACAAGTGGCAGCTTAGTCCATATGTGCGGTTTGATCTAGAAAATGCCACAAAACTTGCTTCATTTGGGTACATTGATGAAATAAGATAACACAAGGACTAAAATCTCAACCAATCCAGTGATATTAAAACAATTTGATGGTGAAATCAAGTCAAACTTCAGGTAGCCTGCAACGTGAGGCCGGAACTGTCGTAAAGCAAGGCGCACAAAACCCATGAAAACATTATTTTTCTTATTTGTGCATTTAAAAGAACGAAAATGTGTTTAACCATGCTTCGGATGAGGGTCAGGACCGCAGTTAATTTAATATAATGCTAAAAAACACATTTATCCAAATTAAAACCGAATCCTATAAAACAGTCGCGAAGGATGGTTAAGGGCATTCACTGTCATAAAATATCAAGCACGCGGCCCATTGATGACGTTCTGCATTTACCAATCCACCCCGGTCCACAACATTTTCTTTAAAGTACTTTTATGGATCCGCTGAGAAGGGTGCAAAAACAGAAACATAAAGTATTTTTGTAGAGAGATAACAACACTACCATATTTTTAATTATATCACGGAAGATATTACCATAGAAAACAAAAGGCAATCAATCATTCAGACATTAATTTACTCTCTGTCAACACAAAACCTTCTAAAGCCCCTTATAAAGAGCCCTGGGACCAAAAATCAATTGAATGAGACAAGAGGAGGAACAGGTAAAATTAAATGCAAAACCAGGTCCAATTTATCTGAAAAAAAAGTGGCTGATTTGCAGCCATATCACGTGATTTAAAACGTCACCTGCTAAGCCAGATGAATCACTTCACAATATGCACACTGAAAATACCCTCATTTGAGAAATATTTATGAAACAAAGCCAAAAGAAATTTAACCAAATTTAAATGACTGCAATGTCATGAAAAAAATGCAAGTCAGTATATCATAAACTAAAACAATAAATAGGATCCTTGGGGGCTTCATTCCCTTCAGGGACTTAAAGGTATAAGCTCTTGCCAACCCGAGTGCTCTTTTCCATATCCTTAAAGTGTCAAACCGCCAAGCATTTGAAGGGGTGCTTTTGGCTGAATACAGTGATATTAAATACACAAGTGCATTATACAAAAGTGTAAAACAGAGTTCAAAGACCACAGCCAGGCGATTCCCTGGGGTTACTGAACAAGCTGGAAGTCCATTGCCCCATTTCACATAGAAATATTCAGAACGCTTTTTTTTCTCTTGTGAACACAACATATGAAGGAGACGAATTCTGAACTTGAACCATAACAGACTACATTAAACATATAATCATGTTAAATGAGAGACTAAACTGGCCACAAAGACAGGTAACTGGGATCGGCTGTCATAACCCCACCTCAGGAGGTAACTTCGCCCCTTGTCACCTCTAAAGGAAAAGAAATATGATAACTGAATGGCAAAAGGTGGCAAAATAAAAACTTTAAAGATATAAGTGGTGATAATATCTACCCAACGATGGTAAAACATAAAGGCAAACTCAGGTGCCCGGCGACCAGCGGCCACCGTTCGGGGTTGGACCGACAGCGGCTCATCGATCACATCAGCGTTTCCTCATTTTTAACTTGAAAACACCACAAAACCTTAGGATTCAGAGGGAGGAGGGGTGCCCATGTCCAACATTTAAACAAACAAAATGATCGCAAACACTCATCACGTTGTTCCATCAAGCACAACACTGGGCCAGACGTGACTAGGGAGCTTCCCTGTCAACAATCCATTGGCCCATCGCACACATCCCTTACAGATGTCACAACACATCATGAACCCGATTCGATAAGGATCACAACAAAACTCAGTAATTAAGAAATAAAACCAAGTAAACTTACATTTTCTGATCCCGGAAGGCGGGTGCCGCCATATTCCCACATATCCTCGGGAAACTGTCCACGGAAGCCCCACAGGACAATCCAGACTTTAACGGTATCTACCTGGTCACGTGGTATGGATGCCTGGACACCCAGTCTAAGGCCCCGCCTACAAACTACGTCATTGGAGGGTCTGAAGTTATTGACAAAAAACCCAACATTGAGCTCCAGGTTTACAAGGGAAAACTTAACCAATACCCAAGGGCCCAGCTAAATAACGCAGTGTGACAGAGAGAAATGGTTTTTAAGACCTTAACCACAAAAAAGTAGTATGTGCAGTAAAGGATATTTCCATTTATTTAATTTAATGATTCTACAACATGTGATACATCAAATCATCACATTTTGCCACTTAAATATATACATTTATTATATCTGAGTTTTTTTAATAAAACGGAGAGAACCATTTTCCCCTAGAGGTAACTTATCGTCTACAGTCTTGCAGCTCATTTAGAAGCTCAGAAAATGTTTATTAGTGAGATTTTCCACATATGGAGGTGGGGGATAAGACTTTGGCAAAGATCCAGAGGGGCAGGGACTGGTTCTACACTTTGTCCAGCAATCAGTGAAGGGATGAATCTGGGAACTTAAGCAGCATGGGATGTGAAATGAAGGAAGAACTAGGCCATTGGTGTGAATCCCACGCCCGGGAATTCCCAACTCATTGCTGACCTGGTGCTGAAGCTTTTCCCTCTGGCTGCACTCTGCAGCTGGAAACATGGCTGGCCTCTCCTGATGCCAGGACACTGCCCAGGTCCTGTCTCTCAGTGCACTTGTGTCTCCACAGTCTATGCTCACAGTCACTCTGCTCCCATCCATACTTAATCTCATGTCCATAGGCTGTCCTGAAAAAATTCTCTATGACTTCTTATCCACCTTGCACCACAGAGAGTGGTTAAGTGTATGGGTTCCACATAGGCTGCTTGCATTCATGTCACAGCTCTTCCTCCTACCACTTGTGTATTTTTCAGGGTTGTTTTTCTTTTTTGTTTCCTTGTCAGTAAAATGATGGTACAGTCTCTCAGTCTGTTCAAGCTGTTTAAAAAAAATATCTTACACTGGGTAATTCAGAAAAGACAGAAGTTTATTGCTCACACAGTTCTGGAGACTGCGAAGTCCAAGAGCAAGGCACCAGCAGGTTTGCTGTCTCATGAGGGCCTCTATCTTCTCCATGTCAGCCTTTGTGTGTCCTCACATATTGTAAGGGTAAAGAAGGCTCCCACAAGCCTCTTTTATAAGGAAGGCAACTAGTCCCGTTCATGAGGGCAGAGCCTCATTACCTAATCACCTCCCAAAGGCCCTACCTATAATACCTTCACTGTGGGGACTAACTTGCATCATAAAACTTGTGGGAGTACACCAACATTGAAATCACTGTAGAGACCAATAAGCATTATGTTTTTGGACTGCCTTGGCATTCAGCAACCGGAATAAATCCTGAAAGATAGTAAACTTTCCTGTAAAGTTACCTATGATTGTTTTTGTAACATTTTGCTGCATGTCTCTGGTCAAATATCATCTCTTTCCTTGACGTGTTCTGTGCCGGTCAAGTCTGTATTAGTCTCCTTTTTCTAATTCCTTTTAGCCGAAACATCCATAACACACAACACACCTCTTACAACACATTGTCCACTTTGCCAATAGTTTGCATCTAAACTTTGTCACTTTCATCTGTGCTAATATCTCTGTATTAATGAACATGTTAAGTCTGATCCTAATTCTTCATGTATGCATCTCATCTCCTAAGTTTACTACAAGTTTCCCTCTGGGCCACTGTTATGGTTGGGATATTTGTCTCCTCCAATACTCATGTTGGAATTTAGCCCCGAAAGGTGCAGTATTAAGGGAATATTTAAGTTCTGATGGATCATGAGGCCCAGCCCTCATGAGTGGGTCGATCCCCTCATGAAAGGGGAACTGGTGGCTTCATATAAAGTAAAAGAGAGCCTGCACTAGCACATGGTATGCTCAGTCCCCTCCATGTGTTGTACTCTGTGCCGCCTTCGAAATCTGCTGAGAGTACTGAACAGGCAAGAACTCTCAGCAGATGCAGCCCCTTAACCTTGGACTTCCGAATCTCCACTTTTGCAAGAAAGAAATTTATTTTCTTTGTACATTACCCAGTTTCAGGGGCTCTGTTATAAGCAACAGAAAAGAGACTCATACTGGCTCCTCAGCAGCTTATTCCTTTCTGATATAATTTAGCTCAGTGCAGAGCAGTTTTCCTCTGGCGATTCCATGCGTACATAAGCAGGTACTGAAATAGAAGCTTTCATTGGGCCATCACAAGAAATATCTTCCCCTGAGGAATTCACAAGGAACCTGTTCACTCATTGGTTTTGCTAGATCATGCAGAATGTGGGTGGGCCTTTGTAGCACAGTTAGTCCTCCTGTGCCCAAGTGAATAGGGTGTGTGGAGTGGCTTATGTCTCCCTCCCCCATGTTTCTTGCAGTCAGTGAGCTCCCAAGTTACTGGAGAGTTTTTCTACGCTCACAAGCCCAAAAGCTGCTGCCACCGGTGAACTGGGAGCTTCACGAGGGTAAAGGACCAAGCGTCTGGTGCCTTCAGGTCACTTCCCCTCAACACAGACCTGAGCCGAGACAGCAGGTGCCATATTGCTTTTCCACTCACCATACACCTTAATCCTTCCCTGGGGGCCTCAGCCCCTCAGTTTTTATATCACTGGTACTCACATAAAAATTTCCCAACTCCAACTCAGCTTGCAGAAACCGAAGGATACCTGCATGACTCCATAATCTGGACATTCTAGGTGGGCTGCCTTTAGGAGAGAGGGACAGAAATGACCAAAGTGCTAGCTTTCTTCTACTCAGACTATTTTCCTCCCCTTCCACTGCCCGAGTAGATGCTGCTGAGTGACAAGTGAAGCAGGAATCACTGGAACTGTTTCTCCTCTCTGTTGGTGCAACCACCACACCAGGCCTTCCACAGAGAGTGGGGCTCAAACCTTCCCAGACTCCCCTTCCCATCCCCTACTGTTGCAGCCCAACCAGGTTCATTGCCTGCTTCACAAAAAGAAGCCAATATACTGAGTCGCCAGGTTTTATGGCAGAGAAAGTGTCTTTATTCTAGATAGCAGTAAGTGGGGACATGGGAGAAATCTCAAATTCGCCTCCCCAAGATTTTGGAGACACGATTTTTAACAAAAGTTTGGCAGGCAAGGAATTCAGCAATTAAGTTCGTTAATTGAGGCAAATTCATAGGGATGTAGAAATCAATGTCTTGTGTTGTTTCAGCCCCTGGAGTCACAGTTCCACTTGAGTCAGTTTCTTGGTATGGGCTGTGGGTCCTGGTGGGTCAGTCAATCAACTGGAATGCAGGGCCTGGAAGATATCTTAAAAACTACCTTTAGGTTTCGAAAAGGTGTTATTGTCTATGGAGAAAGTAAAGAATCTTTATGACCACCAGATGCATGGCTCCAAAGTGGCAATTAGAGAGGTGCAAACAGAGGGACAGCCACTAATTTTTATCATTATTCTTGGCGAGGCTTTTACCACAGTTCTTGGCTTGTACCCCATATTGACGGGCTTTTTCACTACCTGCAGCTACTGAGAGAGACAACAGCCACCACTCCCAGGTGTCCCCTGGGAATTGGGCTCAGACCTTCCCTGTAGAGGTCCTGCAGCAGACTGAGGGGTCCTCAGACTGTGAGCTCCCTGCCCGCTGGCCCTCCTTGGTGCCAGTTGCCCTGCAACTGCATCACTGTGGTGCATGACCTGAGGCAGAGGGACATCAAGCCTCATTGGGCTCCCTGTGGGCAGCTTGAAACCAGCAGGCTTCTCCCTGGAATAGTCAGAGATTGGTCTTTGGGGACCTGGGGACAGGCCCACAGACCAGATCCCATACCCCCAGGTCTGAATCACATTTCTCAGGGGTAAGCAGGAAAGATTTGTGATTGGGTGAGGTCACTACAGCCCTTCCCTGTGGCTTAGACTGAAAGCTGGGAGCAGACCTTTGACCCCAGCTGAAACAGGTACTTGCCAGATTTTGTGGAGCCTGCGGGCAAGCTCTCCCAACCCAGCCTCCATAGCCACTCTCCCCTACCCACTTCTGCTGTGGCAGAGAAAAAGGACTCAGCTGAAGTTCCAGGGTCCCACCTGGAAGCACCTGGGGCAATCAAGTGCTTCTCCAGAGAGACTAGGGCTGGTCACAGGATCTAAACACTACACTGCAGCTTTTTCCTTCTGGCAAGGGTCACCTATTGGCAGGGAGGTCTATTTGCACAGGCCTTTACAGCATTTACTGACTCAACACATAGCTTGCGGTTGGTTCTCACCCACAAGAACCACCCACTGTCTCAGAGATTAAACTGGGTATGCCATTATCTAATAAAAAGAAACTGGAAAAATAAGCAAAAATTGCCCCGGATGAGAAGGAATCACTGAAAGATATCCACATAAATAAGAAATCATGGTAGAAAGACAGCCCCAAAAGAATAAAATAACTCTCTACCAATTGATGTTCACATCAGTGGACATTAGATTGGATAAAGCTCCTATCTCAAGTACAGACTTTATTCCTACATGTTGGCTCCTACCTTTTTCTGAGTTCCTGCTCTAAGTATTGGCTCATATTTCATATACAGACAGTAGACAGTAGTAGATTGACAACAAAGGCCACAGCAATTCCTCCCATCCCTGGAGGCCAGGTCCTTTGCACTGTGACCTTGCCACTCCTTCCTTCAAGAGGTGGGGTCTATTGCCCATCCCCATAAATCTGGGCTGGCCTTTGATTTCTTTTGACCTATGATACAGGAGACATCGTGGGAGATCTGAGCCTATTCAAGAAGTCTCTGAGGCTTTCACTCTTCTTCTCTTTATACCCAGGTCAAGAAGGCTGGGAGCCTAAATTTCCTGGGAGCCTGAAAATCATAGAGGCCCCGGAGCCATGTGGCAACCAGAGTTCAAGGTTAGGCCAGACGGAATTTTTTTTTCTTTTTTGTTTTTGTTTTTTCCAAAGCTACCCTGCCTGGGAAACACTGACTTGTACGTGACTCTCACACACTTGCCCAATGGCTCCGGACCCTAGCACTCTAGGGTCCTGCATTGCTGGCAGCTGGGCAGTGACTCTGAGTTTTCCAGGAGGGCAGAGAAAACCTTGAAGCCCATGTTCATACACTCGGTCCACAGGCCCCCCTCGGCGCAGCAGGGCGTGGGGGTGGGTCTGTGGCCTCTCCAACACATCTGCCAGGCTGCCTATTGCCGTTTTCTGGATTCTTGCTCCCTGGAAAAGCAGTCTTGCCTGTACACGCTCACCATGACTCTTTTGTACAAAGGCATCCTGAGTAGACAGGGCTGAGACGGAGGAAAGAATACACATGGTTGTTTCCCCAGGCCCTGCTCTCCCTGAACTGCGCCATGGAACTCACATCCTACCAGAGGCAGCCCTGTCCATTTTGGCCCATGAGACCTCATCTGCTCTGTCTTGTGGCTGGCGTCAGTGTCACATCCCACTCATGCTTCACGGTCTGCTACCAATGGTTACAGGTACACAGATTTCTACATGTTACGGTGTCATTCAGATGGCATGAAGAAGACATGTCTCAAATGAAAGAGGTGAGGACAAATGAATGCGCTGGGGCTGTGTTTTCTCTCCTCATACAACTACTTTCATTGCTGTTGCTATCAAGCTGCACTGCCAGTAAATTGGTTCAACCAAACAGGGACCTGTTTGGCACTATCTACTAAAGCTAAACGTAAGCATCCTCTGTGACACAACTATTGTAATTCCAATTTCTTTACCAACAGAAATATGTTCAGCAAAAGATATACATATATAAGAACTGACCATCATGGAGCAAGGGAAGAAAGAGACAGACGAGCAGGCAGGTAGTGGAATAATCCACGAGAAATGTAAAAGTGCGTCGGACAGCAGTCATAACAGTGGAGGAGCAGGAAAGTGGTCTGATTCTGGTTGTGTGTTGAAGGTACAGCTGAATACTTCCTGATGGCAGTTAATGTGGGGCATGAAACAAACAGGATTCAAGGATGACAGCAAGGGAAGGAAAGAGTTTCTGTGTACCAAGATGAGGGAGACAGAAGATCAGATTTGGGAGATTAAAAGATCAAAGTCTTAATAAATAAATCCTTCACTTTTACTTAATCATTTTATTAATTTAATAAAGCAGGGCTGGGCTCAATGGCTCACGCCTCTAATCCCAGCACTTTAGGAGGCCAAGGCGGGAGGATCTCTTGAGGCTGGCAGTTCAAGATTAGCCTGGGCAACATAGCAACACCCCATCTCTACTAAAATATGAAAAGTAGCTGAGTGGTGTGGTGAACACCTGTAGTACAAGCTACTCAGGAGGATGAGGTGAGAGGGTCGCTTGAGCCCAGGAATTCGAGGCTGCAGTGAGCTATGACTGTGCCACTGCACTCCAGCCTGGTCCATAGAGCCAGACCCTAGTCTCCAAAAAAAAAAAAAAAAAAAAAAAAACCAATAAAACAGTGAAACTAAGTTTCCTGTAAATGTTCCAGTTGATGATGTATACAGCATATATATAGAGATATAAAGATTTTAGCAAGAGTTCTACTTAAAATCGAAATTCTAAACCTATTAATCAATTATATACATACATATATATATATATTTTTTTTTGAGATAGAGTTTCACATTGTTGCCTGGTCTAGAGTGCCCTGGCATCAGCCTAGCTCTCAGCAACATCAAACTCCTGGGCTCAAGCGATCCTCCTGTATCAGCCTGCGAAGTGGCTAGGAATACAGGCATGCCTCACCATGCCTGGCTAATTTTTTCTATATATTTTAAGTTGGCCAATTAATTTCTTTCTATTTTTCGTAGAGACAAGGTCTCACTGTTGCTCAGGCTGGTTTTGAACTCCTGACCTTGAGTGATCCTCTAGCCTGGGCTTCCCAGAGTGCTAAGATTACAGGCATGAGCCACCCAGCCCAGCCTCAATTATATATTTTAAAATGGAAAAACAGGAGCCACATTGTCTTTAAGAGGAGCTGTTGTGGGCTTCTGTGCGGTTGACCCATAGCATTATATCATAAAAACATAAGATTTATGAAAGAAACTGTAGAAAGTCTCATTAAAACTTACTGCCCTAATTAAATGGTGTATTATGTGATTATAATGTTGGAGAAAGTAATGTAATGATCAGAGTTTCAATTTGATATTGTTGTGGTGGTAAAAGACTAAAAGCAGATGCCTGTAGCAAAATAATAAAGCCCCTGTTATTTAAATACTTTCAACATATATGAACTGAGATTATCCTCTTTTGGTGTCTTAATATAGCTAGCTAAGAGATTTGTTAACATTTAACTCTCTTCATCTTAACTGCTCATGGTGCATTATCTTTGGAGATGCTGCTTAGGATTATGTTTGCTAATATATGGGGCTTTCCTGTTAATGTTGCAAAACAATCACATCTGGGGCCAGGAAGCCAATAATCTAGCTAAGAGTTGCATGAAGAAGAGGAATATGTGTTCACAGAACCTCACTCAAGTGGCCCCCAGACCCAGGGATGGCTCTGGCACATGCAAGGGGGGATGAGTGATGGGCAGGGAGAGGGGCAGCAGGAAGCCTCCTCCACTTCCAGAGCAGGGACAGCCAGCAGTAGGCTCCACCTCCCTACTCACTGTCAGGTATTCACCTGCTTCCTGCCCCTCGCCCCGCCCTGGGAATCCTCAGCCCCGCCCCTCTGATTCCGGCCCCGCCCCTTCAGGACATTGGGCCTGCCCCCAAGTTCTCTCCAGACCTGGCCACGCCCCTGTTCCAAGCCTGCCACTAGTGACCACTTGGTGTGAGAGGAGGAGCCCGCAATGGCACCCAGGCCACGCCCACAGCCCATCCCCCGAACACATCTCCACAGCCATATACTTCTGAGGTATGGGAGTATGATGATCAGACTGGTAATATAGTTTTGTGATGTTGGTAAAAGACTAAAATCAAATGTCTCTGGGAAAATAATACCCACTGACCTGAAACAGGGGGCCGAAATGGGAACAAAGGAACATTTTTCTTTGCCTCCACCAACTGACACAGCCCCTAGGGGGACAATGTTCTCAAGCTGCGCCTGCTGCCTAGAGTCTTCTCTACCCCAGACCTGTTGACAATTATGAGCCCAAGTGACTTGTGCAGAATCCAGGACACAGAAAGAGCACACAACAGGAGGGGGAAAGAATGTTCTCTGAGGGAGGCACTGGTCAATTTGACACACCTTTCCACAAATGTTCCCAGCTCCAATGGGACTAAGTGCTGCCTCCTCCTCTGCTCATTGTGTCCTTACAACTATGAGGAAAAATTAAAGTTGTTCCCTCTGGATGAGTGACATTACTATATAGTTCCCTTGTTAGCCTGTCTGCTGTGTCATCATGAATTGACAAATTCTTGGCAGTAAGAAAGAGAAGGGTTTTATAATCAGAACGAACAAAGTGTTTTTAAAAACAAAGGAAAACACAGCGATTACAAGAAATGAAGTAATAAAATAAGGTAATGCTTACAAATTGAGTGAAAGCAATAGAAAGTAATTGGAAATACAATAGAATTATGAATGTATATGGAAAAGAAAGACTAGATGACAACAAAATATGAATAATATTTTATTAATGAATAGTGTTAATTTTTCCTAATCTCTATTTTCACATTCCCTTTGATGAATATCTGTTCCCCAACCCCCACATCCAAATAAACTTCATGCCATTCTAGGGTGCTGTGGGGTTAAGAGCAAACAAGATATGGAATCACATATATCTGGGTTCTACTCTTGCCTCTGGAACTTAGTGACAGTTTGTCCTTGACCAAATGACTTGACTTCTCTGAGACATACATATGGAACCCAGCTGCCTAGATTCATACAAGCATGAAGGAAGATGACATGGACAAATGCTTAGCACAGGGCCTGTCAGAGGTAGTAAATGGGCTATTGTAGCCATCACAACAGAGAGATTGATGACTTTGTGATTTTGCTAGTTATTTGTTGTTTATATTACTGATCTTGATTAAAAAATATATGTGAGAAGCACCCTCAAATCTCACCAAGTTTTATGTACTTGCCCTGTAGGTCCTACATCTGCCTTGAGGGTGTGTGACACACCTTGCCCCTCCTGTAATGTCCCTCTCCATCCAGGCTTCTCATTGTCCATTAAAGTCTCTCTGTGAAGTTGGGGTGACAGGGTGAACCAGCCGTATATAATCCCTGGTCTATGGGTGGTGACAGGTCAGAGAACCTTCAGCTGCAGCAATTCCAGTCTCAGTGGGTGGCTGGCTTTCTGGGACCATGGTCACCATAACTCACACATTTCCTCCTATGTAGACAGAATGAGGGAAGACGCCATACACTTGGCCAGTGACCCTTCGTTGTCTGGGGATCAGTACAACACGTCTTTGAAAGCCTCATCTGACTATGACAAAAATTCATGACCAGATACCCAACACAAGCTTATGAAGACCCTGTGTGGCTACCATTGGCTGAGATGTTGCTAGAAAGGAGACTGTTTGTTGGTAATAGCTTAAATATCACTCACTGGCCATGTGCTCCCTAATTTCTCGTTCTCTTTCAAACACCACTCTGCCCATAGCAGGTTTCAGAGCATCTCTGGGGAGAGGGGCACACATATGGAGGGCACTATGCTGGTTGGTGGCACGGGTGAAGGTGGCTGGTTGGGAGTGTCTCACAGCCTAATGTGAGGACTGATTATGTAACACAAGAGAGGGTAAGAAAAGGCATATAAACAAAGTTTCAGCTGCAACTGGAGAAAAAGAGAAGTGATTTGAACTCTGCATACCGATGAACTGCTCAGGCAGGAAGTGATGCACTGCAGCTCAGGCCCCTCTTGACTGAATGGCCAGGGCAGAGTTGCTGACACCTGCAGCTTAAGATCTCTGTGAAATCCAGGGACAGACATTGAGCCCAACCATCCATTGTGGTACATCTACAGGCAGGACACACTGTTTGCAATGGTCTTATTCTCCTTTCCTGTGGGGAAATATATTAACGGTCATGATGATGAGGCTATTTGATGAGCTATTTAAGCCAGAGTAAGCAGCACAGAGGACAGACAATTTCAGTAAATTGTAAATTTTATACAAGCAGTGCAAATTGTACTGATATGTTTAAAGAAAAATGAGAAAAAATAGTCTACCCATTTAATTAATTGAATCCTGATATTACAAGGCCTTTATAAAAACTAGAGGTGTGGTGTAAGGAGAGATGCCTCAGACATGAGGGACCAAGATTCATCACTAATGCAGGCTTTACCAGGAATCCACTGCGTGCTTGATGTTTCTGGCTGTGGTCCTCATGAGTTCTACAGTTAGTGGGGAGAAGTCATCTGTCATCAGGGGAGTTTCCATGCTTACCTCTAACCCCTGGCTCCCAGATTCACAACTTCTGGACCTTGGAGAAGCACAGGTGCTTGGTTCCTGGCTTAAAATGTGCTTCTCATCCTGTAGATTAGCATGCTGACTGTACAACCAGCAGTCCAAGCTGACACTAGGGTGGAGTCTACAACAGGCCTTTACAGGATTCTGTAGGCCTTGTGTCTGACTAACGGAGACACTGAGAAAGTCAGTGAATCTACCAGGATTGACTGAACACAGCCCACTGCTGTTCTTTCCTCAAGTTGGTAAGCAGCACCAGGGAAGATCTGCACATGAACAAGAAGAGGCAAGGGAAGCTCAGGAGACCAACCCAAATCTAACTGTTGGGTGGCCAGCTTGACAGCTGTCAGTAATAAATATATTGTATTACTAGAGTCAGTGCAATGGGCTGAGAGGCCAAACCAAAACTAGAGGGATGTGGAGGAATGGATTCAAATTGTACAGAATTGTGCACATATTTTGCACACTCTTTCCACCATTTGGAGAGGCCTGTACACTAAATATCCATTACAGAGGATCTGAGTTCTCATCTTCTGCCAAGAATTCTATCAGGTCATAGGTATCATAAATCATAGAGAGCAGATCGACCTCTGCTCCTCCAGGGCACTCAAGGACAGAAGGGATATGAGGGGAACAGTACAGCCCCACCTGCCAACTGACCATTGACGTCAGCATATCAATGTAAACAAGTCTAATGATGTGATTACTCACTCCAGTTGATCACACAGAACTCCCCATGAGGACACTGGTGTGAGTAAAAGCATGTGCAGGCTACAGGAATGAGCACGTGCTCATACTAGTCACTTGTCCCTGAGGTCCTATTTCAACAAGGGGCACTTGAGGAAGTTCTTGGCACATGCCTGACTTTGGCCAGGACTCAGAATCACTAGTTTGAGGAGGGGTAGATTGGAGGAACTCCTATCTCAGGGTAGCATGTCATAAAAGCAAATACAATGTAAAGTAAGAAAAAAGGTTAAATGTCCCTGTTGAAAGAAGGAAGAGACCTAGCCCTTCCCTTTCCCTAGAGCATTTACTTTAGAAAACTTGTAATGGTTAAGTTCTTCCTCTGCCTGTTTGCAAAGTATGCAAATACTTTCTTTGTTTTCTTTTTTTGAGACAGAGTCTCGCTCTGTTGTCAGGGTAGAGTGTCATGGCGTCTACCTACCTCACAGCAACCTCAAACTCCTAGGCTCAAGCGATCCTCCTGCCTCAACCTTCCAAGTAGCTGGGACTACATGCATTTGCCACCATGCCCGGCTAATTTTTCTGTATATTTTCAGTGGTCCAGCTAATTTCTTTCAATTGTTTTAGTAGAGACGGGTCTCGCTCTTGCCCAGGCTGGTCTTGAACTCCTCAGCTCAAATACGCCAGCCTGCCTCGGCATCCTACAGTGCTAGGAATACAGGTATCAAACACCATACCCAGCCCGTAAATCTTTTTAAAGACTAAATGTGCCAATTGCCAATTTTACAATCAGGAATGGACAAGGACCTGGCAGTAAGCTCTTTGGGCTGCATGAGAACTAGGCATAAAGAAGATAACTTAAGCAGTCCACATCAGAACTTCAGATTAGCCCTTCTGAAAAAGATAGATGGAAGTATACACCACAAGAAGTGCCCAAGGCTGCTGATAAAGGTACCTGAGAAAAAACTAGACTAGGAAGGAGATGAGGGAATATAGCGCATCAGGGAGGATACAACAATATCAGCAAAAGCAACAGCAGTGCCTGCCCAGAACTCCCTCACATTATTGTACTATGCAACCACAGAAACATTAGAGACAATATAAAAAAGTAGGCAGCACAAGGCTGACACAGCAAAGCCTTCACCAACTGACAAGGTACTATTCACTGAGGAAGTGGAAAATAAGTACGTGTCCTCATGGTCAATGTCCCAACTTTGCAAGAAGCCCATATTTTCTCATGTCTCATCGATCAATGTGCATTTTTTCCCTCTGACATCATAATCTGGAATACCTCACATTCCCGCTTGAACACTTAGGCAACCTGAAACAGGGAAACGGCTGAACCTTCCCCTCCTCACATTGCAACTCCCCTTACCCCTTAACAGCGTCAGTGGCTCCAGTACTACACAACATGCATACAACCCTCACTACTGTGTCCACACCTCTCTCTCCTTGAGAATGCAGGCACGGTCTCCTTCAGACAGTGTAGAGGTCCTCTGAGGGGACCAAATGGCAGATGGGTCAGACCACTAAAGGGCAAGAGCTTCCAGCAGACGACTTGGGAAAGTGATACCTACAGCCTGCAGGTATTTGCTCTTTTCAGCATGAGGAACAGGGAGGAAAGGGAGGGGTTAACCCTCCAGCCAGATACCCAAACTAGGAGATCCTGGACACCCAGGCTCATCTGCAGATACACAGGAGGATCCGAACGTCACTAGCTTCACTTACTGGTCAGTGGTAGGACCCACATGACTTTTTCCTTCCCACCAACATGCAGAGTACAGTCAAGGGAAGGGTGTAGGAAGCTAACGGAGAAATGCTTGGCCAATAGGTCCACCTGCGTTCCCACTCACTGAACCAGGAGTACTCCCTATTCCTGGGGTGTCACTGCTGTGCATAGTGCAAGCCATTCTGTTCAGCACATTAGGGTCTCAGCACAGAAGCCTGACAACAGGCCATCACCTATTTGGGATCCCTGGACCCCAAATTCCCCATGCTCCAGTATCTGCCAATGCCACTGTGTGGACCTTCCACAAAGCATTTGGGCCATTGGGGTGTGGAAGAAACAAGCACCGGAGCAGAATGTTGCAAGCACGTACCAGCAACAGCAGCTCACTTCCATGTCTCTGCTGGTGAACACAGCTCACTAGTAATAGGAAAGACTGAGTGGTCAGCTCAACAAAAGGGATCCTTCCCAGAAACAACCGCAGGAGACACGCTATTGAATACACAATGCCTGCTACAACCTTCCCACCAGAATCCTTTCCCCTCAGCCTCTCTGAGTAGCTCTATCCAGTGCAGCTGTCCCCAGCCCCTTCCCACCTCTAGGCTGTAAGCCCCTGATGGAGGCACCGTATGCAATGTGTCATTCCATCTGTCCTGATCTCAGAAGCCTCTCCCCATTACTGAGCTCTAACCTCTATGAATCTTCTCTTTGAAGAACAGACAATCTAAGTGGCTGAGGATCCAGACATGTAATTCATTTAGTTCAAGTTGTACTGTCACATCTTTTTAGGAGCATATTTATCACCAGTTATTTCGGCTATAACAAAACCACCCTGTGTAACCTCTGCATAACCTTACTGAGGGCAAAATGGAGAGAAGGTAGCGGTCATGGTAATTATTGATGTTTTAAAGCACCAAAATGCTACTAAAAAGGCTTCTCATAGCTTGTGATTAATACCACAGGGTCTGGGGTCAGCTAATTTCCGAACTGAGACCTCTCTCTGCTATTTGTTCTGTCTTTGTTCCCATGGCAAGATATTGAACTAATCTGTCCATCATTAATTTCATCTGTAAAGTGGAGATACTAGAAGTACTTATCTCAATGGGTTCTGAGATACTTAAGTAAGACAAAACATAAAAAAAGAACCAAGCACAGTTCTTGGTCCTCGTAAGCTTTGTTTGTTTGCTTGTTTGAGACAGAGTCTCACTGTGTTGCCCAGGCTGGAGTGCAACAGCATCGTCATAGCTCACTGCAACCTCAAACTCCAAGGCTCAAGTGATCGTCCTGTCTTAGCTTCCTCAGTAGCTGGGACTACAGGTATGTTCCACCACACCTGGGTAAGTTTTCTATGGTTTTTAGAGACAGGGTATCACTCCAGCTCAGGCTGGTCTTCAACTCATGACCTCAAGCAATCCTCCCACCTCGGCCTACCAAAGTGCTAGGATTACAGGCATGAGCCACCGCACCCAGATCCTAATACGCTTTATATCAGTGGTAGCTGTGGCGGTTTTCTTATTAGCATCATCACCCCACCCCATCATCACCATCATCATCATCATTTTCAGGAGGCTATTGTGCCTCTTAAAATGTTTGTTGCTGTCCCAGTGACAGTACTGAATGCATGAACAGGGAGTCAGTATGACAGGGGAGATGCTGAGCTGCATTCTTATCACTGCTTCACATCTTCCACTTTTGATTGGTCCATATGTTCCAGAATAACAACGTAGCCACTAGGAAAACTAGAGTAGGCATTCAAGGTGGAAGACACAGACCTTCAGTTACAAGAGGGGTGGAACAGGGATGTGTCTTTTTCTGCCTATTAATTAAAAATAAATAGGGCTTCTCTTCTGTTGCTCCCATACATCGTCATTTCCTCAAAGATCCTGAGAGAGGCAGGCACTTTCCAGACAGGGGAAAACAGCAGAAAGAATGAATTTGATCAATTGAATAGATATCACTTTTAGAGAAGAAAAGAAATTACTGAGAAGGAGACTACACAGGTTTTTTTGGATTCTGTGCTCTCATTGCTATCCACAGCATAAAGTTATTTGCTTTATAAAACAATACAATAAAACAATGTATATTCTCACAGAAAAACCTAACTGGAAATACAGCAAAGTGGTCAGGTGAGTATGATTCTATACAGATGGATTTTCAGAGAATTAAATTTCATTATAGTCTCCAGTAATCTCTAGAATTTGTATATGAGCACATATTACACATCTCTATCATCTGAAAAGTCATTTCAAAACAAGATGAAGAGTGAGCACATCAGCCATTATGTATGTTGTATCATTTCATCAAATATTAGCTAAATTTATTTGTCTCCTACATACATAATCCATAGAGTTTCAGTCAAAGGCCGTACCCTAAAGTGTCCATTATAATTTATTCTCCTTCAATAACCCATATAAATCAGAGGCATTAAAAATACTTTAAGGCATATGTAAATTCAACATGAAATACTTCACACCCAGAATTTATGGCACATTATCATTCTCACTAGTGAGTAGACATTCATTGACCATGTGCCTGACGAGACTAAGTGACAAGGTTGGCCTAGGAATGAACTTCCAGAAAGATTCAAAGAGCCAGGTCCTACCTTAAATTCAGAGGAAGTCCACCTTCTCCTCTTTTATTGAGAGTTCTGGTCTTGAGATGTCACCAATTAGAGTCATCTTTTTGGATGGTGATTTTTAAGTTCCCCAAAGTGGAATTACCCATTAAACCATTCATTTAGGTCTTCTTCACCCTCCCTCAAGGAAGAGAAACAAAATAACTTCAACAGCGAGTGGACACAAGTTGGTGTGGGAAAGGGAGGAGGCATCATTGTCATAGTTGGTTCACAACTGTTGTTGACTAGCAAATTACCTGCGTTTGGTCACCATCAAGTAACATGGTGAAGGAACACGGATGGCTGTGGGTAGGACTTTTTCTAAACATCTCAGGCCTCAGATTTTCTCTGGGTGGGAAACCAGGGCTCTGATCTTTCACAGCTTTAAAATAATTTAACCAATTACAGGGATAAATTAAAAGTCTTAGAAATGTACTGATACGTTATAAAGGCTAGAAACTTTGGCTTTGAGTCTCAACACACGCAAAAAATGTATTTACTTTTGATGCTGGATGGGTGTCTACCATTACAACCCATGCTAATACAACAGTGGAGGATTCAGAGACCTCTATTGAGACAAAGGGTTAGAAGTTTCTTTGAGCACTTCTTAGATTAAGTCTATATTTATATTTAGTACACTTCTCCCCATCTGAAATTGTCATAAGCCTTTACTTACTTTTCAAGAATTACTGACCACAAAAGAAGTAAGCAAGGACAGAAAGGAAACCCTATTGGCACTACCAGATAAGAATCACTTGCAGCTCTCACTTTTTGACAAATCCCAGCACGTCCTGATGGCTATACGTCAGGTCAGCTCTGATGTGAGGGGTCTGAGGTAGCCAGAAAAGAACATAGTAAGGAAAAGTCCAGATTCCTATGCTACCTCCTTGCAACCATTATAAAGGTTGGTTGAAAGAGATGCCCAAGTAATCTCTGAGGAAACTTGCTGAGCCTACAAAAGGAAACAAGCATTTTGTTGAAATTATGGCAAAAGTCCAAAGAAATGGGATGGGGGTGGAGGCTGGACAGGTAGGAGAAGAGCTAAACCAAGCACCATAACATGCTGCACCAATGAACATATTCTGGAAATGAGGGACTAAATCCTTGAGTATCTCCTGTGTGCTGAGCACTTTACAAAGATTTTTGTGTTTGATTTTCACAACATCCCTGATAGCATGGTATGATTCTCATTTTGCAAATGAGGAAAAGGAGACTCAAAGATGAGAGTGAGAAAGAGCCAAAGGTCTTTCAGATTCAGATACAACAGACTTACTGTGAATAAAATATATTGTGTGGCCTTAGCAGTCTGCAAAGCAAAGCAATGGCCAACAATGTATGGAGGGGTAGATATTTAAAGCAGTATTGAGCTACATAATATTTGAATTGTTAGCCTATTCGCCCAAAACCCCTATTGATGAGTGCTCATCCAGGCAGAGTGAGTAGACTGGCAGACTATCATTCTCTGGCACTCAATTGGTCTACAGGTCTCATCTTTCTCATATAGGAAAGGTCCTACAGATTGCTGGCTTTAGATCATAGTCAAAGCCCCATTTTCATACCTGTAAAAAGATCATGTGTGCATTATTTCCATAATTCCTGGATTCCTGAATTTTGTTTTTGGACATCTTATCCAGTCAATCCTGCTTCTGCCTGGTACTGCAAGGGTTTTCAAAACAAAATAAAAAGGCAGGTCAAACTTTAATGTGGAAATGTCAAGATCAGGTTACGTTTAAATCTGACATTCTAATAAAGTCAATGTGTCTGTACAGCAGCACCTACAGTGTACAGAGGAACAAATATAAGGACTGGGGAAATGTCACTGTTTAGTTAAAATAATTGATTGTGGAAAGAGGATCTCCACCATGGAGCTAATAAGCAGTGCCCATGGACTGCCCCTGACATTGTTGGTACCTCTTAGCCTAGAGACTCAGGAAAGGGGTTTCCTGCAAGGGGTTTAAAACATCATCCTAAATGATAGTACAGCTGACAGGAAAATGGGTGCTGCCATCCTCCCAACTCCCGTCACATCACAAAACATAAGCTTGCTCTTACTTGTCTGCCTGGTCTTGACAATTGGTTCCAGTTCAACCCTCTTCATGGTACAGGCCCATAGGCTGATGACTGTATTGGACTTTTCCATCACAAGTTCTGAAGCAGATGGTGACTGCACAAATCTGCCAGGAGACTTTCCTGTGGGCGGACAGCCTCCCATCACTACAGGAAAGTTATGTACCTTGGAGCTCACCTAGGTGGGTGGCTGGGGCACACCTACTTTTTCTCTTATCCAGAGAGTATCTTCTGAAAATGGTTGGTGGGGACCATGTACTCAATCATGAAGCCTGTGTGAAGTAGTCAAAAGAGTGAAAGATAATGTAAGATAGAAACTACATAAATCAAGCACAAAATCAGATAGGACCAATATTTTAGAGACCCGACTGCAGCTTCAAAAGCAACCATAGTTCATCCTACTTTAATGAAAAATGGAAGAATTATTAGATATTAGACTGAAAGGCATTGCCTGTTATTTGCTACAAGAGGAGGTTCAGAAGTTCATTTTTTCTCGTCAATAATAAGGCTATTAAATCATACAAAACTATGGATAATAAACTTTTGTAATGGGTTTTGTATTCTCACTTTGTTACTAATTACTGACACAAATACACCATGCAAGATTGTGGGTAACAAATCACTGAAATAGGTTTTGACAATATACAGCTCAGTTGTGTCTCAGTAATTGGTAACATAGTAAATTTAAAATTGCTTCTATTAGAAACCAGCTAATACTACTCAGAAAAATGTCATTAAGAATCCATTCACTAAGGAAAGTTACTGCAATCTGACATTAAACACAGGTCTTTGAGTACATGTAGTGTTTGTCTTTCCATACCTGAGACACTTGACTTAGGGTAATGGTCTCCAGTTCCACCAAAGATGCTGCATAAAAACATTATTTCATTCCTATAGAAGGTATCCATGTATCAAAATCATTCGTATCCCCTTAATAATTTGAAAGAAAAAAAACCAGAGGCCTTTGAGGGGAAAACAGAAAAAATGGATAGCTGAAAAAATGGGGGATTTGCTCTTAATTGACAAGTATGACTCTAGGATATTACACAGAATGAGCATACAGTAAAAATGCCTTCATTCCACACTTAAATAATTATTTAAGGGATAGGGCTTTTCCTGAAAAGTTAGAATAAGTGAGGCAGTTAATATAATAATTCATTAAATCTCCATTCCTCAAAGTACCAACAACACAGATAAAGTAAAACCCAAACACTAGCAATGAATCTTTCACATTTCTAACGTCATCAGGTGGATTGAGAAAACATCAATGTTCTGTCACTCACATAGGAGTCATTGAACCATTTCAACATGATAAAACATGTACAATTCAAGTCAATATCAAGAATCATCCCCCCTGGCCTGGAGCACACCAGGCAGAAATGAGCGGGCATGCAGCTGAACTCCTCACACGCTCCCTGGAGCTGGTAAGTGGGCTCCCTGCCAAGGCTCTGAGCATGGTGGCGTGGGGAATGTCCATGCTTCTGCCCCTCCCTGGGCCTCAGTTTCCCCATCTGTGGAGACGACAGGATTACATACCAGATGTACAGTACGGGTACCTCTGGTATTTACTGAGCACCTGCTGGGCCCTGGCCCCAGGCGGGAATCAGACACAGTCCTGCCCACAGAGAGGCCACATCCCATGGAGGGGGTGGGGCGGGCATTAAACACGTGAACATCCAAGAAAACATCAGATGGTGGGAAGTGCCACGAGCATGGGCTGGCGAGGAGTGAAAGCGGGAGGTGTGGGAATGCCAGGGAAAGTATTCAGCCAAGCAAAGTCTGTGCAAGGATACTGCAAACATAGAGAACAACAAGCACAAAGAAGGACATGGACTTGATGCATGTGACAAACAGCAGGAGGCCACTGTGGCTGGTGCTGGGGGCAGTGGTAGGAGAGTGAGGTTGCAGAGGCCGCAGAGGCCAGATCGTGGGGGGCAGTTTGGTTTAACCCTAAGAGGGAACATAAATTTGTTTTAAAAAATCAACTAGCACTAAGGCTAGTAAGGAAACTCAAACATCACCATTATCCAAGAGAAATAACTCTTACTGCACAGAAAGTATTGCTACTGGAAGCTCGGCACTTGTCCCTGAGGCTGCATCAAAAGAATGAAGACAAGTGATTTCAGGAGAAGGAAAGAGGAGTTTATTAATTTGCTGGCAAATGAGGAGGAGGGAGACTCCTGTTTAATATGCCATCATCCTAATAATAGGCAGAAATGCAGAGCTTTCACAGGGAGGTTTTCAGTTTCAGACCATTTCTGTTCAACTACAGTCGATGATTCTGATCATCTCATGTCAGTCCCATCTCTGCTGAAGACAATCCCAGATCCTCCACTCAGACAGTGGTGTTGAGCCATCTTCTGTAGCACAAAGAAAAAAGGACACTGCCCCTCCAGACCACTGGCTTGGGGCAGAGATGCAGGTTTTAGTTCCCAAAGAGTGAGTGACGTTTTAAAGAGAGAGATAACATTTTTGCTGTTTTTTCAGGCCATTCTCTGTTGCATATTCCACCCCACCCCATCAATTTCACCCTTCCATATTTATAGGAGGGGGGGACAATGTAATCTTTGAGCTATTTTCTGCTGAATTGGGGCGACATTTTAGATGGAAGGTTTATACTGTAAAGCTTTGGCAGTATATTTATGGCAATAGAATACCAGGAAAAAACAGTCATAAGCAATAACAACAATAGTGAGGACTGACAAGGAAAATGGACTGTCGCCTTGTATACAATGAAAATCTGATACAGGACTGGGTTAGAAAGAAACATGGGACCTCTGAGTATAGAACTATTGGTTGCACCCTGTAGGTGATCTGACAGACCAGCTTTTGTAACTTCAGAGATACTTGCACTCGATGAGGTTTAGGATGACAAGGCAGCAGTAGGCAGATCAACAGAAGACACAATAGCCTAGGGAAATCTTCACTAAGGAGTTGTCCCTCTATCCTAGAGACAAAACAAATAATCAAAGGAAGGTTAGTAAAAATATCAACTTTTTCATTTTTTTCCTTTTTGAAAAACACATACTTTAGATTGCCTAAAGGCTGGCCCCTCTACTTTGTGCTTGGGTCCTATTCTTCCAGGGGACACCTCTTTACTCTGGTATGATGGACCCATGGTTTTTATTTTTGACAGTTTTAAAGAGCTGTTAGAGACACTTATTAGAGTCGCTTTCACTTTTTTGTTCCCAACCGGGGCGGAGACTTGAAAGAGGCAAACTCATGTATAGTCGTTAGCACCTGACCCACTCATTTGACATGTTGTTTTACTATGTTGTTTTTACTCATGGTTATATTATCATATTTACCCCCGGGTGTCAAGAAGGGTCTCTCATACACTATGTTCTGCGGCTTAACTTAAGCCTGTTTCTAGGAGTACCCTTATCTGGAGGAAAAGTGGCAATATCTTATCTCAATTTCCTGTATCAATTTCAGGATGTATGTAATTTTCATTCTACATGTGGGGTGTTGTTTATTTGCTGGGTTACGTCCAATATGAAAGAATGTCTATTATTATTCTACATAGAGGAGGGGAGTCTATGAATATCATAAGGACCTATGGGACCATTGAGTCTATCGTGTCCTGTCTTGGAGAAATGGTGTACCCGGTTCACACTGGGGTCTAATTTAAGCATTTATGGGCGACCACAGAACACTGTGCAACAGATCCAGATTCAGAGGACGGGAAGCAAAGTTCCCCTGATGGGCACTAGCATGGAGTAGCCAAACACGGGTGATACTTTGAGCTGTCCAGTGTCACCTTAGCTGTCTGTCTATGGTGTCCATCACCAGCATGTCATTTTCTATGTGTTTGGCCTCTTTTCCTGGACTGCGGATGTGCATTATCCCATCATCCTCTGAAGCTTGTTCCCGTTCTGCACTGACGTATGTGCCTCGTGCCAACAGCTCCTGGTAGGAGCCCATTTTAGAGCTTTAGGCACTCTCTCCATCTGTGGAGGACAAGCCTTTACCCAGCCCGAAAAGTATCTATTAGTACAAGTTCAGGCGTCTGAACGAAATTGCTAGTCACTGTAGGTGTTTTTGATTGTTTGGTTCGTTTTTGTTTTTGTTGTTCTTGGACCACCCCGAGCACATAAACAATTTGTTGTAAGCAGGGTCTTTCCGAATGAGGATTCATCAAATCCATTAAAGCAAGCACATACACAGTACAAGGTACACAGGGTCCTCCCAAATGAGGTGCTCCCAAATCCACTAAGGCATCGCATCTATAATGTGTGTATTCATGTAGCTGCCTCTCAGGAGGCCACAGCAAGGCTTTGGGCCTGAGAACGAGTCCTTGAGAATTCTGCCTCCATCTAACTGTGTCATCCCAAATGTCACAGTCACAGTCTTTACTTCCAAAGCAGATCTAAATCTAGCCTGAGTATCAAGGCCCCAGAGAACAGATCATCTCCAGTGGCCTCCTTAGCAGCTCTGCAAGTCACCTTTCATTGGCCATGTTGGCCACCTGCTTGGGCTCTGCCATGGCCTGTTTCAAGGCCATTCTTTTAACCACTTCAGTACGGCGCTCACCAGCCGCGAAAACTTCCCCACAGCCGGCACTCATAGTCCGCACGATAGTGTGTGCTGTGCATTGACAAAAAATCCATTTTGCTCTTGTGAGATGAGGAAAGCTTGAAAGCACTGAAAGTTTATTTTATTATCCAGGCAGCTTTACTTGTAATGTAAATCAGAATAGGTAATATATACATATATGTTTTCATTACATTATTTTTAAATGTTCACAATGTTATTTTGATAAATGAAAAATTAGAAAAGTCATATCCCAGCTGTCGGCAAAACTTGCTGTGTGCATGTTCATTTGTGGGTACTGACTATAGTCAACACTCATACCGAAGTGGTTAATGGCATACTGAATATCTTTCTTTTCTGTCATCAGGAGACTACCTCCTTTTATAATGCTTTTTTTTTTTTCCAGACAAAGTCTCACTTTGTTGCCCTGGCTACAGTGCCGTGGCGTCAGCCTAGCTAACAGCAACCTCAAACTCCTGGGCTCAAGTGATCCTTCTGCCTCAGCCTCCCAAGTAGCTGGGAGTAGAAGCATGCACCATCATCCCCGGCTACTTTTTTCTATATATTTTTAGTTGGCCAATTAAATTCCTTCGATTTTTAGTAGAGACGGGGTCTCGCTCTTGCTCAGGCTGGTTTCCAAATCCTGACCTTGAGCGATCCTCCCGCCTCGGCCTCCCAGAGTGCTAGGATTACAGGCGAGAGCCACCACGCTGGGCCTTTAAAGGTTGTTTGAGCATGTACTATCAAAAAACATATTCAGAATCTATATAAATGTTTATCTTTTTCCCAGTGGATAACTATTCTGGTTAAAGCCACTGGCTCACCTTTCTCGGCCAAAGTCCCAGGTGGCAGTGCCACTGTCATGGTCATCACATAACTAGCCTTTCATTGTCCATAAAGCTGTCCCTATCATTGTAAAGATCCCAGTCTTGCTCTGGCATTGGCTGATCTGACGGATCTATCCTGCTAGAACACACAGTCTCTAGAATCTCTACACGGTCATATTTTAAAGACTCATTCTCGTTGGCTGGCAAAAAGGTGGCAGGATTGAAAGAGACACAGTCTTTAATAACAACTCAGAAGTAGCTGTTACTGCCTGGAGGCAAAGAGGCCATTCTCTCACCATATTGTTTAATGGCTTTCAGAAGTATGTCACTGGCCTGGGATGTCTCCCTGCATCTAAGGCTCATTCTTTATTTGTTATCTCATTTAGGAGTCAGGCAAACACACAGCAGGGGTAGTCATTAGCTGTCCCCTTAAGGGCCCCCTGTACAAACCCTTTACTATCATTCTGAAGTCTGGGATCTAGATGCCATTTCTAGGAACCCTAGATAAGTAGCCTGTTGTTTGTAATTCTTTCCAACTGCAGGTTCCCCAAGTCTCATTAAGCTTTTATCAAACAGGGCAGGAGAGCCCAGGAGGCAACACAGGACATCTGAAGATCCTGTTCTGTAAATGCAACTGAGTACCATTCAAGTTTCTCGGCCCCTGTTTGCTTGTCTACAGCTGTGTCCTGGCTGGGCATAGCTGGTGCCTGCGCCTGGGACAGTGGCCGGGAAGGAGTCTTCCCAGACCACTTCTGTCCGTGGGCTTGGCACTTATTGAATCCCTCTGTCAATTTTGCCCATGGCTCCTGTGGGAATATTTGAAGTCATGGGGCTCCGATGGCCCTACTTTCTTTGCCGTCTGAGCCCTGCACTTTTAAAAAAAATATTTACTCTCCTGGGGACTACTTGCTACCTGGATTCCTGGCAGTGTTTTGTTGAATGTCTTTTCTTTGTACAAAAAGCACAGTCTTTAGAGGACCTTTGGTTGGCACCGCTAACAGAACACTAATAGGGTTCAGATTTTTGTTTTTTTCCTGGCATTATATACTTTTTAATCGTTCTCCTCTGTCTAGGGATGTGTGCTTTGCCCAAACTGAGTTTTCTGCCTTGTCTTAGAAGTTGAGACCATTCTCAACCCTGAGTAGTAAACCAGTGAGCGTGGGATTGACCAGTTCAAGTTGCAGCCTCCGCTGGTCCTCTCATGGTGACAAGATGGGGGGCAGGAGTTGAGCGGCAGGCCTTTTCTCTATGCCCCCCCCACTGGCCAGGTTTACCACTTGAAACCAGTAACTGTTGTAGAGCAAAAGGCACAAAGACAATTATTAATAGAAAAATATTTTCTTCATTTGTGAATTGAAAATAAAGCAAAACCTCTTAACACAGAACTTATGAAAAGGGTCAGGGCCTACATTTAATAAAAAAAAATTGTAACAAGGCCGGGCGCGGTGGCTCATGCCTCTAATTTTAGCTTTCTAGGAGGCCCAAATGGAATTTGTGTAGAACACATTGAGGGAAGAGAAATCACATTCTGAGCAGAAGGCTATACACATATGTTTGTGCACTGCAAACACCTCTTCACGTTACTGTATGGATCATAGGCTTGTCACCACTGCTATATGCACTGAGTTGTTAAAGTTATACCTTAAATGCCACTCTATACGACTTGATTCGTAATAGTCACATGAGCAAATATTGACATCATTAACACATATTAATTGAAGACGTTCTTATTTTGCCTTTGCTAACACTAATAGCGAATAGAATGCTTGTGTAAGGCATGAAGTAACTTAGTCAAATTTCTTAGTGAAAAAGCACAAAGTAACTTGATAAGGATCAATGAGGAGGGTCCTAATAAAAACTATCGATATTGTCATAGAAAAACCTAACTACACATGATCCAAAAAGGTCACTGCAGGTGTAATTCTGTGTAAACAGATTTCCAGTGAATTAAATTGTACTATACTCTCCTGAAATATCTACACTTTACACATGAACACAGCACGCCTAGAATCTGAAAAGTTGTTTCAAATGAAGTTCAAAAGTGAGCACATCAGTACTTATATACAATGTACTATTTCAGAAAATATTAGTAGAGTCAATGGCCTCCTACATCTATAATCCATAGAGGTTCAATCAAAGGCCTGGCCTGAAAGTGTACGTGATATCCCATTCTGTTTGCATCACTTATTTAATTAAGAGGCATAAAAAACGCTTCAATGTAAACATGAGTGTGACGTGGAACACCTCACAGCAAGCATTTACATCACATTGCCATTCCCACCAGTGGGTGCACATTCATTGACTACACACTGGAAGAGACTAAGTGACAAAGCTGGCCTAGGAATGAACTCCTGCAAGGATCCAAGGAACCAGGTCCCACCTTAAATTCAAAGAATGTCCACCTTCTCTTTCAAGGATCCAGATCCTTGAGACTGTCACCAATGAGAGAGACAGCATTTTGGCACCCTCCACCTTGTGAATGCTTCTTAAATGCCAACGCTCAGCAGAATGATCCATCAAACCATTCATTTAGGTGTTTTCGACAGCTTACCCCCCTAACAACTAAGAGATCCAAGATGACTCTTCCATTATAGGGGCAGAGGGAGAGGGCACAGCAAGTGCATGTAACAGAAAGGAGGTGTTGCGGATAACTTGAGTTTCACAACTGCATTTGACTAGGAAATGAGTCAGCCTTGCTCACTAATACTTTATTTGGCTATGAAACATGGGTTTGGGTAAAGATTTTTCTATGTATATTGGGCATAAATTTTTCATTGGGTGGAAAATAACAAAGACCTTCATTTTCCAAGGATTTAAAGTAGTTTGACCAGTAACAGAGATAAATCAGAAGACTGTGAATGACAATGTGGTGAATAAAGGCTAGATACTTTAGTGTCTAATCCTAAAGAAATGTGGAATTTGACCTAAGGTGAGTGAACTGCAGGTCCTGTGATGCCACCTTCTCCATGAAACTTGTGTCAATAGGAAAGTATAGGACTAAGAGGTACCCATTAATATTAATGGTTAGAAATCTCTGTGGAACATCTTAGAAAAGTTCATATTTCCACTTAGCATGTTACTTCTGCTGTCATATTTTCAACTGTCTTTACCTGAATTTCAATGAATTAATCACCACACAGAAAATAAATGACTTTACATAGGGAAAGAAAGAGCGAGGAACACTCTGGCACTGCCAGTTAACAGGCCCCCTCCAGCCTGCACAGGTTGCATACAGTAGAGAGTCCTGATAGATACTGGGGACTCAGCCCTGTCATCCTTCATGTGCAGTGTCTGAGTTGGTCAGAACAGAAAGTTGCTGAGGAGAAGGAAATTCCTGTCTTCCTGGGCTGCCTCTTGCTTCACAGCATGGTTAATGAGGTCTGGTTTCCAAGCAGATGCCCCAGTGACCCCTGAGGAAGCTTGCTGGTCCTGGGAAAGGAAACGGACATTTAAATTACATTGTGGGAAAGTTTAAAGAGCTTGTACAGGGAGATAGGCAAGCAGTGGGTAGGAAGGGAGTTAAACCAAGCACCCTAATGTTCTCTTACAACATGTGGATTCCGCAAATGGGATACTAGTTCCTTGACCACCTTTTGTGTGCTGGGCCCTTAACAAGGATGATCACACTTGATTATCACAACATCCACCATACCAAGGTGTAATTTCCATTGCACATGTGAGGAATCTGAGGTTCATAGATGATGGTGAGAAAGAGCCACGGGACTCAGACACTGGAGAGTGTGAATGAGACTTGATGTGTGGTCCCAGAACTGTCTGCAAAACACAGAAGAAGCCAACAGTGCATGAAGGGATAAAGATCTGAAGAAGTATTGACCTATATGCATCATGTGCCTTGTTAGCCTATGTCTCCAGGACTCCTACGGAATAAATGTCTTCCCCTCCACGGGGGAGTCAGGCTTCTATTGTCCAACAGCCACCTGCTCCACAGGTTCCATCTTTCCCTTCTTCATAGATACACATGGCTTTGAATTACCTTCACATCCATCCTTTTCTTTTTCTTTTCTCTTTCTCTTTTTTTCTTTTTTTGATACAGGATCCCACTATTTTGCTGAGGCTGGTCTTGTACTCCTGGTCTCAAGTCATCCTTCTGCCTCGACCTCCCAAAGTGCCAGGCTTACAGGCATGAACCACCACGCCTGGCCAGATCCATGGTTTCACACCAGAAAAAAAGGCATCTGAGTATAATCCAGAGTCCCAGCTTTACTGGAGTTTATTTCTGACAGTCCATTTCAGTCCATCTTGCTGATGCATCTTTTTTTTTTGACAGAGTTTCATCTGTTACCTGGGCTAGCATGTAGTGGCAACAGTCTAGCTTACAGGAACCTCAAACTCCTGGGCTGAAAGGAACCCTCTGCCTCAGCTGGGACTATAGGCATGTGCCACCATGCCTGGCTAATTATTTCTATGTATATTTTAGTTGGACAATTAATTTCTTTCTATTTTTACTACAGATGCAGTCTTGCTCTTGCTCAGGCAGGTTTCCAACTCCTGAGCTTGAGAGATCCTCCTGCCTCGGCCTCCCAGAGTGCTAGGATTACAGACATGAGCCATCACACCCGGCCTTGCTGATGCATCTTACTGCAAAGAAAAGTTTTCAAATTGGATCAAAAGATCAAAGTGTGCAGGTTAAAATATAAAGATCAGGTTTTAAAAAATAAGAACATTCAAATAAAATAAATTTGTCTGTAATAATAGTACTTACAGTGAACTGAAGAACAGTACAAAGACTGAAAAAAGATATGGATGCCTAGTGATAAGAACGGGTTGTAGAAACCGAGTCTCTACCATGCAGTTAGTCAGCAGCGCTCAGGAGTCTCAGAGAAGTCCTGCTTTCTTGCTATTCCTCAGACACAAGGCAACGGATTATCCAAAATTATGGGTAACGGACCACTTGGATGCGTCTTGTGTTCTGTCTTGACTTTGTTACTTATTAAAGACACTAATACATAATGCAAGATTATAGGTAACATGAATTTCCAATGGGTTTTGATCTCATTTAGTATGTTGTTGAATACTGACAGTAATAGAACATGAAATCCACATTATACAACTGCAATTTGATATATTATCTCAATAAATAGTAATATAGTATATTGAAAAATTGTTTATTTATTTATTTTTGAGACACAGTCTCACTCACTCTGTTGCCAGAGTTAGAGTGCTGTTTTGTCAGCCTAGCTCACAGCAATCTCAAACTCCTGGGCTTGAGCAATCCATTTGCCTCAGCCTCCCAAGTAGCTGGGACTACAGGCATGCGCCACCATGCCCGACTAATTTTATCTAAGTGTAGTTTTAGTTGTCCAGATAATTTCTTTCTATTTTTAGTAGAGACAAGGTCTCGCTCTTGGTCAGTCTGGTTTCCAACTCCTTAGCTCAAGGGATCCTCCTGCCTCAGCCTCTCAGAGTGCTAGGATTACAGGCTTGAGCCACCAGGCCCTGCCACAAGTAACTCTTTTACATCATAGAAAGTATCAGGTATTGCTCCATGAATAGGGTTCTCAGGTTTTGGAGCAAATCAAAAGTGTTCCTGTTATTTAGATATGTCTTTGAATATAAAATACATTAGGTGACACGGGATAGAGGCATGAGTACAAATCAGCAGTCACTACCTATTTCTGAAGCCAATATGGTAGCACTTGAGGCATTAGGCACAGGCAGCATTTGTGGCCACGGTGGCATGGACAGTACCCTGGCATATGAGGGTGGACTAGCATGTGCCTTCCAATTCTTGTGCTGGGGAGCTTGCCCTTGGACCATTCCTCTTTAGCTTCTATGTTAATTGAAACTACACAAGTTGTTTTTTCTTAGTTTTTATCAAAGAACACCTGGGAAGAAGGACCTCAATGAATATTTTTAATGACAATATATTCAATACACAAGTATGGTTCTAAAACAAAATTTCAAAGTATGCAAGACATCCTGCAAGGAACACTCATCCCCAAACAACAGAAAACAAAAATCATGGTTGTCAATTTCTTTATATTCAAATCAAAAATACCTCACAAATTTCAAAGAGAACATACACAGGTCAGTAGGGACAAAATTTAATTAAACGACATGATATTCAACACGCAATTCTCGGGAGAATTGAATTAAATGGCATGAAATTCAATATGCAATTGTTGGGGGAAATGAAATTCCAATGGTCCCAAACGTCTTCAAGAGGTCTACGGTGGCCTGGACTTCCAGGCATTCACTGTCATCAAACAAGCACTGGACCAATGGTATACTTACTTAATGTATGAAGTTTTATATTTAAGTATCACAAAATGTTGTTTAGTTTAACAGAGGCATGAAATAAGATATACAATGGTTAAAATTTCAACAAATATAACGATTTAGAAAACAATATAATGTTAAAGGGAAAGGTTTGGCTAAGTGGCAGCTTGAGGTTATTAACTGTATTAAGCAAAAGGCAGAAAGCCAATCAGAAAAATCTTTTTCTTATTTGCAGATTTGAGATAACATCAATATTCTAACACAATTCCTATGAAAAGAGCTAAGACACACATTTAATAGAATGAAATGTTCCCGAGCATGTAATCTTCTGCAAAATAAAATTCCACACTACTTATTAGTGGCAGCAGACAGTTTACAAGATTCACTGTTATAAAGTATCAAGGACTCAGCAAACTAAGCTCTGTAAGGTAAATTGAGACTCCTCTCAAACTTTTTATTTAGAAAATTTCTGAATATGGACACCACCAAAATTTAAGCAAAAAAAAACCCAAAGAGTATATATAGACATATCCAACATGCAATCACAAAATTAAAGGCACTCAATCAGATGTTAATTTTCTCCTCTAAAATTGAAATTTACTCCAAAACTTTTAAAGGCAACTTTTAAAGGAAGCACCAGTATCAAAATAAACTATGATGCCATGCGGATGAGCATGAAATCTTAAATACCAAACAAGTCTAAGGGAAATCCACAGCCATTGTAAATGACAAAAGCCCAGCAGGACGGCCCATTTCCACTGTACACAAGGAAAATACATTTGTTTGGTAAATATTTAGGGAACAAGGCCAAGAACAAAATTAAACAAATTCAAAAAATTGCAATGTCATGAAAACAACCCACATGATTATATTGTAAAATAGAACAAAAAAAGGATCCCTGTTGGCTTGGTTCCCTTCAAGGTCTTAAATAAAAAAGCTCTTGCCTAACAGATTCTATTTTCATTATTCATAAATAGCAAATAAACCTGTAATGAGAAACACATGAAAAGAATCGGGAAAATACTTGGTTGAATGGGAGGATATTAAAATGGAGCCAATTTACATAAAAATGCAAAACACCCTTCCCTAGTGACCAAAGGCAATACAGGATGTGAACAGGCTCTAGGCCTTCCCTGGATTGCTACTTCATTTTCACTTGAAATTAGCAGGACACTCTTTATTTTTGTATTTTTTTAAGACAAGACGTGAAGAAGACTGGCTACTAAATGTAAGCTTACAAATGATTTTAAACATGCACTGATGTTCTTAAATGAAACAAAACTGGCCATAAATGCAGCTACATCATACTCGCACATATGCTCATTCAGGGTGTTACTTTCCTCTTTATTAGGGTGAAGATAATAGAAATACCGTCTCTGATAATAAGACTGATGAATGGGGGCCCAGTACAAAATTGAGAGGAACACGCATCAACAATATTCACCTAACAATTTTGTAAAAGAAAAGGCTAATCAGGCCCCTTGTGACCAAGGCCAGTGTGTTGTCCTGCACCAACACCTATTCAGCAATCAGCACCTGTCCTTTCCTCACTTTCAAGAACAAACACCACAAAACATAAACACCACAAAGGACAGCACCAAAGCTCAAGATTAAAGTAAAGAAAATGATAGTGAAGACCCATGGCGTTGTAACATACAGGACAACCTTATGTCTAAAGTTGGTTAAGAGACGTTGCTTGTCATAAATCCAAAAGGGAATCCAAAGTATACCATTTCACCCCATATACTTAATTCAATCAAAATAGCTATACAAACAGCCAATGTAGAAAGACAAACATACACTTCTGGGATTGCCTGAGGGAGGTCACCAGGATCCAGATCCATGACAGGAAGCCTCCATCAATGGCTCCCTGATCAGTACACAGGCTGGTCACGTGGTAGGGCTTGTCATTCATTCTAAGGCCCGGCCTGCCAATGTCATTGGAGTTCATAAAATAACTGGCAAAGACCTGATCCACCCTCTCCATAGATATAAGTGAAAACTCCCCGCACGTATCCGGGCATACCTTCTTTGCCCAAAAATAAGACAGGGTCTTATATATATTTCACTTCAAGAAGACTCAGAAGTGCATATTTTCGGGAGAGGAGTTATTTTTTTATGTACGGTACAACAATCTACATTTATTTAAATACAGTTAAATCATCTTCTTCTGGAACATCAGCATAACACTCCTGTAAGGTTTTCCTGAGGGGGCGAAAAGAATAGACAGAGAGAGAGAAAGAGTGGGGGCCAAACCACGTGGCTTCATTATACATTCCTGGACGAGTTTCTGGGGCCCCAAGAGAGGGAGGACCCAGAGGTCGCCTCTGTTTAAAGGGGCTGAGGGCTTTTCTATCCTTTGGGCCTGGCAAGGGACATTTGGTGGGAAGAGCTGGGAATTTTCCACTGTGACATTAGATGGTCATTGAGAAATAGGAGAGGCTGGCGGTATTTGAGGAACCCAAGTGCTGAAACGTTCTTATGCAGGTGGACATCTGGGTGTGGTTCCTCTCAGCGGGGCCTGGCAGTTTTGTCCTTGGTGAGTCTGGTCTCCTGAGTCTTTTCTTTTTTGAACTAGGGAAGGGAGGGGGCCTGCCACCAACCTTGTACCTCCAAACCCAGAATTCCATCCTCAATTTCTTGTGACTCTATTTCCTTTAAAACCATTACTCCAATATGTCATGTAGAGCAATAGAGCTCTCATGGGAAGATGAGAAGGGCTGCTCATCTTCTTACTGCACAGACACGAAATGCATGGGTTGTGCAGATACACAGTTTAGCCACGCCCATCACTAGGTCTTATTTTTGGGATAGGGCTTATATTGCACAAATGCGTAGAAATCCTCCTAGGGCTTATTTTATGGGTAGGTCTTATTTTTGGGGAAACACGGTACTTAAATAATTCGTCTTTGCTCATGTTGTTATCACCTACATATCTCTGACAATCCCCCAACGTCCACATCTACTACTCATGACTTTGCACCACCAAAACAGACTGTTTTCTGTCATTTCTGGTTTTGGAAACCTTGCTCATCCACTGGATGCATTCCCACCAGATGATCCTCTCAGACACAACGTATTACACATTTATAAGGTTCTGACAGTTGTAGTCCAATTGTGCATGAGAACCTTTGACAAATTTTTAAATAGCCTTTAAAAATCTGAGAGTATGTCCATTTCCTCATGCCCTTCTCCAAATGGGGACTTAGGACCTTTCTTTATATTTTAATATCTTCCAGAGAATCATGAATGTTGTAAATTATATTTCTCTCAAAATACAGAAGTGGCATTTATTCATTTATGGCCTTATTCATTTGCTCAAAGCTGTGATTGGAAGTACTTCATCAACTAATATTCACATTCTTCATTTACATTTACAAATCTTCCATTACAAGATTCTTCCCACTCCTCAACTCTCATGAATAGTATGGATGTTTTTTTGCATTTTAGTATCAGGTTTTTCAATTCACTGTGAATCTCCTCAGGAAAAATAATGCTTTAATGTCTTTCATCTGTAGGTGTTTGAATAATGCTTGAATGAAAATGCTATTAAATATTCAGGGTCATCGGTGACTTTTTATTGTGTTACCTCATCAGGACTCTGGCCTATGTATCAGATTCTTAGCAACAATAATGGGGCCCAGGGACCCTCAAATTTATGGCAAGTGTGTGAAATGTGGGCACTCTCATTTTGGGCACTGTGCCATTAACCAGTAAGTTTTGTTTAACTCTTGGTACTGTCAGACTTGCTCTAACCCTCCTTCCCCTCATGACAAGGGGCCCACATCCTAGAAACAGAAGGCTGGCATGGGGCATATGGCCGACCAGGTCCTGTCCTCTCAGACCCAGGCTCAATAGTCCAGGTCCACTCCTCTGGGACATGGAACAGGCAGCGATGGTTCATTCTCACTGGTAACTGCATTGGTGGTCTGGGGCTGACCCAAATCGCCTACTAGAATCTGTAGGGAAACTCAGAACCCTAACTAGAGACCAGACTCCACAGCTCTCCTGGACCACCTCTGTGGCCAGAGACCTGGCCCAGACTGTGCCAAGCGAGCTCCTGTGTCCCTGGGAAACAGACAGATGGACAGGTAGACACCTAGATCTGCAGAGAGTGACACAGACAGAAGGGTAGAGAGGCAGGAAGGTAGGGAGGACAGTAGGGCCGAACTAGCTACACAGGATCAGCTGTCTCCACTCCCTCTGCCATGAGGACACTTCTGCCCTGGATACTTCTGGGACACCCACAGCTTTCCCCCGCCCTGAGCATGCCCTCACTCTGAACTCGGGCCCTGGCCAAAATCCCGCCCACAGTGCCTGGACAGTAAACTATAAATGTGCTGAGATTTTACCCTGCAAATGCTTGTCAGAGAGGGCACTCAATGCATTGAAGTCCCTGACATTCCTGGGGTGGGGATGACAACCATAAAAAGGGTGGACAAAGGAACACAGAAGGGGTGGGACACTTAGCACTCCCTCCTTGCCACTGGCTGCGACCCACACACTAGCTCCCATCTATCTTGGGACCACAGTTAAGAAAAAGGGAGAGGTGGAAGGGGAGAAGGGAACCCCTGAGGCTAATGGAGAGGCCTGTGCCTGGGGGCAATAAGACAGCCTCACCCTCCACTGGAATGGGGGAGCGCTGTGCGTGCACACACATCATGTTGATCGCGGCCAAGTGTATACACGCACAGAATGGGCACCACGAATCCTGTGCTGAGTGCCAAGGTGTCCAGTGTCTGAAGCAGGTTATCATTCACTTTCATTATTTACCCGCCAGGGCAATAGATATGTATGGGGAACATACAGCCTGGCACGTATGAAGCACTCAAGAAATAGAGGCAAGTACCCACACCCCTTAGGACTTTCAGTTCCAAAAGTCCTTCTTCTTCTGGAGAATACACGACATACCCATTCATATTTGCCAGTCTGGAGTGGAAAACACATGTGAACATTCCAACCTCTCTCTTCACCCAAATCTCAGCAGTTGTCTCTACTTTTCACCTTGCTGAAAACATGAATAGTTGGGGGGGAGTAGCTCACAGTTAAATGGGCAACCCATGACTTAATAGAAGCCAATAATAGTGGGGATAAAAATAATGTTCCAGTTGCTCCATGGGATATGGGGAGGAGGTTCCTTGAATTCTGAGGCAGGTCATGAGACTTTTCAGCTCTGTAGACTGAATGACAACACTAGAGTTGTTCACTGCTGTAGCCCAACATCTCTAAGACAACCCAGGGAGAGGCACATGCCCAGCCACTCAGTGTGGCACATGCACAGGCAGGACGGGCTACCATAGTCTTCTTGTCCTTCCCTGTAGGGGACACGTAATAACCACAAGGCCTCAGCTGCCTAAGGAAGATAAAACATCTGAAAATTCTCTGGGAGTGGAGACCCTGATCCTCACTACCTACTGCAACTGCTAATTCATAAAATGCTGAGACACTGGTCAGCTCAACAAAGGATACATACTGGTAATTAATTGGAAATTTGACACATTCAGAAGAGTACTGATATTTTCAAGGAACAGATGATGCTCAGAAGCATCTGCCCATTTTACCTGGCTCCGTTCAAAGGCAGGTTGTGTTATACAAAGATACGTTTCTAAGACTGGAGGACCAAGATTTTAGGCAGGCAGGAGTGGGAATGAACTGCCTACTCATTGTTCCAGTTTTGTTCCTCATGACTTCTGAACTGTGTCCTGCAGAAACTTACTGCTCACTCTACTTCTGCCTTACCCTTACTGTGATTAGGAGATGCTCCTGTCATGCAGACATTATGCAAATATGGATTTGTGTTCTTCAGATTACCTTGTATATGGTAATCTTAAACCAATCACCTTGTATAAGGAGGTATCAGATCACTTATTACCTTTCTTACCTTAACAATGGGATAAATTAAGTCTTGGCTTGGAAACCCTAAACCTTGCCACAAACCCCCTCACCTCAAGGTCCCAGAGTATAGCGCTCATATATTCCACCCTGTACATGGTAGGATGCACATGGAAGAGACGTGATTCATTGATCATGATTTCTTTCTTTTGAATAATAACAAATATACGTGGGAGTTTCTACAGGAAACACATTTTATTGTAAGAACACTAGGACCGTACAAAGTCCAAGACCAAATAGGCAAACACATTTCTTAGGCAAAGAAACGAGTATTAGTCAGCATAATTTAACAGGTGGTGTGTAAAATACATTCTCTGCCAGGAAAGATGGCATTAAGGAGACATAGCAGACAATAAGTCAAGGTGCATGACCAAGTGACAAAGAAAAAAGGAAAATGAAAGTTACCCCTCCTGTTGGGAAAAGAAATCTAACCTTTCCCTTTTCTTAGACCATTTCCCTTAGAAAACTGGCAACTGTCAAGTTCTCCATGTTCCTCTATAAAACATCATAAACATTTTAAAAAACTACATATGCCTCTGCCACTTTTACAATCATGAATGGACAAGGACCTGACAATAACACATTTGGACTGCATGAGTGATAGGTACACAAGGGACACATTAAGTAGCTGAACCCAGAAACTCATCATGGCCAGTCTGAAAATAGGCATATGCACAGCACAGGCAGCACCCAGGTTCCCTATAATTACAGGAGAAAACCCTGGAATACAAAAGAGATGAGAGAATACAGTGCGCCAAGAAGGATACAGAAGCACCAACAAAAGCAACAGCACATCCTGCCTATAATTCCCTTCCACTGTTGCACTATGCAACAATATAAGAGAGTGGAACCCCACCTACGTCTGAGGCCATTTTTCATGCGTCTAGGGCAGTGCACAGAGGAGGGGACACAGTCAAGATGTCAACAACACCCAAATCCCCAATGATTGGGAAAGGGAAAATAAGGACATGTCCCCATCATAAAAGTATCAACTTCCCAAGGCACATATTTTCCCTTTCACCTCCATGAAAGTACACTGTTGTCCTTGGTTCCCCAGCCATGCCAACGCACATGTGCTACAAGGGTGGGGAAGGGGCACAAGAGGCAGGTGCATCCTTGAACGCTATTGCCCATCATGACATTCACCCCCAAATCCCATGTCCTCCCTACTCTGTATATTCTCCTCATGCCCAGGAGACTCCTGAAATTCCTTCCAGGACCCTGGAATACCCTGAAATAGGGAGACCACCAAGCCCTCCCCTCCTTACATTCCACTCCCTCCTGTCCTCTAACAGCGTAAGTGGCTGCAGTACTATACAAGATGCATGAATCCCTCACTGAGCTGTCTAGGACAGTCTTGAGGGTTCAGGCAACTTCTCGTGCCTATGCAAACACCCCTCTGAGAAGAGCAAAGTGACTGATGGGTTAGACCACAAAGTGGTGACAGTTTACATTAGTAGATGGGGAAATGATAGAGCTTCAACTGACAGGGATGTGCCCCTTTCAGCATGACCAACAAGACAAGTTAAGCTACCATTCTGGACACCTAACATAACTCGGAAGGTACCATGACACCAGGCTCAAGGAGAGACATGCATGAGGATCCCAACGTCAACAGCTTCATATACTGCTCAGTGGCAGAACCCATGTAAATTTTCCTTCCCACCAAAGTGCAGAGTATGATCAACGGAAGAGTGTAGGACCCTAATAGAGAAATGCTTGGCCAAAACGCCAACTTCATTCCCACTCTCTGAAACAGGAGTGCTCACGACCCTTGGGCCACCCATGGGGTGCATAGTGCAACCCCTTGTGTTCAGCACATTAGCATAGGAGGACACAGCCTGACGACTGGCCATCACCAGTGTCTCCACTGGATTCAAAATTCTACTTGCTACAGATACTGCCGGTGAAGCCCTCTCGTTCCTGTAGGAATTTACACAAGGCTCTGGAGCCACCCAAGATGGCGGGAGGAAGGAGAGGTCAAGTAAATTCCAAGGAACTACCAGCAACAGCAGTTCACTTTCATAAGTGTCTGCTAGTGAACATAGCCCAGTATTAGCAAGAAAGACTCAGTGGCGAGGTATGCTTTCATCGGTCTCTTCTTGTGAACACAGCTCACTATCAGAATGAAAGATTCAGTGGTGAGACCATCCAAGGGAGAAACGTCCCCCAGAAACCACCACAGGTGCCTCTCAGAAGACTCCCACAGATTAATCTATGATGATACCATATAATAACACGTTCCTCCAAGCCATTTGCCATAGGCTAAGGCAGTGCACCTAATGAGTCAGAAATTGTTAAGCACTCACTAACAGGGAAGTTCAGAATTTTCATTCATAATGGACAGCCAAGTTCTGCCCCCTTAATAAAGTCTCATCTTTGCCCAAGAGCAAGACGTTCCCAAGTCACACTCAACAATACCATCTGGTGCAGTGCCAGGCATTGGGAAGGGGCCGGAGACACTCCCTTGAACACACAAAGCCTCTGAGAACATCCCCGCCAAAGTCCCTCAGCCTCCACCTCTCCCAGCAGCTCTACCCAGTGCCACTGTTCCCAGCCCTTTCCTACATACAGTAATTAGGCCCCCAATGGAGCAACCATATGCAATGTGTCATTCCATTTTTCCTGATCACAGAAGTCTCTATCCTTGTCTCACCTTCAATTCCCTATAATTCTTCCCATCAAAGAACAGATCATCAAAGTGGCTGGGGATCCAGCCATGAAATCTATTAGTTGAAGGTGTATTGCCCTGGCTTTTGAGGAGAATTGTCATCAGCACGTATTTCTTCTGCTACAAAAACAACCAATGTGACCTCTGGATATCCACATGGACCAGAATGGACAGGAGACGGAGCCTGGGGTAATTATTATTTTTCAAGCAACAAAAACACTATTAAAAGTTCTCACAGCATGTGATTAATACCATGGGATTCAGAACCATCTGAAGCTGGATCTTATTCCTCCTCCTAAAGGATCCTGCCTTTGTTACCATGGCAAGGTTCTGTAATCATTAATGTACTCTGTAAAATGGGAATAACAGTACATTTAACTGATGGTTTTTAGAGGATGAGGTGAGAGCCCAATGAACTGAGCACTGTGCTTGGTTCCCATGACCTTTCCATCAGTGATAGCCCTCCTTATTTCATTTGGATTCATCACCACTACCATCAACATCATTGTCACAACCATCACTATCATTTCCAGTAGCCCAAGGTGCTTCTCAAAACGATCAGTGCTGTCCCAGTTACATGTCTAGACATGACAAACAGGGAGCCAGTCTTACAAGAAATACAATCAGTTGCATTGTTCTCCATGCCTAATACCTACACCTGTGCCTGTGCCTTATGTTCAAGCATAGAAACTTAGGCACAAGGAAGACAAGAGTTGGTATTTAAGGTGGGAGATCCAGGCCTTCAATTCTCAGGGCTAACATTGTGCCTCTAAAGTATCACACAATATCAAAGGCTTTTCTCAGATTTCTCAATGGGAAACCAGAAATTTACTTCATAAATAGCCATGACAAGGATCGGAACCTATAAATTAGGTACTGCCAGCGAAAACCTCACTGCTAATTATACAAAATGGTTACAGTATGAGTGTAAGTCTACAAACAGGGATTTCAGTGGATTAAATTTCATTATATTCTCCTGAAATCCCTCAGCTTTGTACATGACTACATAGCAACTGTATAAACTGAAAAGTCATTTCAAAACCAGGTGAAAAGTGAGCACATCAGCCCTTATGTATGTTGTACAATTTCATCAAATAATAGCAAAATCAATTGTCTCACTCTACTTAAATAATCCACAGAGTTTCAGTCCGAGGCCTTGCCTTGTAGTGGCCAATATAATCCACTCCCTTCCTTGCACTCGTATAAAAAACAGGCATGAGAAAGCACTTTAAGGCAAATTGGAGTGTGATGTGAAAGACTGCACACCAAGAATTTACAGCACATTACCATTATGACTAGTGAGTAGACATTCAATGAGAACACACCAGAAAAAACTAAGTGACAAGGCTGGCCTAGGAATGAACTCCTGGGAAAGGTTCAAGGAACCAAGTCTCAACTTAAATTCTACAGAGGTCCACCTTCTCTTTCATCGAAGGCTTGAATCAGTGGGACTGCCACCAATTAGGGAAATACCCTTTTGGCATCCTCTACCTTGAGAATGCTGCTTCCATGCTATTATTTAGTGTAAGTATCCACCAAGGCACGCATTTCGGTCTTCCCCCAAGACTTCTCCACTCACAAAAACAAGAAGACCAAAGATGGCGGTGAAATTGCAGAGGTAGAGGGCACAACATGTGCATGTGTAACAGGGCGGAAGCATCACAGTTACCTCAAGTTTCACAAGGGCTTTTGACTAAGAAATAAGCCATTCTTGGTCATCATCCCACAATATTTGGTTAACAAGCATGGGTTGAGGTAACGTTTTTCCATGGATCTCAGGCCTCAATTTTACATTGGGTGGAAAATAAAAATGACTCTCATCTTCCGAGGATTAAAAGTAAGTTAACCAATGACAGAGACAAATCAAAAGGATATGAATGACAAGTAGTGAGTAAAACGTAGACACTTTGCCTCTGCCACTTTTACAATCAGGAATGGACAAGGACCTGATAGTAACATACTTGGACTGCCTGAGAGCTAGGTACACAGGGGCACCTTAAGTAGCTGAACCCAGAAACTACATATGCCTCAGCATATGTAGTTTTTAAAAATGTTTATGACATTTTGGAGAGGAACATGGAGAACTTGACAGTTGCCAGTTCTCTAAGGGAAATGCTCTATTGAAAGGGAAACGTTAGGTTTCTTTTCTCAAAATGGAAAATGGCCCTACATCTACTCGCCATCAAATTGGTACTGACTGATTAAAACTATGGTTTTCAAATGGTGGCAATGCTCACCAGGGATTCGGGGGTGGGGGGGGACCCAATCTTAGGGCGGTGGGGAGTATTTTGTAGGGAAGGGCATAACTAACCCTTCTTAGGGAGAGGCCTTAAAGATATACAATGTAACCAAAATGTAAAAAAAACAAAACTTTTTATCGGATGGTGGGAAGTGGGTAGGGGGGAGGAGGAAAGGGGTGTATGCTTCCATAATGTGCGGGGTATTGGACACATTGGGGGGCGAGGGGGACGCAGGGGCAATATTTGTAACCCTAATAATATATGCACCTCCATAATATGATCAAATAAATAATAATAATAAAAAAAACTACGTATGCCTCTGCCATTTTTACAATCAGGAATGGACAAGGACCTGACAGTAACACATTTGGACTGCATGAGTGCTAGGTACACAGGGGACACCTTAAGTAGCTGAACCCAGAAACTCATCATGGCCAGTCTGGAAAATAGGCAAGTGCACAGCACAGGCAGCACCCAAGGCTCCCTATAGTTACAGGAGAAAATCATGGAATACAAAGGAAAGAAGAGAATACAGCGCACCAGGAAGGATACAGAAGTACCAACAACAGCAACAGCACATCCTACCCATAATTCCCTCCCACTGTTGCACTATGCAACAGTATAAGAGAGTGAAGCCCCTCCTACGTCTGTGGCCCTTTTTAACGCATCTAAGGCAGTGCACAGAGGAGGGGACACAGCCAAGATGTCAACAACACCCAAACACACAATGACTGGGAAAGGTAAAATATGGACCTGCCCCCATCATCAAAGTATCAACTTCCCAAGACAAATATTTTCCCCTATCACCCCCATGAAGGTACATTGTTGTCTGTGGTTCCCCAGCTATGCCGAACCACACATGCCGCAAGGGAGGGGAAGGGGCACAGGAGGTAGGTGCCTCCTTGAACGCTATTGCCCATCACGATATTCTCCCCCAACTCCCATGTCCTCCAAACTCTCTATATTCTCCTCATGCCCAGGAGACTCCTGACATTCCTTCTAGGACCCTGGAATATCCTCAAATAAGGAGACCACGGAGCCCTCCCTTCCTTACATTGTACCTCCCTCCTGTCCTTTAATAGTGTCAGTGACTGTAGTACTACACAAGATGCATGAATCCCTCACTGAGCTGTCTAGGACAGTCTTCAGGGTTCAGGTAACTTCTCGTGCCTATGTAAACACCCCTCTGAGAAGAGCAAAGTGACTGATGGGTTAGACCACAAAGTGGTGACAGTTTACATCAGAGGACTTGGAAACGTGGCAACTTCAGCTGACAGGGATGTGCCCCTTGCAGCATGACAAATAAGACAGGTTAAGCTGCCATTCTGGACACCTAACATAACTCAGAAGGTTCCTGGCCACCAGGCTCAAGTGGAGACATGCAAAGGGATCCCAATGTCACCAGCTTCATATACTGCTCAGTGGCAGAACCCATGTGGATTTTCCTTCCCACCAACGTGCAGAGTATGATCAACGGAAGAGTGTAGGACCCTAATAGAGAAATGCTTGGCCAAGATGCCAACTTCATTCCCACTCTCTAAAACAAGAGTACTAATGACACTTGGGCCACCCTTGCTGTGCATAGTGCAACCCCTTGTGTTCAGCACATTAGCGTAGGAGGACACAGCCTGACGACTGGCCATTACCAGTGTCTCCACTGGAATCAAAATTCTACTTGCTACAGATACTGCTGGTGAAGTTGTCTCGTTCCTGTAGGAATTTACACAAGGCTTTGGAGCCACTGGAGTGGGAAGGAGGAAGGAGAGGTCAAGTAAATTCCAAGGAACTACCAGCAACAGCAGTTCACTTTCATAAGTGTCTGCTAGTGAACACAGCCCAGTATTAGCAAGAAAGACTCAGTGGCAAGGTCCACTTTCATCTGTCTCTGCTGGTGAACACAGCTCAGTATTGGTACGAAAGACTCAGTGGTGAGGCCATCCAAGGGAGATATGTAGCCCAGAAACAACCACAGGTGCATCTCAGAAGACTCCCACAGATTAATCTATGATGATACCATATAATAACACGTTCCTCCAAGCCCTTTGACATAGGCTAAGGAAGTGTACCTCTAGAGCCAAAAATTGCAAAGCTCTCACTAACAGGGAAGTTCAGAATTTTCATTCATAATGGACAGCCAAGTTCTGCCCCCTTAATAAACTCTCACCTTTGACCAAGAGCCAGACGTTCCCAAGTCACACTCAACAATACCCTCTGGTGCAGTGCTAGCCTTGGGGAAGGGGTGGAAGACACTCCCTCGAACACACAAAGCCTCTGAGAACATCCCCGCCAGAGTCCCTCAGCCTCCACTCTCCCAGCAGCTCTGCCCAGTGCCACTGTTCCCAGCCCTTTCCCACCTAGAGTCAATAGGCCCCCGATGGAGCAACCATATGCAATGTGTCATTCCATCTTTCCTGATCACAGAAGTCTCTACCCCTGTCTCACCCTCGAACCCCTATAATTCTTCCCATCAAAGAACAGATCATCAAAGTGGCTGGGGTTGCAGCCATGAAATCTATTAGTTGAAGGTGTATTGCCCTGGCTTTTGAGGACCATTGTCATCAGCACATATTTCTACTGCTACAAAAACACCCAGTGTGACCTCTGGATATCCACATGGACCAGAATGGACAGGAGACAGAGACTGGGGTAATTTTTACTTTTTTAAGCACCAAAAACATTCGTAAACGTTCTCAGAGCTTGTCAATAACACCATGGGATTCAGAACCATCTGAACCTGGATCTCATTCCCCCTCCTAAAGGATCCTGCTTTTGTTAGCATGTCAAGGTTCTGTAATCATTAATGTACTCTGTAAAATGGGAATAACAGTACATTTAAATCATGGTTTTTAGAGGATGAGGTGAGAACCCAATGAACTGAGCACAGTGTGGCTTCTAGTGACCTTTCCATCAGTGATAGCCCTCCTTATTTCTTTTGGCATCATCACCACTACCATCAACATCATTGTCACAACCATCACTATCATCTCCAGTAGCCCAAGGTGCTTCTCAAAACGACCAGTGCTGTCCCAGTTACATGACTAGACATGCCAAACAGGGAACCAGTCCTACAAGAAATACAATCAGTTGCATTGTTCCCCATGCCTAATGTCTACACCTGTGCCTGTGCCTTATTTTCAAGCATAGACACTTAGTCACGAGGAAGACAAGAGTTGGTATTTAAGGTGGGAGATCCAGGCTTTCAATTCTCAGGGCTAGCATTGTGCCTGTAAGGTAACAAACAGTATCAAAGGCTTTTTTCAAATTTCTCGGTGCGAAACCAGAAATTTACTTCATAACAGTCCCGACAAGGGTCAGAACCTACAAAACAGGCACTGTCAGGGAAAAGCTTCACTGCAAATCATACAAAATGGTCACAGTGAGTGTACGTCAACAAATAGGGATTTCACTGGATTAAATTTCATTATATTCTCCTGAAATTGCTCAGCTTTGTACATGACCACATAGGAACTGTATAATCTCAAAAGTGATTTCACAACCAGATGAAAATTGAGCACATCAGCCCTTATGTATGTTGTACCATTTCATCAAATAGTAGCAAAATCAACTATCTCCCTCTACTTAAATAATCTATAGCGTTTTAGTCAAAGGCCTTGCCTTGTAGTGGCCAATATAATCCACTCTCCTCCTAGCACTCATATAAGAAACAGGCATGAGAAAGTACTTTAAGGCAAATTGGAGTGTGATATGAAATACTGCACACCAAGAATTTACAGCACATTACCTGTCGCGCCCGCCTCGCCAGCAAGGAAGACGCGGCAACAGGAGTTCTTCTGACAGTGCTTTAATGGGGTTCCCTTTAGACTTACATGATGCGGAAGACCCAGCCCGGCAGCGCGCAGGCTGCTATAAACCCCAGAAGCACAACCCCTAAGCTGCGATAGGCCGCTCAACTGTCGAGCCACCAAAGCATTAGTCCATATCAGGACCCTTTGTTTGCATTCTCGCACCACAGGGCAACCGACAATTGTGCGTGTGCTGAACTTGTTAGCTGCTCTAGGCAAAGCCGGAAACAGGCGCCAACTTGTAATGGCGTTGACACCGCGCCCCACATCTCCCCCTGTTTTATTAATTTAATGAGAGCTGAGCAACCGTTCAGCACCATCCTTCGACCGTGCGATCAAGGTTGCAGAGCCTCACTTTCACCAGCAACCACCTATCCTCGTGCAATGAGCACAACTCGGAGGTGTGCAAAGGCTGGCTGTGGGATAGGAGACATGCCTTATTTGGTGCAATGGGAGAGACCCCTCAGAGTACAAAGGCCATGTCTGCTAAAATACCTGGGGGTAGGAGCAGGTGCAACCCAAAACTAGGCTAACCTTTTAGCATGGTCAACCACACCTGTGCAGACTGTCTCAGTTCAAGCGCAGCAAATGTCTGTGCCAATACCACATGGTCCGTGGCTGCAAGACCGAAACAAAGTCATAGAGCTAGGAGCTTCAACAGAAACAGGAATGTATCTAGGCAAGCAGGTAACAATGGCAGAGGGGTGAGACATGGCATTCCAACACAATGTATAATTGCACGTATTAGAGGAACAGTTCACATGTGTACCAGAGGGTTTTTCCGTGGATACCACCCAGATAAACGGGGGCCAAACCCAGACAGGGGTAGGGGCAAAGGTCGCGTTTTTGCCCTCCCGCAATCACCCTCACAGAACCTTTAAAAGAGTCGCTAAGATTCCATGTGAAACTAGCATTCTTTGTCATACCCCCAGCCACCAATGGACAGGGGGGCCAAGTCCGTGCAGCTTCCGTTAACCCCACACAAAACACAAAGTCCTCTTTAAGGAGAAGGATCTATTTTCCTCCAGATTACTACTCTGCGTGTCCAACGGCATGTACGCAGTGCTCAGGGAAACATTAGTAGAAGAGAAGCGAGGAAAATTGGTGAGTTATGTGTCACAGGCATCGGCAGGGGAAGCACTGACAGGATCCCCCAGCGTGGCTCCGCTGCCATCCTCGTGATCATCCATGCTGTCGTCAGGAGGAGTAGCCAGCACGTCTTCATGTTGCTCCAGAGGCTGCTGCACCGTTCTAGTCAGCCGCGTGGGCACCCAGATGGGATTGTCCTGGTCCTGTGGAAAAATACAAATAGCTCCCCTGGATCTCATTAACACTGGATCCGGGCCTTTCCATAGGTTAGACAACACATCTTTCCACTTCACTAATTCTTTCTGTGGCGGAGCAGGCGTGACATGCCTGTCTGCTGCCGAACGTCCCTTGACATCTAAATTTAAAAAATTTAAAGTAAAGAGAGCAAAGGAAAGGCGTCCTTTGGGTGATAGCCCTAGCTGTAGGGCATCTCCCCCTTTTTGTTTTTGTAAGTACATTTTGAGCGTGCCGTGAGCACGTTCCACGATGCCTTGTGCTTGAGGGTTGTAGGGAAGACCGGTACGGTGCTCCACACCCAAGCGAGTGCAAAACTGCTGAAAAGATTTTGAGGTATAAGCCGGGCCATTATCTGTCTTAATAACCTGGGGCTTACCCCAGGCTGCCCAAGCTTCTAGGCAGTGAATGATAACGTAACTTGCCTTTTCTTCAGCCAGAGGCGTGGCATGAAGGATGCCTGAGCACGTGACAACAGACACGTGAACATACTGAAGCTTCCCAAAGGATGGGACATGAGTTACATCCATTTGCCACATATGTAGAGGACGCAAACCCCTAGGATTTACGCCCGTATGAACAACAGTGCGATAAGGAGCACAACTTGGACATTGCAGTACAATCTCACGAGCATCTGCACGTGTGATGCTGAACTTAAGTCGTAAGGTTTCAGCTGGCACATGATAAAGTTTATGAAAGTCTATGGCGGCGGCGTGGCCATCAGACACCCAGAGGGCGCGAGTGGCGCGATCTGCCATAGCATTTCCCGCAGCCATAGGTCCAGGTAACAAGGAATGAGCTCTGATATGCTGAATGGAAAATGGGTTTTTCCTATTTTGAATAGTATTCCTAATTTCTGTAAATACAGAAAAGACTGTACTCTTGGCAAGAATGTGAAAGGAGTTCTCTAACTGTTTAACTGTGTTGACCACATAAAAGGAGTCTGAGATGATGTTGATAGGTTCAGTGATGGTACTGAGAACCAGACCGACTACGGCACACTCTACTAGCTGAGGAGAAGAATAGTTAAACTGTTTGGTATACACCTTGTCCTGAATGACATAGCTCCCAATACCTGTCTTAGAGCCATCGGTATACACATCCAAGGCATCAACCAAAGGTAACAATGAAGTTACTCTTGGGAAAATAAGCTCGTTTTTCATTGCAAACTGCAATAAGGCATGTCTGGGATAATGGTTGTCAATGCTCCCTGGGAAGGTGCATTTCAATATGGCCCATGCATCAAGATTGGCACATAAGGTGTTCAGCTGATTGGCAGTATATGGACAAATCAGGCTATTAGGGTGACGCCCAAAATGGGATACAGCCAAACTAATACCCTTTAAAGCTATCTCGGCCACACAGGTAGGATAATGGCCAATCACCTTTCCTGGAGAGGCTTGAGGATGCACCCATAAAAGGGGACCATCCTGCCAAAGCACTGCCGTAGGGAGCGTAGGAGAAGGGAGTACACAGAGGGAGAAAGGATCATGGTGTTGAATGCGCACTAGTTGCGCCTTTTGAATGGCTTCTTCTACCTTATGAAGAGCCTTTAGGGCCTCAGGAGTCAAAGTTCTAGGAGACGTGATGTGTGAGTCTCCCTCTAGAATCTGAAATAATGGCTTCAGTTCTGCTGTGGTAAGACATAAAAAAGGTCGAAGCCAATTGATATCCCCTAGCAGTTTTTGAAAATCATTTAAGGTCCTTAAAGTATCTCTTCGGATGGACAGTCTTTGAGGCACAATTTTGTCAGGGAGAATGCTACTACCAAGAAACGCGCCTACTTCTCCCTCTTGCACCTTTTCTGGAGCGACCAGCAAGCCCTTTTCCCTTAAGTGAGCCTGGAGAGACGCATAAGCTTGGCGAAGTACGCTATCATCACAATGACACAAGAGAATATCATCCATATAATGTATAATTCTTACCTTTGAAAACTTCTGCCTAACCGGCTGGATAGCCGAGGCCACATAAAGTTGGCACATAGTGGGACTGTTAGCCATGCCCTGAGGCAAAACCTGCCATTGATATCTTGCATCAGGCTGCTCATGGTTTATGGAAGGAAGCGTGAATGCAAATCTGCTTTTATCTTGTGGATGCAAGGGAATAGAGAAAAAACAGTCTTTAATGTCCAAGATAATTAGACTCCAATGTTTAGGCAAAGCTGAGAGAAGGGGCAGTCCTCTTTGAACAGGCCCCATAAGCTGCATCTGGGCATTAATTGCTCTAAGGTCATGCAACAGTCTCCATTTACCAGACCTTTTCTTAATCACAAAAATAGGAGTATTCCAAGGAGATTGAGAGGGTTCAAGATGCCCAAGAGTAAGCTGCTCTTGCACTAGCTTATGGGCCGCGAGTAACTTTTCAGAGGGTAAGGGCCACTGAGGTACCCACACTGGCTCCTCTGTTTTCCAGGGTATGGGCAGAGGATCCCCAGCGGCCCCTAAGAAAAAACCCAGCCCTTCCCAAGGCGGGGCATGCGGAGGTGGGCGGTACCGCTCACAACCTGCCGCTTCCTGAAAAACCGGTTCCTCTTTCTTTTCTAGTTCCTCATCTGACTCTGGGCTATTTTCACAGTCTGCCTCAGAGTCAGCAGTGTCAGATAAGTGAAAATTGTCAAAATCTGATAAGGGGTCACAATTAGGCAGATCGGGCTGCGGTATCCCTCCCTGCATTTTCTTTTCAAGCGCTTTACACTTCCTTTTTTTAGCTCTATATTCCTTTTTTCCACCTTTTACCGCAGTCCTTCCCTTACTGCTTCTCTCTGAGCTTGCTTCTTGCAAGTCACTCAGTGCACTTTGGCTAGCTGCTACGCGCGGGCCTGAAGTCTCATCATACAGGCATTTTATGATAATAGGCCACAAAAAGCGCCGCAGCAGAATATTACCCATTTTTTGGAAGCAGGGGAGTTTTGGCCGTCCCACACGTCAGTTCTGAACTCACCTCTGTCGAGGTCGTCTCCGCTGGTGCTTCAAAGTTGCACGAGGTCCCGGGTTTCGGCACCACTTGTCGCGCCCGCCTCGCCAGCAAGGAAGACGCGGCAACAGGAGTTCTTCTGACAGTGCTTTAATGGGGTTCCCTTTAGACTTACATGATGCGGAAGACCCAGCCCGGCAGCGCGCAGGCTGCTATAAACCCCAGAAGCACAACCCCTAAGCTGCGATAGGCCGCTCAACTGTCGAGCCACCAAAGCATTAGTCCATATCAGGACCCTTTGTTTGCATTCTCGCGCCACAGGGCAACCGACAATTGTGCGTGTGCTGAACTTGTTAGCTGCTCTAGGCAAAGCCGGAAACAGGCGCCAACTTGTAATGGCGTTGACACCGCGCCCCACAATTACCCTTATGTCTAGTGAGTAGAAACTCAACGACTACATACCAGAAAAACGTAAGTGACAAGGCTGGCCTAGCAATGAACTCCTGGGAAAGGTCCAAGAAACCAAGTCTCAACTTAAATTCTACGGAGGTCCACCTTATCTTTCATCGAAGGCTTGGAGCAGTGGGACTGCCAGTAATTAGGGAGACACCATTTTGGCATCCTCTACCTTGAGTATGCTGCTTCCATGCTATTACTTAGTGTACCTATGCCCCAAGGCACGCATTTCAGTCTTCCCCGAAGTCTTCCCCATTCACAGAAAACAAGAAGACCAAAGATGGCGGTGACATTGCAGAGGCACACGGCACAACATGTTCAAGTGTAACAGGGAAGAAGCATCACAGTTACCTCAAGTTTCACACGGCCTTTTAACTAAAAAATAAGCCATCCTTACATGGGTTGGGGTAAAGTTTTTCCATGGATCTCAGGCCTCAATTTTACATTGGGTGGAAAATAAAAATGACTCTCATCGTCCAAGGATTAAAAGTAAGTTAACCAATGACAGTGACAAGTCAAAAGTTTATGAATGACAATGTACTGAGTAAAAGGTAGACACTTCAGGGTCTCTTTAACAAGAAATGTGGAATTTGACCTAAGTTGAGCGAACTTCAGGTTATGTGATGCCACCTTCTCCACCAAACGTGTGCCAATAGAAAACTACAGGACCCACAAGGACCCATTCAGACTAAAGGTTCCAAGTCACCATAGGAACATCTTAGCATAGTGCATACTTCCAATTAGCACGTTAATTCCCTCTGTCACATTGTCAAATGTCTTTAGCCACATTGCAATGAATAAATGACCACACACAAAAGAAATGACTTTACATAGGCCAAGAAAGAGAGAGACCTCTCTGGCACTGCCAGTTAGCAGGCCCCCTGCAGCATGCACCATTGACAAATGGTAAACAGTCCTGATGAGTACTGAGGCCTGAGTCCTGGCAGCCTCCATGCGCAGTGTCTGAGTTTACCAGAACAGAAAGTTGCTCAGCAGAAGGAAAAGCCTGAAGTCCTGGGTTGCCTCTTGCTTCACAGCACGGTTCATGAGCTTGAGTTTCCAGAGAGATTCCACCCCTGAGGAAGCTTGCTAGCCCTGGGAAAGAACACAAATATTTAAATGATACTGTGGCAAACTCTAAAGAGCTTGTACAGGGGTAGGGGAGCAGTGGTAGGGAGGGGGTTAAACCGAGGACCTTGATGTTCTACTCCAACATGTGGAGTCAGGAAATGGGATACTAGTTCCTTGGGCACCTCTTTTGGACTCAGGTGCTGAAGACTGTGAATGAGACATGAGGTGTGCTCCCAGTAACGTCTGCAAAGCAAAGAAATGGCCAGGAAGCAAGAAAGGGTGAAGATTTGAAGGCGTACTGACTTATGCATTACTTTGATTGTTACCTTCTGTCTCCAAGTCTCCTCCCAAATAAAAGCTCTCCCATCCATGGTGGAGGCAGACGGACAGACTACCATTCTCCAACAGCCCCTTGGCCCACAGGTCCCAAGCCTCCCCTTTTGCATAGATAACCATGGCTTTCTATTACCTTCAGATCCATTTTTGAACGAGAAGTTAAAAGGTATCTGAGCAGCATCCCACATTCCCTCCATTCCTGGAGAAGACTTTTGACCATCCACTCGAGTTCATCCTGCTATTGCCTGTTAGTGCAAAAGATTCCAAATAGGATCAAAACATCAAAACTTTGAAGATTGGCCGGACGCAGTAGCTCACGCTTGTAATTCTAGCACTCTGGGAGGCCGAGGCGGGCGGATTGCTCAAGGTCAGGAGTTCAAACCCAGCCTGAGCGAGACGCCGTCTCTACTATAAAAAATAGAAAGAAATTAATTGGCCAACTAATATATATATATATATATATATATATATATATATATATATATATTAGCCAGGCATGGTGACACGTGCCTGTAGCCCCAGCTACTCGGGAGGCTGAGGCAGTAGGATGGCTTAAGTTTGAGGTTGCTGTGAGCTAGGCTGACGCCACGGCACTCACTCTAGCCTGGGCAACAGAGTGAGACTCTGTCTCAAAAAAAAAAAAAAACAAAACTTTGAAGATAAAATGCCAAGTTCTGTTATGGTTTTGGAAACCATAACATTCAAATAAATTCAAGCTTGCTGTAATGGGACACTGACAGTGAGCAGAGGAACACCACTAATGCCTGGAAAAAGATATCAATATCTAGGAGAATCTCAATCATGAAGTTAGTAAGCAGCACCCATGGACAGACCTTAACACCAATGGCAATTCCTTGCCTGGAGACCGAGGACATTGGCTTCAACACCTTCCTAAATGATGGTACAGGTGAGACCAGATTGGTGCTGCCCTCTACCCAACACCTGTCACCTCACACGAGAGACGGTTGTTCTTACCTGGCTGGATGCTCTGGAGAGTTAGTTCCAGTTCCACACTAGTCATGGTACAGGCTCCCATGCTGACAAGTCCCAGACGTTTCCACAACAGGTCCTGAAGGAGATTGTACAGATTGTACAGGCCCTGAAGGAGATTGTACAGATCTGCAAGACTAGCACCACTGGGGGCAAACACATGGCAACTCATAACGTAGGTAGGGGGCTGGAGCACGTGTCCTACTGCCATTATGAACAAAAGCTTCTGAAAATACATAGTGGGGACGGAGTACACAATTATTCAGCCCATTCCAGGTAGGCCAAATTCACGAAAGGCAACGTAACACAGAGATTGCAGGAACTGTGCCACAACACCAGGTAAGAGTGCCTTTCAGAGGCTACACTGCTTCATTCAAAGGGAACCACAGGTCATGGGGTAATCAGTCAATAGCAGTAGCCCATTCCACCCAATTCTTGTCCTCCCCAGGCTAGGCCTTGACCATTCATTTCTCTTTACCTTGTGGGCATATAAAAAATACATGAATCATTTTTTTTCCTATGAAGAACACCTGGAAATGATACCAACGCTACATTTAAAGAAAAACAGTATATTAAATACACCGTTGTGCTTCAGAAGCAAAACTGTCAACGTCATCTGCAACTGTCATTTACTCCCAGATTACTGAAAGCACTCAATCTGTGACTTTCTTCATTCATAAATGGGAAATTCCTCATTATGTTTAAAGGAAACTTATGCAAAAGCCTCAGGACAGAATTGGATTAAATAACATGATATTGAGCAGGCAATTCATGTGGGAAATGAAATTCCCAACAATGTGTAGAGGTGACAGGCGACCAGTAATTCCGGGCATTCACTGCCGTAAAACAAGTGGCAGCTTAGTCCATATGTGCGGTTTGATCTAGAAAATGTCACAAATCTTGCTTCATTTGGGTACACTGATGAAATAAGATAACACAAGGACTAAAACTTCAACCATTCCAGTGATAATAAAACAATTTGATGGTGAAATCAAGTCAAACTTCAGGTAGCCGGCAACGTGAGGCAGGAACTGTCGTAAAGCAAGACGCACAAAACCCATGAAAACATTATTTTTCTTATTTGTGCATTTAAAAGAATGAAAATGTGTTTACCCATGCTTCGGATGAGGGTCAGGACCGCAGTTAATTTAATACAATGCTAAAAAATACATTTATCCAAAGTAAAACCCAATCCTATAAAACAGCCATGAACGATGGTTAAGGGCATTCACTGTCGTAAAATATCAAGCACGGGGCACATTGATGACGTTCTGCATTTACCAATCCACCCTGGCCCACAACATTTTCTTTAAAATACATTTATGGATCAGCTGACAGAGGGTACAAGAACAGAAACATAAAGTACATTTGTAGAGAGATAACAACACTACAATATTTTTAATTATATCACGTAAGATATTATGATAGAAAACAAAAGGCAATCAATCATTCAGACATTAATTTACTGTCTATCAACACAAAACCTTTTAAAGTCCCTTATGAAGAGCCCTGGGACCAAAAATCAATTGAATGAGACAAGAGGAGGAACAGGTAAAATTAAATGCAAAACCAGGTCCAATTTATCTGAAAAAAAGTGGCTGATTGGCAGCCATATCACGTGATTTAAAACGTCACCTGCTAAGCCACATGAATCACTTCACAATATGCACACTGAAAATACCCTCATTTGAGAAATATTTATGAAACAAAGCCAAAAGAAATTTAACCAAATTTAAATAATTGCAATGTCATGAAAAAAACGCAAGTCAGTATACCAGAAAGTAAAAGAAGAAATAGGATCCCTGGGGGCTTCATTCCCTTCAGGGACTTAAAGGTATAAGCTCTTGCCAACCCGAGTGCTCTTCTCCATATCCTTAAAGTGTCAAACCTCCAAGCATTTTAAGGGGTGCTTTTGGCTGAATACAGTGATACTGAATACACAATTGCATTATACAAAAGTGCAAAACAGAGTTCAAGGACCACAGCCCGGCAATTCCCTGGGGTTAGTGAACAAGCTGGAAGTCCATTGTCCCATTTCACGTAGAAATATTCAAAATGCTTTTTTTTCTCCTGTGAACACAACATATGAAGGAGACGAATTCTGAACTTGAACCATAACAGACTACATTAAACATATAATCATGTTAAATGAGAGACTAAACTGGCCACAAAGACAGCTAACTGGGATCGGCTGTCATAACCGCACCTCAGGAGGTAACTTCCCCCCTTGTCACCTCTAAAGGAACAGAAATATGAAAACCGAATGGCGAAAGGTGGCAAAATAAAAACATTAAAGAAATAAGTGGTGATAATATCGACCTAAGGACGGTAAAAACTAAAGGCAAACTCAGGTGCCCGGCGACCAGCGGCCACCGTTCGGGTTGGACCAACAGCGGCTCGTCGATCACATCAGCGTTTCCTCATTTTTAACTTGAAAACACCACAAAACCTTAGGATCCAGAGGGAGCAGAGGTGCCCATGACCAACATTTAAACAAACAAAATGATCGCAAACACTCATCACGTTGTTCCATCAAGCACATCCCTGGGCCGGACGTGACTAGGGAGCTTCCCTGTCAACAATCCATTGGCCCATCACACACATCCCTTAAAGATGTCACAACACATCAGAAACTCGATTCGATCAGGATCACTACAAAACTCAGTAATTAAGAAATAAAACCAAGTAAACTTACATTTTCTGATCCCGGAAGGCGGATGCCGCCATCTTCCCACATATCCTCGGGAAACTGTCCACGGAAGCCCCACAGGACAATCCAGACTTTAATGGTATCTACCTGGTCACGTGGTACGGATGCCTGGACACCCAGTCTAAGGCCCCGCCTACAAACAACGTCATTGGAGCGTCTGAAGTGATTGACAAGGAACCCAACATTGAGCTCCAGGTTTACAAGGGAAAACTCAACCAATACCTAAAGGCCCAGCTAAATAACTCAGGCCTTTCTCATACTGTAGCTTATATAACTGTGCTCATCTCTCCATATCCAGTTCTCCTCCCCAGGCCTCTGTACATACCATATCCCCTGTTTCCTGGCATTTCTGATTTTGGAAATCGGCTCACCCAGTTTGTCTAGGCCCACCTCAATTGCCCTCTCCTCCAGGAAGCCTTTCATGCTTTTACTCTTTGCACTGCCAGGTAGAAGGGAGTTGTTCTTTGCCTTTAAGTGGGCACATGTAGAGATATAGAGGGTGGGAGGAACAAGAATTATATGGTCCTTGGGATCTGAAAGCAGTGGGATGAGCAAGATGTCAGGGACCCAAGGTTTGGTTTTGCGATTTTATCAATGCCTTTGAGGTTTCCATAATTGTGCTATGGCCAGGGGAAGCCATCCACAGGTAAATCATAGCAGCCTCCCAGGATTAATCACAACACTGAACGCAAACAACTCTCCTGGATTTCATGCCTTTCCCTGTCTTTTTCTATCTCAATATTTTGTCCCACCCTTCCAGCTTCAGGCATATGCTGTCTCTGCTCTGACTACATGAGTGACTTAATGTTTCCATACACAGACACTAGAGGACTGATTTCTTCTGCTATAGGATGAATGATAAAGCGGTTTCAGATCTCATTTGCCAAGGTCACTGGCTTCATGAGTACTGGAGGTAGGACTGGACCCTCCCCCTTTTGAAGAGGCCATCTGCTGAGCTGCTCTCAATTAGGGAGACAGTATAAATAGAAAAGTCCAACTCTCACCAAGGGTTGCCTACATTACAATGTTGAATTCATCTGTGCCCAAGGTGGAAGGTGAAAAACAGAGTTACTTGGCCATGTTAGCAGACTTTGAGTGGCTTGGGCAGCACCACTGGGAATGGAACTCTAACGACATAACCGTCCCATCTGCAGAAAAGATTATTTTGAATGGGAAAGATGAAGCTGCATGGCGTGCCTATGCAATGTTTCATGATGTTGCCCTACCCAGCCTGGACTCTAACAAGGAACACTAGCTGGGAAAGATGGACTCACTGTCCTCCAAGTACACGTCTGAAAAAAGAGAAGAATTAGATTGGTTAAAATCACTTCCCAACTATGCTTTAGGAAAGTGAGACAATACACACAGTTAGCTCGATTGTTGTGTATTGCCACTTACATGGTGGTAATGATTCAGCTGTCTGTCTCTGGTATCTTATCTTCCTAAACCATTGTTTGGAAGTGACTAGAGGCTGGTGTAGTGGGAGAAATAGGGAGAGATATTGTTCAAAGGCTAGAAAATTCCAGTGTGACAGAGAAAATTGGTTTTTGAGATCTTCCCCACAAAAAAGTAGTATGTGAAGTAATGGATATTTCGATTTATTTAATTTAATTATTCTACAACATGTAATACATCAAATCATCACATTTTTCCACATAAATATATACAATTATTATATCTGAGTTTTGCCAAAAGGAGAGAACCATTTTCCCCTAGAGGTAACTTATCCTCTACAGTCTTGCAGCTCATTTAGAAGCTAAGAAAATGTTTATTAGTGACCTTTTCCAGACATCGGGATGGGGGATAAGACTTTGGCAAAGATCCAGAGGGGAAGGGAGTGGTTCTACACTTTTTCCAGCAATCAGTCAAGGGATGAATCTGAGAACTTAAGCAGCATGGGATGTGGAGTGAAGGAAGAACCAGGCCATTGGTGTGAATCCCACGGCCAGGAATTCACACCTCATTGCTCACCTGTTGCTGAGGCCTTTCCCTCTGGCTGCACTCTGCAGCTGGAAACATGGCTGGCCTCTCTTGATGCCAGGACACTGCCCAGGTCCTGTCTATCAGTTTACTTGTGTCTCCACAGTCTATGCTAACTGGTCACTCTGCTCCAATCCATACTTCATCTCATGTTCAGAGGCTTTCCTGAAAAAATTATCTATGACTTCTTATCTACCTTGCACCACAGAGAGTGGTTAAGTGTATGGGTTCCACATAGGCTGCTTGCATTCATGTCACAGCTCTTCTTCCTACCATTTGTGTATTTTTCAGGGTTGTTTTTCTTTTCTGTTACCTTGTCAGTAAAATGATGGTACAGTCTCTCAGTCTGTTCAGCTGTTTTTAAAAAATATCTTACACTGGGTAATTCAGAAAAGACAGAAGTTTATTTCTCACAGTTCTGGAGGCTGGGAAGTCCAAGAGCAAGGCACCAGCAGGTTTGCTGTCTCATGAGGGCCTCTTCCTTGTTCATGTAAGCCTTTGTGTGTCCTCACATATTGTAATGGTAAAGAAGGCTCCCACAAGCCTCTTTTATAAGGCAGGCAACTAGTCCCGTTCATGAGGGCAGAGCCTCATCACCTAATCACCTCCCAAAGGCCCTACCTATAATATCTTCACTGTGGGTACTAACGTGCATCATAAAACTTATGGGGGTACACCAACATTGAAATCACTGTAGAGATCAATAAGGATTATGTTATTGGACTGCCATGACATTCAGCAACCGGAATAAATCCTGGAAGACAGTAAACTTTCCTGTAAATTTAGCTATGATTGTTTTTGTAACATTTTGCTGCATGTCTCTGGTCAAATATCATCTCTTTCCTTGAGGTGTTCTGTGCCGGTCCACTCTGTATTAGTCTCCCTTTTCTAATTCCTTTTAGCCGAAACATTCATAACAAACAATCCACCTCCTACAACACATTGTCCACTTTGCCAATAGTTTTCATGTCAACTTTGTCACTTTTTTCTGTGCTAACATCTCTGTGTTAATCAACATTTTAAATCTGATCCTAATTCTTCATGTATGCATCTCATCTCCTAAGTTTACTACAAGTTTCCCTCTGGACACTGTTATGGTTGGGATATTTGTCTTCTCCAATACTCATGTTGGAATTTAGCCCCGAAAGGTGCAGTATTAGGGGAATATTTAAGTTCTGTTGGATCATGAGGCCCAGCCCTCATGAGTGGGTCGATCCCCTCATGAAAGGGGAACTGGTGGCTTCATATAAAGTAAAAGAGAGCCTGCACTAGCACATGGCATGCTCAGCCCCCTGCATGTGTTGTACTCTGTGACAACTTCGGAATCTGCTGAGAGTACTGAACAGGAAAGAACTATCAGCAGATGCAGCCCCTTAACTTTGGGCTTCCTAGTCTCCACAACTGCAAGAAAGAAATTTCTTTTCTTTCCACATTACCCAGTTTCAGGGGCTCTGTTATAAGCAACAGAAAAGAGACTCATACTTGCACCTCACCAGCTTAATACTTTCTGATATAATTTAGCTCGTGCACAGCAGTTTTCATCTGGCGATTCCATACGTACATAAGCAGGCACTGAAATAGAAGCTTTCATTGGGCCATCACAAGAAATATCTTCCCCTGAGGAATTCACAAGGAACCTGTTCACTCATTGGTTTTGCTAGATCATGCAGAATGTGGGTGGGCTCTTGTAGCACAGTTAGTCCTCCTGTACCCAAGTGAATAGGGTGTGTGGAGTGGCTTATGTCTCCCTCCCCCATGTATCTTGCAGTCAGTGAGCTCCCTAGTTGGTGGAGAGTTTTTCAACGCTCACAAGCCCAAAAGCTGCTGCCACCGGTGAACTGGGAGCTTCACGAGGGTAAAGGACCAACTGTCCGGTGCCTTCAGGTCACTTCCCCTCAACACAGACCTGAACCCAGACAGCAGGTGCCATATTGCTTTTCCACTCACCATACACCTCAACCCTTCCCAGGGGGCCTCAGCCCCTCAGTTTTTATCTCACTGGTTCTCACATAAAAATTTCCCAACTCCACCCCAGTTTGCAGAAATCAAAGGATACCTACGTGACTCTGTAATCTGGACATTCTGGGTGGGCTGCCTTAGGAGAGAGGGACAGAGATGACCAAGTGCTAGCTTTCTTATACTCAGACCCTTTTCCTTCCCTTCCACTGCCCGAGTAGATGCTGCTGAGTGACAAGTGAAGCAGGAATCACTGGAACTGTTCCTCCTCTCTGTTGGTGCAACCAACACACCAGGTCTTCCACAGAGAGTGGGGCTCAAACCTTCCCAGACTCCCCTTCCCATCCCCTACTGTTGCGGCCCAACCAGGTTCATTGCCTGCTGCACAAGAAGAAGCCAATATGCTTAGTCGGCAGGTTTTATGGCAGAGAAAGTGTCTTTATTCTAGATAGCAGTAAGTGGGGACATGGGAGAGATCTCAAATTCACCTCCCCAAGATTTTGGAGACACGATTTTTAATAAAAGTTTGGCAGGCAAGGGATTCGGCAATTAGGTTCGTTAATTGAGGCAAATTCATAGCGATGTAGAAATCAATGTCTTGTGTTGTTTCAACCCCTGGAGTCACAATTCCACTTGAGTCAGTTTCTTGGTATGGGTTGCGGGTCCTGTGGGTCAGTCAATCAACTGGAATGCAGGGCCTGGAAGATATCTTCAAAACTACCTTTAGGTTTCAAAAAGGTGTTATTGTCTATGGAGAAAGTAAAGAATCTTTATGACCACCAGATGCATGGCTCCAAAGTGGCAATTAGAGAGGTGCAAACAGAGGGACAGCAACTAATTTTTATCATTATTCTTGGTGAGGCATTTACCACAGTTCTTGGCTTGTACCCCATATTGACGGGCTTTTTCACTACCTGCAGCTACTGAGAGAGACAACAGCCACGATTCCCAGGGGATACCTGGGCTCAGACCTTCCCTGTAGAGGTCCTGCAGCAGACTGAGGGGTCCTCAGACTGTGAGCTCCCTGCCCGCTGGCCCTCGTTGGTGCCAGTTGCCCAGCAACTGCATCACTGTGGTGCATGACCCGGGGCAGAGGGACATCAAACATACTTGGCACCCTGTGGGCAGCTTGAGACCAGCAGGCTTGTCCCTGGAAGAGTCAGGGATTGATCTTTGGGGACCTGGGGACAGGCCCACAGACCAGATCCCATACACCCAGGTCTCAATCACATTTCTCCGGGGCAAGCAGGAAATATTTGTGATTGGGTGAGGTCAATACAGCCTTTCCCAGTGGCTTAGACTGAAAGCTGGGAGCAGACCTTTGACCCCAGCTGAAACAGATACTTGCCAGATTTTGTGGATCCTGAGGGCAAGCTCTCCCAACCCAGCCTGCCAGCCACTGTACCCTACACACCTCTGCTGTGGCAGAGAATAAGGACTCAGCTGAAGTTCCAGGGCCCCAACTGGAAGCACCTGGGGCAATCAAGTGCTTCTCCAGAGAGACTAGGGCTGGTCACAGGATCTAAACACTACACTGCAGCTTTTTCCTTCTGGCAAGGGTCACCTACTGGCAGGGAGGTCTATTTGCACAGGCCTTTATAGGATTTACTGACTCAACGCATAGCGTGTGGTTGGTTCTCACCCACAAGAACCACCCACTGTCTCAGAGATTAAACTGGGTGTGCCATTATCTAATAAAAAGAAAATGGAAAACTAAGAAGCAAAAATTGCTCCGGATGAGAAGGAATCACTGAAAGATATCCAGATAAATAAGAAATCATGGTAGAAAGACATCCCCAAAAGAAGAAAAAACTCCATACCAATTGATGTTCACATCAGTGGACATTAGATTGGATAAAGCTCCTATCTCAAGTACAGACTTTATTCCTACATGTTGGCTCCTACCTTTTTCTGAGTTCCTGCTCTAAGTACTGGCTCATATTTCATATACAGACAGCAGACAGTAGTAGATTGAAAACAAAGGCCACAGCAATTCCTCCCATCCCTGGAGGCCAGGTCCTTTGCACTGTGACCTTGCCACTCCTTCCTTCAAGAGGTGGAGTCTATTGCCAATCCCCATAAATCTCGGCTGCCCTTTGATTTCTTTTGACCTATGATACAGGAGACACCGTGGGAGATCTGAGCCTATTCAAGAAGTCTCTGAGGCTTTCACTCTTGTTCTCTTTACACCCAGGTCAAGAAGGCTGGGAGCCAAAATTTCCTGGGAGCCTGAAAATCATAGAGGCCCCTGAGCCATATAGCAACCAGAATTCAAGGTGAGGCCAGACGGAATTCTTTTTTCTTTTTTCTTTTTGTTTTTTCCAAAGCTACCCTGCCTGGCAAACACTGACTTGTATTTGACTCTGACACACATGCCCAATGGCTCCGGACCCTGGCACTCTAGGGTCCTGCATTGCTGGCAGCTGGGCAGTGACTCTGAGTTTTCCAGGAGGGCAGAGAAAAGCTCCTGAAGCCCATGTTCATACACGCGGTGCACAAGCCTCCTTTGGGGCAGCAGGGCGTGGGGGTGGGTCTGTGCCCTCTCCAACACATCTGCCAGGCTGCCTATTGCCATTCTCTGGATTCTTGCTCCCTGGAAAAGCAGATTTGCCTGTCCAGGTTCACCATGACTCTGGTGTGCAAAGGCATCCTGAGTAGACAGGGCTGAGACGGAGGAAAGAATACACATGGTTGTTTACCCAGGCCCTGCTCTCCCTGAACTGCGCCATGGAACTCACATCCTACCAGAGGCAGCCCTGTCCATTTTGGCCCATGAGACCCCATCTGCTCTGTCTTGTGGCTGGCGTCAGTGTCACATCCCACTCATGCTTCACGGTCTGCTACCAATGGTTACAGTACACAGATTTCTACATGTTACGGTGTCATTCAGATGTCATGAAGAAGACATGTCTCACATGAAAGAGGTGAGGACAAATGAATGCGCTGGGGCTGTGTTTTCTCTCCTCATACAACTACTTTCATTGCTGTTGCTATCAAGCTGCACTGCCGGTAAATTGGTTCAACCAAACAGGGACCTGTTTGGCACTATCTGCTAAAGCTAAACGTAAGCATCCTCTGTGACACAACAATTGTAATTCCAATTTCGTTACCAACAGAAATATATTCAGCAAAAGATATACATATACAAGAACTGACCATCATGGAGCAAGGGAAGAAAGAGACAGACGAGCAGGCAAGTAGTGGAATAATCCACGAGAAATGTAAAAGTGCGTTGGACAGCAGTCATAACAGTGGAGGAGCAGGAAAGTGGTCTGATTCTGGTCGCGTGTTGAAGGTACAGCTGAATACTTGCTGATGCAGTTAATGTGGGGCATGAAACAAACAGGATTCAAGGATGACAGCAAGAGAAGGAAAGAGCTTCTGTGTACCAAGATGGGGGAGAGAGAAGAAGATCAGATTTGGGAGATTAAAAGATCAAAGTCTTAATAAATAAATCCTTCACGATTACTTAATCATTTTATTAATTTAATAAAGCAGGGCTGGGCTCAATGGCTCATGCCTCTAATCTGAGCACTTTAGGAGTCCAAGCGGGAGGAAATCGTGAGGCTGGCAGTTCAAGATTAGCCTGGGCAACATACCAACATCCCGTCTCTACTAAAATATGAAAAGTAGCTGAGTGAGGTGGTGAACACCTGTAGTCCCAGCTACTCAGGAGGATGAGGTGGGAGGGTCGCTTGAGCCCAGGAATTCGAGGCTGCAGTGAGCTATGACTGTGCCACTGCACTCCAGCCTGGGCCATAAAGCCAGACCCCATACTCCAAAAAAAAAAAAAAAAAAAAAAAAACAATAAAAACAGTGAAACTAAGCTTCCTGTAAAAGTACCAGTTGATGATGTATATAGCATGTATATATAGATATAAAGAATTTAGTAAGAGTTCTACTTAAAATCAAAACTCTAGTCCTATTAATCAATTATATACATATATATATATATATTTATTTTTTATTTTTTTTGAGATAGAGTCTCATATCGTTGCCCTGCCTAGAGTGCCGTAGCATCAGCCTAGCTGTAAGCAACGTCAAACTCCTGGGCTCAAGCAATCCTCCTGTCTCAGCCTGGGAAGTGGCTGGGAATACAGGCATGTCCCACCATGCTTGGCTAATTTTTGTATATATTTTAAGTTGGCCAATTAATTTCTTTCTATTTTTGGTAGAGACGGGGTCTCACTCTTGCTCAGACTGGTTTTGAACTCCAGACCTTGAGCGATCTTCCAGCCTCAGCCTCCAAGATTGCTATGATTACAGGCATGAGCCACCGCGCCCCGCCTCAATTATATATTTTAAAATGGAAAAACAGGAGACACATCTTCTTTAAGCCGAGCTGTTGTGGGCTTCTATGGGGTTGACCCATAGCATTATATCATAAAAACATAAGATTTATGAAAGAAACTGAAGAAAGTCTTACTAAAACTTATCTCCCTAATTAAATGGTGTATTATGTGATTAGATTGTTGGAGAAAGTAATGTAATGATCAGAGTTGCAATTTGATATTGTTGTGGTGATAAAAGACTAAAAGCAGATGCCTCTAGCAAAATAATAAAGCCCCTGTTTTTAAAATATTTTCAACATCTATGACCTATGATTATCCTCTTTTGGTGTCTTAATATAGCAAGTTAAGAAATTTGTTAACATTTAACTCTCTTCATGTTAACTGCTCATGGTGCATTATTTTTCCAGATGCTACTTAGGATTATGTGTGCTAATATATGGGGCTTTCCGATTAATGTTTCAAAACAATCACATCTGGTGCCAGGAAGCCAATAATCTAGCTAAGAGTTGCATGAAGAAGAGGAAAATATGTTCACAGAACCTCACTCAAGTGACCCCCAGACTCAGGAATGGCTCTGACACATGCAAGGGGGGATGAGTGAAGGGCAGGGAGATGGCCAGCAGGAAGCCTCCTCCACTTCCAGAGCAGGGACAGCCAGCAGTAGGCTCCACCTCCCTACTCACTGTCAGGTATTCTCCTGCTTCCTGCCCCTCGCCCTGCCCTGGGAATCCTCAGCCCCGCCCCTCTGATTCCGGCCCCGCCCCCTCCAGGACATTGGGCCTGCCCCCAAGTTCTCTCCAGACCTGGCCACGCCCCTGTTCCAAGCCTGCACACTAGTGACAAATTGGCGTGGGAGGAGGAGCCCGCAATGGCACCCAGGCCACGCCCACAGCCCACCCCCTGAACACATCTCCGCAGCCATACACTTCTGAGGTCTGGGAGTATGATGATCAGACTGGTAATATAATTTTGTGAAGTTGGTAAAAGACTAAAAGCAAATGTCTCTGGGAAAATAATACCCACTGACCTGAAATAGGGGGCCCAAATGGGGAAAAAGGAACATTTTTCTTTGCCTCCACCAACTGACACATCCCCTAGGGGACAATGTTCTCAAGCTGCCCCTGCTGCCTAGAGTCCTCTCTACCCCAGACCTGTTGACAATTATGAGCCCAAGTGACTTGTGCAGAATCCAGGACACAGAAAGAGCACACAACAGGAGGGGGAAAGACTGTTCTCTGAGGGAGGCACAGGTCCATTTGACACACCTTTCCACAAATGTTCCCAGCTCCAATGGGAATAAGTGCTGCCTCCTCCTCTGCTCATTGTGTCCTTGCAACTATGAGGAAAAATTAAAGTTGTTCCCGCTGGATGAGTGACATTACTATATAGTTTCCTTGTTATCCTGTCTGTTGTGTCATCATCAATTGACAACTTCTTTCCAGTAAGAAAGAGAAGGGTTTTACAATGAGAAAGAACAAAGTTGTTTTTAAAAACAAAGGAAAACACCGCGATTACAAGAAATGAAGTAATAAAATAAGGTAATGCTTACAAATTGAGTGAAAGCAACAGAAAGTAATTGGAAATACAATAGAATTATGAATGTATATGAAAAAGAAAGACTAGATGACAACAAATACAAATAATATTTTATTAATGAATAATGTTAATTTTTCCTAATCTCTATTTTCAAATTCCCTTTGATGAATATGTGTTCCCCAGCCCCAACTTCCAAATAAACTTCATGCCATTCTAGGGTGCTGTGGGGTTAAGAGCAAACAAGATATAGAATCACACATATCTGGGTTCTACTCTTGCCTCCGGAACTTAGTGACAGTATGTCCTTGACCAAATGACTTGACTTCTCTGAGACATACATATGGAACCCAGCTGCCTAGATTCACATGGGCATGAAGGAAGATGACACGGACAAATGCTTAGCACAGGGCCTTTCAGAGGTAGTAAATGGGCTATTGTAGCCATCACAACAGAGAGATTGATGACTTTGTTGTGATGGCTGATTTTGCTAGTTATTTGTTGTTTATATTACTGATCTTGATTAAAAAATATATGTGAGAAGCACCCTCAAATCTCTCCAAGTTTTAACTTCTTGCCCTGTAGGTCCTACTTCTGCCTTGAGGGTGTGTGACACACCTTGCCCCTTCTGTAATGTCCCTGTCCATCCAGGCTTCTCATTGTCCATTAAAGTCTCTCTGGGAAGTTGGGGTGACAGGGTAAACCAGCCTTATATAATCCCTGGTCTATGGGTGGTGACAGCTCAGAGAACCTTCAACAGCAGCAATTCTAGTCTCAGTGTGTGGCTGGCTCTCTGAGACCATGGTTACCATAACTCACACATTTCCTCCTATGTAGAAAGAATGAGGGAAGACGCCATACACTTGGCTATTGACCCTTCGTTGTCTGGGGACCAGTGCAACAGGTCATTGAAAGCCTCATCTGACTATGACAAAAATTCATGACCAGATTCCCAACACAAGTTTATGAAGACCCTGTGTGGCTACCATTAGCTGAGATGGTGGTAGAAAGGAGACTGATTGATTGTAATAACTCAAATGTCACTCACTGGCCATCTGCTCCCTAATTTGTCATTCCCTTTCAAGCTCCACACTGCCCATAGCAGGTTTCAGAGAATCTCTGGGGAGAGAGGCGCACATATGGTGGGCACTATGCTGGTTGGTGGCATGGGTGAAGGTGGCTGGTTGGGAGTGTCTCACAGCCTAATGTGAGGACTGATTCTGTAACACAAGAGAGGGTAAGAAAAGGCATATAAACAAAGTTTCAGCTGCAACTGGAGAAAAAGAGAAGTGATTTGATCTCTGCATACCGGTGAACTGCTCAGGCCCCTCTTGACTAAATGGCCAGGGTAGAGTTGCTGACACCTGCAGCTTAAGATCTCTGTGAAATCCAGGGACAGACATTGAGCCCAACCACCCAGTGTGGTACATCTACAGGCAGGACACACTGTTTGCAATGGTCTTATTCTTCTTTCCTCTGGGTAAATATATTAACGGTCATGATGATGAGGCTATTTGATGAGCTATTTAAGCCCAAGTAAGCAGCACAGAGGACAGACAATTTCAGTTAATTGTAAATTTTATACAAGCAGTGCAAATTGTACTGATATGTTTAAAGAACAATGAGAAAAAATCTTCCACCCATTTAATTAATTGAATCCTGATATTACAAGGTCTTTATAAGACCTAGTGGTGTGGTGTAAGGAGAGATGCCTGAGACATGAGGGACCAAGATTCATCACTAATGCAGGCTTTACCAGGAATCCATTGCATGCTTGATGTTTCTAGCTGTGGTCCTCATGACTTCTGGGATGATCTTCGGCAGAAATGCTGGTCACCTCACCTCTGCCTTACCCTTGGAAGTATCAGGATATTCTCCCACCGCCCCCACAATCCTCAAACATGTAGAACATGTATTTGTTGCCTTCATGAAAGGTCAAAAGGATCACTTCTCACAAGGAGGTGTTAGATTACCTACCATCTTTAGGGGAGTACTTCCATAAAGAAAGGGAAGAGCTTCCATCGTGGCTAGATCTCACACCCCTGCCCCAAATTATATAGCTCAGAGCTCTTCCCTAGGTCATGCAATGATGCATATGGCTGAACCACAGCCTGCTAAATCACACTGGCATTGAATAATAAAAATCTACAAGAAGAATCTTCTCCAACAAGCATGTTATTGGAATAAAACAAGAACTTTACAAAATGCAAGAAAATAAAGCAACAAATATATTTTAAAAACACAGAAATAAGGCTAGCTCAGGAGAATGCAATAGCAGATCTTCTAAATTATTAATATTTTGTCTGCAATGTATGATAATGAGACTTAGCAGGCTGTCACTCATTCTCCTGTCTAGTTCCAAAGTCTAGATCCTAAGAGTATGATTGGCTCAACTAGGGTGAGGTGAAAAGCACCAAACCCAGTAACTATGGTCAGAGAACTTGGTCAGAGAAAAAACAGAATGGTGTGGGAAAGTGTCAGAGAAATGGGGCCTGCTGGACAGACCAATCAGCCTGAGACTCCTGCCTTCCACCTACCGGACATACATACAGTACATAGATGTTTTGACATGTCCCCATAGGTAAAATATTTAAAAGGATCTCTTGAGTAAGCACAAAAGCACATACTGTAAACAATGAAAACCACTGAAAGTCCAAGCCAATCCCGTAGTCACAGTACCCCAATGTCAATTCCTATTCATATGTATAAATAGCTGATGTTATGTGGCCACTCCTTGAATCGAAGGTGAAGTTCACGGCGATTGTAGAACTGCTGTGATTCTATAAATTTCAAGAACCTATAAATTGGGCTGGGCGCGGTGGCTCATGTTGTAATCCTAGCACTCTGGGAGGCCGAGGTGGGTGGATTGCTCGAGGTCAGTAGTTCGAAACCAGCCTGAGCAAGTGCGAGACCCCAACTCTACTATAAATAGAAAGAAATTAATTGGCCAACTAATATATATAGAAAGAAATTACCCGAGCATGATGGCACATGCCGGTAGTCCCAGCTACTCGGGAGCCTGAGGCAGTAGGATTGCTTGAGTCCAGGAGTTTGAGGTTGCTGTGAGCTAGGCTGACGCCACGACACCCACTGTAGCCTGGGTAACAAAGTGAGACTCTGTCTCAAAAAAAAAAACAAGAAAAAAAAAACAAACCAAAAAACCCAAACAAACAAACAAACAAACAAAAAAACACCTATAGACTGGGGCCGGGCACAGTGGCTCACACCTGTATAGCACTCTAGGAGGCTAAGGCTGGTGGACCGCTTAAGCCCAAGAGTTTAAGACCAGCCTGAGCTGTGAGACCTTGTCTCTACCAAACATAGAAAAATTAGCAGGGCATCGTGGCAGATCCCTGTAGTCCCAGCTACTTGGGAGGCTGAGGCAGGCGGATCACTGGAGCCAGGAGTTTGAGGTTGCTGTGAGCTGTGATCATGCCACTGCACTTTAAACTGGGCAACAGAGCAAGAATTTGTCTCAAAAAAAAAAAAAAAACCCCTCAAAACAAAAAACAAAAATAACAGGAACAAAACCTATACACTAAACGTTAATCTTAAACATTGCTGATATAAAATACTACATAGAAATTAAAGAATCAAGGCCAAATAATATGACAACATGGAAACAGTAATGGTATCTCCCATTTCCCCACGCAGAAGTATTCTCCTTCTCTTGAGATATACAGTTGGTGGGGAGAAGTCATCTGTCATCAGGGGAGTTTCCATGCTTACCTCTAAACCCTGGCTCAGAGATTCACAACTTCTTGACCTTGGAGAAGCACAGGTGCTTGGTTCCTGGCTTAAATTGTATTCCTCATCCTGTAGATTAGCATGCTGACTGTGCAATCAGCAGTCCAAGCTGACACTAGGGTGGAGTCTACAACAGGCCTTTACAGGATTCTGTAGGCCTTGTGTCTGACTAACGGAGACACTGAGAAAGTCAGTGAATCCACCAGGCTTGACTGAACACAGCCCACTGCTGTTCTTTCCTCAAGTTGGTAAGCAGCACCAGGGTAGGTCTGCACATGATCAAGAAGAGGCAAGGGAAGCTCAGGAGACCAACCCAAATCTAACTGTTGGGTGGCCAGCTTGACAGCTGTCAGTAATAAATACACTGTATTACTAGAGTCAGTGCAATAGGCTGAGAGGCCAAACCAAAACCAGAGGGATGTGGAGGAATGGTTCAAATTGTACAGAATTGTGCACATATTTTGCACACTCTTTCCACCATTTGGAGAGACCTGTATACTAAATATCCATTACAGAGGATCTGAGTTCTCATCTCCTGCCAAGAATTCTATCAGGTCATAGGTATCATAAGTCATAGAGAGCAGATCGATCTCTGCTCCTCCAGGGCACTCAAGGACAGAAGGGATATGAGAGGAACAGTACAGCCCCACCTGCCAACTGACCATTAACGTCAGCATATCAATGTAAACAATCTAATGATGTGATTACTCACTCCAGTTGACCACACAGAACTCCCCATGAGGACACTGGTGTGAGTAAAAGCATGTGCAGGCTACAGGAACGAGCACGTGCTCATACTAGTCACTTGTCCCTGAGGTCCTTTTCAACAAGGGGCACTTGAGGAAGTTCTTGGCACATGCCTGACTTTGGCCAGGACTCAGAATCACTAGTTTGAGGAGGGGTAGATTGGAGGAACTCCTATCTCAGGGTAGCTTGTCATAAAAGCAAATACAATGTAAAGTAAGAAAAGAGGTTAAATGTCCCTGTTTAAAGAAGGAAGAGACCTAGCCCTTCCCTTTCCCTAGAGCATTTACTTTAGAAAACCTGTAATTGTTAAGTTCTTCTTCTGCCTGTTTACAAAGTATGCAAATATTTTCTTTGTTTTGTTTTTTTTGAGAAAGAGTCTTGCTCTGTTGTCAGGGTAGAGGGCCATGGCCTCTGCCTACCTCACAGCAACCTCAAACTCCTAGGCTCAAGCGATCCTCCTGCCTCAGCCTCCCAAGTACCTGGGACTACATGCATTTGCCACCATGCCCGACTAATTTTTCTGTATATTTTCAGTGATCCAGCTAATTTCTTTCAATTTTTTTTAGTAGAGACGGGTCTCACTCTTGGCCAGGCTGGTCTGGAACTCCTCAGCTCAAACAATACTCTTGTCTGCCTCGGCATCGCACAGTGCTAGGATTACAGGTGTCAGCCACCATGCCCAGCCCGCAAATCTTTTTAAAGGCTACATATGCCAATTGCCAATTTTACAATCAGGAATGGACAAGGACCTGGCAGTAAGCCGTTTGGGCTGCATGAGAACTAGGCATAAAGAAGATAACTTAAGCAGTCCACATCAGAACTTCAGATTAGCCCTCCTGAAAAAGATAGAGGGAAATATACACCCCAAGAGGTGCCCAAGGCTGCTGATAAAGGTACCTGAGAAAACCCTAGACTAGGAAGGAGATGAGGGAATACAGCACATCAGGGAGGATACAACAGTATCAGCAAAAGCAACAGCAGTGCTTGCCCAGAACTCCCTCACATTATTGTACTATGCAACCACAGAAACATTAGAAACAATGTAAAAGAGTACGCAGCACAAGGCTGAAAGCAAAGCCTTCACCAGCAGACAAGGCACTATTCACTGAGGAAGTGGAAAATAAGTAGGTGTCCTCATGGTGAATGTCTCAACTTTGCAAGAAGGCCATATTTTCTCATGTCCCATCGATCAATGTGCATTTTTTTCCTCTGACATCATAATCTGGAGTATCCTCACATTCCCGCTTGAACACTTAGGTAACCTGAAACAGGGAAATGGCTGAACCTTCCCCTCCTCACATTGCAACTCCCCTTACCCCTTAACAGCGTCAGTGGCTCCAGTACTACACAACATGCATACAACCCTCACTACTGTGTCCACACCTCTCTCTCCTTGAGCATGCAGGCAAGGTCTCCTTCAGACAGTGTAGAGGTCCTCTGAGGGGACCAAATTGCAGATGGGTCAGACCACTAAAGTGCAATAGCTTCCAGAAGACGACTACAGAAAGTGATACCTACAGCCTGCAGGTATTTGCTCTTTTCAGCATGAGGAACAGGGAGGAAAGGGAGGAGTTAACCCTCCAGCCACATACCCAAACTGAGAGTTCCTGGACACCCAGGCTCATCTGCAGATACACAGGAGGATCTGAACGTCCCCAGCTTCACCTACTGGTCAGATGTAGGACCCACATGACTTTTTCCTTCCCACCAACATGCAGAGTACAGTAAAGGGAAGGGTGTAGGAAGCTAACGGAGAAATGCTTGGCCAAAAGCTCCACGTGCGTTCCCACTCACTGAACCAGGAGTACTCGCGATTCCTGGGGTGTCACTGCTGTGCATAGTGCAAGCCATTCTGTTCAGCACATTAGAGTCTCAGCACAGAAGCCTGAGAATAGGCCATTACCTATTTGGGATCCCTGGACCGCAAATTCGCCGTGCTCCAGTATCTGCCAATGCCACTGTGTGGACCTTCCACAAAGCATTTGGGCCATTGGAGTGTGGAAGAAACAAGCACCCGGACAGAATGTTGCAAGCAGGTACCAGCAACAGCAGCTCACTTCCATGTCTCTGCTGGTGAACACAGCTCACTAGTAAAGGGAAAGACTGAGTGGTCAGCTCAACAAAAGGGATCCTTCCCCAGAAACAACCGCAGGAGACACGCTATTGAATACACAATGCCTGCTACAACCTTCCCACCAGAATCCTTTCCCCTCAGCCTCTCTGAGCAGCTCTACCCAGTGCAGCTGTTCCCAGCCCCTTCCCACGTCTAGGCTGTAAGCCCCTGATGGAGGCACCGTATGCAATGTGTCATTCCATCTGTCCTGATCTCAGAAGCCTCACCCATTACTGAGCTCTAACCTCTATGAATCTTCTCTTTGAAGAACAGACAATCTAAGTGGCTGAGGATCCAGACATGCAATTCATTTATTCAAGTTGTACTGTCACATCTTTTTAGGAGCATTTTTATTACCAGTTATTTCGGCTACAACAAAACCACCCTGTGTAACCTCTGGATTACCTTACTGAGGGCAAAATGGAGTGAAGGTAGAGGTCACGGTAACCATTGATTTTTCAAGCACCAAAATGCTACTAAAAAGGCTTCTCATAGCTTGTGATTAATACCACAGGATCTGGGGTCAGCTAATCTCCGAATTTAGACCTCTCTCTGCTATTTGTGCTGTCTTTGTTCCCATGGCAAGATATTGACCTAATCTGTCTATCATTAATTTCATCTATAAAATGGAGATACTAGAAGTACTTATCTCAGTGGGTTCTGAGATACTTAAGTAAAAGAAAACATAAAAAAAATGAACCAAGCACAGTTCTTGGTCCTAGTAAGCTTTGTTTGTTTGTTTGTTTGTTTGTTTGTTTGTTTGTTTGTTTGAGACAGAGTCTCACTGTGTTGCCCAGGCTGGAGTGCAAGAGCATCGTCATAGCTCACTGCAACCTCAAACTCTGAGGCTCAAGTGATCCTCCTGTCTTAGCTTCCTGAGTAGCTGGTACTACAGGTATGTGCCACCACACCTGGGCAATTTTTCTATCTTTTTAAGAGACAGGGTATTACTCTTGCTCAAGCTGCTCTTGAATTCATGACCTCAATCAATCCTTCCACCTTGGCCTACCAAAGTGCTAGGATTACAGGCGAGAGCCATCACAACCAGATCCTAATATGCTTTATATCAGTGGTAGTTGTGGCGGTTTTCTTATTAGCATCATCACCCCACCCCATCATAACCATCATCATCATCATTTTCAGGAGGCTATTGTGCCTCTTAAAATGATTGTTGCTGTCCCAGTGACACTACTGGATGCATGAACAGGGAGTCAGTATGACAGGGGAGACGCTGAGCTGCATTCTTATCACTGGTTCACATCTTCCACTTTGATTGGTCCATATGTTCCAGAATAACAATGTAGCCACTAGGAAGACTAGAGTAGGCATTCAAGATGGAAGACACAGACCTTCAGTTACAAGAGGGGTCGGAGAGGGATGTGTCTTTTTTAGCCTATTAATTAAAAATTAATAGGGCTTCTCTTCTGTTACTGCCAAATATCTTCGTGTCCTCAAAGATCCTGAGAGAGGAAGGCACTTTGCAGACAGCGGAAAACAGCAGAAAGAATGAATTGGGTAAGTTGAATAGATATAAAATTTAGAGAAGAAAAGAAATTACTGAGAAGGAGACTACACAGGTTGTTTTGTATGCTGTGCTCTCATTGCTATTCACAGCATAAAGTTATTTGCTTTATAAAACTATACAATAAAACAATGTATATTGTCACAGAAAAACTTAACTAGGAATACACCAAAGTGGTCACAGTGGGTATGATTCTATACAGATGGCTTTTCAGAGAATTAAATTTCATTATAATTAAATTTCATTATAGTCTCCAGAAATCTCTAGAATTTGTATATGAGCACATATTATACATATCTATCATCTGAAAAGTCATTTCAAAACAAGATGAAGAGTGAGCACATCAGCCCTTATGTATGCTGTATCATTTCATCAAATATTAGCTAAATTTATTTGTTTCCTACATATATAATCCATAGAGTTTCAGTCAAAGGCCTTGCCCTAAAGTGTCCATTATAATCTATTCTCCTTCTATAACCCATATAAATCAGAGGCATTAAAAATACTTTAAGGCATATGTAAATTCAACATGAAATACTTCACACCCAGAATTTACAGCACATTATGATTCTCACTAGTGAGCAGACATTCAATGACCATGTGCCTGACGAGACTAAGTGACAAGGTTGGCCTAGGAATAAACTCCTGGGAAAGATTCAAAGAGCCAGGTCCTACCTTAAATTCAGAGGAAGTCCACCTTCTCCTCTTTTATTGAGAGTTCTGGTTTTCAGATGTCACCAATTAGAGTCATCTTTTTGGCTGCTGATTTTTTTTTTTTATTTCGGCATATTACAGGGGTACAGATTTGAAGGTTTCAATAAATGTCCATTTCCCCCCCTCCCCCCACAAGTCTGAGTCTCCATCATGACCATCCCCCAGATGGTGCACATCTCACTCATTATGTATGTATATACCCGCCCCCTCCCCCCTCCCACCTGCCCAATACCGTATTACTGTAGTACCTATGTGTCCACTTAGGTGCTATTCAGTTAATACCAGTTTGCTGGAGAATATATCTGGTGCTTGTTTTTCCATTCTTGGGTTACTTCACTTAGTAGTATCGGTTCCAGCTCTAACCAGGAAAATATAAGATGTGCTATATCACCATTGTTTCTTAGAGCTGAATAGTACTCCATGGTATACATACACCACATTTTATTACTCCATTCTTGGATTGATGGGCACTTGGGCTGTTTCCACAGCCTTGCAATTATGAATTGTGCTGCTATAAACATTCGAGTGCAGGTGTCTTTTTTGCAGAGTGTCATTGGATCATTTGGGTAGATGCCCAGCAATGGGATTGCTGGATCAAATGGTAGATTCCCTTGTATCGCTTTAAGGTATCTCCATATTGCTTTCCACAGAGGTTGAACTAGTTTGCAGTCCCACCAGCAGTGTAGGAGTGTTCCTCTCTCTCCGCAACCACACCAGCATTTATTGTTTGGAGATTTTTTGATAAAGGCCATTCTCACTGGGGTTAAGTGATATCTCATTGTGGTTTTGATTTGCATTTCCCTGATGATTAGAGATGTTGAGCATTTTTTCATATGTTTGTTGGCCATTCTTCTGTCTTCTTTAGAAAAGTTTCTGTTCAAGTCCTTTGCCCACATTTTAATGGGGTTATTTGATTTTTTCTTCCTGATTTTCGTGAGTTCTAAGTATATTCTAGTTATCAGTCCCTTATCGGATGTATAGGATGCAAAAATTTTCTCCCATTCTGTAGGTTGTCTGTTTAATTTCATGACTATTTCTTTGGCTGTGCAGAAGCTTTGTAGTTTGATCATGTCCCATTTATTTATTTTTGTTGGTGCTGTGATTGCCTTTGGGGACTTCTTCATAAACCCTTTGCCCAGGTCAATGTCTATGAGAGTGTTTCCAACATTTTCCTCTAGAGTTCTAATAGTTTCATACCTTAGGTTTAAGTCTGTTATCCAGCGTGAGTTGGTTTTTGTGAGAGGTGAAAGGTGTGGGTCCTGTTTTAGCCTTCTACAGGTGGCTATCCAGTTTTCCCAGCACCATTTATTGAAAAGGGATTCTTTTCCCCAGTGTATATTTTTGTCTGCTTTGTCAAAGATTAGATGGCTATATGAGGATGGTTTTATATCAGGATTCTCACATCTGTTCCACTGGTCAATATTCCTCTTTTTGTGCCAATACCAGATTGATTTAATTACTACAGCTTTGTAGTATAGTTTGATATCTGGCATATTAATGCCTCTCATTTTGTTTTTGTTGCCTAGAATTGCTCTTGATATTCGGGGTCTTCCTTGGTTCCATACGAAGCGTAAAATTATTTTTTCTATATCTGTGAAGAATGCTGATGGGATTTTAATAGATATTGCATTGAATCTCTAGATCAGTTTGGGTAGTATAGACATTTTGATGATATTGAGTCTACCGATCCACGAGCATGGTATGGATTTCCATCTGTTTACATCCTCTGCTATTTCCTTCCTCAGTGTTTCATAGTTCTCCCTGTAGAGGTCTTTTACGTCCTTGGTTAAGTATATTCCTAGGCACTTTAATTTCTTTGTTGCTATTGTGAAGGGAATTGAGTCTTTGATTTGGTTCTCAATTAGATTGTTGTTGGCGTATATGAATGCTTCTGATTTCTGTGTATTGATTTTGTATCCTGAGACTTCACTAAATTCATTGATCAGTTCCAGGAGTTTCTTGGTTGAATCTTTGGGGTTTTCTAGATACGATATCATATCATCAGCAAACAGTGAAAGTTTGATCTCCTCTGCCCCTATTTGGATACCTTTGATTCCATTTTCCTGTCTGATTGCTGTAGCCAAGACTTCCAGCACTATGTTGAACAGAAGTGGAGATAGTGGGCAGCCTTTTCTGGTTCCAGTTCTAAGTGGGAATGCTTTCAATTTTTCCCCATTCAGTATGATGTTGGCTATGGGTGTGTCATATATGGCTTGTATCATTTTTAGGTATGTCCCTTCTATTCCTATTTTCTTAAGTGTTCTTATCATGAAAGGGTGTTGAATTTTGTCAAAACCTTTTTCTGCATCCATTGAAAGAATCATGTGGTCTTTGTTTTTGCTTCTGTTTATGTGGTGAATTGCATTTATAGATTTACGTATGTTGAACCATCCCTGCATCCCTGGGATGAAGCACACTTGGTCGTGATGGATTATTTTTTTTTTTTTTTTTTTTTTTTTTTTTTTTTTTTTTTTTACTTTTTTTTTTATTTATTTATTTTTTTTTTATTTTGGCATATTATGGGGGTACAGATTTTAAGGTTTCAATAAATGCCCATTCCCCCCCTCCCCCCAAAAGTCTGAGTCTCCATCATGACCATCCCCCAGATGGTGCACATCTCACTCACTATGTATGTATATACCCGCCCCCCTCCCCCCTCCCACCTGCCCAATACCCTATTACTGTAGCACCTATGTGTCTACTTAGGTGCTACTCAGTTAATACCAGTTTGCTGGAGAATATATCTGGTGCTTGTTTTTCCATTCTTGGGATACTTCACTTAGTAGTATGGGTTCCAGCTCTAACCAGGAAAATATAAGGTGTGCTATATCACCATTGTTTCTTAGAGCTGAATAGTACTCCATGGTGTACATATACCACATTTTATTAATCCATTCTTTGATTGATGGGCACTTGGGCTGTTTCCACAGCCTTGCAATTATGAATTGTGCTGCTATAAACATTCGAGTGCAGGTGTCTTTTTTGTAGAGTGTCACTGGATCATTTGGGTAGATGCCCAGCAATGGGATTGCTGGATCAAATGGTAGATTCACTTGGATCGCTTTAAGGTATCTCCATATTGCTTTCCACAGAGGTTGAACTAGTTTGCAGTCCCACCAGCAGTGTAGGAGTGTTCCTCTCTCTCCGCAACCACGCCAGCATTTATTGTTTGGAGATTTTTTGATAAAGGCCATTCTCACTGGGGTTAAGTGATATCTCATTGTGGTTTTGATTTGCATTTCCCTGATGATTAGAGATGTTGAGCATTTCTTCATATGTTTGTTGGCCATTCTTCTGTCTTCTTTAGGAAAATTTCTGTTCAAGTCCTTTGCCCACTTTTTAATGGGGTTATTTGATTTTTTCTTCCTAATTTTCGTGAGTTCTAAGTATATTCTAGTTATCAGTCCCTTATCGGATGCATAGGATGCAAAAATTTTCTCCCATTCTGTAGGCTGTCTGTTTACTTTCATGACTATTTCTTTGGCTGTGCAGAAGCTTTGTAGTTTGATCATGTCCCATTTATTTATTTTTGTTGCTGCTGTGATTGCCTTTGGGGACTTCTTCATAAACTCTTTGCCCAGGCCGATGTCTAGGAGAGTGTTTCCAACTTTTTCCTCTAGAGTTCTAATAGTTTCATATCTTAGGTTTAAGTCTGTTATCCAGCGTGAGTTGGTTTTTGTGAGAGGTGAAAGGTGTGGGTCCTGTTTTAGCCTTCTACAGGTGGCTATCCAGTTTTCCCAGCACCATTTATTGAAGAGGGATTCTTTTCCCCAGCGTATGTTTTTGTCTGCTTTGTCAAAGATGAGATGGCTATATGAGGATGGTTTTATATCAGGATTCTCACATCTGTTCCACTGGTCAATATTCCTGTTTTTGTGCCAATACCATATTGTTTTAATTACTACAGCTTTGTAGTATAGTTTGATATCTGGCATATTAATGCCTCCCATTTTGTTTTTGTTGCCTAGAATTGCTCTTGATATTCGGGGTCTTCTTTGGTTCCATACGAAGCGTAAAATTATTTTTTCTATATCTGTGAAGAATGCTGATGGGATTTTAATAGGTATTGCATTGAATCTGTAGATCAGTTTGGGTAGTATAGACATTTTGATGATATTGAGTCTGCCGATCCACGAGCATGGTATGGATTTCCATCTGTTTACATCCTCTGCTATTTCCTTCCTCAGTGTTTCATAGTTCTCCCTGTAGAGGTCTTTTACCTCTTTGGTTAAATATATTCCTAGGTACTTTAGTTTCTTTGTTGCTATTGTGAAGGGAATTGAGTCTTTGATTTGGTTCTCAATTAGATTGTTGTTGGCGTATATGAATGCCTCTGATTTCTGTGTATTAATTTTGTATCCTGAGACTTTACTAAATTCATTGATCAGTTCCAGGAGTTTCTTGGTTGAATCCTTGGGGTTTTCTAGATACAATATCATATCATCAGCAAACAGTGAAAGTTTGATCTCTTCTGCCCCTATTTGGATACCTTTGATTCCATTTTCTTGTCTGATTGCTGTAGCCAAGACTTCCAGCACTATGTTGAACAGAAGTGGAGATAGTGGGCAGCCTTGTCTGGTTCCAGTTCTAAGTGGGAATGATTTCAATCTTTCCCCATTCAGTATGATGTTGGCTATGGGTCTGTCATATATGGCTTGTATCATTTTTAGGTATGTCCCTTCTATGCCTATTTTCTTAAGTGTTCGTATCATGAAAGGGTGTTGAATTTTGTCAAAAGCTTTTTCTGCATCTATTGAAAGGATCATGTGGTCTTTGTTTTTGCTTCTGTTTATGTGGTGAATTGCATTTATAGATTTACGTATGTTGAACCATCCCTGCATCCCTGGGATGAAGCCCACTTGGTCGTGGTGGATTATTTTTTTGATAAGTGTCTGTATTCGGTTAGCTAAGATTTTGTTGAAAATTTTTGCATCTATATTCATTAGGGATATTGGTCTGTAGTTTTCTTTTTTTGTTGCATCTTTTCCTGGTTTTGGTATCAGAGTAATATTCGCTTCATAAAAGGTGTCGGGGAGGTTTCCGTTCTTCTCGATGTTGTGGAATAGTTTCTGCAAGATAGGTACTAGTTCTTCTTTGTAAGTATGGTAAAATTCAGGTGTGAAGCCATCTGGACCGGGACTTTTCTTTTTAGGGAGATTTTTAATTGCTGTTTCTATTTCAGCTGTTGAGATTGGTCTGTTCAGGGAATCTATTTCTTCCTGGTTGAGCCTAGGGAGGCTGTGTGTTTCTAGAAATTTGTCCATTTCCTCCACATTTTCCAGTTTGTGTGCATAAAGATTTTTGTAGTATTCATAAATTGTATCTTGTATCTCTTTGGGATCAGTTGTGATATCTCCTTTTTTATTCCTGATGGAGCTTATTAGAGATTTCTCTTTTCTGCTTTTCGTTAGCTTAGCCAACGGCGTGTCAATCTTGTTTATTTTTTCAAAGAACCAACTTTTTGTTTTATTAATCTCCTGAATAGCTTTCCTGTTTTCAATTTCGTTTAGTTCTGATTTGATCTTGTTGATTTCACTTCTTCTGCTGGGTTTGGGGTTGGTCTGTTCTTCTTTTTCCAGCTCTTTGAGTCGTTTCATTAGATTGTCTATTTGTGATCTTCTTGCCTTTTGGTTATAGGCATTTATGGAGATAAACTTTCCTCTCAGAACTGCTTTAGCTGTGTCCCAGAGGAGTTGATAACTTGTCTCTCCATTGTCGTTTTCTTCATAGAAGTTTTTTATTTCCGTCTTGATTTCTTCATTTACGAAGTAATCATTTAGTAGGAGGTTGTTTAATTTCCACGTTTTTGTGTAGAAATGTGAGTTTCTGTTAGGGTTGATTTCTAGTTTTATTCCACTGTGATCTGAGAAGGTACATGGTATGATTTCTATTTTTTTAAATTTCTTGAGATTTTCTTTGTGTCCTAGGGTATGGTCAATCTTAGAGAATGTCCCGTGAGCTGATGAGAAGAACGTATATTCAGTGGATTTTGGGTAGAATGTTCTGTAGATGTCTGTCAGACCCAATTGTTCTAGAGTTTTGTTTAAGTCCATTATTTCTTTATTAATTTTCTGTTTGGAGGATCTGTCTTGTGCCGTCAGTGGGGTGTTGAAATCCCCGGCGATTATGGAGTTGCTATTAATCCATTTGCTTAGCTCCAGTAAGGTTTGCTTTATGAATCTGGGTGCACCTAAGTTGGGTGCATATATATTTAAAATTGTTATCTCTTCTTGTTGGACTGTGCCCTTCACCATTATATAATGACCCTCTTTGTCTTTTACTACTTTTGTTGGCTTAAAAACTAAATCGTCTGAAATTAGAACTGCCACACCAGCCTTCTTTTGGCTTCTGTTTGCTTGGAATATTGATCTCCACCCTTTTATTTTTAGTCTATGTGCATCCTTGCAGGTTAAATGTGTTTCCTGAAGACAGCATATACTTGGCCTGTATTTTCTTATCCATTCAGCCAGCCTATGTCTCTTGAGTGGAGAGTTTAAGCCATTCACATTTATTGAGAGAACTGATAGGTAAGGTAGATTACTGATCATTCTGTTGGGTTGGATGTTGTTGCTATGATTTGTGTCTTGAGCCATTGTAATATCTGGCCTTTAATATCTTTGGGTTTTGGTTGTTTTTATATCCGTGGATTATTATTATGATGTTCCGTGCATAACGCTGTTTTAAGTACTTCTTGTAGGGCTGGTCTTGTCTTGGTGAATTCTCTGAGCCTTTGCTTGTCTGCAAATGTTTTTATTTCTCCTTCATATATGAAGCTTAGTTTTGCAGGGAATAATATTCTAGGCTGGGCATTGTTTTGTTTCAAAAGAGTGAGAATGGGGCCCCAGTCTCTCCTTGCTTGTAAAGTCTCATTAGAGAAGTCTGATGTTATTCGAATTGGTTTTCCCTTGTATGTCACTTGCTTCTTTTGTCTTACAGCTCTTAGAAGGGCCTCTTTAGTTGATACTTTGGTCAGTCTGATGACTGCATGACGTGACGTCTTCCTGTTTGCATTGAATCTCCCAGGGGTCCTCTGGGCTTCTTGAACTTGTATATCGAGATTTTGAGCAAGACCTGGGAAATTTTCCTCTATTATATCTTCAAAAAGCTTGTCCAGCCCTTGAGTGTTGTCTTCCTCCCCTTCGGCTAAACCTATGACCCTCACGTTAGGTTTTTTCACATAATCCCACAGCTCTTGTAGACTTTGGTCTTTTCTCTTGTTTCTCTGCTGTATTTCTGTGACTGATTTATTTAATTGGAAGGTGTTATCTTCAAGCTCTGAGATTCTTTCTTCTGCTTGATCTACCCTGTTCTTGAGACTTTCCACAGTATTTTGTAGTTCTCTGAGTTGATTCTTCATCTCCAGGACTTCGGTTAAAGTTTTCTTCACTGTGTCAATCTCTTTGTTGAACCTTTGTTCCATTTCTTGGAGGTTTTTTGTGTTTTCTTGGTGTTGGTTATTGAGTTGTTGTTGCAGCTGGGTGAGTGTTCTTATGATCCACATACGAAATTCCTTTTCTGTCATATTGGTTGCCTGATTTTGGTCGGTGTCCGTTTCTAGGGGGCTGGTGCTCCTCCTTGGGGGTGTGTTTTCCGTTTGGTTCTTCATATTTCCTGAGTTCTTTCGCTGATTTCTTCCCATGTCGATCAGTTGTTGTTTCTTTCCTTAGGTTATTGTTTGGGTATTCACACACCTTGTTTAGTTTCTGAGGCGTTAGGTGGTGCCTGTGGGTGAAATTGGACCACTCCCTGTATATTGAGTCAGTGGGTGCCGTGGAAAGGCTGTGCAAGATGCTGTCCCTGTCAGTAGGTGGCGTTTGCTTGGAGGAACAGGCTATGGTGTTGATTTAGAGTCCTGTTATCAGCTCTCCTTCTGGGCGGAGCTGGGTTGGGTAAGCCTGCCCTCAGGCTGTTAGCAGGGGTCAAAGTTCTGTTCTCTGCTGTCAGGGCGGGGCTGGAATGGTCCCGCTCAGCCAGAAAGTCTGGGTGTGGGGGTGGGGCTGTCTGAGACCCACAGTCTGCAGCAGGCCTCGCTTCTTTCTACCCTCCCCAACTCCGCAGCTACTCCTGAGCCTCTGCCAGCAGGCCAGACCACAAGCCACCAGGCCTCCCCGGACTGTGATGCCGGCAGGGAGGTTCCCTGCACAGGAACGCCACCTGGGTTGGGCGCACAGCCTCCTCCTAGGACGCCGTTCCGCCCGATCCGCCCCTGGAGGCACACAGACCTCTAGGACGCCGATCCGCCCCTGGAGGCACACAGACCTCAGTAGGCTGTTCACGTATAATCCTTCTGTGCCCCGGGCAATGCTAGCCCTGGGTGCAGGGGATCTGGTCTGCAGGTCCGACCTCTGGGTCCCAGAGTTCAAACTGTATTCCCACCAGGGAGAGGGTTTCCGGTCCTAATTCACCCACAGGGAGCCCAAGCTGGGTCTATGTCTCTCAGCCTCTGAGTCGGCACCGTTTTCCTGGGAACACGGTGCCAGCAGCACCTGGGAGGGCGGGCGGGGTCCCAAACGGGAAGGTCCCGTTCCCTGGAGGTGCCTCCGGCTGGTGGCTGTATTGTCTCTCTGGGCAGCCGCGGGTAGGGTCGGCGGAGGGGAGGAGGAGGCAATATGGCGCCTGCCGCGCGGCTCTCTGTGCACACGGAGGTGCCCGGAGGAAGTTGGGAACCTGGTGCCACGTCTGCTACAGGCTCACCGTTGGCAGGCGGCGGCAGTCTCTGGGCTGATGTCCGCAGGTCTCTCCACCCGCTTGGGAGCCCACCAGCAGTCCCGAATGCAGGGGAGGGGAAACAGTGAATCCACCTACCCTTGTGCTGGTCTCCGGGCTGCTCCGGTGGTCTCAGCCTCCAGTTCTCCTCCGCAGCCTCCTCCCGTGGAGTCTCCCGGGGTCTCAGGTACCCCTCCTTCCGGCCCTTGTCCGCTGTATGCTCGTCTTCTTGCTTCTTTCCTCTAGTTTCTGCTAGAATCGGTCTTTTCTGCAGAGACCCTCTGTCTGGCGGTGTTATTCGTCCGCCATCTTGCCTATTTTTTTTGATAAGTGTCTGGATTCGCTTAGCTAAGATTTTGTTGAAAAGTTTTGCATCTATATTCATTAGGGATATTGGTCTGTAGTTTTCTTTTTTTGTTGCATCCTGTCCTGGTTTTGGTATCAGAGTAATATTCGCTTCATAAAAGGTGTCAGGGAGGTTTCTGTTCTTCTCGATTTTGTGGAATAGTTTCTGCAAGATAGGTACTAGTTCTTCTTTGTAAGTGTGGTAAAATTCGGGTGTGAAGCCATCTGGACCGGGACTTTTCTTTTTAGGGAGATTTTTAATTGCTGTTTCTATTTCAGCTGTTGAGATTGGTCTGTTCAGGGAATCTATTTCTTCCTGGTTGAGCCTAGAGAGGCTGTGTGTTTGTAGAAATTTGTCCATTTCCTCCACATTCCAGTTTGTGTGCATAAAGATTTTTGTAGTATTCATAAATTGTATCTTGTGTCTCTTTGGGATCAGTTGTGATATCTCCTTTTTTATTCCTGATGGAGCTAATTAGAGATTTCTCTTTTCTGCTCTTCGTTAGCTTAGCCAATGGTGTGTCAATTTTGTTTATTTTTTCAAAGAACCAACTTTTTGTTTTATTAATCTCCTGAAGAGCTTCCCTGTTTTCAATTTCGTTTAGTTCTGATTTGATCTTGTTGATTTCACTTCTTCTGCTGGGTTTGGGGTTGGCCTGTTCTTCTTTTTCTAGCTCTTTGAGTCGTTTCATTAGATTGTCTATTTGTGATCTTTTTGACTTTTGGTTATAGGCATTTATGGAGATAAACTTTCCTCTCAGAACTGCTTTAGCTGTGTCCCAGAGGAGTTGATAACTTGTCTCTCCATTGTCGTTTTCTTCATAGAATTGTTTTATATCCGACTTGATTTCTTCATTTATGAAGTAATCATTTAGTAGGAGGTTGTTTAATTTCCACGTTTTTGTGTAGAAATGTGATTTTCTGTTAGGGTTGATTTCTAGTTTTATTCCACTGTGATCTGAGAAGGTACATGGTATGATTTCTATTTTTTTAAATTTCTTGAGATTTACTTTGTGTCCTAGGATATGGTCAATCTTAGAGAATGTCCCGTGAGCTAATGAGAAGAATGTATATTCAGTGGATTTTGGGTAGAATGTTCTGTGAATGTCAGTCAGACCCAATTGTTCTAGAGTTTTGTTTAAGTCCATTATTTCTTTATTAATTTTCTGTTTGGAGGATCTGTCTCGTGCTGTCAGTGGGGTGTTGAAATCTCTGGTGATTATGGGGTTGCTATTAATCCATTTGCTTAGCTCCAGTAAGGTTTGCTTTATGAATCTGGGTGCACCTAAGTTGGGTGCATATATATTTAAAATTGTTATCTCTTCTTGTTGAACCCTTCACCATTATATAATGACCCTCTTTGTCTTTCACTACTTTTGTTGGTTTAAAAACTAAATCGTCTGAAATTAGAACTGCCACACCAGCCTTCTTTTGGCTTCTATTTGCTTGGAATATTGATCTCCACCCTTTTATTTTTAGTCTATATGCATCCTTGCAGGTTAGATGTGTTTCCTGAAGACAGCATAGACTTGGCCTGTATTTTCTTATCCATTCAGCCAGCCTATGTCTCTTGAGTGGAGAGTTTAAGCCATTCACATTTATTGAGAGAACTGATAGGTAAGGTAGATTACTGTTCATTCTGTTGGATTGGATGTTGTTGCTATGATTTCTGTCTTGAGCCATTGTAATATCTGGCCTTTAATATCTTTGGGTTTTGGTTGTTTTTATATTCGTGGGTTATTATGATGATGTTCCGTGCATAACGCTGTTTTAAGTACTTCTTGTAGGGCTGGTCTTGTCTTGGTAAATTCTCTGAGCCTTAGCTTGTCTGAGAATGTTTTTATTTCTCCTTCATATACGAAGCTTAGTTTTGCAGGGAATAATATTCTAGGCTGGGCTTTGTTTTGTTTCAAAAGAGTGAGAATGGTGCCCCAGTCTCTCCTTGCTTGTAAAGTCTCATTAGAGAAGTCTGATGTTATTCGAATTGGCTTTCCCTTGTATGTTACTTGCTTCTTTTGTCTTAAAGCTCTTAGAAGGGCCTCTTTAGTTGATACTTTGGTCAGTCTGATGACTGCATGTCGTGACGTCTTCCTGTTTGCATTGAATCTCCCAGGGGTCCTCTGAGCTTCTTGAACTTGTATATCCAGATTTTGAGCAAGGCCTGGGAAATTTTCCTCTATTATATCTTCGAACAGTTTGTCCAACCCTTGAGTGTTGCCTTCTTCCCCTTCTGGTAACCCTATGACCCTCACATTAGTTTTCTTCACATAATCCCACAGCTCTTGTGGGCTTTGCTCTTTTCTCTTGTTTCTCTGCTCTATTTCTGTGACTGATTTATTTTATTGGAGGGTGTTATCTTCAAGCTCTGAGATTCTTTCTTCTGTTTGATCTACCCTGTTCTTGAGGCTTTCCACTGTATTTTGTAGTTCATTGATTTGATTCTTCATTTCCAGGATTTAGGTTAAACTTTTCTTCATTGTGTCGACGGGAAAAAGCCAAACTCTGTAAAATAATTTTAAAGAGATTTATTCTGAGCCAAATTTGAGGACCATGACCCGGAGCCACTGCCAAGAGGCCTTGGGCAAGTGGACTCACTGCGGCTGGGTTACAGTTCAGTTTTATATATTTTCAGAGAAACAGAGGTTACAGGCAAAGTTACAAATCAATACATGAGAGGCATACATTGGTTTGGCCCAAAAAGGTGGGACATCTCGAAGCGGGGGGCTTACAGGTTATAGGTGGGTTTAAAGATTCTTTGTCTGGCAATTGGCTGAGAGAGTTAGTCTTTATCTAGAAGACCAGAAAGGATATGCTTACTTTAAGATAAGGGTATGAGCACTCTGGGAGGTCCAGACAGTAGGACACTTTAAATTTACAATAGGCGCCTACTAGGATGTTTTAAGATGCTTTAAACTTAAGAATAGGCATCTGCTAGGATGCTTGAGTTAAGACAGGGGCTTCTTATCTTTTAGGTGATGTTAATGCCATACCAGAATCAGGTCAGGAAGTAAACCACTGCTTCGTTTGGTTAACAAAAGCCGCTTAGTGGGAATTTACTGTTTGTCAGCCTAACCCTGCTGGCCTACTTACCATTTGCCAGCCTAACCCAGTTGGCCTCCTTAGGAAGCAGTTTTTAACAAAAAATTAGAGTTCAGTCCTCAATTGTGTCTATTTCTTTTTCCATATCCTGGAGGCTTTTTGTGGTTTCTTTGTGTTGGTTATTGAGTTGTTGTTGCAGCTCGGTGAGTGTTCTTATGATCCACATACAAAATTCCTCTTCTGTCATATTGGTTGCCTGATTTTGGTTGGTGTCCGTTTCTAGGGGGCTGCTGCTCCTCTTTGGAGGTGTCTTTTCCGTTTGGTTCTTCATATTTCCTGAGTTCTTTCGCTGATTTCTTCCCATGTCGATCAGTTGTTGTTTCTTTCCTTTAGGTTATTGTTTGGGTATTCACACACCTTGTTTAGTTTCTGAGGTGTTAGGTGGTGTCTGTGGGTGAGATTGGACCAGTCCCTGTATATTGAGTCAGTGGGTAATGTGGAAAGGCTGTGCAGGATGCCGTCCCTGTCAGTGGTGGCATTTGCTTGGCGGAACAGGCTATGCTGTTGTTTTTTTGTCCTGTTGTCAGCTCTTGTTCTGGGCGGAGCTGGGTTGGGTAAGCCTGCCCTCAGGCCGTTAGCAGGGGTCAAAGTTCTCTTCTCTGCTTCCAGGGAAAGCTGTCAGGGTGGGGCTGGAATGGTCCCGCTCAGCCAGAAAGTCCGGGTTTGGCGGTGGGTCTGTCTGACACCCGCAGTCTGGAGCGGGCCTCGCTTCTTTCCACCATCCCCAACTCCGCAGCTACTCCTGGACCTCTGCCAGCAGGCCAGACCACAAGCCACCAGGCCTCCCCGGACTGTGATGCCGGCGAGGAGTTTCCCTACACAGGAATGCCACCTGGGCTGGGTGCACGGCCTCCTCCTAGGAGGAGGGTTGCCCTGTAGGATGCTGATCCGCCCCTGGAGGCACACACACCTCAGTAGGCTGTTCACGTATAACCCTTCTGTGCCCCGGGCAATGCTAGCCCTCGGTGCAGGGGATCTGGTCTGCAGGTCCGACCTCTGGTTCCTAGAGTTCAAACTGTATCCCCACCAGGGAGAGGATTTCGGGTTCCAATTCACCCACAGGGAGCCCAAGCTGGGTCTATGTCTCTCAGCCTCTGAGTTGGCACCGTTCTCCAGGGAACACCGTGCCAGCAGCACCTGGGCGGGCAGGCAGGTAGGGAGCTCACAGTCTGAGTTCCCCTGAGTCATCTGTAGGGTTCCAAAAGGGAAGGTCCCATTCCCTGGAGGTGCCTCTGGCTGGTGGCTGTATTGTCTCTCTGGGCAGCCGCGGGTAGGGTCGGTGGAGGGGAGGAGGAGGCAATATGGCGCCTGCCGCGCGGCTCGGGTCTGTGCACATGGAGGTGCCCGGAGGAAGTTGGGAACCTGGTGCCACGTCTGCTACAGGCTCACCGCTGGCTGGCGGCGGCCATCTATGGGCTGATGTCCGCAGGTCTCTCCACCCGCTGGGGAACCCACCAGCAGTCCCAAATGCAGGGGAGGGGAAACAGCAAATCCACCTACCCTTGCCGCTGGTCTCCGGGCTGCTCCGGAACTCCGCAGCCTCCTCCCGTGGAGTCTCCCGGGGTCTCAGGTACCCCTCATTCTGGCCCTTATCCGCTGTATGCTCGTCTTCTTTTTTCTAATTTCTGCTAGAATCTGTCTTTTCTGCAGAGACACTCTGTTGGCGGTGTTATTCGTCCGCCATCTTCGATTAGTCCTGGGGATGGTGATTTTTAAGTGCCCCAAAGTGGAATTACCCATTAAACGATTCATTTAGGTCTTCTTCACCCTCCCTCAAGGAAGAGACACAAAATAACTTCAACAGGGAGTGGACACAAGTGGGTGTGGGAAAGGGAGGAGGCATCATTGTCATAGTTGGTTCACAACTGTCGTTGACTAGCAAATTACCTGCGTTTGGTCACCATCAAGTAACATGGTGAAGGAACACGGATGGATGTGAGTAGGACTTTTTCTAAACATCTCAGGCCTCAGATTTTCTCTGGGTGGGAAACCAGGACTCTGATCTTTCACAGCTTTAAAACAATTTAACCAATTACAGGGATAAATTAAAAGTCTTAGAAATGTACTCATACATTATAAAGGCTAGACACTTTGGCTTTGAGTCTCAACACATGCAAAAAATGTATTTTCTTTTGATTCTGAATGGGTGTTTGTCATTACAACCCATGCTAATACAACAGTGGAGGATTCAGAGACCTCTATTGAGACAAAGGGTTAGAAGTTTCTTCGAGCACTTCTTAGAATAAGTCTATATTTATATTTAGTACATTTCTCCCCATCTGAAATTGTCATAAGTCTTTACTTACTTTTCAAGAATTACTGACCACAAAAGAAGTGATTTCATATAAGCAAGGACAAAAAGGAAACCCTATTGACACTACCAGTTAAGAAAGACTCCCAGTTGGATAATGGTGTCCAGTTCCACCAAAGATGCTGTAAAAAAACATTATTTCATTCCTATAGAAGGTACCCATGTAACAAAATCATTGGTTTAATATTTTGAAATAAAAAAACCCCAGAGGACTTTGAGGGGAAAACAGTAAAGATGGATAGCTGCTAAAAATGGGGGATTTGCTCTTAATTGGCAAGGATGACTGTAGGATATTATAGGGAATGAGCATGCACTAAAAATGCCTTCATTCCACACTTAAATAATTATTTAAGGGATAGGGCTTTTCCAGAAAAGTTAGAATTAGTCACGTAGTTAATATCCTAATTCATGAAGTCTGTATTCCTCAAAGTATCAACAACACAGATAAAGTAAAACCCAAACACTAGCAATGAATCTTTCACATTTCTAACATCATCAGGTGTACTGAGAAAATATCAATGCTCTGTCACTCACATAAGAGTCATTGAACCATTTCAACATGACATAACATGTACAATTCAAGTCAATATCAAGAATCATCCCCCCTGGCCTGGAGCACACCAGGTAGAAATGAGCGGGCATGCAGCTGAACTCCTCACACGCTCCCTGGAGCTGGTAAGTGGGCTCCCTGCCAAGGCTCTGAGCATGGTGGCGTGGGGTATGTCCATGCTTCTGCCCTTCCCTGGGCCTCAGTTTCCCCATCTGTGGAGATGACAGGAGTACATACCAGATGCACTGTACGGGTACCTCTAGTATTTACTGAGCACCTGCTGGGCCCTGGACCCAGGAGGGAATCAGACACAGTCTTGCCCAAAGATAGGCCACATCCCATGGTTGGGGTGGGGCGGGCATTAAACACGTGAACATCCAAGAAAACATCAGATGGTTGGAAGTGCCACGAGCATGGGCTGGCGAGGAGTGAAAGGGGGAGGTGTGGGGATGCCAGGGAAAGTATTGAGCCAAGCAAAGTCTGTGCAAGGATACTGCAAACACAGAGAACAACAAGCACAAAGAAGGACATGGACTTGCTGCATGTGACAAACAGCAGGAGGTCACTGTGGCTGGTGCTGGGGGCAGTGGTAGGAGAGTGAGGTTGCAGAGGTCGGCAGAGGCCAGATCGTGGGAGGCAGTTTGGTTTAACCCCAAGAGGGAACATAAATTTGTTTTAAAAAATCAACTAGCACTAAGGCTAGTAAGGAAATTCAAACATCACCATTATCCAAGAGAAATAATTATTTCCGCACAGAAAGTATTGCTACTGGAAGCTCGGCACTTGTCCCTGAGGCTGCATCAAAAGAATGAAGACAAGTGATTTCAGGAGAAGGAAAGAGGAGTTTATTAATTTGCTGGCAAATGAGGAGGATGGAGACTCCTGTTTAAAATGCCATCATCCTAATAATAGGCAGAAATACAGAGCTTTCACAGGGAGGTTTTCAGTTTCAGACCATTTCTGTTCAACTACAGTCGATGATTCTGATCATCTCGTGTCAGTCCCATCTCTGCTGAAGACAATCCCAGAACCTCCACGCAGACAGTGGTGTTGAGCCATCTCCTGTAGCACAAAGAACAAAGGACACTGCCCCTCCAGACCACTGGCTTGGGGCAGAGATGCAGGTTTTAGTTCCCAAAGAGTGAGTGAGGTTTTAAAGAGTGAGAAAACATTTTTGCTGTTTTTAACAGGCCATTCCCTGTTACATATTCCTCCCCTCCCCATCAATTTCACCCTTCCATATTTATAGGAGGGGGGACAATGTAATCTTTGAGTTATTTTCTGTTGAATTGTGGCGATATTTTAGATGGAAGGTTTATACTGTAATGCTCTGGCAGTATATTTACGGCAATAGAATACTAGCAAAAAACAGTCATTAGCAATAACTGCAACAGTGAGGACTGACGAACCAAAATGGACTGTCGGCTTGTACACAATGTCTGATACAGGGCTGGGTTAGAAAGAAACATGGGACCTCTGAGTATAGAACTATTGGTTGCACCCTGTAGGTGATCTGACAGACCGGTTTTTGTAACTTCAGAAATACTTGCACTGAACCAGGTTTAGGATGACAAGCCAGCAGTAGGCAGATCAACAGAAGACACAATAGCCTAGGGAAAGCTTCACTAGGAGTTGTCCCTCTATCCTAGAGACAAAACAAATAATCAAAGAAGGTTAGTAAAAATATCAACTTTTTTCATTTTTCTCCTTTATTAAAAGCAGATACTTTAGATTGCCTAAAGGCTGGCCCCTCTACTTGGTGCTTGGGTCCTCTTCTTCCATGGGACACCTCTTTACTCTGGTATGATGGACCCACAGTTTTTATTTTTGACAGTTTTAATGAGCTGTTAGAGACACTTGTTAGAGTCTCTTTCACTTTTTTGTTCCCAACCGGGGCGGAGACTTGAAAGAGGCACACTCATGTATGGTCGTTAGCACCTGACTCACTCATTTGACATGTTTTACTCTGTTGTTATTACTCAGGGTTATATTATCATATTTACCTTGGGGTGTCAGGAAGGGTCTCTCATAAACTATGTTCTGGGGCTTAACTTAAGTCTGTTTCTAGGAGTACCCTTATCTGGAGGACAAGTGGCAATATTTTATCTCAATTTCCTGTATCAATTTCAGGATGTATGTAAATTTCATTCCACATGTGGGTTGTTGTTTGTTTGGTGGGTTACCTCCAATATGAAAGAATGTCTATTATTATTCTACATAGAGGAGGGGAGTCGATGAACATCATAACGACCTATCGGATCACTGAGTCTACCGTGCCCTGCCTTGGAGAAATGGTTTACCTGCTTCACACTGGGGTCCATTTTAAACATTAGTGAGCGACCACAGAACACTGTGCAACAGATCCAGGTTCAGATGACGGAAGCAAAGTACCCCTAATATGGCATATCATGGAGTAGCCAAACACGGTGATACTTTGAGCTGTCCAGTGTCACCTTAGCTGTCTGTCTATGGTGTCCATCACCAGCATGTCATTTTCTATGTGCTTGGCCTCATTTCCTGGACTGCGGATGTGCATTATCCCATCATCCTCTGAAGCTTGTTCCCGTTCTGCACTGACGTATGTGCCTCGTGCCAGCAGCTCCTGGTAGGAGTCCATTTTGGAGTTTTAGGCACTCTCTCCTTCTGCTGAGTCTTTACCCAGCCCGAAATTGTATCTATTAGTACAAGTTCAGGCGTCTGAACGAAATTGCTAGTCACTGTAGGTGTTTTTGATTGTTTGGTTCGTTTTTGTTTTTGTTGTTCTTGAACCACCTCGAGCACGTAAACAATTTATTGTAAGCAGGGTCTTTCCGAATGAGGATTCATCAAATCCATTAAAGCAAGCACATACACAGTACAAGGTACACAGGGTCCTCCCAAATGAGGCGCTCCCAAATCCACTAAGGCATCGCATCTATAATGTGTGTATTCATGTAGCTGCCTCTCACCAGGCCACACTAAGTCTTCGGGCCTGAGAATGAGTCCATGAGAATTCTGAATCCATTTAACTGTGTCATCCCAAATGTCACAGTCACAGTCTTTACTTCCAAAGCAGATCTAAATCTAGCCTGAGTATCAAGGCCCCAGAGAACAGATCATCACCAGTGCCCTCATAGCAGCTCTGCCAGTCACCTTTCTTTGGCCATGTTGGCCACCTGCTTGGGCTCTGCCACGGCTTGTTTCAAGGCCATTATTTAAACCACTTCAGTACGGCGCTCACCAGCCACGAAACCTTCCCCACAGCCGGCACTCATAGTCCGCACGATAGTGTGTGCTGTGCATTGACGATGAATTCATTGTGCTATTGTGAGATGAGGAAAGCTTGAAAGCACTGAAAGTTTATTTTACTTTACAGGCAGCTTTACTTGTAATGTAAATCAGAATAGGTAACATATACATATATGTTTTCATTACGTTATTTTTAAATGTTCACAATTTTATTTTGATAAATGAAAAATTAGAAAGATCATATCCTGGCTTTCGGCTAAAGTCGCTGTGTGCGTTCATTTGTAGCTACTGACTATAGTCAACACTCATACCGAAGTGGTTAATGGCATACTGAATATCTTTATTTTCTGTCATCAGGAGACTACCCCCTTTTTTAATGCTTTTTTTTTTTCCAGACAGAACTCACTATCTTGCCCTGGCTACAGTGCCGTGGCGTCAGCCTAACTCACAGCAACCTCAAACTCCTGGGCTCAAGTGATCCTTCTACCTTAGCCTCCCAAGTAGCTGGGAGTAGAAGCATGCACCACCATCCCCGGCTAATTTTTTCTATATATTTTTAGTTAGCCAATTAAATTCCTTCAATTTTTAGTAGAGACGGGATCTCGCTCTTGCTCAGTCTGGTTTCCTACTCCTGACCTTGAGTGATCCTCCCCCCTCAGCCTCCCAGAGTGCTAGGATTACAGGCGAGAGCCACCACGCCAGGCCTTTAAAGGTTGTTTGAGCATGTACTATCAAAAAACATATTTAGAGTCTATATAAATGTTTATCTTTTTCCCGGTGGATAACTATTCTGGTTAAAGCCACTAGCTCACCTTTCTCGGCCAAAGTCCTAGGTGGCAGTGCCACTGTCATGGTCATCACATAACCAGTCCTTCGTTGTCCATGAAGCTGTCCCTGTCATTGAAAAGATCCCAGTCTTGCTCTGGCATTGCCTGATCTGACGGATCTATCCTGCTAGAACACACAGTCTCTAGAACCTCTACACAGTCATATTGTAAACACTCATTCTCGTTGGCTGGCAAAAATGTGGCAGGATTGAAAAGAGACACAGTCTTTAATAACAACTCAGAAGTAGCTGTTACTGCCTGGAGGCAAAAAGGCCATTCTCTCACCATATTGTTTTATGACTTTCAGAAGTACATCACTGGCCTGGGATGTCTCCCTGCATCTAAGGCTCATTCTTTATTTGTTGTCTCATTTACGTGTCAGGCAAACACACAGCAGGGGCAGTCATTAGCTGTCCCCTTAAGGGCCCCCTGTACAAGCCCTTTACTATCATTCTGAAGTCTGGGATCTAGATGCCATTTCTAGGAACCCTAGATAAGTAGCCTGTTGTTTGTAATTCTTTCCAATTGCAGGTTCCACAAGTCTCATTAAGCTTTTATCAAACATGGCAGGAGAGCCCAGGAGGCAACACAAGACATCTCAAGATCCTGTTCTGTAAATGCAACTGAGTACCATTCGAGTTTCTCGGCCCCTGTTTGCTTGTCTACAGCTGTGTCCTGGGTGGGCATAGTTGGTGCCTGGGGCTGGGACAGTGGCCGGGAAGGGGTCTTCCCAGACCACTTCTGTCCGTGGGCTTGGCACTAATTGAATCCCTCTGTCAATTTTGCCCATGGCTCCTGTGGGAATATTTGAAGTCATGGGGCTCTGAGGCCCCTACTTTCTTTGCCATCTGAGTCTTGCACTTTAAAAAAAAAATATTTATTCTCCTGGGGACTACTTGCTACCTCATTCTTGGCAGTGTTTTGTTGAATGTCTATTCTTTTTGCAATAAGCACAGTCTTTAGAGGACCCTTGGTTGGCACAGATAATAGAACACTAATAGGTTTTAGATTTTTGTTTTTTTCCTGGCATTATATACTTTTTAATCGTTCTCCTCTGGCTAGGGATGTGTGCTTTGCCCAAACTGAGTTTTCTGCCTTGTCTTAGAAGTTGAGACCATTCTCAACCCTGAGTAGTAAACCAGCGGGCGTGGGATTGACAAGTTCAAGTTGCAGCCTCTGCTGGTCCTCTCATGGTGACAAGATGGGGGGTGGGTAGTTGATCGGCAGGCCTTTTCTCTATGCCCCCCCACTGGCCATGTTTGCCACTTGAAACCAGTAACTGTTGCAGAGCAAAAGGCACAAAGACAATTATTAATAGAAAAATATTTTCTTCATTTGTGAATTGAAAATAAAGCAAAACCTCTTAACACAGAACTTATGAAAAGGGTCAGGGCCTATATTTAATAAAAAAAAAAAATTGTAACAAGGCCGGGCGCGGTGGCTCATGCCTCTAATTTTAGCACTCTAGGAGCCCCAGGCAGGAGGATTGCTCGAGGTCAGGAGTTCGAAACCAACCTGCTCAAGAGTGAGACCCTTTCTATACTATATAAAAAAAAAAAATGAAAGAAATTGGCTAACTAATATATACAGAAAAAATTATCCGGGCATGGTGGCACACGCCTGTACTCCCAGCTACTGAGGAGGCTGAGGCAGAAGGATCGCTTCAGTCCAGGAGTTTCAGGTTGCTGTGAGCTAGGATGACGCCACAGCACTCAGTCAAGCCTGGGCAACAAAGCAAGACTCTGTCTCAAAGAAAATAAATAAATAAAAATTTGTAACAAACAGAAATCTCCTGTAAAATAAAATCCCAAACTGTGCTTTGTGGCTGCCGAGGATAGAGAGGTAAGAGCTTCACTGTCATAAAATATCAAGGACTCAGCAAACTGATTAACTTATACATTTATAAATCAAAATGATCAGAAAACATTTATTTTAAGAAAATTTATGATTAGGAAATAAGAACAGAGTTTAAGCAATATAAGCTATGTCAAACATGCAATTACATTATAAACTTAAAGGCACTCAATCAGGTATTAATTTCTTTTTCTGTAAGTGAAATTTATACCAAAACTTTTCGAGGAAAATTATAAGCAGTGCCAAGAGTCAAGTTTAATTGAATGCTATGAAGATGAACACAAAAACTTAAACGCCAAACAATATCCAATCTTGGCTGCCAAGACTGACTACCAGACAGCCACAGTGGCTGTAAGTATCAAGCACCCAGCAGGACATTTCATTTTCAAACACATACAAGGAACATACTTTCACTTGAAGACTATTTATGGAACATGGACAAAATCAAGATGAAACAAATTGAAATGACTGCAATGTCATGAAAACAACCCATGCAATTATATGGTAAAATAAAACAAGAAATAGGATTCCTGGGTGCTTGGTTACTTTCAGAGACTTAAAGCAAAAAGCTCTTGAAAACCCGAATGCTATTTTCTTTATTTCTAAAATGCAAATAACACCAAACTTCTTCTGAAAAATGCATTAAAAGCATCAGAACCATACTTGGTTGATACAATGATTATTAAATAAACATATTCTATATAAATGCAAACAGTGTCAATAGCAGCTGAAGGCCATTCACAGTAGTGTGTGAACAAACCCTGAGCCGACCAGGCGATAACTCCTCATTTGAAATTACCAAGATTTCTTTTTTTCTTTTGAAGGCAACATATAGAGGAGTCCAATTCCAAAATTTAACCAAAAAATGTATTACATGCACAGTCATGTTAAAGAAACACAAAATACCACTCAAAGGCAGCTAACAATTGTCAGTTGTCATAATCCAAAGTACATTCCCTCAGCGTGTGATTTAATACTTTCCTCCTTTTCAGGTCAAAACAATAGACATATGGTCCTGAAGAGGAATCTCCAGAAAACAGCCAAGACCAAGATTTTAAAAAGTACCCTTCCACAATATCCACCCAATGACTTTGTAAAAGAAAGGCAAAATCAGGCCCCTGGTGGCCACTGTGCAGTCCTGGACCAACACTGGCTCACCCAACATCACTTGATTCCTTTGTTTCTTGTTTATTTTTTTAAGACAGAGTCTCACTCCATTGCCCTGAGTTGAGTGGGGTGGCTTCAGCCCAGCTGACAGCAACCTGAAACTCCTGGGCTCAAGCAATCCTCCTTCCTCAGCCTCTTCAGTAGCTGGGACTACAGGCATGTGCCACCACTGCCGGCTAATTTTTCTATTTTTAGTAGAGTCGGGGTCTCCCTCTTGCTCAGGCTGGTGTTGAACTCCTGCCTCAAGCAATCCTCCCACCTCGGCCTGCCAGAGTGCTAGGATTACAGGTGTGAGCCACCACGCCTGGCAGATTTCATATTTTTTAAGTTAAAAACACCACGAAACCTTAAGATTACTAAGAGGGGGCCCAAGACCAGCATTTGAACAAACAAAATGATGTGAAATCCTGTTGTTACATAAAGTACCACTCTGTGCCTGACATGGCTAATGGGCTTCCCTGTCATCAATCCCTGAGCCGCAGGGAAACATCTGTGATACACAGATGTTAGAATACACCGTATACTTAATTTGATCACAATGACCACACAAACCACCAGTGAAGAATTAAAGTGAATTAAACTTACACTTTTGTGATAGTCGGAGGGGGGGGGTCACATTCGCACATCACCTGACCAAACAGTCCCTGGAAGCAGCATGGCACTGCACAGTTCAGATTGGACTAAGAGTCCTCACATGGTACCGCTTCTTGGACATCCAGTCTATGGCCCCGCCTTCCAACAACATCATTGGAGGATATCAAATGATTGACAGGAAGCTCATACAATCTCTCCACTTCTACAAATGGAAATTCTGCCTATACCTCAAGGCCCAGTTAAATAATTCAAGTCCTTCCTCATATTGTTATTGCTTATTATACCTATGCCCATCCCTCAATGTCCAGAATGCCACTAAGGCCTTTGCAAATGTGATAACCTCTGTTTCCTGTCATTTCTGATTTCTGAAATCTTGCTCACCTAGTTTAGGGAGGCCCAGCCCACTTGCAGCCTCCTCCAGGGAGCCTTACATGCTTTACTCCATCACCAGTTTCTTCCCTGGAGAGAAAATTCCCCATGCCCCAGATGCCATCAGTGCAGCTCTGTGCCTCCTGTAGGACCTTCCACAAGGCATTTGAGCCATTGGAGTGTGGAAGACAGAAGTGTCTGGGGAATATGTCACAAGAACATGCCAGAAACAGCAGCTCACTTTCGTAAGTCTCTGCAGGTGAACACAGCTCATGATTAATATGAAAGAGTGAGTGGTCAGCTCAACCAAGAGAAATTATTTCCCAGAAACAACCACAGTTACCTCTCTGAAGACTCCCTCAGATTAGTCTACTAGGCTACAACATCAGAAGGTGAAGGGCAACTTTTCTCCAAGCAATTTTTCACACACTGAGGGTGTACACAGAAAGAGGCAAAACCTGCAAAGCCTCCACCAGCAGTGAAGGTGAATTCACAGGGGAAATGGGAAATAAAGACCTGCTCCCATCCAAAAAGTCTCATCTTTGTCACAGGGCCATAATTTCTTATGTTATAGACAATAATGAGCAAAATTGTCTTCTGTTCCCTACTTATACCAATCCCACGTAGTGCTGGGGATGCAGAAAGAATAAGGCATCCTCGCTGGAAAACACAAGGCCTGTCACAATTTTCCCACCAGAGTCCCTTGGCCTCAGCCTCTCTGAGCAGGTCTCCCCAGTGCCGCCATTCCCAGCCCTTTCCCATCTCTAAGAAATAAGCCCCTCATGGAGCGACCATATGCAATGTGTCCTTCCACCTTTCCTGATCACAGAAGCCTCTGCCCCCTGTAGAGCCTCTAACCTCCATGATTCTTCTCACTAAAGGACACATAAAGAAAGTGGCTGGGGACTCAGCCATGAAATCCATTTTGTCAAGATAGGGAAAATGGCAGACTCCTGCCTCAAATTACCAATTTCCCAATATTAAGCCAAAATACACAGTTTTTAAAGGAGGCATTTCATTCTCAGAGCTATTATTCATCAACCATATGGGATGACTGTGGTCATTTCATCTCTGACAATCCCATGACCTCCTTAGGGATCTCCCTGGACCTCCGCTGAGACCTACCCCAGCAGCCGGGGACTCCACTGAACCATGTCCTATAGCACAAAGAACAAAAGGACACTCCTCTGCCCCTCTCTACCACTGGCCTGAGGCAGGGATGCAGGATTTAGTTCTCCAAAACGAGTGGGAGAAGTTTTAAAGAGACAGAAAACATTTTCCTTTTGTTCAGGCCATCCTGTCTACCACAGCCATCATCATCATCGCTTCTAACAGGTTAACGTGCCTCTCAAAATGACTCTTGCTGTCCCAGTTTCATTACTGGGTGCACATGACAGTGAACCAGTAAACAAGGAATACACTCATCTGCAGTCTTGCCACTGTCCAGCATCTCCCACCTGTGACTACTTCTTATGCTCAGAAAATCAGCCACTGGGAAGATTGGAGGGGCATTTGAATTGAGGTGGCAGATAAAGGCTTTCATTTCGGGAAGCGGAGGAGTGCCTTTTCCCTACCCACAAAGAAAGTAAGGCTTCTTTTCTGTGACTCACATACACCCTCACTTCCCAGAGGATCCTGAAAAAAGCAGGCACTTACTTGCCAAGGGGAAACACTGTAAACAATAAATGGAATTTGTGTAGAACACATTGAGGGAAGAGAAGTCACATTCTGAGCAGAAGGCTATACACACACGTTTGTGCACTGTAAACACCTCTTCATGTTACTTTATGGATCATAGGCTTTTCACCACTCTTATATGCACTCAGTTGTTAAAGTTATACCTTAAATGTCACTCTATACGACTCTATCCGTAATAGTCATATGAACAAATATTGACACCTTTAACACATATTAGTTGAAGACATTCTTATTATGTCTTTGCTAACACTAATAGCGAATAGAATGCTGGTGTAAGGCATGAAGGAATTTAGTCAAATTTCTTAGTGAAAAAGCACAGTTACTTGATAAGGATCAATGAGGAGGTTCCTAATAAAAACTGTCAATATTGTCATAGAAGAGCCTAACTAGACATGATCCAAAATGGTCACTGCAGGTGTAATTCTGTGTAAACAGATGTCCAGTGTATTACATTGTACTATACTATCCTGAAACATCTAGACCTTGCACATGAACACATTACACCTACAATCTGAAAAGTTGTTTCAAATAAAGATCAAAAGTGAGCACATCAGTCCTTATATACGATGTACTATTTCAGAAAATATTAGTAGAGTCAATTGCCTCCTACATCTATAATCCATAGAGGTTCAATCAAAGGCCTTGCCTGAAAGTGTACGTGATATCCCATTCTGTTTCCATCACTTATATAAATAAGAGGCATAAAAAATGCTTCAAGGTAGACATGAGTGTGACGTGGAACACCTCACATCAAGCATTTACATCACATTGCCATTCCCACCAGTGGGTGCATATTCATTGACTGCACACTGGAAGAGACTAAGTGACAAGACTGGCCTAGGAATGAACTCCTGCAAGGATCCAAGGAACCAGGTCCCACCTTAAATTCAAAGAATGTCCACCTTCTCTTTCATCAAGGATCCAGATCCTTGAGACTGTCACCAATGAGAGAGACAGCATTTTGGCACCCTCCACCTTGTGAATGCTTCTTAAATGCCAACGCTCAGCAGAATGATCCATCAAACCATTCATTTAGGTGTTTTTGACAGCTTACCCCCCTAACAACTAAGAGATCCAAGATGACTCTTCCATTACAGGGGCAGAGGGAGAGGGCACAGCAAGTGCATGTAACAGAAAGGAGGTGTTGCGGATAACTTGAGTTTCACAACTGCATTTGACTAGGAAATGAGTCAGCCTTGCTCACTAATACTTTATTTGGCTATGAAACATGGGTTTGGGTAAAGATTTTTCTATGTATCTTAGGCATAAATTTTTCATTGGGTGGAAAATAACAAAGACCCTCATTTTCCAAGCATTTAAAGTAGTTTGACCAGTAACAGAGATAAATCAGAAGACTGAGAATGACAATGTACTGAATAATCGCTAGATACTTTAGTGTCTAATGCTAAAGAAATGTGGAATTTGACCTAAGGTGAGTGAACTGCAAGTCCTGTCATGCCACCTTCTCCATGAATCTTGTGCCAATAGGAAAGTACAGGACCAAGAGGTACCCATTAATATTAATGGTTAGAAATCTCTGTGGAACATCTTAGAAAATTGCATATTTCCACTTAGCATGTTACTTCCCGCTGTCATATTTTCAAATGTCTTAACCTGAATTTCAATGAATTAATCACCACACAGAAAATAAATGACTTTACATAGGGAAAGAAAGAGCAGGGAACACTCTGGCACTGTCAGTTAACAGGCCCCCTCCAGCTTGTGCATGTTGCAAACAGTAGAGAGTCCTGATAGATACTGGGGACTCAGCCCTGTCATCCTCCATGTGCAGGGCCTGAGTTGGCCAGAACAGAAAGTTGCTCAGGAGAAGGAAAAGCCTGTCTTCCTGGGCTGCCTCTTGCTTCACACCATGGTTAACGAGCTCTGGTTTCCAAGCAGATGCCCCAGTGACCCCTGAGGAAGCTTGCTGGCCCTGGGAAAGAAAATGGGCATTTAAATGACATTGTGGCAAAGTCTAAAGAGCTTGCACAGGGGGATAGGGAAGTAGTGGGTAGGAAGGGAGTTAAACCAAGCACCCTAATGCTCTTTTCCAACATGTGGATTCCGGAAATGGGATACTAGTTCTTGACCACCTTTTATGTGCTGGGCCCTTAACAAGGATGATCACACTTGATTATCACAACCTCCACATACCAAGGTGTAATTTCCATTGCGTAAGTGAGGAATCTGAGGTTTAAAGATGATAGTGAGAAAGAGCCACAGGACTCAGACACTGGAGATTGTGAATGAGATACGATGTGTGGTCCCAGAAATGTCTGCAAAGCACAGAATAAGCCAACAGTACATGAAGGGGTAAAGATCTGAAGAAGTATTGACATATATGCATCATGTGCCTTGTTAGCCTATGTCTCCAGGACTCCTACGGAATAAATGTCTTCCCCTCCACGGGGGAGTCAGGCTTCTATTGTCCAACAGCCACCTGCTCCACAGGTTCCATCTTTCCCCTTTTTCATAGATACACATGGCTTTAAATTACCTTCACATCCATGCTTTTCTTTTTCTTTTCTCTTTCTTTTTATCTTTTTTCTTTTTTTGATACACGGTCTCACTATGATGCTCAGGCTGGTCTTGAACTCTGGCCTCAAGCCATCCTTCTGCCTAGACCTCCCAAAGTGCCAGGATTCCCACGCCTGGCCAGATCCTTGTTTTTACAACAGAAAAGATGGCATCTGAGTATCATCCCACAGTCCCAGCATTACTGGAGTTTATTCTTCACAGTCTATTCCAGTCCATGTTGCTGATGCTCCTTCCTTCCTTCCTTCCTTCCTTCCTTCCTTCCTTCCTTCCTTCCTTCCTTCCTTCCTTCCTTCCTTCCTTCCTTCCTCCCTCCCTCCCTCCCTCCCTCCCTCCCTCCCTCCCTCCCTCCCTCCCTTCCTTCCTTCCTTCCCTCCCTCCCTCCCTCCCTCCCTCCCTCCCTCCCTCCCTCCCTCTCTCCTTCCTTCCTTCCTTCCTTCCATTTTTTTTTTTTTTTGTGACGGAGTTTCACTCTGTTGCCCAGGCTGGCATGCCCTTGCATCAGTCTAGCTCACAGGAACCTCAAACTGCTGGGCTCAAGCAATTCTCCTGCCTCAGCCTCCAGAATAGCTGAAGCCACCATGCCTGGCTAATTATTAGTGTATGTATATTTTAGTTGGCCAATTAATTTCTTTCTATTTTTAGTAGAGACGCTGTCTTGCTCTTGCTCAGGTTGGTTTGAAACCCCTGAGTTTCAACAATCCTCCTGCCTTGGCCTCCCAGAGTGCTAGGATTACAGACGTGAGACACCACACACGGCCTTGCTGATGCATCTACTGCAAAAAAAAGTTTCCAAATAGGATCAAAAGATCAAAGTGTGCAGGTTAAAATATAAAGATCCGTTTTTTAAAAAATAAGAACATTCAAATAAAATAAACTTGTCTATAATAATAGTACCCACAGTGAACTGAAGAACACAACAAAGACTGAAAAAAGATATCGATGCCTAGCAAAAAGAACGAGTTGTACAAACCGAGTCTCTTCCATGCAGGTAGTCAACAGGACTCAGGAGGCTCAGAGAAGTCCTGCTTTCTTGCTATTCCTCAGAGACAAGGCAACGGATTTATCCAAAATTATGGGTAATGGACCTCTTGGATGTGTTTTGTGTTCTATCTTGACTTTGTTACTTATTAAAGACACTAATACATTATGCGAGATTATGGGTAAAATCACTATCCAATGGGTTTTGGATCTCATTTACTATGTCTTTGAATACTGACAGTAATAGAACATGAAATCCACATTATACAACTGAAATTTGATTTATTATGTCAGTAAATAGTAATATGGTATGTTGAATAATTGTTTGTTTATTTATTTATTTATTTATTTATTTATTTTTGAGACACAGTCTCACTCTGTTGCCATGGCTAGAGTGCTGTGGTGTCACCCTAGCTCACAGCAACCTCAAACTCCTGGGCTCAAGCGATCCTACTTCCTCAGCCTCATGAGTAGCTGGGAATACAGGCATGCGCCACCATGCCTGATTAATTTTTTCTATGTATATTTTTAGTTGTCAAGATAATTTCTTTCTATTTTCAGTAGAGACAGGGTCTCCTCTTGCTCAGGCTAGTATCCAACTCCTGAGCTAAAGGGAACCTCCCGCCTCAGCCTCTCAGAGTGCTAGGATTACAGGCTTGAGCCACCATGCCAGGCCACAAGTAACTCTTTTATATCATAGAAAGTATCAGGTATTGCTCCATGAATAGGGTTCTCAGGTTTTGGAGCAAAACAAAAGTGTTCCTCTTATTTAGATATCTCTTTGAATATAAAATACATTAGGTGACACGGGATAGAGGCATGAGTACAAATCAGCAGTCACTACCTATTTCTGAAGCCAATATGGTAGCACTTGAGGCATTAGGCACAGGCAGCACTTGTGGCCACGGGGGCATGGACAGTACCCTGGCATATGAGGGTGGACTAGCATATGCCTTCTAATTCTTGTGCTGGGGAGCTTGCCCTTGGACCATTCCTCTTTAACTTCTATGTTAATTGAAACTACACAAGTTGATGCTTTTTTGTTTTTATCAAGGAGCACCTGGGAAGAAGGACCTCAATGAATATTTTTAAATGACAATATATTCAATACACAAGTATGGTTCTAAAACAAAATTCCAAAGTATACAAGACATCCTGAAAGGAACACTAGTCCCCAAACAACAGAAAACAAAAATCATGGTTGTCAATTTCCTTATGTTCAAATAAAAATGCCCCACAAATTTCAAAAGGAGGGTACACAAATCACTAGGGACAGAATTGAATTAAATTACATGATATTCAACACGGAATTGTTGGCGGAAATGAAATTCCAATGGTCCCAAACGTCTTCAAGAGGTCTACGGTGGCCTGGACTTCCAGGCATTCACCGTCTTCAAACCAGCACTGGACCAATGATATACTTAATGTGTGAAGTTTTATATTTAGGTATCGCAAAATGTTGTTTAGTTTAACAGAGGAATGAAATAAGTTATACAATGGCTAAAATTTCAACAAAAATAACTATTTAGAAAACAATATAATGTTAAAATAAAAGGAAAGGTTTGGCTAAGTGGCAGCTTGAGGTTAGTAACTGTCATTAAGCAAGAGGCACAAAGCCAATCAGAAAAATCTTTTTCTTATTTGCAGATCTGAGATAACGTCTAACGCCATACCTATGGAAAGGATTAAGACCTACATTTAATAAAATGAAATGATACCGAGAATGTAATCTGCAAAATAAAATTCAGCACTATTTACTAGTGGCGGCCGACAGTTTACAAGATTCACTGTTATAAAGTATCAAGGACTCAGCAACCTAAGCTCTGTAAGATAAATTGAGACTACTCTCAAACTTTTTATTTAGAAAATTTCTGAATAAGGACACCACCAAAATTTAAGAAAAAAATCCCCAAAAGTATATATAGGCATATCCAACATGCAGTTATAAAATTAAAGGCACTCAATCAGATGTTAATTTTCTCCTGTGTAAACTGAAATTTACACAGAAACTTTTTTTTTTTTTCTTTTTTTTGAGACAGAGTCTCGCTTTGTTGCCCAGGCTAGAGTGAGTGCCGTGGCGTCAGCCTAGCTCACAGCAACCTCACACTCCTGGGCTCAAGCAATCCTCCTGCCTCAGCCTCCCAAGTAGCTGGGACTACAGGCATTCGCCACCATGCCCAGTTAATTTTTTGTACATATATTAGTTGGCCAATTAATTTCTTTCTATTTATAGTAGAGACGGGGTCTCGCTCTTGCTCAGGCTGGTTTCGAACTCCTGACCTCGAGCAATCCGACCGCCTCGGCCTCCCAGAGAGCTAGGATTACAGGCGTGAGCCACCGCGCCAGGCCTTACACAGAAACTTTTGAAGGCAACTGAAGGAAGCACCAGGATCAAAATAAACTTTAATGCTATGAGGATAAACATGAAATTTTAAATACCAAACAAGTCCAATGTTGCCCTACAAGAGAAACTAAGGGAAATCCACAGCCATTGTAAACGACAAAAGCCCAGCAGGACAGCCCATTTCCCATGCACACAAGGAAAACACATTTATTTGGTAAATATTTAGGGAACAAGGCCAAGAACAAAATTAAACAAATTGAAAAAAAACTGCAATGTCATGAAAGCAACCCACATGATTATATTGTAAAATAAAACAAACAAAAAAGATCCCTGTGGGTTTGCTTCCCTTCAAGTTCTTAAATCAAAAACCTCTTGCCAAATGGATGCTATTTTCATTATTCATAAATTGCAAATAAACCTTTAATGGGAAACACATGAAAAGAATCAGGAACACACTTGGTTGAATGGGAGGATATTAAAATGGTGTCAATTTACAAAAAAATGCAAACAGCCTTCCCTGCTGACCAAAGCTAATACAGGATGTGAACAGGCTCTAGGCCTTCCATGGATTCCTACTTCATTTTCACTTGAGATTAGCAGGAAACTCTCTTTTTCTGTCTTTTTTTAAGACAAGACGTGAAGAAGACTGGCTACTAAATGTAAGCTGACAAATGATGTTAAACACACACTGATGTTCTTAAATGAAACAAAACTGGCCACAAATGCAGCTACATCATACTCACACATATGCTCCTTCAGGGTGTTACTTTCCTCCTTATTAGGGTGAAGATAACAGAAATACCGTCTCTGATAATAAGACTGATGAATGGGGGCCCAGTACAAAATTGAGAGGAACACGCATCAACAATATTCACCTGACAATTTTGTAAAAGAAAAGGCTAATCAGGCCCCTTGTGACCAAGGCCAGTGTGTAGTCCTGCACCAACACCTATTCAGCAATCAGCACCTGTCCTTTCCTCACTTTCAAGAACACACACCACAAAACATAAACACCACAAAGGACAGCAAAGCTCAAGATTAAAGTAAAGAAAACGATAGTGAAGACCCATCGCGTTGTAACATACAGGACAACCTTACGTCTCAAGTTGGTTAAGAGACGTTGCTTGTCATAAATCAAAAAGGGAATCCAAAGTATACCATTTCACCCCATATACTTAATTCAATCAAAATAGCTACACAAACAGCCAATGTAGAAACACAAACATACACTTTCTGGATTGCCTGAGGGAGGACACCAGGATCCAGATCCATGACAGGAAGCCTCCACCAAAGGCTCCCTGATCAGTACACAGGCTGGTCACGTGGTAGGGCTTGTCATTCATTCTAAGGCCCTGTCTCCAAATGTCATTGGAGTTCATAAAATGACTGGCAAGGACCTGATCCACCATCTCCATAGATATAACCGAAAACTCCGGCCACGTATCCGGGCATGCCTTGTTTGCCCGAAAATAAGACAGGGTCTTATATTTATTTTTCTTCAAGAAGACATAGAAGTGCATATTTTCAGGAGAGGAGTTATTTCTTTAAGTACGGTACAACAATCTACATTTATTTAAATATAGTTAAATCATCTTCTTCTGGAACATCATCATAATACTCCTGTAAGGCTTTTCTGCTCGGGTGAAAAGAAAAGACAGAGAGAGAGAAAGACTGGGGGCCAACCACGTGGATTTATTATACACTCCTGGATGAGGTTCTGGGGCCCCAAGAGGGGGGGGCTCCAGAAGTCGCCTCTGTTGGAAGGAGCTGAGGACTTTAATACCCTTTAGGCCTAGCTAGGGACTTTAGGCAGGAAGACCTGGGGATTTTCCACTGTGACTTTGGGTGGTAACTGAGAAATAGGAGGGGCTGGAGGTATTTGCAGAACCCAGGAGCCAAAACTTTCTTATCCAGGTGGACATCTGGGTGTGGTTCCACTCAGCAGGGCCTGGCAGTTTTGTCCTTGGCAATTCTGGTCTCATGAGCCTTTACTTTTTTGATGTAGGGAAGGGAGGGGGCCTGACAATAACCTTGTACCTCCAAACCCCGAATTCCATCCTGAATTTCTTGCGACTCTATTTCCTTTAGAACCACTGGCCCCGATCTCTCATGTCCAGCAATAGAGCTCTCATGGGGCAGATGAGAAGGGCTGCTCGTCTTCTTTACTGCACTGAGACGAAATGCATGAGTTGTGCAGATACACTGCTTAGCCACACCCATCACTAGGTCTTATTTTTGGGGTAGGGCTTATATTGCACAAATGGTAGAAATCCTCCTAGGGCTTATTTTATGGGTAGGTCTTATTTTTGGGGAAACACGGTAATTAAATAATTCGTCTTTGCTCATGTTGTTATCACCTACATATCTCTGACAATCCCTCAACGTCCATGACTACTACTCATGGCTTTGCACCACCAAAACAGACTGTTTTCTGTCATTTCTGGTTTTGGAAACCTTGCTCACCCACTGGATGCATTTCCAGCAGAGGATCCTCTCAAACACAACGTATTACACATTATAAGTTTGTGGCAGCTGTAGTCCAATTGTGCATGAGAAACCTTTGACAAATTTTTAAATAGCCTTTAAAAATCTGAGAGTATGTCCATTTCCTCATGACCTTCTCCAAATGGGGACTTAAGACCTTTCTTCATATATTAATATCTTCCAGAGAATCATTAATGTTGTAATTTATATTTCTCTCCAAATAGAGAAGTGGCATTTATTCATTTATGGCCTTATTCATTTGCTCAAAGCTATGAATGGAAGTACTTCATCAACAAATATTCACATTCTTCATTTACATTTATGGCAAGTGTGTGAAATGTGGGTAGTCTAATTTAGGGGACTATGCCATAAACCTGAAAGGTTTGTTTAACTCTTGGTACTGTCAGAATTGCTCTACCCCTCCTTCCCCTCATGACAAGGGGCCCACGTCCTAGAAACAGAAGGCTGGCATGGGGCGTATGGCCGATCAGGTTCTTTACTCTCAGACCTGGGCTCAATAGTCAAGGTCCATTCCTCTAGGACATGGACAGGCACCAATGGTTGATTCCCACTGGTAACTGCAATGGTGGTCCGGGGCTGACCCAAATCGCCTACTAGAATCTACAGTAAAACTCAGAACCATCACTAGAGACCAGACTCCACAGCTATCCCTGACCACCTGTGTGGCCAGAGACCTGGCCCAGACAGTGGGAAGCGAGCTCCTGTGTCCTGGGAAACAGACAGATGGACAGGTAGACACCCAGATCTGCAGAGAGAGACACAGAGAGAAGGGTAGAGAGGCAGGAAGGTAGGGAGGACAGTGGGGCCCAACCAGCTACACAGGATCAGCTGTCTCCACTCCCTCTGCCATGAGGACACTATTGCCCTGGATACTTCTTGGACATGCTCAGCTTTCCCCCGCCCTGAGCATGCCCTCACTCTGAACTCGGGCCCTGGCCAAAATCCCTCTCACAGTGCCTGGAGGGTCAACTATCAATGTGCTGAGATTTTACCACGCAAATGCTTGTCAGAGAGGGCACTCAATGCATTGAAGTCCCTGACATTCCTGGGGAGGGGTGACAACCATAAAAAGGGTGGAGAAAGGAACACTGAAGGGGTGGGACACTTAGCAGTCCCTCCTTGCCACTGGCTGCGACCCACACACTAGCTCCCATCTATCTTGGGACCACATTTAAGAAAATGGGAGATGTGGAAGGGGAGAAGAGAACCCCTAAGGCTGATGGCGAGGACTGTGCCTGGGGGCAATGAGACAGCCTCACCCTCCACTGGAATGGGGGAGCGCTGTGCGTGCACACACATCATGTTTATCGCGGCTAAGTGTATACACGCACAGAATGGGCACCAGGAATTCTGTGCTGAGTGCCAAGGTGTCCAGTGTCTGAAGCAGGTTATCATTCACTGTCATTATTTACCCGCCAGGGCAATAGATATGTAGGGGGAACATATAGCCTGGCACGTATGAAGCACTCAAGAAATGGAGGCAAGTACCCACGCCCCTCAGGACTTTCCAGTTCCAAAAGTCCTTCTTTTGGAGAATACATGACCTACCCATTCATATTTGCCAGTCTGAAGTGGAAAATACATGTGAACATTCCCACCTCTCTCTTAACCCAAATCTCAGCAGTTGTCTCTACTTTTCACCTTGCTATAAACATGAATAGTTGGGGGAGAGTAGCTCACAGTTAAATGGGCAACCCATGACTTAATAGAAGCCAATAATAGTGGGGATAAAAATAAAGTTCCAGCTGTTCCATTGGATTTGGGGAGGAGGTTCCTGGAATTCTGAGGCGTGTCATGAGACTTTTCAGCTCTGTAGACTGAATGACAACACTAGAGTTGTTCACTGCTATAGCCCCACATCTCTAAGACAACCCAGGGAGAGGCACATGCCCAACCACTCAGTGTGGCACATGCACAGGCAGGACGGGCTACCATAGACTTCTTGTCCTTCCCTGTAGGGGACACGTAATAACCATAAGGCCTCAGCTGCCTAAGCAGGATAAAACATCTGAAAATTCTCTGGGAGTGGAGACCCTGATCCTCACTACCTACTGGAACTGCTAATTCATAAAATGCTGAGACACTGGTCAGCTCAACAAAGGATACATAATGGTAATTAATTGGAAATCTGACACATTCAGAAGAGTACTGATATTTTCAAGGAACAGATGATGCTCAGAAGCATCTGCCCATTTTACCTGGCTCCGTTCAAAAGCAGGTTGTGTGATACAAAGATACATTTCTAAGATTGGAGGACCAAGATTTTAGGCAGGCAGGCTTGGGAATGAACTGCCTACTCACTGTTCCAGTTTTGGTCCTCATGACTTCTGATCTGTGTCCTGTAGAAACTACTGCTCACTCTACTTCTGCCTTACCCTTTTGTGATCAGGAGATGCTCCTGTCACCCACACAATATCCAAATATGGATTTGTGTTCTTAAGATCACCTTGTATAAGGAGGTATCAGATCACTTACTACCTTTCTTACCGTAACAATGGGAGAACTTAAGTCTTGGCCTGGAAACCCTTAACCTTGTCACAAACCCCCTCAACTCAAGGTCCCAGAGTATGGATCTCATATATTTCACCCTGTACATGGTAGGACGCACATGGAAGAGACATGATTCATTGATCATGATTTCCTTCTTTTGAATAATAAAACATATACATGGGAGAAACGCATTTTATTGTAAGAACACAAGGACCTTACAAAATGCAAGACCAAATCAGCAAACAATTTCTTAGGAAAAGAAAAGAGAATTAGTCAGCATAATTTAACAGGTGGTTTGTAAAATACATTCTCTGCCAATAAAAATGGCATTAAGAAGACATAGCAGACAATAAGTCATGGTGCCTGAACCAGTGACAAAGTAAAAAGGGAAATGAAAGTTTACACCTCCCTGTTGAGAAAAGAAAACTTACCTTTCCCTTTTCTTAGAGAATATCCCTTAGAAAATTGACAACTGTGAAGTTCTCCATGTACTTCTCTAAAATTTCGTAAACATTTTGAAAAATCAAATATGCCTCTGCCAAATTCACAATCAAGAATAGACGAGAACCTGACAGTAACATATTTGGACTGCGTGAGAGCTCGGTACACAGGGGACACCTTAAGCAGCTGAACCCAGAAACTCATCAGGGTGGGACTGCAAAATAGGCAAATGCACAGCACAGGCAGCACCTAAGGCTCCCTATAGTTACAGGAGAAAACCCTGGAATACAAAGGAGATGAGAGAATACAGTGCACCAGGAAGGATACAGAAGTACCAACAAAGGCAACAGCACATCCAGCCTAGTACTCCTTCTACCTGTTGCACTATGCAACAATGTAAGAGAGTGAAGCCCCACCTATGTCTGTGGCCATTTTTCACCCATCTAGGGCAGTGCATAGAGGAGGGGACACAGCCCAGATGTCAACAACACCAAAACACCCAATGACTGGGAAAGGGAAAATAAGGACCTGCCCCCATCATAAATATATCAACTTCCCAAGGCACATATTTCCCCCCATCACCTCCATGAAGGTACATTCTTGTCTGTGGTTCCCCAGCTATGCCGAACCACACGTGCTGCAAGGGAGGTGAAGGGGCACACGAGGCAGGTGCCTCCTTAAACGCTATTGCCCATCACGATATTCACCCCAAATTCCCATGTCCTCCAAACTCTCTATATTCTCCTCATGCCCAGGAGACTCCTGACATTCCTTCTAGGACCCTGGAATACCCTGAAATAGGGACACCACGGAGCCCTCCCCTCCTCACATTGCACCTCCCTCCTGTCCTTTAACGGCGTCAGTGGCTGTAGTACTACACAAGATGCATGAATCCCTCACTGAGCTGTCTAGGACAGTCTTGAGGGTTCAGGCAACTTCTCGTGCCTATGTAAACACCCCTCTGAGAAGAGCAAAGTGACTGATGGGTTAGACCACAAAGTGGTGACAGCTTACATGAGAAGACTTGGAAATGTGGCAACTTTAGCTGAAAGGGATGTGCCCCTTTCAGCATGACCAATAAGACAGGTTAGGCTGCCATCTGGACACCTAACATAACTCGGAAGGTTCCTGGACACCAGGCTCAAGGGGAGACATGCAAGAGGATCCCAACATCACCAGCTTCATATACTGTTCAGTGGCGGAACACATGTGAATTTTCTTTCCCACCAACGTGCAGAGTATGATCAACGGAAGAGTGTAGGAAGCTAATAGAGAAATGCTTGGCCAAAACGCCAACTTCATTCCCAATCTCTGAAACAGGAGTGCTCACCACCCTTGGGCCACCCTTGCTGTGCATAGTGCAACCCCTTGTGTTCAGCACATTAGCGTAGGAGGACATAGCCTGACCACTGGCCCTCACCTGTGTCTCCACTGGATTCAAAATTCTACTTGCTACAGATACTGCTGGTGAAGCTGTCTCATTCCTGTAGGAATTTACACAAGGCTTTGGAGCCAATGGAGTGGGAAGGAGAAGGAGAGGTCAAGTAAATTCCGAGGAACTACCAGCAACAGCAGTTCATTTTCATAAGTGTATGCTAATGAACACATCCCACTATTAGCAAGAAAGACTCAGTGGCAAGGTCCACTTTCATTGGTCTCTGCTGGTGAACACAGCTCACTATCAGCATGAAAGACTCAGTGGTGAGGCCATCCAAGGGAGAAACGTCCCCCAGAAACAACCACAGGTGCCTCTCAGAAGACTCCCACAGATTAATCTATGATGATACCATATAATAACACGTTCCTCCAAGCCCTTTGCCATAGGCTAAGGAAGTGCACCTAATGAGCCAGAAATTGCTAAGCACTAACTAACAGGGAAGTTCAGAATTCACATTCATAATGGACAGCCAAGTTCTGCCCCCTTAATAAAGTCTCATCTTTGCCCAAGAGCCAGACTTTCCCAAGTAACACTCAACAATACCTTCTGGTGCAGTGCCAGTCATGGGGAAGGGGCCTGAGACACTCCCTCAAACACACAAAGCCTCTGAGAACATCCCCGCCAGAGTCCCTGAGATTCCACCTTTCCCAGCAGCTCTGCCCAGTGCCACTGTTCCCAGCACTTTACCACCTAGAGTCAATAGGCCCCCGATAGAGCAACCATATGCAATGTGTCATTCCATCTTTCCTGATCACAGAAGTCTCTACCCCTGTCTCACCCTCGAAGCACTATAATTCTTCCCATCAAATCACAGATCATCAAAATGGCTGGGGATTTAGCCATGAAATCTATTAGTTGAAGGTGAATTGCCCTGGATTTTGAGGACCATTGACATCAGCACATATTTCTACTGCTACAAAAACACCCAGTGTGACCTCTGGATATCCACATGGACCAGAATGGACAGGAGATGGAGCCTGGGGTAATTATTATTTTTTATGCACCAAAAACATTCTTAAAAGTTCTCACAGCCTGTGAATAACACCATGGGATTCAGAACCATCTGAAGCTGGATCTTATTCCTCCTCCTAAAGGATCCTGCCTTTGTTACCATGGCAAGGTTCTGTAATCATTAATGTACTCTGTAAAATGGGAATAATAGTACATTTAACTCATGGTTTTTAGAGGATGAGGTGAGAACCTAATGAACTGAGCACATTGTTGGTTCTAGTTACCTTTCCATCAGTGATAGCCCTCCTTATTTCATTTGGATTCATCACCACTACCATCAACATCATTGCCACAACCATCAACATCATTTCCAGTAGCCCAAGGTGCTTCTCAAAACGACCAGTGTTGTCCCAGTTACATGACTGGACATGCCAAACAGGGAACCAGTCCTACAGGAAATACAATCAGTTGCATTGTTCTCCATGCCTAATGCCTACACCTGTGCCTGTGCCTTATGTTCAAGCATAGACACTTAGGCACCAGGAAGACAAGAGTTGGTATTTAAGATGGGAGATCCAGGCCTTCAATTCTCAGGGCTAACATTGTGCCTGTAAGGTAACAAACAGTATCAAAGGCTTTTTCAAATTTCTCGGTGCGAAACCAGAAATTTACTTCATAAACAGTCCTGACAAGGGTCAGAACCTATAAAACAGGCACTGTCAGGGAAAAGCCTCACTGCAAATCATACAAAATGGTCACAGTGAGTTAAGTGAACAAATAAAGATTTCAGTAGATTAAATTTCATTATATTCTCCTGAAATCGCTCAGCTTTATACATGACCACATAGGAACTGTGTAATCTGAAAAGTCATTTCACAACCAGATGAAAAGTGAGCACATCAGCCCTTATGTATGTTGTATCCTTTCATAAAATAGTAGCAAAATCAACTCTCTCCCTCTACTTAAATAATCTACAGAGTTTCAGTCAAAGGCCTTGCCTTGTAGTGGCCAAAATAATCCACGCTCTTCCTAGCACTCATATAAGAAACAGGCATGAGAAAGCACTTTGAGGCAAATTGGAGTGTGATATGAAATACTGCACACCAAGAATTTACAGCACATTACCACTAGTGAGCAGATACTCAATGAATACATACCAGAAAAAGATAAGTGACAAGGCTGTCCTAGGAATGAACTCCTGGGAAAGGTCCAGAGAACCAGGTCTCAACTTAAATTCTGAGGAGGTCCACCTTTTCTTTCATCGAGGACTTGGAACCCTGGGACTTCCAGCAATTAGGTAGACACCCTTTTGGCATCCTCTACCTTGAGTATGCTGCTTCCATGCTATTACTTCGTGCACCTATGCACCAAGGCACGCATTTCAGTCTTCCCCAAAGTCTTCCCCACTCACAAAAAACAAGAAGACCAAAGATGGCGGTGACATTTCAGAGGCAGAAGGCACAACATGTTCAAGTGTAACACGGAGGAAGCATCACAGTTACCTCAAGTTTCACAAGGGCTTTTGACTAAGAAATAAGCCATCCTTACATGGGTTGGGGTAAAGTTCTTCCATGGATCTCACGCCTCAATTTTACATTGGGTGGAAAATAAAAATGACTGTCATCTTCCAAGGATTAAAAGTAAGTTAACCAATGACAGTGACAAGTCAAAAGTTTATGAATGACAATGTACTGAGTAAAGGATAGACACTTTAGGGTCTCTTTCCCAAGAAATGTGGAATTTGACCTAAGGTGAGCGAACTTCAGGTTGTGTGATGCCACCTTCTCCACGAAACGTGTGCTAAGAGAAAACTACAGGACCCACAAGGACCCATTAAGACTAAGGGTTCAAAGTCACCATAGGAACATCTTAGGATAGTGCATATTTCCAATTAGCACGTTAATTCCCTCTGTCACATTGTCAAATGTCTTCACCCACATTTCAATTAATAAATCACCACACACAAAAGAAATGACTTTACATAGGCCAAGAAAGAGAGACATCTCTGGCACTGCCAGTTAGCAGGCCCCCTCCAGCCTGCACTATTGACAAATGGTAAAGAGTCCCGATGAGTAGTGAGGCCTGAGCCCTGGCAGCCTCCATGCGCAGTGTCTGAGTTGGCCAGAACAGAAAGTTGCTCATGAGAAGGAAAAGCCTGAAGTCCTGGGTTGCCTCTTGCTTCACAGCAGGGTTGATGAGGTCGGGTTTCCAGAGAGATTCCGCAGACACTTCTGAGGAAGCTTGCTGGCCCTGGGAAACAACACAAACATTTAAATGATATTGTAGCAAACTCTAAAGAGCTTGTACAGGGGTAGGGGAGCAGTGGTAGGGAGGGGGTTAAACGGAGCACCCTAATGTTTTTCTCCAACATGTGGAGTCAGGAAATGGGATACTACTTCCTTGGTCACCTCTTTTGGACTCAGGTACTGGAGACAGTGAATGAGACATGAGGTGTGCTCCCAGTAATGTCTGCAAAGCAAAGAAATGGCCAGGAAGCAAGAATGGGTGAAGATTTGAAGGCGTACTGACTTATGCATTACTTTGATTGTTACTGTCTGTCTCCAAGTCTCCTCTGAAATAAATGCCCTCCCCTCATGGTGGAGGCAGACAGACAGACTACCATTCTCCACCAGACACTTGGCCCACAGGTCCCAAGCCTCCCCTTTTGCATAGATAAAGATGGCGTTCTATTACCTTTAGATCGATTTTTGAACCTGAAGTTAAAAGGCATCTGAGCAGCATCCCACATTCCCTCCATTCCTGGAGTTGACTTTTGACCACCCACTCGAGTTCATCCTGCTATTGCCTGTTAGTGCAAAAGATTCCAAATAGGATCAAAACATCAAGACTTTGAAGATAAAATGCCAAGTTCTGTTATAGTTTTGGAAACCATAACATTCAAATAAATTCAAGCTTGCTGTAATGGGACACTGACAGTGAGCAGAGGAACACCACTAATGCCTGGAAAAAGATGTCAATATCTAGGAGAGTCTCAATCATGACGTCAATAAGCAGCACCCATGGACAGACCTTAACACCAATGGCAATTCCTTGCCTGGAGACCCAGGACATTGGCTTCAATGCCTTCCTAAATGATGGTACAGGTGAGACCAGATTGGTGCTGCCCTCTACCCAACACCTGTCATCTCACACGAGAGACGGTTGTTCTTACCTGGCTGGATGCTCTGGACAGTTAGTTCCAGTTCCACACTAGTCACGGTACAAGCTCCCATGCTGACCAGTCCCAGATTTTCCACCACAGGTCCTGAAGGAGATGGCAATTGTACAGATCTGCAAGACTAGCACCACTGGGGGCACACACATGGCAGCTCATAATGTAGGTAGGGCGCTGGAGGGGGCGTCCTATCACCCTTATAAAGAAGAGCTACTGAAAGTACCTAGTGGGGACTGAGTACACAATTATTCAGCCCATGCCAGGTAGGCCAAATTCACGAAAGGCAATATAACTCAGAGATTGCAGGAACTGTGCCACAACACAAGGTAATAGTGCCTTTCAGAGGCTCCACTGCTCCGTTGAAAGGGAACCACAGGTCATGGGGTAATCAGTCAATAGCAGTAGCCCATTCCACCCAATTCTTGTCCTCCCCAGGCTAGGCCTTGACCATTCATTTCTCTTTACCTTGTGGGCATATAAAAAACACATGAATCATTTTTTTTCTATGAAAGAACACCTGGAAATGATACCAACGCTACATTTAAAGAAAAACAGTATATTAAATACATCATTGTGCTTCAGAAGCAAAACTGTCAACGTCACCTGCAACTGCCATTTACTCCCAGATTACTGAAAGCACTCAATCTGTGACTTTCTTCATTCATAAATGGGAAATTTCCCATTATGTTTAAAGGAAACTTATGCAAAAGCCTCAGGACAGAATTGGATTAAATAACATGATATTGAGCAGGCAATTCATGTGGGAATTGAAATTCCCAACAATGTGCAGAGGTGACAGGCGACCAGTACTTCCGGACATTCACTGCCATAAAAGAAGTGGCAGCTTAGTCCATATGTGCGGTTTGATCTAGAAAATGCCACAAATCTTGCTTCATTTGGGTACATTGATGAAATAAGATAACACAAGGACTAAAATCTCAACCAATCCAGTGATATTAAAGCAATTTCATGGTGAAATCAAGTCCAACTTCAGGTAGCCGGCAACGTGAGGCCGGAACTGTCGTAAAGCAAGACGCACAAAACCCATGAAAACGTTATTTTTCTTATTTGTGCATTTAAAAGAACGAAAATGTGTTTACCCATGCTTCGGATGAGGGTCAGGACCGCAGTTAATTTAATACAATGCTAAAAAACACATTTATCCAAAGTAAAACCCAATCCTATAAAACAGCCATGAACGATGGTTAAGGGAAATCACTGCCATAAAATATCAAGCACGGGGCCCATTGATGACGTTCTGCATTTACCAATCCACCCTGGTCAACAACATTTTCCTTAAAGTACATTTATGGATCCGCTAAGAGAGGGTACAAGAACAGAAACATAAAGTACATTTGTAGAGAGATAACAACACTACAATATTGTTAATTATATCATGGAAGATATTACGATAGAAAACAAAAGGCAATCAATCATTCAGACATTAATTTACTCTCTATCAACACAAAACCTTTTAAAGTCTCTTATGAAGAGCCCTGGGACCAAGAGACAATTGAATGAGAGAAGAGGAGGAACAGGTAAAATTAAATGCAAAACCAGGCCCAATTTATCTGAAAGAAAGTGGCTGATTGGCAGCCATATCACGTGATTTAAAACGTCACCTGCTTAGCCAGATGAATCACCTCACAACATGCACTCTGAAAATACTCTCATTTGAGAAATATTTATGCAACAAAGCCAAAAGAAATTTAACCAAATTTAAATGATTGCAATGTCATGAAAAAAACCCAAGTCAGTATACCAGAAAGTAAAACAATAAATAGGATCCCTGGGGGCTTCATTCCCTTCAGGGACTTAAAGGTATAAGCTCTTGCCAACCCGAGTGCTCCTTTCCATATCCTTAAAGTGTCAAACCGCCAAGCATTTTAAGGGGTGCTTTTGGCTGAATACAGTGATATTGAATACACAAGTGCATTATACAAAAGTGCAAAACAGAGTTCAAGGACCACGGCCAGACGATTCCCTGGGTTTAGTGAACAAGCTGGAAGTCCATTGCCCCATTTCACGTAGAAATATTCAAAACGCTTTTTTTTCTCTTGTGAACACAACATATGAAGGAGACGAATTCTGAACTTGAACCATAACAGACTACATTAAACATATAATCATGTTAAATGAGAGACTAAACTGGCCACAAAGACAGCTAACTGGGATCGGCTGTCATAACCTCCCCTCAGGAGGTAACTTCCACCCTTGTCACCTCTAAAGCAACAGAGATATGAAAACCGAATGGCGAAAGGTGGCAAAATAAAAACTTTAAAGAAATAAGTGTTGATAATATCTACCCAAGAACAGTATAAAATAAAGGCAAACTCAGGGGCCAGGGACCAACAGCCTCCTTTCGCGATGCGGCTGAGAGCTGCTCGTCGATCACATCAGCGTTTCCTCATTTTTAAATTCAAAACACCACAAAACCTTAGGATGAAGAGGGAGCAGGGGTGCCCATGACCAACATTTAAACAAACAAAATGATCGCAAACACTCATCACGTTGTTCCATCAAGCACAACACTGGGCCGGACGTGACTAGGGAGCTTCCCTGTCAACAATCCATTGGCCCATCGCACACATCCCTTAAATATGTCACAACACATCATAAACCCGATTCGATCAGGATCACCACAAAACTCCGTAATTAAGAAATAAAACCAAGTAAACTTACATTTTCTGATCCCGGAAGGCGGGTGCCGCCATATTCCCACATATCCTCGGGAAACTGTCCACGGAAGCCCCACAGGACAATCCAGACTTTAACGGTATCTACCTGGTCACGTGGTACGGATGCCTGGACACCCAGTCTAAGGCCCCGCCTACAAACAACTTCATTGGAGGGTCTGAATTGATTGACAAGGAACCCAACATTGAGCTCTAGGTTTACAAGGGAAAACTCAACCAATACCTAAAGGCCCAGCTAAATAACTCAGGCCTTTCTGATACTTTAGCTTATATAACTGTGCTCATCTCTCCATATCCAGTTCTCTTTCCCAAGCCTCTGTACATACCATATTCCCTGTTTCCTGGCATTTCTGATTTTGGAAATCGGCTCACCCAGTTTGTCTAGGCCCACTTGAATTGCCCTCTCCTCCAGGAAGCCTTTCATGCTTTTACTCTTTCCACTGCCAGGTAGAAGGGAGTTGTTCTTTGCCTTTAAGTGGGCACATGGAGAGATATAGAGGGTGGGAGGAAGAAGAATTATATGGTCCTTGGGATCTGAAAGCAATGGGCTGAGCAAGATGTCAGGGACCCAAGGTTTGGTTTTGCGATTTTATCAATGCCTTTGAGGTTTCCATAATTGTGCTATGGCCAGGGGAAGCCATCCACAGGTAAATCATAGCAGCTTCCCAGGATTAATCACAACACTGAACGCAAACAACTCTTCTGGATTTGATGCCTTTCCCTGTCTTTCTCTCTCTCAATATTTTGTCCCACCCTTCCAGCTTCAAGCATAAGCTGTCTTTCCTCTGACAAACATGACTGACTTCATGTTTCCATACACAGACACTAGAAGATGGATTTCTTCTGTTGTAGGATAAATGATTAAGTGCTTCCAGATTTCATTTGCCAGGGTCACTGGCTTCATGAGTACTGGAGGTAGGACTAGACCCTCCCCCTTTTGAAGAGGCCATCTGCTGAGCTGCTCTCAATATGTGAGTCAGTATATACAGAAAAGTCCAACTCTGACCAAGGGTTGCCTGAATTTCAATGTTGAATTCATCTGTGCCCAAGGTGGAAGGTGAAACACAGAGTTACTTGGCCATGTTAGTGGACTTTGAGTCACTTGGGCAGCACCACTGGGAATGGCACTCTAACGACATAACCGTCCCATCTGCAGAAAAGATTATTTTGAGTGGGAAACGTGAAGCTGCACGGCGTGCCTTTGCAATGTTTCATGATGTTGCCCTACCCAGCCTGGACTCTCACAAGGAACACTAGCTGGGAAAGATGGACTCACTGTCCTCCAAGTACACGTCTGAAAAAACAGAAGAATCAGATTGGTTAAAATCACTTCCCAACTATGCTTTAGGAAAGTGTGACAATAGACACAGATACTCGATTGTTGTGTATTGCCACTTACATCGGGGTAATGATTCAGCTGTCTGTCTCTGGTGTCTTACCTTCCTAAACCATTGTTTAGATGTGAGTAGAGGCTGGTGGAGTGGGAGGAATGAGGAAAGATGTTGTTCAAAGGCTAGAAAATTCCAGTGTGACAGAGATCATCTGTTTTTGAGATCTTTCCCACAAAAAAGTAGTATGTGAAGTAAAGGATATTTCAATTTACATGCATTAATCATTCTACAACATTTAATACATCAAATCATCACGTTTTTCCCACATCAATATATACAATTATTATATCTGACTTTTTTTTCTTTTTTCATAAAAGGAGAGAACTAGTTTCTCTTAGAGGTAACTTATCCTCTACAGTCTTGCTGCTCCTTTAGAAGCTCAGGGAATGTTTTTTAGTGAGCTTTCCAGACATAGAGTTGGGGATAAGACTCTGGCAAAGATCCGGAGGGACATGGAGTGGTTCTACACTTTGTCCAGCAATCAGTGAAGGGATGAATCTGGGAACTTAAGCCGCATGGGATGTGGAGTGAAGGAAGAACCAGGCCGTGGGTGTGAATCCCACGTTCAGGAATTCCCACCTCATTGCTGACTGTTGCTGATGCTTTTCCCTCTGGCTGCACTCTGCAGCTGGAAACATGGCTGGCCTCTCTTGATGCCAGGACACTGCCCAGGTCCTGTCTCTCAGTGCACTTGTGTCTCCACATTCTATGCTCACAGTCACTCTGCTCCTATCCATACTTCATCTCATGCTCATAGGCTGTACTGAAAAAATTATCTATGACTTCTTATCCATCTTGCACCACAGAGAGTAGTTGAGTGTATGGGTTCCACATAGGCTGCTTGCTTTCTTGTCACAGCTCTTCCTCCTACCACCTGTGTATCTTTCAGGGTTGTTTTTCTTCTCTGTTTCCGTGTCAGTAAAATGATGGTACAGTCTCTCAGTCTGTTCAGGCTGTTTTAAAAAAATATCTTCCACTGGGTAATTCAGGAAAGACAGGAGTTTATTGCTAACAGTTCTGGAGGCTGCAGTTCTCGAAGTGCAAGAGGCACGAGCAGGTTTGGTGTCTAACCAGGGCCTCTTCCTTCTTCATGTCACCCTTTGTGTTCCCACACATATTGTAAGGGGAAAGAAGGCTCCCACAGCCTCTTTTATAAGGCAGGCAACTAGTCCCGTTCGTGAGGGCAGAGCCTCGTCACCTAATCACCTCCCAAAGGCCCTACATATAAAACCTTCACTCTGGGGACTAACTTGCATCATAAAAATTGTGGGGGTACACCAACATTGAAATCACTGTAGAGACCAATAAGGATTATGTGTTTGGACTGCCTTGGCATTCAGCAACCAGAATAAATCCTGGAAGATATTAAACCTTCCTGTAAAGTTAGCTATGATTGTTTTTGTAACATTTTGCTGCATGTCTCTGGTCAAATATCATCTCCTTCCTTGAGCTGTTCTGTGCTGGTCAGGTCTGTATTAGTCTCCTTTTTCTAATTCCTTTTAGCCGAAACATTCATAACACACAACCCACCTCCTACAACACATTGTTCACTTTGCCAATAGTTTTCATCTCAACTTCGTCACTTTCATCTGTGCTAATATCTCTGTATTAATCAACATGTTACGTCTGATCCTAATTCTTCATGTATGCATCTCATCTCCTAAGTTTACTACAAGTTTCCCTCTGGGCACTGTTATGGTTGGGATATTTGTCTCCTCCAATACTCATGTTGGAATTTAGCCCCGAAAGTTGCAGTGTTGAGGGAATGTTTAAGTTCTGTTGGATCATGAGGCCAGGCCTGATGAGTGGGTTGATCACCTCATGAAAGGGGAACTGGTAGATTTCTATAAAGTAAAAGAGAGTCTGCACTAGCACATGGCATGCTCAGTCCGCTGGATGTGTTGCACTCTGTGCCGCCTTCGGAATCTGCTGATAGTACTCAACAGGAAAGAACTCTCAGCAGATGCAGCCCCTTAACCTTGGACTTCCCAGTCTCCACAACTGCAAGAAAGAAATTTCTTTTCTTTCTACATTACCCAGTTTCAGGGGCTCTGTTATGAGCAACAGAAAAGAGACTCATACTGGCTCCTAAGCAGCTTATTCCTTTCTGATATAATTTAGTTCAATGCAGCGCAGTTTTCCTCTGGCGATTCCATATGTACATAAGCAGATACTGAAATAGAAGCTTTCATTGGGCCATCACAAGAAATATCTTCCCCTGAGGATTTCACAAGGAACCTGTTCACTCATTGGTTTTGCTAGATCCTGCAGAATGTGGGTGTGCTCTTGTAGCTCAGTTAGTCCTCCTGTTCCCAAGTGAATAGGGTGTGTGGAGTGGCTTATGTCTCCCTCCCCCATGTTTCTTGCAGTCAGTGAGCTCCCAAGTTGCTGGAGAGTTTTTCAAAGCTCACAAGCCCAAAAGCTGCTGGCACCGGTGAACTGGGAGCTTCACGAGGGTGAAGGACCAAGCGTCTGGTGCCTTCAGGTCATTTCCCCTCAACACAGACCTGAGCCGAGACAGCAGGTGCCATATTGCTTTTCTACTCACCATACACCTTAATCCTTCCCAGGGGGCCTCAGCCCCTCAGTTTTTATCTCACTGGTAATCACATAAAAATTTCCCAACTCCAGCCCAGCTTGCGGAAACCGAAGGATACCTGCATGACTCGATAATCTGGTCATTCTAGGTGGGCTGCCTTCAGGAGAGAGGGACAGAGATGACCAAGTGCTAGCTTTCTTCTACTCAGAACCTTTTACTCCCCTTCCACTGCCCCAGTGGATGCTGCTGAGAGACAAGTGAACCAGGGTTCACTGGAACTGTTTCTCCTCTCTGTTGGTGCAACCACCACAACAGGCCTTCCACAGAGAGTGGGGCTCAAACCTTCCCAGACTCCCTTACCCTTAACCTACTGTTGCGGCCCAGCCAAGTTCATTGCCTGCTGCACAAGAAGAAGCCAGTATACTGAGTCGGCAGGTTTTATGGAAGAGAAAGGTCTGTATTCTAGATAGCACTAAGTGGGTAGATGGGAGAAATCTCAAATCCGCCTCCCCAAGATTTTGGGTTACAGGGATTTTAACAAAAGTTTGGCAGGAAAGGGATTAGGCAATTAGGGTTGTTAATTGAGGCAAAATCATAGGGATGTAGAAATCATCCTCTTGTTTTTTTTCAGCCCCTGGAGTCTCAATTCTAGGTGAGTCAGTTTCTTGGTATGGGCTGCAGGTCCTGGTGGGTCAGTCAATCAACTGGAATACGGGGCTTGGAAGGTATCTTAAATACTACCCTTAGGTTTGGAAAAGGTGATGTTATCTATGGAGAAAGTTAAGAATCTTTATGACCACTAACTGCATGGCTCCAGATTGGCAATTATAGAGGTGCAAACAGAGGGACAGTAACTAAATTTATCATTATTTTTGGCGAAGCATTTACCACAGTTCTTGGCTTGTACCCCATATTGACGTGCGGTTTCACTACCTGTAGCTACTGAGAGAAACAACCGAGCCACCAAGCCGAAGCTTCCTCAGGGAATGGGGCTGAGACCTTCCTTCTAGAGGTCCTGCAGCAGACTGAGGGGTGCTCAGACTGTGATCTCCCTTCCCGCTGGCCCTCCTTGGTGCCAGTTGCCCTGCAACAGCATCACTGTGGTGCATGTCCCGAGGCAGAGGGACATCAAAGCTACTTGGGGACCCTGTGGGCAGCTAGAGACCAGAACGCTTCTCCCTGGCATGGTCAGGGATTGATCTTTGGGGACCTGGTACAGGCCCACAGCCCAGATACCATTCCGAGGTCTGAATCACATTGCTCAGGGGCAAGGAAGAGAGATTTGTGATTGTGTGAGGCCACTACAGCCCTTCCCTGTGGCTTAGCCTGAAAGCTGGGAGCAGACCTTTGACCCCAGCTGAAACAGATACTTGCCAGCTTTTGTAGAGCCTGAGGGCAAGCTCTCCCAACCCAGCCTGCCCTGCCACACTCCCCTACACACCTCTGCTGTGGCAGAGAATAAGGACTCAGCTGAAGTTCCAGTCCAGTGTCCCACCTGGAAGCACCTGGGGCAATCCAATGCTTCTCTGGAGGGAATAGAGCTGGTCACAGGTTCTAAACACTACACTGCAGGTTGTTCCTTCTCGCAAGGGCCGCCTACTGGCAGGGAGGTCAATTTACACAGGCCTTTACAGCATTTACTGACTCAAAGCATAGACTGTGGTTGGTTCTCACCCACAAGAACCACCCACTGTCTCAGAGATTAAACTGGGTGTGCCATTGTATAAGAAAAAGAAAATGGAAAAATAAGAAACAAAAATTGCTCCAGATGAGAAGGAATCACTGAAAGATATCCAGATAAATAAGAAATCATGGTAGGAAGTCATCCCCCAAAGAAGAGAATAACTCCATACCAATTGATGTTCACATCACTGGACATTAGATTGAATAAAGCTCCAATCTCAAGTACAGACTTTATTCCTAGATGTTGGCTGCTGCCGCTTTATGAGTTCCTGTTCTAAGTTTTGGCTCATATTTCATATACAGACAGCAGACAGTGGTAGATGGACAACAAAGGCCACTGCAATTCCTCCCATCCCTCGAGGCCAGGTCCTTTGCACTGTGACCTTGCCACTCCTTCCTTCAAGAGGTGGGGTCTGTTTCCCATCCCCATAAATCTCGGTTGGCCTTTGATTTCTTTTGACCTCCGATGCAGGAGACATCGTTGGAGATCTGAGCCTATTCAAGAAGTCTCTGAGGCTTTCACTTTTGTTCTTTTTAAACCCAGGTCAAGAAGGCTGGGAGCCTAAATTTCCTGGGAGCATGAAAATCATAGGGGCCCCTGAGCCATATAGCAACCAGAGTTCAAGGTGAGGCAAGACGGGATTTTTTTTCTTTTTTCTTTTTGTTTTTTCCAAAGCAACCCTGCCTGGCAAACACTGACTTGTACGTGACTCTCACACACTTGCCCAATGGCTCCGGACCCTGGCACTCTAGGGTCCTACATTGCTGGCAGCTGGGCAGTGACTCTGAGTTTTCCAGGAGGGCAGAGAAAAGCTCCTGAAGCCCATGTTCATACACGCGGTCCACAAGCCCCCCTCGGGGCAGCAGGGCGTGGGGGTGGGTCTGTGCCCTCTCCAACATATCTGCCAGGCTGCCTGTTGCCATTTTCTGGATTCTTGCTCCCTGGAAAAGCTATCTTGCCTGTCCACGCTCACCACCACTCTGTTGTATAAAGGCATCCTGAGTAGACAGGGCTGAGTGGGAGGAAAGGATACACATGGTGGTTTACCCAGGCCCTGCTCTCCCTGAACTGCACCATGGAACTCACATCCTACCAGAGGCAGCCCTGTCCATTTTGGCCCATGAGACCCCATCTGCTCTGTCTTGTGGCTGGCCTCAGTGTCACATCCCACTCATGCTTCACGGTCTGCTGCCTATGGTTACAGGTACACAGATTTCTACATGTTACGGTGTCATTCAGATGGCATGAAGAAGACATGTCCCACATGAAAGGGTGAGGACAAATGAATGCGCTGGGGCTGTGTTTTCTCTCCTCATACAACTACTTTCATTGCTGTTGCTATCAAGCTGCACTGCCGGTAAATTGGTTCAACCAAATAGGGACCTGTTTGGCACTATCTACTAAAGCTAAATGTAAGCATCCTCTGTGATACAACTATTGTAATTCCAATTTCGTTACCAACAGAAATATATTCAGCAAAAGATACACATATGCAAGAAGTGACCATCATGGAGCAAGGGAAGAAAGAGACAGATGAGTTAGGGGGCTTGGAATAATCTAGGAGAACTGTAAAGGTGGTTTGGACAGGAGTCATAACAGTAGAGGAGCAGGAAAGTGGTCTGATTCTGGTTGTGTGTTGAAGGTACAGCTGAATACTTGCTGATGCAGTTAATGTGGGGCATGAAACAAACAGGATTCAAGGATGACAGCAAGAGAAGGAAAGAGTTTCTGTGTACCAAGATGAGGGAGACAGAAGAAGAGCGGATTTGGGAGATTAAAAGATAAAAGTCTGAATAAATAAATCCTTCACGATTACTTAATCATTTTATTAATTTAATAAAGCAGGGCTGGGCTCAATGGCTCATGCCTCTAATCCCAGCACTTTATGAGGCCAAGGCGGGAGGATCTCTTGAGGCTGGCAGTTCAAGATTAGCCTGGGCAACATAGCAACACCCCATCTCTACTAAAATATGAAAAGTAGCTGAGTGAGGTCGTGAACACCTGTAGTCCCAGCTACTCAGGAGGATGAGGTGGGAGGGTCACTTGAGCCCAGGAATTATAGGCTATAGTGAGCTATGACTGTGCCACTGCACTCCAGCCTGAGCCATAGAGCCAGACCCCAGTCTCCAAAAAAAAAAAAAAAAAAAAACCAATAAAACTGTGAAACTAAGCTTCCTGTAAATGTTCCAGTTGATGATGTATATAGCATGTATATATAGATATAAAGAATTTAGTAAGAGTTCTACTTAAAATCAAAACTCTAAACCTATTAATCAATTATATATACACACACACACATATATATATATATGTTGTTTTTTTTTGAGATAGAGCCTCACATTGTTGCCCAGCCTAGAGTGCCGTAGCATCAGCCTAGCTCTCAGCAACGTCAAACTCCTGGGCTCAAGCAATCTTCCTGTCTCATCCTGCGAAGTGCCTGAGAATACAGGCATGTCCCACCATGCTTGGCTAATTTTTTGTATATATTTTAAGTTGGCCAATTAATTTCTTTCTATTTTTGGTAGAGACGGGGTCTCACTCTTGCTCAGGCTGTTTTTGAACTCCTGACCTTGAGTGATCCTCCCGCCTAAACCAAGCACTACGTAGTACTAAACCAAGCACTACGACGTGCTGCTCCAATGAACATATTCTGGAAATGAGGTACTAAATCCTTGAGTATCTCCTGTGGACACCATAGACAGACAGCTAAGGTGACACTGGACAGCTCAAAGTATCACCGTGTTTGGCTACTACATGAAAGTGCCCATCAGGGGAACTTTGTTTCCCGTCATCTCAACCTGGATCTGTTGCACAGTGTTCTGTGGTCGCCCACAAATGTTTAATGTGGACCCCAGTGTGAACCGGGTACACCATTTCTCCAAAGCAGGACACGGTAGACTCAATGATCCCATAGGTCCTTATGATATTCATAGACTCCCCTCCTCTATGTAGAATAATAATAGACATTCTTTCATATTGAAGTTAACCCACCAAATAAACAACCCCCTACATCTAGAATGAAAATTACATACATCTTGAAATTGATACAGGAAATTGAGATAAGATATTGCCACTTGTCCTCCAGATGAGGGTACCCCTATAAACAGGCTTCGTCAAGCATCAGAACAGAGTTTATGAGAGACTCTTCCTAACACCCCGAGGGATATATAATAATATAACCATTAGTAAAAACAACAGAGTAACACAACATGTCAAATGAGTGAGTCAGGTGCTAACGCTATACATGAGTTTGCCTGTTTCAAGTCTCTGTCCCGGTCGGAAACAAAAAAGAGAAAGAGACTCTATCAAGTGTCTCTAACAGGTCATTAAAACTGTCAAAAATAAAACCATGGGTCCATCATACCATAGTAAAGAGGTGTCCCATGGAAGAAGAGGACCCAAGCACCAAGTAGAGGGGCCAGCCTTTAGGCAATCTAAAGTATCTGCTTTTAATAAGGGAAAACATTAAAAAAGTTGATATTTTTACTAACTTTCTTTGATTATTTGTTTTGTCTCTAGGATAGAGGGACAACACCTTAGTGAAGATTTCCCTAGGCTATTGTGTCTTCTGTCGATCTACCTACTGCTGGCTTGTCGTCCTAAACCTGGTTCACTGCAAGTATTTCTGAAGTTACAAAAGCTGGTCTGTCAGATCACCTACAGGGTGCAACCAATAGTTCTATACTCAGAGGTCCATGTTTCTTTCTAACCCAGCCCTGTATCAGACATTGATTGTATATAAGGCGACAGTCCATTTTGCCTCCTTAGTCCTCACTGTTGCAATTATTGTTGATGAATGTTTTTTGCTGGTATTCTATTGCCATACATATATTGCCAAAGCGTTACAGTATAAACCTTCCATCTAAAATATCACCCCAATTCTACAGAAAATAACTCAAATATTACATTGCCCCCCCTTCCTATAAATATGGAAGGGTGAAATTGATGGGGGCGGGAGGAATATGTACCAGAGAATGGCCTGAAAAAACAGCAAAAATGTATTCTATCTATTTAAAACCTCACTCACTCTTGGGGAACTAAAACCTGCATCTCTGCCCCAAGCCAGTGGTCTGGAGGGGCAGTGTCCTTTGTTCTTTGTGCTACAGGAGATGGCTCAACACAACTGTCTGAGTGGAGGTTCTGGGATTGTCTTCAGCAGAAATGGGACTGACACGAGATGATCAGAATCATCGACTGTAGTTGAACAGAAATGGTCTGAAACTGAAAACCTCCCTGTGAAAACTCTGCATTTATGCCTATTATTAGGATGATGGCATTTTAAACGGGAGTCTCCATCCTCCTCATTTTCCAGCAAATTAATAAACTCCTCTTTCTTTCTCCTGAAATCACTTGTCTTCATTCTGTTGATGCAGCCTCAGGGACAAGTGCCGAGCTTCCAGTAGCAATACTTTCTTGCGGAAAGAGTTATTTCTCTTCGATAATGGTGATGTTTGAGTTTCCTTGCCAGCCTTAGTGCTAGTTGATTTAAAAAAAAAAACAAAACCAAATTTCTTCCCTCTTAGGGCTAAACAAACTGCCTCCCACGATCTGGCCTTTGCCGACCTCTGCAACCTTACTCTCCTACCACTGCCCCCAGCACCAGCCACAGTGACCACCTGCAGTTTGTCACATGAATCAAGTCCATGTCATTCTTTGTGCTTGTTGCTCTCTGTGTTTGCAGTATCCTTGCACAGACTTTGCTTGGCTGGATACTTTCCCTGGCATCCCCACACCTCCCCCTTTCCCTCCTTGCCAGCCCATGCTCGTGGCACTTCCCACCATCTGATGTTTTCCTGTTTGCTCACGAACTGGAATGGAACAGAACAGCTCAAGGAAGGAAATGATACTTGACCATAGACCAGCAAAATGTTACAAAAACAATCACAGCTAACATTACCAGACCATTTAATACTCTCCAGGATTTCTTGCAGTTGCCGAATGTCGTGGCAGTCCAATAAGATACTTCCTTCTTATTGGTCTCTGCTGTGATTTCAATGTTGGTGTACCCCCACAATTTTTATCATGCAAGTTAGTCCCCACAGTGAAGGTACTAAGCGAAGTATCCCAAGAATGGAAAAACAAGCACCACATATATTCACCAGCAAACTGGTATTAACTGAGTAGCACCTAAGTGGACACATAGGTACTACAGTAATAGGGTATTGGGGAGGGGGAAGGGGAGAGGGGGGCGGGTATATACATACATGATGAGTGACATGTGCCCCATCTGAGAGATGGTCATGCTGGAAACTCAGACTTGTGGAGGGAGGGGGGAAAGGGCATTTATTGAAACCTTAAAATCTGTACCCCCATAATATGCCAAAATAAAAAAAGAAAAAATTCAAAAAAAAGTGGTAGGGCCTTTGGGAGGTGATTAGGTGACGAGGGCTCTACCCTCATGAACGCGACTAGTGGCCTCCCTTATAAAAGAGGCTTGTGGGAGCCTTCTATCCCCTTACAATATGTGAGGACACACAAAGGCTGACATGAAGAAGGAAGAGGCCCTTATGAGACAGCAAACCTGCTAGTGCCTCTTGCACTTCCAGAACTGCAGCCTCCAGAACTGTGAGCAATATAATCCTGTCTTTTCTGAATTACCCAGTGGGAGATATTTTTTTAAAACAGCCTGAACAGACTGAGAGACTGTACCATCATTTTACTGACAAGGAAAAAGAGAAGAAAAACAACCCTGAAAAATACACAAGTGGTAGGAGGAAGAGCTGTGACATGAATGCAAGCAGCCTACGTGGAACCCATACACTTAACCACTCTCTGTGGTGCAAGGTGGATAAGAAGTCATAGATAATTATTTCAGGCAGCCTATGGACATGAGATGAAGTATGGATGGGAGCAGAGTGACTGTGAGCATAGACTGTGGAGACACAAGTGCACTGAGAGACAGGACCTGGGCAGTGTCCTGGCATCAAGAGAGGCCAGCCATGTTTCCAGCTGCAGAGTGCAGCCAGAGGGAAAAGCCTCAGCAACACGTGAGCAATGAGGTGGGAATTCCCGGGCGTGAAATTCACACCAATCGCCTGGTTCTTCCTTCTCTTCCCATCCCATGCTGCTTAAGTTCCCAGATTCATCCCTTCACTGATATCTGGACAAAGAGTAGAACCACTCCCTGCCCTTCTGGATCTTTGACAAAGTCTTATCCCCAAGCCCCATGTCTGGAAAAGCTCACTAATAAACATTCTCTGAGCTTCTAAAGGAGCAGCAATATTGTAGAGGATAAGTTACCTCTAAGGGAAAACTGTTCCTTTTTTCAAAAAAAAAGTAAGTCAGATATGATAATTGTATATATTTATAAGACAAAATGTGATTATTTGATGTATTACATGCTGTAGAATGATTAAATCAAGTAAATTGACATATCCTTTACTTCAAATACTACTTTCTTGTGGGGAAGATCTCAAAAACAGATGATCTCTGTCACACTGGAATTTTCTAGCCTATGAACAACATCTCTCCTTAATCCTCCCACTACACCAGCCTCTAGTCACTTCCAAACAATGGTTTAGGAAGCTAAGAAACCAGAGACAGACAGCTGAATCATTACCACCATGTACGTGGCAATACACAACAATCAAGCTAACTGTGTGTATTGTCTCACTTTCCTAAAGCATAGTTGGGAAGTGATTTTAACCAATCTGATTCTGCTGTTTCTTCAGACTTGTACTTGGAGGACAGTGAGTCCATCTTTCCCAGCTAGTGTTTCCTGTGATAGTCCAGGCTGGGTAGGGCAACATCATGAACTATTGCAAATGCACGCCTTGCAGCTTCACCTTTCCCACTCAAAATAATCTTTTCTGCAGGTGGGATGGTTATGTCGTTAGAGTGCCAATCCCGGTAGTGCTGCCCAAGCCACTCAAAGTCCAACTAACATGGCCCAGTAACTCTGTGTTTCCCCTTCCACCTTGGGCACAGATGAATTCAAAATTGAAATTTAGTCAACCCTTGGTGAGAGTTGGACTTTTCTATTTATACTGACTCGCATATTGAGAGCAGCTCAGCAGAGGCCTGTTGAAAAAGGGGAGGGTCCAGTCCTACCTCCAGTACTCATGAAGCCAGTAACCTTGGCAAATGAGATCTGAAACTGCTTTATCATTCATCCTATAGCATAAGAAATTAGTCTTCTAGAATCTGTGCATGGAAACATGAAGTCAGTCATGTCATCAGAGAAGAGACAGCTTATGCCTGAAGCTGGAAGGGTGGGACAAAATATTGAGAGAGAGAAAGACAGGGAAAGGCATGAAATCCAGGAGAGTTGTTTGCGTTCAGTGTTGTGATTAATCCTGGGAGGCTGCTATGATTTACCTTGTGGATGGCTTCCTCTGGCCATAGCACAATTATGGAAACCTCAACTGCATTGATAAAATCGCAAAGACAAACCTTGGGTCCCTGACATCTTCCTCATCCCACTGCTTTCAGATCCCAAGGACCATATAATTCTTCTTCCTCCCACCCTCTATATCTGTCCATGTGCCCACTTAAAAGAAAAAACAACTTCTACCTGGCAGGGTAAGGAGTAAAAGCATGGAAGGCTTCCTGGAGGAGAGGGCAATTGAAGTGGGCGTAGAGAAACTGGGTGAGCCTGATTTCCAAAGTCAGAAATGCCAGGAAGGGGGTGGAGCAAGATGGCAGATGAGAAACACTGCCAGACAGAGGGTCTCTGCAGAAAAGACAGATTCTAGCAGAAATTAGAAAAAAGAAGCAAGAAGACGAGCATACAGCGGACGAGGGATGGAAGGAGGGGTACCTGAAACACCGGGAGACTCCACAGGAGGAGTCTAGTTCTTCTCATCAGCTCATGGGACATTCTCTAAGATGGACCATATCCTAGGACACAAAGTAAATCTCAAGAAATTTAAAAAAATAGAAATCATACCATGTACCTTCTCAGATCACAGTGGAATAAAAGTAGAAATCAACCCTAGCAGAAACTCACATTTCTACACAAAAACGTGGAAATTAAACAACCTCCTACTAAATGATTACTTCATAAATGAAGAAATCAAGACAGAAATAAAACAATTCTATGAAGAAAACGACAATGGAGAGACAAGTTATCAACTCCTCTGGGACACAGCTAAAGCAGTTCTGAGAGGAAAGTTTATCTCCATAAATGCCTATAACCAAAAGACAAGAAGATCACAAATAGGCAATCTAATGAAACGACTCAAGGAGCTGGAAAAAGAAGAACAGACCAACCCCAAACCTAGAAGAAGAAGTGAAATCAACAAGATCAAATCAGAACTAAACGAAATTGAAAACAGGGAAGCTCTTCAGGAGATTAATAAAACAAAAAGTTGGTTCTTTGAAAAAATAAACAAAATTGACACACCATTGGCTAAGCTAACGAAGAGCAGAAAAGAGAAATCTCTAATAAGCTCCATCAGGAATAAAAAAGGAGATATCACAACTGATCCCAAAGAGATACAAGATACAATTTATGAATACTACAAAAATCTTTATACACACAAACTGGAAAATGTGGAGGAAATGGAGAAATTTCTAGAAACACACAGCCTCCCTAGGCTCAACCAGGAAGAAATAGATTCCCTGAACAGACCAATCTCAACAGCTGAAATAGAAACAGCAATTAAAAATCTCCCTAAAAAGAAAAGTCCCGGTCCAGATGGCTTCACACCCGAATTTTACCACACTTACAAAGAAGAACTAGTACCTATCTTGCAGAAACTATTCCACAACATCGAGAAGAATGGAAACCTCCCCGACACCTTTTATGAAGCGAATATTACTCTGATACCAAAACCAGGAAAGGATGCAACAAAAAAAGAAAACTACAGACCAATATCCCTAATGAATATAGATGCAAAAATTTTCAACAAAATCTTAGCTAACCGAACTGGATATGGAGAGAGGAGCACAGTTATATAAGCTACAGTATCAGAAAGGCCTGCGTTATTTGGCTGGGCCTTTAGGTATTGGTTGAGTTTTCCCTTATAAACCTGGAGCTCAAGGTCGGGTTTCTTGTCAATCATTTCCGACCCTCCAATGACGTTGTTTGTAGGCGGGGCCTTAGACTGGGTGTCCAGGCATCCGTACCACGTGACCAGGTAGATACCGTTAAAGTCTGGATTGTCCTGTGGGGCTTCCGTGGACAGTTTCCCGAGGATATGTGGGAATATGGCGGCACCCGCCTTCCGGGATCAGAAAATGTAAGTTTACTTGGTTTTATTTCTTAATTACTGAGTTTTGTGGTGATCTGCTCAAATCGGGTTTCTGATGTGTTGTGACATCTTTAAGGGATGTGTGCGATGGGCCAATGGATTGTTGACAGGGAAGCTCCCTATTCACGTCCGGCCCAGTGTTGTGCTTGATGGAACAACGTGATGAGTCTTTCCGATCATTTTGTTTGTTTAAATGTTGGTAATGGACACCCCTCCTTTCTCTGGATCCTAAGGTTTTGTGGTGTGAGGAAATGATAATGTGATCGACGAGCCGCTGTTGGTATAGCCCCGAAAACGGTGGCTGTTGGTCGCCGGGCACCTGAGTTTGCCTTTATTTTTTACGGTCCTTAGGTCGATATTATCACCACTTATTTCTTTAAAGTTTTTATTTTGCCACCATTCGCCATTCGGTTTTCATATTTCTGTGCCTTTAGAAGAGACAAGGGGGGAAGTTACCTCCTGAGGTGGGGTTATGACAGCCGACTGCAGTTAGCTGCCTTACTTGCCAGTTTAGTCTCTCATTTAACATGATTATATGTTTAATGTAATCTGTTATGGTTCAAGTTCAGAATCGGTCTCCTTCATATGTTGTGTTCACAAGAACAAAAAGTGTTTTGAATATTTCTACGTGAAATGAGGCAATGGACTTCCAGCTTGTTCACTAACCCCAGGGAATCGCCTGGCCGTGCTCCTTGATCTCAGTTTTGTGCTTTTGTATAATACACTTGTCTATTTAATATCACAGTATTCAGCCAAAAGCACCTCTTAAAATACTTCCTGGTATTGACACTTTAAGGATATTGAAAATAGCAGTCGGGTTGGCAAGAGCTTATATCTTTAAGATCCTAAGGGAATGAAACCCCCAGAGATCCTATTTATTGATTTAGTTTTTGGTATACTGACTTGGGATTTTTTCATGAGATGGCAATCATTTGGATTTGCTTAAATGTGATTTGGCTTTGTTTCATAAATATTTCTCAAACGAAGGTATTTTCAGTGTGCATATTGTGAAGTGATTCATCTGGTTTAGCAGGTGACGTTTTAAATCACGTGACACGGCTGCCCATCAGCCGCTTTTTTTCACACAAATTGGGCCCAGTTTGGCATTTAATTTTACCTGTTCCTCCTCTCATCGCATTCAATTAACTTTTGGTCCCAGGGCTCTTCATAAGGGGCTTTAAAAGGTTTTGTGTTGATAGAGAGTAAATTAATGTAGGATTGATGAATTGCCTTTTGTTTTCTATCATAATTTTTTGTGTTATTATATAATTAAAAATATTCTAGTGTTGTTCTCTCCCCATGAATGTACTTTGTTTCTTTTCTTGTACCCTCTCTCAGCGGATCCATAAATGTACTTTAAAGAAAATGTTGTGGGACAGGGTGGATTGGTAAATGAGGAACGTCATTAAGGGGCCGCGTGCTTGATATTTTACGACAGTGAATGCTCTTAACCATCCCTTCTCCTAGGGTGGAGTTTTATTTTAGAGAAGTCGGTGTTTCCTATCATTGTATTCAAATAAAGGTGCTCCCGCCTGTTCTCATAAGTTTGGGTAAACAGTTTTTGTACTTTGAAATGCACAAGTAAGAAAAATAATGTTTTGATTGGGTTTGTGCTTCGTGCTTTACGACAGCTCTGCCCTCATGTTGCCGGCTACATGAAGTTTGACTTGATTTTACCATCAAATTGTTTTAATATCACTGGATTGGTTGAGGTTTTAGGCTTTGTGTTATCTTATTTCATAGATGTACCCAAATGAAGCAAGCTTTGTGGCATTTTCGATTTCCAACCGCACACATTGACTAAGCCGCCACTTGTTCTACGGCAGTGAATGCCCGGAAGTACTGGTCGCCTGTAACCTCTGCACATTGTTGGGAATTTCATTTCCCACATGAATTGCGTGCTCAATATCACGTTATTTAATCCAATTCTGTCCTGAGACTGTTGCATAAGTTTCCTTTAAATGTAATGGGGAATTTCCCATTTATAAATGAAGAAAGTCACAGATTGAGTGCTTTCACTTATATGGGAGTGAATTGACAATTGCAGGTCATGTTGCACAGTTTTATTTTTCAAGCACAATGGTGTATTTAATGCACTGTTTTTGTTCAAATGTGGTGTTAGTGCCTTTCCAGGTGTTCTTTCATAGAAAAAAAACCAAAAACACGATTCATGTATTTTTTTAGACGTCACAAGTTAAAGAGAAATGAGTGTTGAAGGCCTAGCCTGGGAAGGACAAGAATTGGGTGGAATGGGCTACTTCTATTGACTGATTCCACTATGACCTGTGGTTCCCTTTGAACGGAGCAGTGGAGCCTCCGAAAGGCACTGTTACCTGGTGTTGTGGCACAGTTCCTGCAATCTCTGTGTTACGTTGCCTTTTATGAATTTGGCCTACCTGGCATTGGCTGAATAATTGTGTACTCAGTCCCCACTAGGTATATTCAGCAGCTCTTGTTCATAAGGGTAATAGGATACCCACTCCAGCCCCCTAGCTACATTATGAGTTGCCATGTGTGTGTCCCCAGTGATGCTAGTCTTGCAGATCTGTACAATTGCTATCTCCTTCAGGACCGGTGTTGGAAAAGTCCAGAACTGGTCAGCATGGGAGCCTGTATCATGACTAGCGTGGAACTGGAATTAACTCTCCGGAGGAGCCAGCCAGGTAAGAACAACGTTCAATAGTGTGAGGTGACAAGTGTTGGGCAGAGCGCATCACCCATCTGTTCTTACCTGTACCATCATTTAGGAAGGTGTGGAAACCACTGTCCTGGGACTAGAAGCTAGGAACTGCCATCAGTGTTAAGGTCTGTCCATGGGTGCTGCTTCTTACCTTCATGATTGAGACCCTGCTAGAGACTAACATCTTTTCCCAGGCATTAGTGGTGTTCCTGTGGTCACTGACAATGTCCCATTACAGCCAGCTTGAATTTATTTGAATGCTATGGTTTCAAAAATCCAGATCTTGGCATTTTAGCTTAAAAATTTTGATGCTTTGATCCTATTTGGTATCTTTTGCACTAACAGGCAATAGCAGGATGAACTCGAGTGGATGGTCAAAAGTCAACTCCAGGAATGGAGGGAATGTGGGATGCAGCCCAGATGACTTTCTATTTCTGGTTCAAAAATGGATCTGAAGGTATTACAAAGCCATGTTTATCTACGTAAAAGGGGAGGCTTGGGACCTGTGTGCCAAGTGGCTGGTGGAGAATGGTAGTATGTGGGTCTGCCTCCACCATGGAGGGGAGGGCATTTATTTCAGAGGAGACTTGGAGACAGACAGTAACAATCAAAGTAATGCATAAGTCAGTATGCCTTCAAATCTTCACCCATTCTTGCTTCCTGGCCATTTCTTTGCTTTGCAGACATTACTGGGAGCACACCTCATGTCTCATTCACTGTCTCCAGTACCTGAGTCCAAAAGAGGTGTCCAAGGAAGTAGTATCCCATTTCCTGACTCCACATGTTGGAGAAAAACATTAGGGTGCTCCGTTTAACCCCCTCCCTACCACTGCTCCCCTACCCCTGTACAAGCTCTTTAGAGTTTGCTACATTATCATTTAAATGTTTGTTTTCTTTCCCAGGGCCAGCAAGCCTCCTCAGGGGTGTCTGCGGAATCTCTCTGGAAACCCAACCTCATCAACCGTGCTGTGAAGCAAGAGGCAACCCAGGACTTCAGGCTTTTCCTTCTCCTGAGCAACTTTCTGATCTGGACAACTCAGACACTGCGCATGGAGGCTGCCAGGGATCAGGCCTCTGTACTCATCAGGACTCTTTACCATTTGTCAATGGTGCAGGCTGGTGGGGGCCTGGTAACTGGCAGTGCTAGAGAGGTCTCTCTCTTGGCCTATGTAAAGTCATTTATTTTGTGTGCGGTGATTTATTCATTGAAATGCGGGTGAAGACATTTGACAAGGTGACAGAGGGAATTAACGTGCTAATTGGAAATGTGCACTATCCTAAGATATTCTTATGTTGACTTTGAACCTTTAGTCTCAATGGGTCCTTTTGGGTCCTGTAGTTTTCTATTGGCACACGTTTCGTTGAGAAGGTAGCATCACAGAACTTGAAGTTCACTCACCTTAGTTCAAATTCCACATTTCTTTGGGAAGAGACCCTAAAGTGTCTACCTTTTACTCACTACTTGTCATTCATATCCTTTTGATTTGTCCCTGTCATTGGTTAACTTACTTTTAATCCTTGGAAGATGAGAGTCATTTTTATTTTCCACCCAATGTAAAATTGAGGCCTGAGATCCATGGAAAAACGTTACCCCAACCCATGTTTGTTAACCAAATATTGTGATGATGACCAAGAATGGCTTATTTCTTAGTCAAAAGCCCTTGTGAAACTTGAGGTAACTGTGATGCTTCCTCCCTGTTACACATGCACATGTTGTGCCCTCTGCCTCTGCAATGTCACCGCCATCTTTGGTCTTCTTGTCTTTTGTGAGTGGGGAAGCCTTGGGGGAAGACCGAAATGCGTGTCTTGGTTGATAGGTACACTAAGTAATAGCATGGAAGCAGCATTCTCAAGGTAGAGGATGCCAAAAGGGTGTTTCCCTAATTGGTGGCAGTCCCACTGATTCCAGCCTTTGATGAAAGAGAAGGTGGACCTCCTCAGAATTTAAGCTGAGACTTGGTTCCTTGGACCTTTCCCAGGAGCTCATTCCTAGGCCAGCCTTGTCACTTAATTTTCTCTGCTGTATAGTCATTGAATGTCTACTCACTAGTCATAATGGTAATGTGCTGTAAATTCTTGGTGTGCAGTCTTTCACATCACACTCCAATTTGCCTTAAAGTGCTTTCTCATGCCTGTTTTTTATATGAGTGCTAGGAAGAGAGAGGATTAAATTGGCCACTACAAGGCAAGGCCTTTGACTGAAACTCTGTAGATTATTTAAGTAGAGGGAGACAATTTATTTTGCTACTATTTGATGAAATGGTACAACATACATAAGGGCTGATGTGCTAACTTTTCAACTGGTTGTGAAATGACTTTTCAGTTTATACAGTTGCTATGTAGTCATGTACAAAGCTGAGCGATTTCAGGAGAATATAATGAAATTTAATCCACTGAAATCCCTACATGTAGACATACACTCATACTGTGACCATTTTGTATAATTAGCAGTGAGGCTTTTTCCTGGCAGTACCTATTTTATAAGTTCCAACCTTTGTCACGACTGTTTATGAAGTAAATTTCTGGTTTCCCATTGAGAAATTTGAGAAAAGCCTTTGATACTGTTTGTTATTTTAGAGGCACAATGTTAGCCCTGAGAATTGAAGGCCTGGATCTCCCACCTTAAATACCAACTCTTGTCTTCCTGGTGCCTAAGTGTCTATGCTTGAATATAAGGCACAGGCACAGGTGTAGGCATTAGGCATGGAGAACAATGCAACTGATTGTATTTCTTGTAAGACTGCCTCCCTGTTTGACATTTGTACTCACGTAGAAGCACTGGTCGTTTTGAGAAGCATCTTGGGCTACTGGAAATGATGGTGATGGTTGTGACAATGATGCTGATGGTAGTGGTGATGAAGCCAAAAGAAATAAGCCAGGGCTATCACTGATGGAAAGGTCACTAGAACGAAGCACTGTGCTCAGTACAATGGGTTCTCACCTCATCCTCTCAAAACCATGAGTTAAATGTACTGTTATTCCCATTTTACAGAGTACATTAATGATTACAGAACCTTGCCATGGTAACAAAGGCAGGATCAATTAGGAGGGGGAATAAGATCCAGCTTCAGATGGTTCTGAATCCCGTGGTATTAATCACAGGCTGTGAGAACTTTTAAGAATGTTTTTGTTGCTTGAAAAATAATACCCCAGGCTCCATCTCCTGTCCATTCTGGTCCATGTGGATATCCAGAGGTCACACTGGGTGTTTTTGTAGCAGAAGCAATATGTGCTGATGACAATGCTCCTCAAAAGCCAGGGCAATACACCTTCAACCAATAGATTTCATGGCGGGATCCCCAGCCACTTTGATGATCTGCTCTTGATGGGAATAATTATAGGGATTCAAGGGTGAGACAGGGGTAGAGACTTCTGTGATCAGGAAAGATGGAATGACACGTTGCATGTGGTTGCTCCATCGGGGGCCTATTGACTCTAGGTGGGAAAGGGCTGGGAACAGTGGCACCTGGCAGAGCTGCTGGGAGAAGTGGAGGCTGAGGGACTCTGGCAGGGACGTTCTCAGAGGCTTTGTGTGTTCAAGGGAGTGTCTCCCGCCCCTTCCCCATGCCTGGCACTGCACCAGAGGGTATTGTGGAATGTGACTTGGGAAAATCTGGCTCTTGGGCAAAGATGAGACTTTATTAAGGGGGCAGAACTTGGCTGTCCATTATGAATGAGCATTCTGAACTTCCCTGTTAATGAGGACTTAACAATTTCTGGCTAATCAGGTGCACTGCCTTAGCCTATGGGAAAGGGCTTGGAGGAACGTGTTATTATATGGTATCATCATAGATTAATCTGTGGGAGTCTTCTGAGAGGCACCTGTGTTTTTTTCTGGGGTACGTTTCTCCCTTGGATGGTCTCACCACTGAGTCTTTCATGCTGATAATGAGCTGTGTTCACAAGTGGAGACTGATGAAAGTGAACTGCTGTTGCTATAGGGCCTCCCAATTCACTGCTTTACCCTCTGTCAAATGGCTTGAGGAAATGTGATCCTTCCCCTATTATATGTAGCCTCATAGGGTAATCTGAGCGTGTCTTCTTAGAGGCACCTGTTATTGTTTCTGGGGGACATTTCTGTCTTGTATGGTCTCAACACTGAGTCTTTCATGCTGATAGTGAGGTGTGTTCACTAGCAGACACTTATGAAAGTGAACTGCTTTTGCTGCTATGACCTCCCAATTTACTTAACCTCTCTCTCCTCCGTCCCACTCCAGTGGCTCTGAAGCCTTGTGTAAATTCCTATAGGAACGAGACAGCTTCACCGGCAGTATCTGTAGCAAGTAGAATTTTGAATCCAGTGGAGACACATTTGATGGCCAGTGGTCAGGCTGTCTCCTCCTATGCTAATGTGCTGAACACAAGGGTTTGCACTATGCACAGCAAGGGTGCCCCAGGGATCATGAGCACTCCTGTTTCAGAGAGGGGGAATGAAGTTGGCGTTTTGGCCAAGCATTTCTCTATTAGCTTCCTACACTCTTCCGTTGATCATACTCTGCACTTTGGTGGGAAGGAAAATCCACATGGGTTCTGCCACTGACCAAAATATGAAGCTGGTGACGCTGGGATCCTCTTGCATGTCTCCCCTTGAGCCTGCTGTCCAGGAACCTTCTGAGTTATGTTAGGTGTCCAGAATGGCAACTTAAGTTGTCTTGTTGGTCATGCTGAAAGGGGCACATCCCTGTCAGCTGAACGTGTCACGTTTCCCGTCCACTGATGTAAACTGTCACCACTTTGTGGTCTAGCCCATCAGTCACTTTGCTCTTCTCAGAAGGGTGTTTACATAGGCACGAGAAGTTGCCTGAACCCTCAAGACTGTCCTAGACAGCTCAGTGAGGGATTCATGCATCTTGTGTAGTACCACAGCCACTGAAGCTGTTAAAGGACAGGAGGCAGTTGCAATGTGAAGAAGGGAGGGCTCCGAGGTCTCCCTATTTCAGGGTATTCCAGGATCCTAGAAGGAATGTCAGGAGTCTCCTGGGCATGAGGAGAATATAGAGAGTTTGGAAGACATGGGAGTTGGGGGTGAATATCGTGATGGGCAATAGCGTTCAAGGAGGCACCTGCCTCTTTGCCCCTTCCCCTCCCTTGCAGCACGTGTGGGTCGGCATAGCTGGGGAACCAAAGACAACAATGTACCTTCATGGAGGTGATACAGGAAAATATGTGCCTAGGGATGTTGATACATTTATGATGGGGGCAGGTCCTTATTTTCCCTTTCCTGGTCATTGGGGGTTTATGTGTTGTTGACATTTTGGCTGTGTCCACTCCTCTGTGCACTGCCCTAGACCTGTGAAAAATGGCCACAGGTGTAGGTGGGGCTTCACTCTCTTATATTGTTGCATAGTGCAACAGGGGGAAGGAGAACTGGGCTGGATGTTCTGTTGCCTTTGTTGGTACTTCTGTCCTTCCTGGCCCACTGTGTTCTCTCATCTCCTTTGTATTCCAGGATTTTCTCCTGTAACTATAGGGAGCCTTGTGTGCTGCCTGTGCTGTGCATTTGCCTCTTTTGTAGTCAGACCCTGATGAGATTCTGGATTCAGCTGCTTAAGGTGTCCCCTGTGTGCCTAGCTCTCATGCAGTCCAAATATGTTACTGTCAGGTCCTTGTCCATTCCTGATTGTAAAATTGGCAGAAGCATATTTGATTTTTCAAAATGTTTACGACATTTTAGAGAGGTACATGGAGAACTTCACAGTTTCCAGTTTTCTAAGGGAAATGCTCTAAGAAAAGGGAAAGGTTAGTTTTCTTTTCTCAACAGGGAGGTATAAACTTTAATTTCACTTTTTACTGTGTCACTCAGTCAGGCACCATGACTTATTGTCTGCTACGTCTTGTTAATGCCATCTTTCTTGGCAGAGAATGTATTTTACAGACCACGTGTCAAATTGTGCTGACTAATTCTGGTTTCTTTGCCTAAGAAATGTGTTTGCTGATTTGATCTTGGATTTTGTAAGGTCCTTGTGTTCTTACAATAAAATATGGTTCTTGGAGAAACTCCCATGTGTATGTTTTATTATTCAAAAGAAAGAAATCATGATCAATGAATCATGTCTCTTGCATGTGCATCCTACCATGTACAGGGTGACATATATGAGCTCTGTACTCTGGGACCTTGAGGTGAGGGCGTTTGTGGCAAGGTTTAGGGTTTCCAAGCCAAGACTTAAGTTCTCCCAGTTTTAAAGAAAGAATGGTGGTAAGTGATCTGATACCTCCTTATACAAGGTGATCTGAAGAGCACAAGTCTGAATTTGGATATTGTGTGGCTGACAGGGGTGTCTCCTGATCACAGGAAGGGTAAGGCAGAAGTAGAGTGAGCAGTAAGGTTCTGCAGGACGCAGTTCAGAAGTCATGAGGACCAAAACTGGAAGAGTGAGCAGGCAGTTCATTCCCACTCCTGCCTGCCTAAAATCTTGGTCCTCCAGTCTTAGAAATGTGTCTTTGTATCACACAACCTGCCTTTGAATGGAGCCAGGTATAAGGGGCAGATGCTTCTGAGCATTATCTGTTCCTTAAAAACATCAGTACTCTTCTGAATGTGTCAGATTTCCAATTAATTACCATTATGTATCCTTTGTTGAGCTGACCAGTGTCTCAGCATTTTATGAATTAGCAGTTGCAGTAGGTAGTGAGGATCAGTGGCTCCACTACCAGAGAATTTTCAGATGTTTTATCCTGCTTAGGTAGCTGAGGCCTTGTGGTTATTACGTGTCCCCTCCAGGGAAGGACAAGATGACTATGGTAGCCCGTCCTGCCTGTGCATGTGCCACACTGAGTGGTTGGGCATGTGCCTCTCCCTGTGTTGTCATAGAGATATTGGGCTACAGCAGTGAACAACTCTAGTGTTGTCATTCAGTCTACAGAGCTGAAAAGTCTCATGTCCCGCCTCAGAATTCAAGGAACCTCCTCCCCAAATCCCATGGAGCAGCTGGAACTTTATTTTTATGCCGACTATTATTGTCTTCTTTTAAGTCATGGGTGGCCCATTTACTGTTAGCTACTCTCCCCCAACTATTCATGTTTTCAGCAAGGTGAAAAGTAGAGACAACTGGTGAGGTTTGGGTTAAGAGAGAGGTGGGAATGTTCACATGTATTTTCCACTCCAGTCTGGCATATATGAATGGGTAGGTCGTTGTTCTCCCCAAGAAGGACTTTTGGAACTGGAAAGTCCTGAGGGGTGTTGGTACTTGCCTCCATTTCTTGAGTGCTTCATACATGCCACGCTGTATGTTCCCCATACATATCTATTGCCCTGGCAGGTAAATAATGAAAATGATTGAGAACCTGGTTCAGACACTGGACACCTTGGCACTCAGCACAGAATTCCTGGTGCCCATTCTGTGCGTGTATACACTTAGCCGCGATAAACATGATGTGTGTGCACGCACAGCGCTCCCCCATTCCAGTGGAGGGTGAGGCTGTCTCATTGCCCCCAGGCACAGGCCTCTCCATTAGCCTTAAGGGGTTCCCTTCTCCCCTTCCACCTCTCCGTTTTTCTTAAGTGTGGTCCCAAGATAGATGGGAGCTAGTGTGTGGGTCGCAACCAGTGGCAAGGAGGGACTGCTAAGTGTCCCACCCCTTCAGTGTTCCTTTCTCCACCCTTTTTATGGTTGTCATCCCCACCCCAGGAATGTCAGGGACTTCAATGCATTGAGTGCCCTCTCTGACAAGCATTTGCATGGTAAAATCTCAGCACAATTATAGTTGACCGTTCAGGCACTGTGGGAGGGATTTTGGCCAGGGTCCAAGTTCAGAGTGAGGGCATGCTCAGGGCGGGGGAAAGCTGTGCGTGTCCAAGAAGTATCCAGGGCAGAAGTGTCCTCATGGCAGAGGGAGTGGAGACAGCTGATCCTGTGTAGCTGGTTTGGCCCTGCTGTCCTCCCTACCTTCCTGCCTCTCTCCCCTTCTGTCTGTGTCTCTCTCTGCAGATCTAGGTGTCTACCTGTCCAACTGTGTGTTTCCCAGGGACACAGGTGCTCACCTGGCACACTCTGGGCCAGGTCCCTGGTGATAGAGGTGGTCCAGGAGAGCTGTGGAGTCTGGTCTCTAGTGAGGGTTCTGAGTTTCCCTACAGATTCCAGTAGGTGATTTGGGTCAGCCCTGGACCACCAATGCAGTTACCAGTGAGAATCAACCATCGGTGCCTGTTCCATGTCCCAGAGGAGTGGACCTGGACTACTGAGCCCGGGTCTGAGAGGACAGGAGCTGGTCGGCCATACGCCCCATGCCAGCCTTCTGTTTCTAGGACGTGGGCCCCTTGTCATGAGGGGAAGGAGGGGTAGAGCAATTCTGACAGTACCAAAAGTTAAACAAAACTTACAGGTTAATGGCACAGTGCCCTAAATGAGAGTGCCCACATTTCAAACACTTTCCATAAATTCGAGGGTCCCTGGGCCCCATTATTGCCGCTGAGAAACTGATACATAGGCCAAAGTCCTGATGAGGTAACACAATAAAAAGTCACAGATGACCCTGAATATTTAATAGCATTTTCATTCAAACATTATTCAAACACCTACAGATGAACGAAATTAAAGCATTATTTTTCCTGAGGAGATTCACAGTGAATTGAAAAACCTGATACTAAAATGCAAAAAAAAACATCCATACTATTCATGAGAGTTGAGGAGAGGGAAGAATCTTGTAATGGAAGATTTGTAAATGTAAATGAAGAATGTGAATATTTGTTGATGAAGTACTTCCATTCACAGCTTTGAGCAAATGAATAAGGCCATAAATGAATAAATGCCACTTCTCTATTTTGAGAGAAATATAAATTACAACATTCATGATTCTCTGGAAGATATTAAAATTTAAAGAAAGGTCTTAAGTCCCCATTTGGAGAAGGGCATGAGGAAATGGACATACTCTCAGATTTTTAAAGGCTATTTAAAAATTTGTCAAAGGTTTCTCATGCACAATTGGACTAACACTGTCAGAACCTTATAAATGTGTAATACGTTGTGTTTGAGAGGATCCTCTGCTGGGCATGCATCCAGTGGTTGAGCAAGATTTCCAATACCAGACATGACAAAAAACATTTTGTTTTGGTACTACAAAGTCATTTGTAATAGATGTCGATGTTGAGGGATTGTCAGAGATATGTAGGTGATAACAACGTGAGCAAGGACAAAGTATTTAACTACCGTGTTTCCCTAAAAATAAGACCTACCCATAAAATAAGCCCTGGCAGAATTTCTACGCATTCGTGCAGTATAAGTAAAGAAGACCAGCAGCCCTTCTCATCTGCCCCATGAGAGCTCTATTGCGTGACATAAGAGATTGGGGCCACTGGTAATAAAGGAAATAGAGTCACAAGAAATTCTGGATGGAATTCGGGGTTTGGAGGTACAAGGTTGGTGGCAGGCCCCCTCCCTTCCCTAGATCAAAAAAGAAAAGGCTCACGAGACCAGAATTGCCAAGGACAAAACTGCCATGCCCTGCTCAGTGGAACCACACCCAGATGTCCACCTTGACAAGAAGGTTTTGGCTCCTGGGTTCTGCAAATACCACCAGCCCCTCCTGTTTCTCAATGACCACTCAAGGTCACAGTGGAAAATCCCCAGGTCTTCCTGCCTAAAGTCCCTAGCCAGGCCCAAAGGGTATTAAAGGCCTCAGCCCCTTCAAACGGAGGCGACTTCTGGGGCCCCCCTCCCTTGGGGCCCCAGAACCTTGTCCAGGAGTGTATAATAAAACCACGTGGTTGGCCCCCACTCTTTCTCTCTCTCTGTCTTTTCTTTTCACCCGGGCAGAAAAACCTTACAGGAGTATTATGATGATGTTCCAGAAGAAGATGATTTAACTATATTTAAATAAATGTATATTTAAATAAATGCACAAGTATCTCAGGTTTTGGAGCAAAACAAAAGTGTTCCTCTTATTTAGATATCTCTTTGAATATAAAATACATTAGGTGACACGGGATAGAGGCATGAGTACAAATCAGCAGTCACTACCTATTTCTGAAGCCAATATGGTAGCACTTGAGGCATTAGGCACAGGTAGCACTTGTGGCCACGGGGGCATGGACAGTACCCTGGCATTGAGGGTGGACTAGCATATGCCTTCCAATTCTTGTGCTGGGGAGCTTGCCCTTGGACCATTCCTCTTTAACTTCTATGTTAATTGAAACTACACAAGCTGTTTTTTTCTTTGTTTTTATCAAAGAATACCTGGGAAGAAGGACCTCAATGAATATTTTTAAATGACAATATATTCAATACACAAGTATGGTTCTAAAACAAAATTCCAAAGTATGCAAGACATCCTGCAAGGAACACTCATCCCCAAACAACAGAAAACAAAAATTATGGTTGTCAATTTATTTATATTCAAATCAAAACTGCCCCACAAATTTCAAAGGGAACATACACAGATCACTAGGGACAGAATTGAATTAAATGGCATGAAATTCAATACCCAATTGTTGGGGGAAATGAAATTCCAATGGTCCCAAATGTCTTCAAGAGGTCTACGGTGGCCTGGACTTCCAGGCATTCACCGTCTTCAAACCAGCACTGGACCAATGATATACTTAATGTGTGAAGTTTTATATTTAGGTATCGCAACATGTGGTTTAGTTTAACAGAGGAATGAAATAAGTTATACAATGGCTAGAATTTCAACAAAAATAACTACTTAGAAAATAATGTAATGTTAAAATAAAAGGAAAGGTTTGGCTAAGTGGCAGCTTGAGGTTAGTAACTGTCATTAAGCAAGAGGCACAAAGCCAATCAGAAAAATCTTTTTCTTATTTGCAGATTTGAGATAACGTCTAACGCCATATCTATGGAAAGGATTAAGACCCACATTTAATAGAATGAAATGATACCGAGAATGTAATCTGCAAAATAAAATTCAGCACTATTTACTAGTGGCGGCCGACAGTTTACAAGATTCACTGTTATAAAGTATCAAGGACTCAGCAACCTAAGCTCTGTAAGATAAATTGAGACTACACTCAAACTTTTTATTTAGAAAATTTCTGAATAAGGACACCACCAAAATTTAAGCAAAAAACCCCAAAAAGTATATATAGGCATATCCAACATGCAATTATAAAATTAAAGGCACTCAATCAGATGTTAATTTTCTCCTGTGTAAATTGAAATTTACACAGAAACTTTTGAAGGCAACTGAAGGAAGCACCAGGATCAAAATAAACTTCAATGCCATGAGGATGAACATGAAATTTTAAATACCAAACAAGTCCAATGTTGCCCTACAAGAGAAACTAAGGGACATCCACAGCCATTGTAAATGACAAAAGCCCAGCAGGACGGCCCATTTCCCATGCACACAAGGAAAACACATTTATTTGGTAAATATTTAGGGAACAAGAACAAGAACAAACTTAAACAAATTGAAAAAAACTGCAATGTCAAGAAAACAACCCACATGATTATATTGTAAAATAAAACAAACAAAAAAGATCCCTGTGGATTTGGTTCCCTTCAAGGTCTTAAATCAAAAACCTCATGCCAAACGGGTGCTATTTTCATTATTCATAAATTACAAATAAACCTTTAATGGGAAACACATGAAAAGAATCAGGATAATACTTGGTTGAATGGGAGGATATTAAAATGGTGTCAATTTACAAAAAAATGCAAACAGCCTTCCCTGGTGACCAAAGCTAATACAGGATGTGAACAGGCTCTAGGCCTTCCATGGATTCCTACTTCATTTTCACTTGAGATTAGCAGGAAACTCTCTTTTTTTGTCTTTTTTTAAGACAAGACGTGAAGAAGACTGGCTACTAAATGTAAGCTGACACATGATGTTAAACACGCACTGATGTTCTTAAATGAAACAAAACTGGGCATAAATGCAGCTACATCATACTCACACATATGCTCCTTCAGGGTGTTACTTTCCTCCTTATTAGGGTAAAGATAACAGAAATATCGTCTCTGATAATAAGACTGATGAATGGAGGCCCAGTACAAAATTGAGGGGAACACGCATCAACAATATTCACCTGACAATTTTGTAAAAGAAAAGGCTAATCAGGCCCCTTGTGACCAAGGCCAGTGTGTAGTCCTGCACCAACACCTATTCAGCAATCAGCACCTGTCCTTTCCTCACTTTCAAGAACAAACACCACAAAACATAAACACCACAAAGGACAGCACCAAAGCTCAAGATTAAAGTAAAGAAAATGATAGTGAAGACCCATCGTGTTGTAACATACAGGACAACCTTATGTCTAAAGTTGGTTAAGAGACGTTGCTTGTCATAAATCCAAAAGGAAATCCAAAGTATACCATTTCACACCATATACTTAATTCAATCAAAATAGCTATACAAACAGCCAATGTAGAAAGACAAACATACACTTACAAGATTGCCTGAGGGAGGCCACCAGGATCCAGATCCATGACAGGAAACCTCCACCAATGGCTCCCTGATCAGTACACAGGCTGGTCACCTGGTAGGGCTTTTCATTCATTCTAAGGCCCTGCCTCCAAATTTCATTGGAATTCATAAAATGACTGGCAAGGACCTGATCCACCCTCTCCATAGGTATAAGCGAAAACTCCGCCCACATATCCGAGCATACCTTGTTTGCCCGAAAATAAGACAGGGTCTTATATTTATTTTTCTTCAAGAAGTCTCAGAAGTGCATATTTTCAGGAGAGGAGATATTTTTTTAAGTACGGTACAACAATCTACGTTTATTTAAATATAGTTAAATCATCTTCTTCTGGAACATCATCATAATACTCCTGTAAGGTTTTTCTGCCCGGGTGAAAAGAAAAGACAGAGAGAGAGAAAGAGTGGGGGCCAACCACGTGGTTTTATTATACACTCCTGGACAAGGTTCTGGGGCCCCAAGGGAGGGGGGCCCCAGAAGTCACCTCCGTTTGAAGGGGCTGAGGCCTTTAATACCCTTTGGGCCTGGCTAGGGACTTTAGGCAGGAAGACCTGGGGATTTTCCACTGTGACCTTGAGTGGTCATTGAGAAACAGGAGGGGCTGGTGGTATTTGCAGAACCCAGGAGCCAAAACCTTCTTGTCAAGGTGGACATCTGGGTGTGGTTCCACTGAGCAGGGCATGGCAGTTTTGTCCTTGGCAATTCTGGTCTCGTGAGCCTTTTCTTTTTTGATCTAGGGAAGGGAGGGGGCCTGCCACCAACCTTGTACCTCCAAACCCCGAATTCCATCCAGAATTTCTTGTGACTCTATTTCCTTTATTACCAGTGGCCCCAATCTCTTATGTCACGCAATAGAGCTCTCATGGGGCAGATGAGAAGGGCTGCTGGTCTTCTTTACTTATACTGCACGAATGCGTAGAAATTCTGCCAGGGCTTATTTTATGGGTAGGTCTTATTTTTAGGGAAACACGGTAGTTAAATACTTTGTCCTTGCTCACGTTGTTATCACCTACATATCTCTGACAATCCCTCAACATCGACATCTATTACAAATGACTTTGTAGTACCAAAACAAAATGTTTTTTGTCATGTCTGGTATTGGAAATCTTGCTCAACCACTGGATGCATGCCCAGCAGAGGATCCTCTCAAACACAACGTATTACACATTTATAAGGTTCTGACAGTGTTAGTCCAATTGTGCATGAGAAACCTTTGACAAATTTTTAAATAGCCTTTAAAAATCTGAGAGTATGTCCATTTCCTCATGCCCTTCTCCAAATGGGGACTTAAGACCTTTCTTTAAATTTTAATATCTTCCAGAGAATCATGAATGTTGTAATTTATATTTCTCTCAAAATAGAGAAGTGGCATTTATTCATTTATGGCCTTATTCATTTGCTCAAAGCTGTGAATGGAAGTACTTCATCAACAAATATTCACATTCTTCATTTACATTTACAAATCTTCCATTACAAGATTCTTCCCTCTCCTCAACTCTCATGAATAGTATGGATTTTTTTTTTGCATTTTAGTATCAGGTTTTTCAATTCACTGTGAATCTCCTCAGGAAAAATAATGCTTTAATTTCGTTCATCTGTAGGTGTTTGAATAATGTTTGAATGAAAATGCTATTAAATATTCAGGGTCATCTGTGACTTTTTATTGTGTTACCTCATCAGGACTTTGGCCTATGTATCAGTTTCTCAGCGGCAATAATGGGGCCCAGGGACCCTCGAATTTATGGAAAGTGTTTGAAATGTGGGCACTCTCATTTAGGGCACTGTGCCATTCACCTGTAAGTTTTGTTTAACTTTTGGTACTGTCAGAATTGCTCTACCCCTCCTTCCCCTCATGACAAGGGGCCCACGTCCTAGAAACAGAAGGCTGGCATGGGGCGTATGGCCGACCAGCTCCTGTCCTCTCAGACCCGGGCTCAGTAGTCCAGGTCCACTCCTCTGGGACATGGAACAGGCACCGATGGTTTATTCTCACTGGTAACTGCATTGGTGGTCCAGGGCTGACCCAAATCACCTACTGGAATCTGTAGGGAAACTCAGAACCCTCACTAGAGACCAGACTCCACAGCTCTCCTGGACCACCTCTATCACCAGGGACCTGGCCCAGAGTGTGCCAGGTGAGCACCTGTGTCCCTGGGAAACACACAGTTGGACAGGTAGACACCTAGATCTGCAGAGAGAGACACAGACAGAAGGGGAGAGAGGCAGGAAGGTAGGGAGGACAGCAGGGCCAAACCAGCTACACAGGATCAGCTGTCTCCACTCCCTCTGCCATGAGGACACTTCTGCCCTGGATACTTCTTGGACACGCACAGCTTTCCCCCGCCCTGAGCATGCCCTCACTCTGAACTCGGGCCCTGGCCAAAATCCCTCCCACAGTGCCTGAACGGTCAACTATAATTGTGCTGAGATTTTACCATGCAAATGCTTGTCAGAGAGGGCACTCAATGCATTGAAGTCCCTGACATTCCTGGGGAGGGGATGACAACCATAAAAAGGGTGGAGAAAGGAACACTGAAGGGGTGGGACACTTAGCAGTCCCTCCTTGCCACTGGTTGCGACCCACACACTAGCTCCCATCTATCTTGGGACCACACTTAAGAAAAACGGAGAGGTGGAAGGGGAGAAGGGAACCCCTTAAGGCTAATGGAGAGGCCTGTGCCTGGGGGCAATGAGACAGCCTCACCCTCCACTGGAATGGGGGAGCGCTGTGCGTGCACACACATCATGTTTATCGCGGCTAAGTGTATACACGCACAGAATGGGCACCAGGAATTCTGTGCTGAGTGCCAAGGTGTCCAGTGTCTGAACCAGGTTCTCAATCATTTTCATTATTTACCTGCCAGGGCAATAGATATGTATGGGGAACATACAGCGTGGCATGTATGAAGCACTCAAGAAATGGAGGCAAGTACCAACACCCCTCAGGACTTTCCAGTTCCAAAAGTCCTTCTTGGGGAGAACAACGACCTACCCATTCATATATGCCAGACTGGAGTGGAAAATACATGTGAACATTCCCACCTCTCTCTTAACCCAAACCTCACCAGTTGTCTCTACTTTTCACCTTGCTGAAAACATGAATAGTTGGGGGAGAGTAGCTAACAGTAAATGGGCCACCCATGACTTAAAAGAAGACAATAATAGTCGGCATAAAAATAAAGTTCCAGCTGCTCCATGGGATTTGGGGAGGAGGTTCCTTGAATTCTGAGGCGGGACATGAGACTTTTCAGCTCTGTAGACTGAATGACAACACTAGAGTTGTTCACTGCTGTAGCCCAATATCTCTATGACAACACAGGGAGAGGCACATGCCCAACCACTCAGTGTGGCACATGCACAGGCAGGACGGGCTACCATAGTCATCTTGTCCTTCCCTGGAGGGGACACGTAATAACCACAAGGCCTCAGCTACCTAAGCAGGATAAAACATCTGAAAATTCTCTGGTAGTGGAGCCACTGATCCTCACTACCTACTGCAACTGCTAATTCATAAAATGCTGAGACACTGGTCAGCTCAACAAAGGATACATAATGGTAATTAATTGGAAATCTGACACATTCAGAAGAGTACTGATGTTTTTAAGGAACAGATAATGCTCAGAAGCATCTGCCCCTTATACCTGGCTCCATTCAAAGGCAGGTTGTGTGATACAAAGACACATTTCTAAGACTGGAGGACCAAGATTTTAGGCAGGCAGGAGTGGGAATGAACTGCCTGCTCACTCTTCCAGTTTTGGTCCTCATGACTTCTGAACTGCGTCCTGCAGAACCTTACTGCTCACTCTACTTCTGCCTTACCCTTCCTGTGATCAGGAGACACCCCTGTCAGCCACACAATATCCAAATTCAGACTTGTGCTCTTCAGATCACCTTGTATAAGGAGGTATCAGATCACTTACCACCATTCTTTCTTTAAAACTGGGAGAACTTAAGTCTTGGCTTGGAAACCCTAAACCTTGCCACAAACGCCCTCACCTCAAGGTCCCAGAGTACAGAGCTCATATATGTCACCCTGTAGATGGTAGGATGCACATGCAAGAGACATGATTCATTGATCATGATTTCTTTCTTTTGAATAATAAAACATACACATGGGAGTTTCTCCAAGAACCATATTTTATTGTAAGAACACAAGGACCTTACAAAATCCAAGATCAAATCAGCAAACACATTTCTTAGGCAAAGAAACCAGAATTAGTCAGCACAATTTGACACGTGGTCTGTAAAATACATTCTCTGCCAAGAAAGATGGCATTAACAAGACGTAGCAGACAATAAGTCATGGTGCCTGACTGAGTGACACAGTAAAAAGTGAAATTAAAGTTTACACCTCCCTGTTGAGAAAAGAAAACTAACCTTTCCCTTTTCTTAGAGCATTTCCCTTAGAAAACTGGAAACTGTGAAGTTCTCCATGTACCTCTCTAAAATGTCGTAAACATTTTGAAAAATCAAATATGCTTCTGCCAATTTTACAATCAGGAATGGACAAGGACCTGACAGTAACATATTTGGACTGCATGAGAGCTAGGCACACAGGGGACACCTTAAGCAGCTGAATCCAGAATCTCATCAGGGTCTGACTACAAAAGAGGCAAATGCACAGCACAGGCAGCACACAAGGCTCCCTATAGTTACAGGAGAAAATCCTGGAATACAAAGGAGATGAGAGAACACAGTGGGCCAGGAAGGACAGAAGTACCAATAAAGGCAACAGAACATCCAGCCCAGTTCTCCTTCCCCCTGTTGCACTATGCAACAATATAAGAGAGTGAAGCCCCACCTACACCTGTGGCCATTTTTCACAGGTCTAGGGCAGTGCACAGAGGAGTGGACACAGCCAAAATGTCAACAACACATAAACCCCCAATGACCAGGAAAGGGAAAATAAGGACCTGCCCCCATCATAAATGTATCAACATCCCTAGGCACATATTTTCCTGTATCACCTCCATGAAGGTACATTGTTGTCTTTGGTTCCCCAGCTATGCCGACCCACACGTGCTGCAAGGGAGGGGAAGGGGCAAAGAGGCAGGTGCCTCCTTGAACGCTATTGCCCATCACGATATTCACCCCCAACTCCCATGTCTTCCAAACTCTCTATATTCTCCTCATGCCCAGGAGACTCCTGACATTCCTTCTAGGATCCTGGAATACCCTGAAATAGGGAGACCTCGGAGCCCTCCCTTCTTCACATTGCAACTGCCTCCTGTCCTTTAACAGCTTCAGTGGCTGTGGTACTACACAAGATGCATGAATCCCTCACTGAGCTGTCTAGGACAGTCTTGAGGGTTCAGGCAACTTCTCGTGCCTATGTAAACACCCTTCTGAGAAGAGCAAAGTGACTGATGGGCTAGACCACAAAGTGGTGACAGTTTACATCAGTGGACGGGAAACGTGACACGTTCAGCTGACAGGGATGTGCCCCTTTCAGCATGACCAACAAGACAACTTAAGTTGCCATTCTGGACACCTAACATAACTCAGAAGGTTCCTGGACAGCAGGCTCAAGGGGAGACATGCAAGAGGATCCCAGCGTCACCAGCTTCATATTTTGGTCAGTGGCAGAACCCATGTGGATTTTCCTTCCCACCAAAGTGCAGAGTATGATCAACGGAAGAGTGTAGGAAGCTAATAGAGAAATGCTTGGCCAAAACGCCAACTTCATTCCCCCTCTCTGAAACAGGAGTGCTCATGATCCCTGGGGCACCCTTGCTGTGCATAGTGCAAACCCTTGTGTTCAGCACATTAGCATAGGAGGAGACAGCCTGACCACTGGCCATCAAATGTGTCTCCACTGGATTCAAAATTCTACTTGCTACAGATACTGCCGGTGAAGCTGTCTCGTTCCTATAGGAATTTACACAAGGCTTCAGAGCCACTGGAGTGGGACGGAGGAGAGAGAGGTTAAGTAAATTGGGAGGTCATAGCAGCAAAAGCAGTTCACTTTCATAAGTGTCTGCTAGTGAACACACCTCACTATCAGCATGAAAGACTCAGTGTTGAGACCATACAAGACAGAAATGTCCCCCAGAAACAATAACAGGTGCCTCTAAGAAGACACGCTCAGATTACCCTATGAGGCTACATATAATAGGGGAAGGATCACATTTCCTCAAGCCATTTGACAGAGGGTAAAGCAGTGAATTGGGAGGCCCTATAGCAACAGCAGTTCACTTTCATCAGTCTCCACTTGTGAACACAGCTCATTATCAGCATGAAAGACTCAGTGGTGAGACCATCCAAGGGAGAAACGTACCCCAGAAAAAAACACAGGTGCCTCTCAGAAGACTCCCACAGATTAATCTATGATGATACCATATAATAACACGTTCCTCCAAGCCCTTTCCCATAGGCTAAGGCAGTGCACCTGATTAGCCAGAAATTGTTAAGTCCTCATTAACAGGGAAGTTCAGAATGCTCATTCATAATGGACAGCCAAGTTCTGCCCCCTTAATAAAGTCTCATCTTTGCCCAAGAGCCAGATTTTCCCAAGTCACATTCCACAATACCCTCTGGTGCAGTGCCAGGCATGGGGAAGGGGCGGGAGACACTCCCTTGAACACACAAAGCCTCTGAGAACGTCCCTGCCAGAGTCCCTCAGCCTCCACTTCTCCCAGCAGCTCTGCCAGGTGCCACTGTTCCCAGCCCTTTCCCACCTAGAGTCAATAGGCCCCCGATGGAGCAACCACATGCAACGTGTCATTCCATCTTTCCTGATCACAGAAGTCTCTACCCCTGTCTCACCCTTGAATCCCTATAATTATTCCCATCAAGAGCAGATCATCAAAGTGGCTGGGGATCCCGCCATGAAATCTATTGGTTGAAGGTGTATTGCCCTGGCTTTTGAGGAGCATTGTCATCAGCACATATTGCTTCTGCTACAAAAACACCCAGTGTGACCTCTGGATATCCACATGGACCAGAATGGACAGGAGATGGAGCCTGGGGTATTATTTTTCAAGCAACAAAAACATTCTTAAAAGTTCTCACAGCCTGTGATTAATACCACGGGATTCAGAACCATCTGAAGCTGGATCTTATTCCCCCTCCTAATTGATCCTGCCTTTGTTACCATGGCAAGGTTCTGTAATCATTAATGTACTCTGTAAAATGGGAATAACAGTACATTTAACTCATGGTTTTGAGAGGATGAGGTGAGAACCCATTGTACTGAGCACAGTGCTTCGTTCTAGTGACCTTTCCATCAGTGATAGCCCTGGCTTATTTCTTTTGGCTTCATCACCACTACCATCAGCATCATTGTCACAACCATCACCATCATTTCCAGTAGCCCAAGATGCTTCTCAAAACGACCAGTGCTTCTACGTGAGTACAAATGTCAAACAGGGAGGCAGTCTTACAAGAAATACAATCAGTTGCATTGTTCTCCATGCCTAATGCCTACACCTGTGCCTGTGCCTTATATTCAAGCATAGACACTTAGGCACCAGGAAGACAAGAGTTGGTATTTAAGGTGGGAGATCCAGGCCTTCAATTCTCAGGGCTAACATTGTGCCTCTAAAATAACAAACAGTATCAAAGGCTTTTCTCAAATTTCTCAATGGGAAACCAGAAATTTACTTCATAAACAGTCGTGACAAAGGTTGGAACTTATAAAATAGGTACTGCCAGGAAAAAGCCTCACTGCTAATTATACAAAATGGTCACAGTATGAGTGTATGTCTACATGTAGGGATTTCAGTGGATTAAATTTCATTATATTCTCCTGAAATCGCTCAGCTTTGTACATGACTACATAGCAACTGTATAAACTGAAAAGTCATTTCACAACCAGTTGAAAAGTTAGCACATCAGCCCTTATGTATGTTGTACCATTTCATCAAATAGTAGCAAAATAAATTGTCTCCCTCTACTTAAATAATCTACAGAGTTTCAGTCAAAGGCCTTGCCTTGTAGTGGCCAATTTAATCCTCTCTCTTCCTAGCACTCATATAAAAAACAGGCATGAGAAAGCACTTTAAGGCAAATTGGAGTGTGATGTGAAAGACTGCACACCAAGAATTTACAGCACATTACCATTATGACTAGTGAGTAGACATTCAATGACTATACAGCAGAGAAAATTAAGTGACAAGGCTGGCCTAGGAATGAGCTCCTGGGAAAGGTCCAAGGAACCAAGTCTCAGCTTAAATTCTGAGGAGGTCCACCTTCTCTTTCATCAAAGGCTGGAATCAGTGGGACTGCCACCAATTAGGGAAACACCCTTTTGGCATCCTCTACCTTGAGAATGCTGCTTCCATGCTATTACTTAGTGTACCTATCAACCAAGACACGCATTTCGGTCTTCCCCCAAGGCTTCCCCACTCACAAAAGACAAGAAGACCAAAGATGGCGGTGACATTGCAGAGGCAGAGGGCACAACATGTGCATGTGTAACAGGGAGGAAGCATCACAGTTACCTCAAGTTTCACAAGGGCTTTTGACTAAGAAATAAGCCATTCTTGGTCATCATCACAATATTTGGTTAACAAACATGGGTTGGGGTAACGTTTTTCCATGGATCTCAGGCCTCAATTTTACATTGGGTGGAAAATAAAAATGACTCTCATCTTCCAAGGATTAAAAGTAAGTTAACCAATGACAGGGACAAATCAAAAGGATATGAATGACAAGTAGTGAGTAAAAGGTAGACACTTTAGGGTCTCTTCCCAAAGAAATGTGGAATTTGAACTAAGGTGAGTGAACTTCAAGTTCTGTGATGCTACCTTCTCAACGAAACGTGTGCCAATAGAAAACTACAGGACCCAAAAGGACCCATTGAGACTAAAGGTTCAAAGTCAACATAAGAATATCTTAGGATAGTGCACATTTCCAATTAGCACGTTAATTCCCTCTGTCACCTTGTCAAATGTCTTCACCCGCATTTCAATGAATAAATCACCGCACACAAAATAAATGACTTTACATAGGCCAAGAGAGAGACCTCTCTAGCACTGCCAGTTACCAGGCCCCCACCAGCCTGCACCATTGACAAATGGTAAAGAGTCCTGATGAGTACAGAGGCCTGATCCCTGGCAGCCTCCATGCGCAGTGTCTGAGTTGTCCAGATCAGAAAGTTGCTCAGGAGAAGGAAAAGCCTGAAGTCCTGGGTTGCCTCTTGCTTCACAGCACGGTTGATGAGGTTGGGTTTCCAGAGAGATTCCGCAGACACCCCTGAGGAGGCTTGCTGGCCCTGGGAAAGAAAACAAACATTTAAATGATAATGTAGCAAACTCTAAAGAGCTTGTACAGGGGTAGGGGAGCAGTGGTAGGGAGGGGGTTAAACGGAGCACCCTAATGTTTTTCTCCAACATGTGGAGTCAGGAAATGGGATACTACTTCCTTGGACACCTCTTTTGGACTCAGGTACTGGAGACAGTGAATGAGACATGAGGTGTGCTCCCAGTAATGTCTGCAAAGCAAAGAAATGGCCAGGAAGCAAGAATGGGTGAAGATTTGAAGGCATACTGACTTATGCATTACTTTGATTGTTACTGTCTGTCTCCAAGTCTCCTCTGAAATAAATGCCCTCCCCTCCATGGTGGAGGCAGACCCACATACTACCATTCTCCACCAGCCACTTGGCACACAGGTCCCAAGCCTCCCCTTTTACGTAGATAAACATGGCTTTGTAATACCTTCAGATCCATTTTTGAACCAGAAATAGAAAGTCATCTGGGCTGCATCCCACATTCCCTCCATTCCTGGAGTTGACTTTTGACCATCCACTCGAGTTCATCCTGCTATTGCCTGTTAGTGCAAAAGATACCAAATAGGATCAAAGCATCAAAATTTTTAAGCTAAAATGCCAAGATCTGGATTTTTGAAACCATAGCATTCAAATAAATTCAAGCTGGCTGTAATGGGACATTGTCAGTGACCACAGGAACACCACTAATGCCTGGGAAAAGATGTTAGTCTCTAGCAGGGTCTCAATCATGAAGGTAAGAAGCAGCACCCATGGACAGACCTTAACACTGATGGCAGTTCCTAGCTTCTAGTCCCAGGACAGTGGTTTCCACACCTTCCTAAATGATGGTACAGGTAAGAACAGATGGGTGATGCGCTCTGCCCAACACTTGTCACCTCACACTATTGAACGTTGTTCTTACCTGGCTGGCTCCTCCGGAGAGTTAATTCCAGTTCCACGCTAGTCATGATACAGGCTCCCATGCTGACCAGTTCTGGACTTTTCCAACACCGGTCCTGAAGGAGATAGCAATTGTACAGATCTGCAAGACTAGCATCACTGGGGACACACACATGGCAACTCATAATGTAGCTAGGGGGCTGGAGTGGGTATCCTATTACCCTTATGAACAAGAGCTGCTGAATATACCTAGTGGGGACTGAGTACACAATTATTCAGCCAATGCCAGGTAGGCCAAATTCATAAAAGGCAACGTAACACAGAGATTGCAGGAACTGTGCCACAACACCAGGTAACAGTGCCTTTCGGAGGCTCCACTGCTCCGTTCAAAGGGAACCACAGGTCATAGTGGAATCAGTCAATAGAAGTAGCCCATTCCACCCAATTCTTGTCCTTCCCAGGCTAGGCCTTCAACACTCATTTCTCTTTAACTTGTGACGTCTAAAAAAATACATGAATCGTGTTTTTGGTTTTTTTTCTATGAAAGAACACCTGGAAAGGCACTAACACCACATTTGAACAAAAACAGTGCATTAAATACACCATTGTGCTTGAAAAATAAAACTGTGCAACATGACCTGCAATTGTCAATTCACTCCCATATAAGTGAAAGCACTCAATCTGTGACTTTCTTCATTTATAAATGGGAAATTCCCCATTACATTTAAAGGAAACTTATGCAACAGTCTCAGGACAGAATTGGATTAAATAACGTGATATTGAGCACGCAATTCATGTGGGAAATGAAATTCCCAACAATGTGCAGAGGTTACAGGCGACCAGTACTTCCGGGCATTCACTGCCGTAGAACAAGTGGCGGCTTAGTCAATGTGTGCGGTTGGAAATCGAAAATGCCACAAAGCTTGCTTCATTTGGGTACATCTATGAAATAAGATAACACAAAGCCTAAAACCTCAACCAATCCAGTGATATTAAAACAATTTGATGGTAAAATCAAGTCAAACTTCATGTAGCCGGCAACATGAGGGCAGAGCTGTCGTAAAGCACGAAGCACAAACCCAATCAAAACATTATTTTTCTTACTTGTGCATTTCAAAGTACAAAAACTGTTTACCCAAACTTATGAGAACAGGCGGGAGCACCTTTATTTGAATACAATGATAGGAAACACCGACTTCTCTAAAATAAAACTCCACCCTAGGAGAAGGGATGGTTAAGAGCATTCACTGTCGTAAAATATCAAGCACGCGGCCCCTTAATGACGTTCCTCATTTACCAATCCACCCTGTCCCACAACATTTTCTTTAAAGTACATTTATGGATCCGCTGAGAGAGGGTACAAGAAAAGAAACAAAGTACATTCATGGGGAGAGAACAACACTAGAATATTTTTAATTATATAATAACACAAAAAATTATGATAGAAAACAAAAGGCAATTCATCAATCCTACATTAATTTACTCTCTATCAACACAAAACCTTTTAAAGCCCCTTATGAAGAGCCCTGGGACCAAAAGTTAATTGAATGCGATGAGAGGAGGAACAGGTAAAATTAAATGCCAAACTGGGCCCAATTTGTGTGAAAAAAAGCGGCTGATGGGCAGCCGTGTCACGTGATTTAAAACGTCACCTGCTAAACCAGATGAATCACTTCACAATATGCACACTGAAAATACCTTCGTTTGAGAAATATTTATGAAACAAAGCCAAATCACATTTAAGCAAATCCAAATGATTGCCATGAAAAAATCCCAAGTCAGTATACCAAAAACTAAACCAATAAATAGGATCTCTGGGGGTTTCATTCCCTTAGGGTCTTAAAGATATAAGCTCTTGCCAACCCGACTGCTATTTTCCATATCCTTAAAGTGTCAATACCAGGAAGTATTTTAAGAGGTGCTTTTGGCTGAATACTGTGATATTGAATAGACAAGTGCATTATACAAAAGCACAAAACTGAGATCAAGGAGCACGGCCAGGCGATTCCCTGGGGTTAGTGAACAAGCTGGAAGTCCATTGCCTCATTTCACGTAGAAATATTCAAAACACTTTTTGTTCTTGTGAACACAACATATGAAGGAGACCGATTCTGAACTTGAACCATAACAGATTACATTAAACATATAATCATGTTAAATGAGAGACTAAACTGGCAAGTAAGGCAGCTAACTGCAGTCGGCTGTCATAACCCCACCTCAGGAGGTAACTTCCCCCCTTGTCTCTTCTAAAGGCACAGAAATATGAAAACCGAATGGCGAATGGTGGCAAAATAAAAACTTTAAAGAAATAAGTGGTGATAATATCGACCTAAGGACCGTAAAAAATAAAGGCAAACTCAGGTGCCCGGCGACCAACAGCCACCGTTTTCGGGGCTATACCAACAGCGGCTCGTCGATCACATTATCATTTCCTCATTTTTAACTTCAAAACACCACAAAACCTTAGGATCCAGAGAAAGGAGGGGTGTCCATTACCAACATTTAAACAAACAAAATGATCGGAAAGACTCATCACGTTGTTCCATCAAGCACAACACTGGGCCGGACGTGAATAGGGAGCTTCCCTGTCAACAATCCATTGGCCCATCGCACACATCCCTTAAAGATGTCACAACACATCAGAAACCCGATTTGAGCAGATCACCACAAAACTCAGTAATTAAGAATTAAAACCAAGTAAACTTACATTTTCTGATCCCGGAAGGCGGGTGCCGCCATATTCCCACATATCCTCGGGAAACTGTCCACGGAAGCCCCACAGGACAATCCAGACTTTAACGGTATCTACCTGGTCACGTGGTACGGATGCCTGGACACCCAGTCTAAGGCCCCGCCTACAAACAACGTCATTGGAGGGTCGGAAATGATTGACAAGAAACCCGACCTTGAGCTCCAGGTTTATAAGGGAAAACTCAACCAATACCTAAAGGCCCAGCCAAATAACGCAGGCCTTTCTGGTACTGTAGCTTATATAACTGTGCTCCTCTCTCCATCTCTAGTTCTCCTACCCAGGCCTCCGCAGATAATATATCCCTTGTTTCCTGGCATTTTTTTTTTTGCATGCTACACATTTTTATTTTTTTTTACAGTTTTTTTTTTATTTCGGCATATTATGGGGGTACAGATTTTAAGGTTTCAATAAATGCCCATTTCCCTCCCTCCCCCCACAAGTCTGAGTCTCCATCATGACCATCCCCCAGATGGTGCACATCTCACTCATTATGTATGTATATACCCGCCACCCGCCCACCTCCCACCTGCCCAATACCCTATTACTGTAGTACCTATGTGACCACATTGCTGTTCAGTTAATACCAATTTGCTGGTGAGTATATGTGGTGCTTGTTTTTCCATTCTTGGGAAACTTCACTTAATAGTATGGGTTCCAGCTCTAACCAGGAAAATATAAGATGTGCTATGTCACCATTGTTTCTTAGAGCTGAATAGTACTCCATGGTATACATATACAACATTTTATTAATCCATTCTTGGATTGATGGACACTTGGGCTGTTTCCACAGCCTTGCAATTATGAATTGTGCTGCTATAAACATTCGAGTGCAGGTGTCTTTTTTGTAGAGTGTCATTGGATCTTTTGGATAGATGCCCAGCAATGGGATTGCTGGATCAAATGGTAGATTCCCTTGTATCGCTTTAAGATATCTCCATATTGCTTTCCACAGAGGTTGAACTAGTTTGCAGTCCCACCAGCAGTGTAGGAGTGTTCCTCTCTCTCTGCAACCACGCCAGCATTTATTGTTTGGAGATTTTTTGATAAAGGCCATTCTCACTGGGGTTAAGTGATATCTCATTGTGGTTTTGATTTGCATTTCCCTGATGATTAGAGATGTTGAGCATTTTTTCATATGTTTGTTGGCCATTCTTCTGTCTTCTTTAGAAAAGTTTCTGTTCAAGTCTTTGCCCACTTTTTAATGGGGTTATTTGATTTTTTCTTCCTGATTTTCGTGAGTTCTAAGTATATTCTAGTTATCAGTCCTTTATCGGATGCATAGGATGCAAAAATTTTCTCCCATTCTGTAGGTTGTCTGTTTACTTTCATGACTATTTCTTTGGCTGTGCAGAAGCTTTGTAGTTTCATCATGTCCCATTTATTTATTTTTGTTGCTTCTGTGATTGCCTTTGGGGACTTCTTCATAAACCCTTTGCCCAGGCCAATGTCTAGGAGAGTGTTTCCAACTTTTTCCTCTAGAGTTCTAATAGTTTCATACCTTAGGTTTAAGTCTGTTATCCAGCGTGAGTTGGTTTTTGTGAGAGGTGAAAGGTGTGGGTCCTGTTTTGGCCTTCTACAGGTGGCTATCCAATTTTCCCAGCACCATTTATTGAAATGGGATTCTTTTCCCCAGCATATATTTTTGTCTGCTTTGTTAAAGATTAGATGGCTATATGAGGATGGTTTTATATCAGCATTTTCACATCTGTTCCACTGGTCAATATTCCCATTTTTGTGCCAATACCAGATTGATTTCATTACTACAGCTTTGTAGTATAGTTTGATATGTGGCATATTAATGCCTCCCATTTTGTTTTTGTTGCCTAGAATTGCTCTTGATATTTGGGGTCTTCTTTGGTTCCATACAAGTGTAAAATTATTTTTTCTATATCTGTGAAGAATGCTGATGGGATTTTAATAGGTATTGCATTGAATCTGTAGATCAGTTTGGGTAGTATAGACATTTTGATGATATTGAGTCTACCGATCCACGAGCATGGTATGGATTTCCATCTGATTACATCCTCTACTATTTCCTTCCTCAGTGTTTCATAGTTCTCCTTGTAGAGGTCTTTTACGTCCTTGGTTAAATATATTCCTAGGTACTTTAGTTTCTTTGTTGCTATTGTGAAGGGAATTGAGTCTTTGATTTGGTTCTCAATGAGATTTTGTTGGCGTATATGAATGCCTCTGATTTCTGTGTATTGATTTTTTATCCTGAGACTTTACTAAATTCATTGATCAGTTCCAGGAGTTTCTTGGTTGAATCTTTGGGGTTTTCTAGATACAATATCATATCATCAGCCAACAGTGAAAGTTTGATCTCCTCTGCCCCTATTTGGATACCTTTGATTCCATTTTCCTGTCTGATTGCTGTAGCTAAGACTTCCAGCACTATGTTGAACAGAAGTGGAGATAGTGGGCAGCATTGTCTGGTTCCAGTTTTAAGTGGGAATGATTTCAATTTTTCCCCATTCAGTATGATGTTGGCTATGGGTCTGTCATATATGGCTTGTATCATTTTTAGGTATGTCCTTTCTATGCCTATTTTCTTAAGTGTTCCTATCATGAAAGGGTGTTGAATTTTGTCAAAAGCTTTTTCTGCATTTATTGAAAGAATCATGTGGTCTTTGTTTTCGATTCTGTTTATGTGGTGAATTGCATTTATAGATTTAGGTATGTTGAACCATCCCTGCATCCCTGGGATGAAGCCCACTTGGTCGTGGTGGATTATTTTTTTGATAAGTGTCTAAATTCGCTTAGCTAAGATTTTGTTGAAAATTTTTGCATCTATATTCATTAGGGATATTGGTCTGTAGTTTCCTTTTTTTGTTGCATCCTTTCCTGGTTTTGGTATCAGAGTAATATTCGCTTCAGAAAAGGTGTCGGGGAGGTTTCCGTTCTTCTCGATGTTGTGGAATAGTTCCTGCAAGATAGGTACTAGTTCTTCTTTGTAAGTATGGTAAAATTCGGGTGTGAAGCCATCTGGACCGGGACTTTTCTTTTTAGGGAGATTTTTAATTGCTGTTTCTCTTTCAGCTGTTGAGATTGGTCTGTTCAGGGAATCTATTTCTTCCTGGTTGAGCCTAGGGAGGCTGTGTGTTTCTAGAAATTTCTCCATTTCCTCCACATTTTACAGTTTGTGTGCATAAAGATTTTTGTAGTATTCATAAATTGTATCTTGTATCTCTTTGGGATCAGTTGTGATATCTCCTTTTTTATTCCTGATGGAGCTTATTAGAGATTTCTCTTTTCTGTTTTTCGTTAGCTTAGTCAATGGCGTATCAATATTGTTTATTTTATTAAACAACCAACTTTTTGTTTTATTAATCTCCTGAATAGCTTCCCTGTTTTCAATTTCGTTTAGTTCTGATTTGATCTTGTTGATTTCACTTCTTCTCCTGGGTTTGGGGTTGGCCTGTTCTTCTTTTTCCAGCTCCTTGAGTCGTATCATTAGATTGCCTATTTGTGATCTTCTTGTCTTTTGGTTATAGGCATTTATGGAGATAAACTTTCCTCTCAGAACTGCTTTAGCTGTGTCCCAGAGGAGTTGATAACTTGTCTCTCCATTGTCATTTTCTTCATAGAATTTTTTTATTTCCGTCTTGCTTTCTTCATTTATGAAGTAATCATTTAGTAGGAGGTTGTTTAATTTACACGTTTTTGTGTAGAAATGTGAGTTTCTGTTAGGGTTGGTTTCTACTTTTATTCCACTGTGATCTGAGAAGGTACATGGTATGATTTCTAATTTTTTAAATTTCTTGAGATTTACTTTGTGTCCTAGGATATGGTCAATCTTAGAGAATGTCCCATGAGCGGATGAGAAGAACGTATATTCAGTGGATTTTGGGTAGAATATTCTGTAAATGTCAGTTAGACCCAATTGTTCTAGAGTTTTGTTTAAGTCCATTATTTCTTTATTAATTTTCTGTTTGGAGGATCTGTATCGTGCCGTCAGTGGGGTGTAGAAATCTCCTGTGATTATGGAGTTATTATTAATCCATTTCCTTAGCTCCAGTAAGGTTTGCTTTATGAATCTGGGTGCACCTAAGTTGAGTGCATATATATTTAAAATTGTTATTTCTTCTTGTTGAACTGTGCCCTTCACCATTATATAATGACCCTCTTTGTCTTTCACTACTTTTGTTGGTTTAAAAACTAAATCGTCTGAAATTAGAACTGCCACACCAGCCTTCTTTTGGCTTCCATTTGCTTGGAATATTGATCTCCACCCTTTTATTTTTAGTCTATATGCATCCTTGCAGGTTAGATATGTTTCCTGAAGACAGCATATACTTGGCCTGTATTTTCTTATCCATTTAGCCAGCCTATGTCTCTTGAGTGGAGAGTTTAAGCCATTCACATTTATTGAGAGAATTGATAGGTAAGGTAGATTACTGTTCATTCTGTTGGGTTGGAATTTGTTGCTATGATTTCTTTCTTGAGCCATTGTAATATCTGGCCTTTAATATCTTTGGGTTTTGGTTGTTTTTATATTCGTGGGTTATTATTATGATGTTCTGTGCGTAACACTGTTTTAAGTACTTCTTGTAGGGCTGGTCTTGTCTTGGTGAATTCTCTGAGCTTTTGCTTGTCTGAGAATGTTTTTATTTCTCCCTCATATATGAAGCTTAGTTTTGCAGGGAATAATATTCTAGGCTGGGCATTGTTTTGTTTCAAAAGAGTGAGAATGGGACCCCAGTCTCTCCTTGCTTGTAAAGTCTCATTAGAGAAGTCTGATGTTATTCGAATTGGCTTTCCCTTGTATGTTACTTGCTTCTTTTGTCTTACAGCTCTTAGAAGGGCCTCTTTAGTTGATACTTTGGTTTGTCAGATGACTGCATGTCGTGACGTCTTCCTGTTTGCGTTGAGTCTCCCAGGGGTCCTCTGAGCTTCTTGAACTTGTATATCAACATTTTGAGCAAGGCCTGGGAAATTTTCCTCTATTATATCTTCAAACAGCTTGTCCAACCCTTGAGTGTTGTCTTCTTCCCCTTCTTGTAACCCTATGACCCTCTCATTAGGTTTCTTCACATAATCCCACAGCTCTTGTAGGCTTTGCTCTTTTCTCTTGTTTCTCTGCTCTATTTCTGTGACTGATTTATTTAATTGGAGGGTGTTATCTTCAAGCTCTGAGATTCTTTCTTCTGTTTGATCTACCCTGCTCTTGAGACTTTCCACTGTATTTTGTAGTTCCTTGAATTGACTCTTCATTTCCAGGAGTTTGGTTACACTTTTCTTCATTGTGTCTATTTCTTTTCCCATATCCTGGAGGCTTTTTGTGGTTTCTTTGTGTTGGTCATTGAGTTGTTGTTGCAGCTGGGTGAGTGTTCTTATGATCCACATACGAAATTCCTCTTCTGTCATATTGGTTGCCTGATTTTGGTTGGTGTCCGTTTCTAGGGGGCTGGTGCTCCTCTTTGGGGGTGTATTTTCCGTTTGGTTCTTCATATTTCATGAGCTCTTTCGCTGATTTCTTCCCATGTCGATCAGTTGTTGTTTCTTTCTTTAAGTTATTGTTTGGGTATTCACAAACCTTGTTTAGGTTCTGAGGCGTTAGGTGGTGTCTGTGGGTGAAATTGGACCACTCCCAGTATATTGAGTCAGTGGGTGCTGTGGAAAGGCTTTGCAAGATGCCGTCCCTGTCAGTAGGTGGCGTTTGCTTGGAGGAACAGGCTATACTGTTGATTTTTTGTCCTGTTAACAGCTCTTGTTCTGGGCGGAGCTGGGTTGGGTAAGCCTGCCCTCAGGCCGTTAGCAGGGGGTCAAAGTTCTGTTCTCTGCTTCCAGGGAAAGCTGTCAGGGCGGGGCTGGAATGGTCCTGCTCAGCCAGAAAGTCTGTGTGTGGGGGTGGGGCTGTCTGAGACCCCAAGTCTGGAGCGGGCCTCGCCTCTTTACACCCTCTCCAACTCCGCACCTACTCCTGGGCCTCTGCCAGCAGGCCAGACCACAAGCCACCAGGCCTCCCCGGACTGTGATGCCGGCGGGGAGGTTCCCTGCACAGGAACACCACCTGGGTTGGGCGCACGGCCTCCTCCTGGGAGGAGGGTTGCCCTCTAGGACACTGATCTGCCCCTGGAGGCACACATACCTCAGTAGGCTGTTCACGTATAACCCTTCTGTGCCCCGGGCAATGCTAGCCCTCGGTGCAGGGGATCTGGTCTGCAGGTCCAACCTCTGGGTCCCAGAGTTCAAACCGTAACCCCACCAGGGAGAGGATTTCCGGTCCCAATTCACCCACAGAGAGCCCAAGCTGGGTCTATGTCTCTCAGCCTCTGAATCGGCACTGTTCTCCTGGGAGCAGGGTGCCAGCAGCACCTGGGAGGGCAGGCGGGTAGGGAGCTCACACTCTGAGTTCCCCTGAGTCAGGTTTAGGATCCCAAACGGGAAGGTCCCGTTCCCTGGAGGTGCCTCCGGCTGGTGGCTGTATTGTCTCTCTGGGCAGCCTCGGGTAGGATCGGCGGAGGGGAGGAGGAGGCAATATGGCGCCTGCCGCGCGGCTCGGGTCCGTGCACACGGAGGTGCCCGGAGGAAGTTGGGAACCTGGCGCCACGTCTGCTACAGGCTCATGCTGGCTGGCGGCGGCGGTCTCTGGCTGGCTGCCGCAGGTCTCTCCACCCGCTCGGGAGCCCACCAGCAGTCCCTAATGCAGGGGAGGGGAAACAGCAAATCCACCTACCCTTGCCGCTGGTCTCAGGGCTGCTCCGGTGGTCTCAGCCTCCAGTTCTCCTCCGCAGACTCCTCCCGTGGAGTCTCCCCGGGTCTCAGGTACCCCTCCTTCCAGCCCTTGTCTGCTGTATGCTCGTCTTCTTGCTTCTTTCCTCTAATTTCTGCTAGAATCTGTCTTTTCTGCAGAGACCCTCTGTCTGGCGGTGTTATTCGTCCGCAATCTTGCTCCGCCCCCCGGATATCTCCTTTTTTATTCCTGATGGAGCTTATTAGAGATTTCTCTTTTCTGCTTTTCGTTAGCTTAGCCAATGGTGTGTCAATTTTGTTTATTTTTTCAAAGAACCAACTTTTGGTTTCATTAATCTCCTGAATAGCTTCCCTGTTTTCAATTTCGTTTAGTTCTGATTTGATCTTGATGATTTCACTTCTTCTTCTGGGTTTGGGGTTGGCCTGTTCTTCTTTTTCCAGCTCCTTGAGTCGTTTCATTAGATTGTCTATTTGTGATCTTCTTGTCTTTTGGTTATAGGCATTTATGGATATAAACTTTCCTCTAAGAACTGCTTTAGCTGTGTCCCAGAGGAGTTGATAACTTGTCTCTCCATTGTCATTTTCTTCATAGAATTGTTTTATTTCTGTCTTGATTTCTTCATTTATGAAGTAATCATTTAGTAGGAGGTTGTTTAATTTCCACGTTTTTGTGTAGAAATGTGAGTTTCTGTTAGGGTTGATTTCTACTTTTATTCCACTGTGATCTGAGAAGGTACATGGTATGATTTCTATTTTTTTAAATTTCTTGAGATTTAATTTGTGTCCTAGGATATGGTCAATCTTAGAGAATGTCCAATGAGCTGATGAGAAGAACATATATTCAGTGGATTTTGGGTAGAATGTTCTGTAAATGTCAGTCAGACCCAATAGTTCTAGAGTTTTGTTTAAGTCCATTATTTCTTTATTAATTTTCTGTTTGGAGGATCTGTCTCGTGCTGTCAGTGGGGTGTTGAAATCTCCGGTGATTATGGAATTGCTATTAATCCATTTGCTTAGCTCCAGTAAGGTTTGCTTTATGAATCTGGGTGCACCTAAGTTGGGTGCATAAATATTTAAAATTTTTATTTCTTCTTGTTGAACTGTGTCCTTCACCATTATGTAATGACCCTCTTTGTCTTTCACTACTTTTGCTGGTTTAAAAACTAAATCGTCTGAAATTAGAACTGCCACACCAGCCTTCTTTTGGCTTCCTTTTGCTTGGAATACTAATCTCCACCCTTTTATTTTTAGTCTATATTCATCCGTTCATGAGGGGAGAGTCCTTGTCACCTAATCTCCTCCCAAAGTCCCTACCTCTTTTTTTTGAATTTTTTCTTTTTTTATTTTGGCATATTATGGGGGTACAGATTTTAAGGTTTCAATAAATGCCCTTTCCCCCCTCCCTCCACAAGTCTGAGTTTCCAGCATGACCATCTCTCAGATGGGGCACATGTCACTCATTATGTATATATATACCCGCCCCCCTCTCTCCTTCCCCCTCCCCAATACCCTATTACTGTAGTACCTATGTGTCCACTTAGGTGCTACTCAGTTAATACCAGTTTGCTGGTGAATATATGTGGTGCTTGTTTTTCCATTCTTGGGATACTTCGCTTAGTACCTTCACTGTGGGGACTAACTTGCATCATAAAAATTGTGGGGGTACACCAACATTGAAATCACAGCAGAGACCAATAAGAAGGAAGTATCTTATTGGACTGCCACGACATTCAGCAACTGCAACAAATCCTGGAGAGTATTAAATGGTCTGGTAATGTTAGCTGTGATTGTTTTTGTAACATTTTGCTGGTCTATGGTCAAATATCATTTCCTTCCTTGAGCTGTTCTGTTCCATTCCAGTTCGTGAGCAAACAGGAAAACATCAGATGGTGGGAAGTGCCACGAGCATGGGCTGGCAAGGAGGGAAAGGGGGAGGTGTGGGGATGCCAGAGAAAGTATCCAGCCAAGCAAATTCTGTGCCAGGATACTGCAAACACAAAGAGCAACAAGCACAAAGAATGACATGGACTTGATTCATGTGACAAACTGCAGGTGGTCACTGTGGCTGGTGCTGGGGGCAGTGGTAGGAGAGTGAGGTTGCAGAGGTCGGCAGAGGCCAGATTGTGGGAGGCAGTTTGTTTAGCCCTAAGAGGGAAGAAATTTGTTTTTTTTTTTTTAAATCAACTAGCACTAAGGCTGGCAAGGAAACTCAAACATCACCATTATCGAAGAGAAATAACTCTTTCCACAAGAAAGTATTGCTACTGGAATCTCAGCACTTGTCCCTGAGGCTGCATCAAAAGAATGAAGACAAGTGATTTCAGGAGAAGGAAAGAGGAGTTTATTAATTTTCTGGAAAATGAGGAGGATGGAGACTCCTGTTTAAAATGCCATCATCCTAATAATAGGCAGAAATGCAGAGTTTTCACAGGGAGGTTTTCAGTTTCAGACCATTTCTGTTCAACTACAGTCGATGATTCTGATCATCTCATGTCAGTCCCATTTCTGCTGAAGACAATCCCAGAACCTCCACTCAGACAGTTGTGTTGAGCCATCTCCTGTAGCACAAAGAACAAAGGACACTGCCCCTCCAGACCACTGGCTTGGGACAGAGATGCAGGTTTTAGTTCCCAAAGAGTGAGTGAGGTTTTAAAAAGTGAGATAACATTTTTGCTGTTTTTTCAGGCCATTCTCTGTTACATATTCCTCCCGCCCCCATCAATTTCACCCTTCCATATTTATAGGAAGGGGGGGAAACGTAATCTTTGAGTTATTTTCTGTAGAATTGGGGTGATATTTTAGATGGAAGGTTTATACTGTAACGCTTTGGCAATATGTGTATGGCAATAGAATACCAGCAAAAAACATTCATCAACAATAATTGCAACAGTGAGGACTAAGGAGGCAAAATGGACTGTCGCCTTATATACAATCAATGTCTGATACAGGGCTGGGTTCGAAAGAAACATAGACCTCTGAGTACAGAACTATTGGTTGCACCCTGTAGGTGATCTGACAGACCAGCTTTTGTAACTTCAGAAATACTTGCAGTGAACCAGGTTTAGGAGGACAAGCCAGCAGTAGGTAGATCGACAGAAGACACAATAGCCTAGGGAAATCTTCACTAAGGTGTTGTCCCTCTATCCTAGAGACAAAACAAATAATCAAAGAAGGTTAGTAAAAATATCAACTTTTTAAATGGTTTCCCTTATTAAAAGCAGATACTTTAGATTGCCTAAAGGCTGGCCCCTCTACTTGGTGCTTGGGTCCTCTTCTTCCATGGGACACCTCTTTACTATGGTATGATGGACCCACGGTTTTATTTTTGACAGTTTTAATGACCTGTTAGAGACACTTGATAGAGTCTCTTTCTCTTTTTTGTTTCCGACCGGGACAGAGACTTGAAATAGGCAAACTCATGTATAGCGTTAGCACCTGACTCACTCATTTGACATGTTGTTTTACTCTGTTGTTTTTACTCATGGTTATATTATTATATATCCCTCGGGGTGTTAGGAAGAGTCTCTCATAAACTCTGTTCTGATGCTTGACGAAGCCTGTTTATAGGGGTACCCTTATCTGGAGGACAAGTGGCAATATCTTATCTCAATTTCCTGTATCAATTTCAAGATGTATGTAATTTTCATTCTAGATGTAGGGGGTTGTTTATTTGGTGGGTTAACTTCAATATGAAAGAATGTCTATTATTATTCTACATAGAGGAGGGGAGCCTATGAATATCATAAGGACCTAAGGGATCATTGAGTCTACCGTGTCTTGCCTTGGAGAATTGGTGTACCCGGTTCACACTGGGGTCCACATTAAACATTTGTGGGCGACCACAGAACACTGTGCAACAGATCCAGGTTCAGATGACGGGAAACAAATTTCCCCTGATGGGCACTTTCATGTAGTACCCAAACATGGTGATACTTGGAGCTGTCCAGTGTCACCTTAGCTGTCTGTCTATGGTGTCCATTACCACCATGTCATTTTCTATCTACTTGGCCTCTTTTCCTGGACTGCGGATGTGCATTATCCCATCATCCTCTGAAGCTTGTTCCCGTTCTGCACTGACGTATGTGCCTCGTGCCAGCAGCTCCTTGTAGGAGCCCATTTTGGAGCTTCAGGCACTCTCTCCACCTGCGGAGGAAAAGCCTTTACCCAGCCTGAAAAGGTATCTATTAGTACAAGTTCAGGCATCTGAATGAAATTGCTAGCCACTGTAAGTGTTCTTTTGTTTCTTTGGTTCTTGTTTTTGTTGTTCTTGGACCACCCCGAGCACATAAACAATTTGTTGTAAGCAGGGTCTTTCCGAATGAGGATTCATCAAACCATTAAAGCAACACATAGACAGTCCAAGGTACACAGGGTCCTTCCTAATGAGGTGCCCCCAAATCCATTAAGGCATCGCATCTATAATGTGTGTATTCATGTACGTGCCTCACAAGAGGCCAAATCAAGGTTTCGGGCCTGAGAATGAGTCCATGAGAATTCTGCCTCCACTTAACTGTGGCATCCGAATTATAACAGTCACAGTCTTTACTTTCTAAGTGAATCTAAATCTAGCCTGAGTATCAAGGCCCCAGAGAACAGATCATCTCCAGTGGCCTCCTTAGCAGCTCTGCCAGTCACCTTTCTTTGGCCATGTTGGCCACCTGCTTGGGCTCAGCCATGGCCTGTTTCAAGGCCATTATTTTTTTTTTTTATTTTTTTTTTTTTTTGAGACAGAGTCTCGCTTTGTTGCCCAGGCTAGAGTGAGTGCCGTGGCGTCAGCCTAGCTCACAGCAACCTCAAACTCCTGGGCTCGAGCGATCCTTCTGCCTCAGCCTCCCGAGTAGCTGGGACTACAGGCATGTGCCACCATGCCCGGCTAATTTTTTATATATATATCAGTTGGCCAATTGATTTCTTTCTATTTATAGTAGAGACGGGGTCTCGCTCTTGCTCAGGCTGGTTTCGAACTCCTGACCTTGAGCAATCCGCCCGCCTCGGCCTCCCAAGAGCTAGGATTACAGGCGTGAGCCACAGCGCCCGGCCTCAAGGCCATTATTTTAACCACTATGAGACGGCAGTGATCGGCCGGGAAATCTTGCCCACAGCCGGCACTCATAGTCTGCACGATAGTTTGTGCTGTGCATTGATGAAAAATCCGTTGTGCTGTTGTGAGATGAGGAAATCTTAAAAGCACTGAAAGCTTGTTTTACTTTACAGGCAGCTTTACTTGTAAAGTAAATCAGAATAGGTAACATATACATATATGTTTTCATTACGTTATTTTTAAATGTTCACAATGTGATTTTGATAAATGAAAAATTAGATATTAGCCTTCATATCATGGCTGTCAGCTAAAGTCATTGTGCGTGTTCATCTGTGGCTATCGACTATAGTTGACACTCATACCAAAGTGGTTAATGGCATACTGAATATCTTTATTTTCTGTCATCAGGAGACTACCCCTTTTTTAATGATTTTATTTTTTTTTTTGAGACAGACTCTCACTCCGTTGCCCAGTATACAGTGCTATGGCATCAGCCTAGCTCACAGCAACCTCAAACTCCTGGGCTCAAGTGATCCTTCTGCCTCCGTCTCCGAAGTAGCTGGGACTACAGGCATGCACCACTATGCCTGGCTAATTTTATCTATATATTTCTAGTTGGCCAATTAAATTCCTTCAATTTTTTGTAGAGACGGGGTCTCGCTCTTGCTCAGACTGGTTTCCTACTCATGACCTTGAGCGATCCTCCCACCTCTGCCTCCCAGAGTGCTAGGATTACAGGTGTGAGCCACCGCGCCCAGCCTTTAATGGTCGTACGAGCATATACTATCAAAAAACTTATTTGGAGTCTATATAAATGTTTGTCTTTTTCCCTCTGGATAACTTTTCTGGTTAAAGCCACTAGCTCAGCTTTCTCGGCCAAAGTCCCAGGTGGCAGTGCCACTGTCATGGTCATCACATAACCAGCCCTTCGTTGTCCATAAAGCTGTCCCTGTCATTGAAAAGATCCCAGTCTTGCTCTGACATTGGCTGATCTGACGGATCTATCCTGCTAGAACACACAGTCTCTAGAACCTCTACACAGTCATATTGTAAAGACTCATTCTCGTTGGCTGGCAGAAAGGTAGCAGGATTGAGAGAGACACAGTCTTTAATAACAACTCAGAAGTAGCTGTTGTTACTGCCTGGAGGCAAAGAGGTCATTCTCTCACCATATTGTTTAATGGCTCTCAGAAGTATGTCACTGGCCTGGGATGTCTCCCTGCATTTAAAGCTCATTCTTTATTTGTTGTCTCATTTACGAATCAGGCAAACACACAGCAGGGGCAGTCATAAGCTGTCCCCTTAAGGGCCCCCTGTACAAACCCTTTACTATCATTCTGAAGTCTGGGATCTAGATGCCATTTCTAGGAACCCTAGATAAATAACCTGTTGTTCTTAATTCTTTTCCAATTGCAGGTTCCACAAGTCCCATTAAGCTTTTATCAAACAAGTCAGGAGAGCCCATGAGGCAACACTGGACATCTCAAGATCCTGTTATGTAAATGCAACAGAGTACCATTCAAGTTTCTCAGCCCCTGTTTGCATATCTACAGCTTTGTCCTGGCTGGGCATAGCTGGTGCCTGGGGCTGGGGCAGTGGCCAGGAAGGGGTCTTAATTTCTTTTTCTGTAAATTGAAATTGACACCAAACCTTTTCGAGGAAAATTATGAGGAGTGCCAGGACTAAAATTTAATTGCATGCTCTGAAGATGAACATGTAAAATTAAATGCCAAACAATATTCAATCTTGGCTGCCAAGACTGACTACCAGACAGCCACAGTGGCTGTAAGTAACAAGCACACAGCAGGACAATTCATTTTCAAATATATACAACGAAAATACTCTCACTTCAAGACTACTTATGGAACATGGGCAAAATCAAGATGAAACAAATTCAAATCACTGCAATGACATGAAAACAACCCATGCCATTATATGGTAAAATAAAACAAGAAATAGGATTCCTGGGTACTTGATTACTTTCAGAGACTTAAAGCAAAAAGCTCTTGAAAACCAGAATGCTATTTCCATTTTTTCTAAAATGCGAATAACACCAGCTTTCTTCTGCAAAATGCATTAAAAGCATCAGAACCATACTTAGTTGATACAACGATTATTAAATAAACATATTCTATATAAATGCAGAACAGTGTCGACAGCAGCTGAAGGCCATTCTCAGTAGTGCGTGACCAAACCCTCAGCTGACCAGGCCACCCAACTCCTCATTTGAAATTATCAAGATTTGTTTTTTCTTTTGAAGACAACATATAGAGAAGACCAATTCCAAAATTTAACCAAAAAATGTATTACATGCACAGTCATGTTAAAGAAACACAAAATACCACTCAAAGGCAGCTAACGATTGTCAGTTGTCATAATCCCAAGTACATTCCCTCAGCGTGTGATTTAATACTTTCCTCCTTTTCAGGTCAAAAACAATAGAAATATGGTCTCTGAAAAGAAATCTCCAGAAAACAGCCAAGACCAAGATTTTAAAAAGTACCCTTCCACAATATCCACCCAATGACTTTGTAAAACAAAGTCAAAATCAGGCCGCTGGTGGCCACCGTGCAATTCTGGACCAACATTGTCTCACCCAACAACATCAGTTGATTCCTTTTTTTTGAGACAGTGTCTCACTCCATTGCCCTGAATAGAGTGCGGTGTCGTCACCCTAGCTCACAGCAACCTCAAACTCCTGGGCTCAAGCAATCCTGCTCCCTCAGCCTACCGAGTACCTTGGACTACAGGTATTCGCCACCATGCCTGATTAATTTCTTCTATGTATATTTTTTGTTGTATAGATAATTTATTTCTGTTTTGAGTAGAGACAGGGTCTCGCTCTCGCTCAGTCTGGTCTCGAACTCCTGAGCTCAAGGTATCCTTCCCCTCGGCCTCTCAGAGTGCTAGGATTACAAGGGTTAGCAACCATGCCTGGCCACAAGTAACTCTTACATCATACAAAGTATCAGGTATTGCCCCAGAAGTTGCCTCCATTTGAAGGGGCTGAGGCCTTTTATACCCTTTGGGCCTGGCTAGGGACTTTGGGCAGGAAGACCTAGGGATTTTCCACTGTGACCTTGGGTGGTCATTGAGAAACAGGAGGGGCTGGCGGTATTTGCAGAACCCAGGAGCCCAAATGTTCTTATCCAGGTGGACATCTGGGTGTGGTTCCTCTCAGTGGGGCCTGGCAGTTTTGTCCTTGGTGAGTCTGGTCTCCTGAGCCTTTTCTTTTTTGAACTAGGAAATGGAGGGGGCCTGCCAACAACCTTGTATCTAACCCCGAATTCCATCCAGAATTTCTTGTGACTCTATGTCCTTTAGTACCACTGGCCCCAAACTCTCGTGTTGAGCAATAGAGCTCTCATGGGGCAGATGAGAAGGGCTGCTCATCTTCTTTACTGCACCAACACGAAATGCGTGGGTTGTGCAGACATACTCCTTAGCCACGCCCATCACTAGGTCTTATTTTGGGGTAGGGCTTATACTGCATAAATTGGTAGAAATCCTGCTAGGGCTTATTTTATAGGTAGGTCTTATTTTGGGGGACACATGGTAGTTAAATAATACGTCTTTGCTCATGTTGTTATCACCTACGTATCTCTGACAATCCCTCAATGTCCACATCTAATACTCATGACTTTGCACAATCAAAACAAAATGTTTTTTGTCATGTCTGGTTTTGGAAATCTTGCTCACCCACTGGATGCATGCCCAGCAGAGGATCCTCTCAGACACAATGTATTGCACATTTATAAGGTTGTGACAGTTGTAGTCCAATTGTGCATGAGAAACCTCTGACAAATTTTTAAATAGACTTTAAAAATCTCAGAGTATGTCCATTTCCTGATGCCGTTCTCAAAATGGGGACTTAAGACTTTTCTTTAAATTTTAATATCTACCAGAGAATCATGAATATTGTAATTTATATTTCTCTAAAAATAGAGAAGAGGAATTTATTTACTTACAGCCTAATTCATTTGCTCAAAGCTGTGAATGGAAGTACTTCATCAACTAATATTCACATTAATGATTTATATTTACTTCTCTTCCTTTATAAGATTCTTCCCACTCCTCAATTCTCATGAATAGTATGGCTGTTTTTCTGCATTCTAGTATCAGGTTTTACAATTCACTGTGAATCTCCTCAGGAAAAATAATGCTTTACTGTCTTTCACCTGTAGCTGTTTGAATAATGTTTGAATGAAAATGCTATTAAATATTCAATGGTCATCTGCGACTTTTCATTGTGTTACCTCATTAGGACTCAGGCCCATGTATCAGTTGGTCAGCAGCAATGATGGGGCCCAGGGACCCTCGAATTTATGGAAAGTGTGTGAAATGTGGGCAGTCTCATTTAGGGGACTGTGCCATTAGCCTGTAAGTTTTGTTTAACTCGTGGTACTGTCAGAATTGCACTGCACACTCCTCCCATTCATGACAAGGGGCCCACCCTCCTAGAACCAGACGGCTGGAATGGGGCATATGGCCGATCAGGTCCTATCCTCTCTGACCCGGGCTCAATAGTCCAGGTCCACTCCTCTGGGACATGGAACAGGCAACAGTGGTTGATTCTCACCAGTAACAGCAATGGTAGCCCAGGGCTGACCCAAATCACCTGCTAGAATCTGTAGGGAAACTCAGAACCCTCACTAGAGACCAGACTCCACAGCTCTCCTGGACCACATTTGTGGCCAGATACCTGGCGCAGACTGTGCCAGGTGAGCTTCTGTGTCCCTGGGAAATAGACAGATAGACAGGTAGACACCTAGATCTGTAGAGAGAGACACAGGCAGAAGGGCAGACAGGCAGGAAGGTAGGGAGGACAGCAGGGCCAAACCAGCTACACAGGATCAGCTGTCTCCACTCCCTCTGCCATGAGGACACTTTTGCCCTGGATACTTCTTGGACACGCACAGTTTTCCCCCGCCCTGAGCATGCCCTCACTCTGAACTCGGGCCCTGGCCAAAATCCCTCCCACAGTGCCTGGAGGGTCAACTATCAATGTGCTGAGATTTTACCCTGCAAATGCTTGTCAGAGAGGGCACTCAATGCATTGAAGTCCCTGACATTCCTGGGGTGGGGATGACAATCATAAAAAGGGTGGAGAAAGGAACACTGAAGGGGTAGGACACATAGCAGTCCCTCCTTGGCACTGGCTGCGACCCACACACTAGTTCCCGTCTATCTTGGGACCACATTTAAGAAAAACGGAGAGGTGGAAGGGGAGAAGGGAACTCCTAAGGCTAATGGAGAGGCCTGTGCCTGGGAGCAATGAGACAGCCTCACCCTCCACTGGAATGGGGGAGCGCTGTGCGTGCACACACATCATGTTTATCGCGGCTAAGTGTATACACGCACAGAATGGGCACCAGGAATGCTATGCTGAGTGCCACGGTGTCCAGTGTCTAAAGGAAGTTCTCATTCATTTTCATTATTTACCTGCCAGGGCAATAGATATGTAGGGGGAATATATAGTCTGGCATGTATGAAGCACTCAAAAAATGGAGGCAATTACCAACATACCTCAGGACTTCTCAGTTCCAAAAGACCTTCTTGTTCTGAGAACACACGACCTACCCATTCATATTTGACAGTCTCGAGTGGAAAATACATGTGAACATTCCCACCTCTCTTTTCACCCAAATCTCACCAGTTGTCTCTACTTTTCACCTTGCTGAAAAGATGAATAGTTGGACGGAGTAGCTAACAGTCTAAGGGGCAACCCATACTTAATAGAAGCCAATAATAGTGGGGATAAAAATAAAGTTCCAGCTGCTCCATGGGATCTGGAGAGGAGGTTCCTTGAATTCTGAGGCGGGACATGAGATGTTTCAGCTCTGTAGACTGAAAGACAACACTAGAGTTGTTCAGAGCCTTAGCTCAGGATCTCTATGACAAAGCAGGGAGAGGCACATGCCCAACCACTCAATGTGGCACATGCACAGGTAGGACGGGCTACCATACTCTCCTTGTCCTTCCCTGTAGGGGACACTTAATACCCACAAGGCCTAAGCTGCCTAAGGAAGATAAAATGTATCTGAAAATTCTCTGGGAATGGAGACCCTGATCCTTACTACTTACTGGAACTGCTAATTCATAAAATGCTGAGATATTTCTCAGCTTAACAAAGGATACATAATGGTAATTAATTGGAAATTTGACACATTGAGAAGAGTACTGATATTTTCAAGGAACAGATGATGCTCAGAAGCATCACCCCTTTTACCTGTCTCCATTCAAAGGAAGGTTGTGTGATACAAGGACACATTTCTAAGACTGGAGGACCAAGATTTTAGGCAGGCAGGAGTGAGAATGAACTGCCTGCTCACTCTTCCAGTTTTTGTCCTCATGACTTCTGAACTGTGTCCTGCAGAACCTTACTGCTCACTCAACCTCTGCCTTACCCTTACTGTGATCAGGAGATGCCCCTGTCACCCACACAATATCCAAATACAGACTTGTGTTCTTCAGATCACCTTGTATATGGTGATCTTCAACAGATCACCTTGTATAAGGAGGTATCAGATCACTTACTTCCGTTCTTGTTTTAACAATGGGAGAACTTAAGACTTGGCCTGGAAACCCTAAACCTTGCCACAAATGCCCTTACCTCAAGGTACCAGAGTATAAAGCTCATATATGTCACTCTATACATGGTAGGATGCACATGGAAGAGACATGATTCATTGATCAGGATTTCTTTCTTTTGAATAATAAAACATTCACGTGGGAGATTCTCCAAGAAACACATTTTATTATAAGAACACAAGGACCTTACAAAGTCCTAAACCAAATCAGAAAACACATTTCTTAGGCAAAGAAATGAGTATTAGTCAGCATAATTTAACATGTGGTCTGTAAAATACATTCTCTACCAAGAAAGATGGCACTAAGGAGACACAGCAGACAATAAGTCATGGTGCCTGACTGAGTGAGAAAGTAAAAAGGGAAATGAAAGTTTACACCTCGATGTTGAGAAAAGAAACTTAAACTTTCCCTTTTCTTAGAGCATTTCCCTTAGAAAACTGGCAAATGTGAAGTTCTCCATGTACCTCTCAAAAATGTCGTAAACATTTTGAAAATAAAATATATCTCTGCCACTTGTACAATCAGGAATGGACAAGGACCTGCCAATAACATAATTGGACTTCATGAGAGCTCGGTACACAGGGGACATCTTAAGGACCTGAACCCAGAAACTCATCAGGGTCCGACTACAAAAGAGGCAAATGCACAGCACAGTCAGCACCCAAGGCTCCCTATAGTTACAGGAGAAAATACTGGAATACAAAAGAGATGAGAGAATACAGTGTCCAGGAAGCATACATGAGTACCAATTAAAGCTACAGCCCATCCTGCCGAGAACTCCCTCCCACTGTTGCACTATGCAACAATATAAGTGAAGCCCCACCTACGTCTGTGGCCATTTTTCAAACATCTAGGGCAGTGCACAGAGGAGGTGACACAGCCAAGATGTCAACACACTTAAACCCACAATGACTGGGAAAGGGAAAATAAGGACCTGACCCCAGAATAAATGTATCAACTTCCCAAGGCACATATTTTCCCTATCACCTCCATCAAGGTACATTTTTGTCTTTGGTTCCCCAGCTATGCCGACCCACACGTGCTGCAAGGGAGGGGAAAGGCCACACGAGGCAGGTGCCTCCTTGAACGCTATTGCCCATCACGATATTCACCCCCAACTCCCATGTCCTCCAAACTCTCTATATTCTCCTCATGCCCAGGAGACTCCTGACATTCCTTTTAGGACCCTGGAATACCCTGAAATAGGGAGACCACCGAGCCCTCCCCTCCTCACATTGCAACTCCCTCCTGTCCTTTAACAGCGTCAGTGGCTGTAGTACTACACAAGATGCATGAATCCCTCACTGAGCTGTCTAGGACAGTCTTGAGGGTTCAGGACACTTCTCGTGCCTATGTAAACACCCTTCTGAGAAGAGCAAAGTGACTGATGGGTTAGACCACAAAGTGGTGACAGTTTACATCAGTGGACGGGAAACGTTACAGCTTCAGCTGACAGGGATATGCCCCTTTCAGCATGACCAATAAGACAGGTTAAGCTGCCATTCTGGACACCTAACATAACTCGGAATGTTCCTGGACACCAGGCTCAAGGGGAGATATGCAAAAGGATTCCAGCGTCACCAGCTTCATATTTTGGTCAGTGGCAGAACCCATGTGGATTTTCCTTCCCACCAACGTGCAGAGTATGATCAACGGAAGAGTGTAGGAAGCTAATAGAGAAATGCCTGAACAACATGCCAACTTCATTCCCACTGTCTGAAACAGGAGTTCTCATGATCCCTGGGGCACCCTTGCTGTGCATGGTCCAAACCCTTGTGTTCAGCACATTAGCATATGAGGACACAGCCTGACCACTGGCCATCAAATGTGTCTCCACTGGATTCAAAATTCTACTTGCTACAGATACTGCCGGTGAAGCTGTCTCGTTCCTGTAGGAATTTACACAAGGCTTCGGAGCCACTGGAGTGGGACAGAGGAGAGAGAGGTCAAGTAAATTGGGAGGTCCTAGCAGCAAAAGCAGTTCACTTTCATAAGTGTCTGCTAGTGAACACACCTCACTATCAGCATGAAAGACTCAGTGTTGAGACCATACAAGACAGAAATGTCCCCCAGAAACAATAACAGGTGCCTCTAAGAAGACACGCTCAGATTACCCTATGAGGCTACAATATAATAGGGGAAGGATCACATCTCCTCAAGCCATTGACATAGGGTAAAGCAGTGCATTGGGAGGCCCTATAGCAATAGCAGTTCACTTTCATCAGTCTCCACTTGTGAACACGGCTCACTATCAGCATGAAAGACTCAGTGGTGAGACCATGCAAGGGAGAAACGTACCCCAGAAAAAAACACAGGTGCTACTCAGAAGACTCCCACAGATTAATCTATGATGATACCATATAATAACACATTCCTCCAAGCCATTTGCCATAGGCTAAGGCAGTGCACCTAATTAGCCAGAAATTGTTAAGTCCTCATTAACAGGGAAGTCCAGAATGCTCATTCATAATGGACAGCCAAGTTCTGCCACGTTAATAAACTCTCATCTTTGCCCAAGAGCCAGATTTTCCCAAGTCACATTCCACAATACCCTCTGGTGCAGTGCCAGGCATGGGGAATGGCCAGAGACACTGCCTTGGACACATAAAGCCTCTGAGAACGTCCCTGCCAGAGTCCCTGAGCCTCCACCTCTCCCAGCAGCTCTGCCCAGTGCCACTGTTCCCAGCCCTTTCCCACCTAGAGTCAATAGGCCCCCGATGGAGCAACCATATGCAATGTGTCATTCCATCTTTCCTGATCAGAGAAGTCTCTATCCCTGTCTCACCCTCGAACCCCTATAATTATTCCCATCAAAGGACAGATCATCAAAGTGGCTGGGGATCCAGCCATGAAATCTATTAGTTGAAGGTGTATTGCCCTGGATTTTGAGGAGCCTTGTATTCAGCACGTATTTCTACTGCTACAAAAACACCCAGTGTGACCTCTGGATATCCACATGGACCAGAATGGACAGGAGACAGAGATTGGGGTAATTATAACTTTTTCAAGCAACAAAAACACTATTAAAAGGCCTCACAGCTTGTGATTAACACCACGGGATTCAGAACCATCTGAAGCTGGATCTTATTCCCCCTCCTAAAGGATCCTGCCTTTGTTACCATGGGAGGTTCTGTAATCATTAATGTACTCTGTAAAATGGGAATAACAGTACGTTTAACTGATGGTTTTTAGAGGATGAGGAGAGAACCCAATGAACTGAGCACAGTGGTTGGTGTTAGTGACCTTTCCATCAGTGATAGCCCTGACTTATTTCTTTAGGCATCATCACCACTACCATCAACATCATTGTCACAACCATCACCATCATTTCCAGTAGCCCAAGGTGCTTCTCAAAACGACTAGTGCTGTCCCAGTTACATGTCTAGACATGCCAAACAGGGAACCAGTCCTACAAGAAATACAATCAGTTGCATTGTTCTCCATGCCTAATGCCTACACCTGTGCCTGTGCCTTATGTTCAAGCATAGACACTTAGTCACCAGGAAGACAAGAGTTGGTATTTAAGGTGGGAGATCCAGGCCTTCAATTCTCAGGGCTAACATTGTGCCTCAAAAGTAACAAACAGTATCAAAGGCTTTTTTCAAATTTCTCAGTGCAAAACCAGAAATTTACTTCCTAAATAGCCATGACATGGGTCGGAAGCTACAAAATAGGCATTGTCAGGGAAAAGCCTCTCTGCAAATCATACAAAATGGTCACAGTGAGTGTAACTCTGCAAATTGGGACTTCAGTGTATGAAATTTCATTATATTCTCATGAAATCGTTCAGCTTTGTATATGACTACATAGCAACTGAATAATCTGAAAAGTCATTTCACAACCAGGTGAAAAGTGAGCACATCAGCCCTTACTTGTGTTGTACAATTTCATCAAATAATAGCAAAATAAATTGTCTCCCTCTACTTAAATAATCTACAGAGTTTCAGTCAAAGGCCTTGCCTTGTAGTGGCCAATATAATCCACTCTCTTCCTAGCACTCATATAAGAAACATGCATGAAAAAGCACTTTAAGGCAAATTGGAGTGTGATGTGAAATACTGCACACCAAGAATTTACAGCACATTACCATTATCACTAGTGAGTAGATACTCAATGACTACAAACCAGAAAAAACTAAGTGACAAGACTGGCCTAGGAATGAACTCCCGGGAAAGGTCCAAGGACATAAGTCTCAACTTAAATTCTGAGGAGGTCCACCTTCTCTTTCATCGAAGGCTTGGTTCCCTGGGAGTGCCATCAATTACGGAGACACCCTTTTGGCATCCTCTACCTTGAGAATGCTGCTTCCATGCTATTACTCAGTGTACCTATCAACCAAGGCACGCATTTCGGTCTTAACCCAAGGCTTCCCCACTCACAAAAAAAACAAGAAGACCAAAGATGGCGGTGATATTGCAGAGGCAGAGGGCACAACACGTGCATGTGTAACAGGGAGGAAGCATCACAGTTACCTCAAGTTTCACAAGGGCTTTTGACTAAGAAATAAGCCATCCATGCTCATCATCACAATATTTGGTTAACTAGCATGGATTGAGGTAATGTTTTTCCATGGATCTCAGGCCTCAATTTTACATTGGTTGGAAAATAAAAATGACTCTCATCTTCCAAGGATTAAAAGTAAGTTAACCAATGACAGGGACAAGTCACAAGGGTATCAACGGCAACGTACTGAGTAAAAGGTAGACAATTTAGGGTCTCTTCCCAAAGAAATTAGGAATTTGACTTAAGATGAATGAACTTCAAGTTCTGTGCTGCCACCTTCTCCACGAAACGTGTGCCAATAGAAAACTACAGGACCCACAAGGACCCATTGAGACTAAAGGTTCAAAGTCACCATAAGAACATCTTAGAATAGTGCATATTTCCAATTAGCACGTTCATTCCCTCTGTCATATTGTCAAATGTCTTCACCCGCATTTCAAAGAATAAATCACCACACACAAAGGAAATGACTTTAAATAGACCAAGAAACAGCAGACACCTCTATGGCACTGCCAGTTAGCAGGACCCCTCAAGCTTGCACCATTGACATATGGCAAAGAGTCCTGATCAGTAGTGAGGCCTGAGCCCTGTCATTCTCCACGCGCAGTGTTTCAGTAGGCAAGAATAGAAACGTGCTCAGGAGAAGGAAAAGCCTGAGGTGCTGGGTTGCCTCTTCCTTCACAGCATGATTGATGAGGTCGGGGTTCCAGAGAGATTCCCCAGAAACCCCTGAGGAGGCTTGCTGGCCCTGGGAAAGAAAACAAACATTTAAATGATATTGTGGCAATATCTAAAAGCTTGTATAGGGGTAGGGGAACAGTGGTAGGGAGGGCGTTAAACCGAGGACCCTGATGTTCTTCTCCAACATGTGGAGTCAGGAAATGGGATACTACTTCCTTGGGCACCTCTTTGGACTCAGGTACCGGAGACAGTGAATGAGACATGAGGTGTGCTCCCAGTAATGTCTGCAAAGCAAAGAAATGGCCAGGAAGCAAGAAAGGGTGAAGATTTGAAGGTGCACTGACTTATGCATTACTTTGACTGTTACCTTCTGTCTCCAAGTCTCCTCCCCAAAAAATGCCCTCCCCTCTATGGTGGAGGCAGACGGACAGACTGCCATTCCCCACCAGCCACTTGGCCCACAGGTCCCAAGCCTCCCCTTTTGCATAGATAAACATGGCTTTCTATTACCTTCAGATCCATTTTTGAACCAGAAGTTAAAAGGCATCTGAGCAGTATCCCACATTCCCTCCATTCCTGGAGTTGACTTTTGACCATCCTCTCGAGTTCATCCTGCTATTGCCTGTTAGTGCAAAAGATTCCAAATAGGATCCAAACATTAAAACTTTGAAGATAAAATGACAAGATCTTGTTTTTGGACACCATTACATTAAAATAAATTCAAGCTTGCTGTAATGGGACACTGACTGTGAGCAGAGGAACAGCTCTAATTCCTGGAAAAAGATGTCAATATCTAGGAGGGTCTCAATCATGAAGTTAATAAGCAGCAACCATGAACAGACCTTAACACCAATGGCAGTTCCTTGCCTGGAGACCCAGGACATTGGATTCAATGCCTTCCTAAATGATGGTACAGGTGAGAACAGATGGGTGATGCCCTCTGCCCAAAACCTGTCACCTCACACGAGAGACGGTTGTTCTTACCTGGCTGGATGCTCTGGACAGTTAGTTCCAATTCCACACTAGTCATGGTACAGGCTCCCATGCTGACAAGTCCCAGACGTTTCCACCACAGGTCCTGAAGGAGATGGCAATTGTACAGATCTGCAAGACTAGAACCACTGGGGAAACACATATGGCAACTCATAACGTAGGTAGGGGGCTGGAGCACGTGTCCTATTACCCTTATGAAGAAGAGCTGCTGAATATACCTAGTGGGGACTGAGTACACAGTTATTCAGCCCATGCCAGGTAGACCAAATTCATGAAAGGCAACGTAACACAGAGATTGCAGGAACTGTGCCCCAACACCAGGTAAGAGTGCCTTTCAGAGGCTCCACTGCTCCCTTCAAAGGGAACCACAGGTCATGGGGTAATCAGTCAATAGGAGTAGCCCATTCCACGGAATTCTTGTCCTCCCCAGGCTAGGTCTTGATCACTCATTTCTCTTTACCTTGTGGACATATAAAAAAATACATGAATCATTTTTTTTTCTAAGGAAGAACACCTGGAAACGATACCAATGCTACATTTAAAGAAAAACAGTATATTACTTACACCATTGTGCTTCAAAAGCAAAACTGTCAACGTCACCTGCAATTGGCAATTACTCCCAGATTACTGAAAGCACTCAATCTGTGACTTTCTTCATTCATAAATGGGAAATTCCTCATTATGTTTAAAGGAAACTTATGCAAAAGCCTCAGGACAGAATTGGATTAAATAACATGATATTGAGCAGGCAATTCATGTGGGAAATGAAATTCCCAACAATGTGCAGAGGTGACAGGCGACCAGTACTTCCGGGCATTCACTGCCATAAAACAAGTGGCAGCTTATTCCATATGTGCGGTTTGATCTAGAAAATGCCACCAAACTTGCTTCATTTGGGTACATTTATGAAATAAGGAAACACCAGGACTACAATCTCAACCAATCCAATAATATTAAAACAATTTGATGGTAAAATCAAGTCAAACTTCAGGTAGCCGGCAACGTGAGGCCGGAACTGTTGTAAAGCAAGACACACACAAAACCAACGAAAACATTATATTTCTTATTTGTTCATTGAGAAGAACGAAAAAGTGTTTAACCATGCTTGGGATGAGGGTCAGGACCGCAGTTAATTTAATACAATGCTAAAAAACACATTTTTCCAAATTAAAACCCAATCCTATGAAACAGCCGAGAACGATGGTTAAGGGCATTCACTGTCGTAAAAAATCAAGCACGCGGCCCATTGATGACGTTCTGCATTTATTAATCCACCCTGGCCCACAACATTTCTTTAAAGTACATTTATGGATCCGCTCAAGAGCGTACAAGAACAGAAACATAAAGTACATTTGTAGAGAGATAACAACACTACAATATTTTTAATTATATCACGGAAGATATTACGATAGAAAACAAAAGGCAATCAATCAATCAGACATTAATTTACTCTCTATCAACACAAAACCTTTTAAAGTCCCTTATGAAGAGCCCTGGGACCAAAAGTTAATTGGATGAGACAGGAGGAGGAACAGGTGAAATTAAATGCAAATCCAAGTCCAATTTGTCTGAAAAATAACTGGCTGATGGGCAGACATATCACGAGATTTAAAACGTCACCTGCTAAGCCAGATGAATCACTTCACAATATGCACACTGAAAATACCCTCATTTGAGAAATATTTATGCAAAAAAGCCCAAAGAAATTTAACCAAATTCAAATGATTGCAATGTCGTGAAAAAAACGCAAGTCAGTATGCTAGAAACCAAAACAATAAATAGGATCCCTGGGGGCTTCATTCCCTACAGGGCCTTCAGGTATAAGCTCTTGACAACCTGACTGCTAGTTTACATATCCTTAAAGTGTCAATACCGCTAAACATTTTAAGGGGCGCTTTTGCTGAATACAGTGATATTAAATAGACAATTGCATTATACAAAAGCACAAAACAGACTTCAAGGACCACGGCTAGGTGATTCACTGGGGTTAGTGAACAAGCTGTAAGTCCATTGCCCCATTTCACGTAGAAATAATCAAAACACTTTTTTTTCTTGTGAACACAGCATATTAGGAAGACCGATTCTGAACTTGAACCATAACAGATTACATTAAACCTATAATCATGTTAAATGAGGTACTCAACTGGCATGTAAGGCAGCTAACTGTGGTCAGCTGTCATAACCCCACCTCAGGAGGTAATTTCCCTCCTTGTCACCTCTAAAGGAACAGAAATATGAAAATCGAATGGCGAAAGGTGGCAAAATAAAAACTTTAAAGAAATAAGCGGTGACGATATCTACCCAACGACAGTAATAAATAAAGGCAAACTCAGGTGCCCGGCGACCAACAGCCACCGTTCAGGGCTGGACCGACAGCTGCTCATCGATCACATCAGCGTTTCCTCATTTTTAACTTTAAACCACCAAAAAACCTTAGGATCCAGAGGGAGGAGGGGTGCCCATGACCAACATTTAAACAAACAAAATGACCGCAAACACTCATCCCGTTGTTCCATCAAGCACAACACTGGGCCAGACGTGACTAGGGAGCTTCCCTGTCAACAATCCATTGGCCCATCGCACACATCCCTTAAAGATGTCACCACACATCATAAACCCAATTCGATCAGGATCACCACAAAACTCAGTAATTAAGAATTAAAACCAAATAAACTTACATTTTCTGATCCCGGAAGGCAGGTGCCGCCATATTCCCACATATCCTCGGGAAACTGTCCACGGAAGCCCCACAGGACAATCCAGACTTTAAGGGTATCTACCTGGTCACGTGGTACGGATGCCTGGACACCCAGTCTAAGGCCCCGCCTACAGACAACGTCATTGAAGGGTCTGAAGGGATTGACAAGGAATCCAATATTGAGCTCCAGGTTTACAAGGGAAAACTCAACCAATACCTAAAGGCCCAGCTAAATAACTCAGGCCTTTCTCATACTGTAGCTTATATAACTGTGCTCATCTCTCCATATCCAGTTCTACTACCCAGGCTTCTGTACATACCATATCCCCTGTTTCCTGGCATTTCTTATTTTGGAAATCTGGTTCACCCAGTTTCTCTAGGCCCACCTCAATTGCCCTCTCTTCCAGGAAGCCTTCCATGCTTTTACTCCTTCCCCTGCCAGGCAGAAGGGAGTTGTTCTTTGCTTTTAAGTGGGCACATGAGAGATATAGAGGGTGGGAGGAAGAAGAATTATATAGTCCTTGGGATCTGAAAGCAGTGTGCTGAGCAAGATGTCAGGGACCCAAGTTTTGTCTTTGCGATTTCATCAATGCCTTTGAGGTTTCCATAATTGTGCTATGGCCAGGGGAAGCCATCCACAAGGTAAATCACAGCAGTCTCCCAGGATTAATCACAACACTGAACGCAAATAACTTTTCTGGATTTGATCCCTTTCCCTGTCTTTCTCTCTCTCAATATTTTGTCCCACCCTTCCAGCTTCAGGCATCAGCTGTCTCTTCTCTGACGACATGACTGACTTCATGTTTCCATGCACAAACGCTAGAAGACTGATTTCTTCTGTTGTAGGATGAATGATTATATGGTTTCAGATCTCATTTGCCAAGGTCACTGGCTTCATGAGTACTGGAGGTAGGACTGGACCCTGCCCCTTTTCAAGAGGCCATCTGCTGAGCTGCTCTCAATATGCGAGTCAGTATAAACAGAAACGTCCAACTCTACCAAGGATTGATTAATTTCAATTTTGAATTCATCTGTGCCCAAGGTGGAAGGTGAAGCACACAGTCACGGGGTCATGATAGTTGGACCTTGAGTGGCTTGGGGAGCACCACCAGGAATGGCACTCTAACGACATAACTGTCCAATATGCAGAAAAGATTATTTTGAGTGGGAAAGGTGAAGCTGCACGGCGTGCATATGCAATAGTTCACGATGTTGCCCTACCCAACCTGGACTCTCACAAGCAACACTAGCTGGGAAAGATGGACTCGCTGTCCTCCAAGTACAAGTCTGAAGAAACAGCAGAATCAGATTGGTTAAAATCACTTCCCAACTATGCTTTAGGAAGCTCAGACAATACACACAGATAGCTCAATTGTTGTGTATTGCCACGAACATGGGGGTCATGATTCAGCTGTCTGTTTCTGGTATCTTAGCTTCCTAAACCATTGTTTGGAAGTTACCAGAGGCTGGTGTAGTGGGAGGATTAAGGAGAGATGTTGTTCAAAGGCTAGAAAATTCCAGTGTGACAGAGAGAATTGGTTTTTGAGATCTTCCGCACAAGAAAGTAGTATGTGAAGTAAAGGCTATTTCAATTTACTCGATTTAATCATTCTACAACATGTAATACATCAAATTATCACATTTTGCCCCCAAAATATATACAATTATTATATGTGACTCTTTTTTTATAAAAACAAGAGAACCATTTTCCCCTAGAGATAATTTACCCTCTACAGTCTTGCTGCTCCTATAAAAGCTCAGAGAATGATTATTAGTGAGCTTTTCCAGATATCGGCGTTGGGCAAAAGACTTTGGCAAAGATCCAGAGGGACAGGGAGTGGTTCTATACTTTGTCCAGAAATCAGTGAAGGGATGAATCTGGGAACTTAAGGAGCAAGGGATGGGAAGAGAAGGAAGAACCAGGCCGTTAGTGTCAATCCGATGCCCGGGAATTCCCACCTCATTGCTCACGTGTTGCTGAGGCTTTTCCCTCTGGCTGCACTCTGCAGCTGGAAACATGGCTGGCCTCTCTTGATGCCAGGACACTGCCCAGGTCCTGTCTCTCAGTGCACTTGTGTCTCCACAGTCTATGCTCACTAGTCACTCTGCTCCCATCCATACTTCATCTCATGCTCATAGGTTGTCCTGAAAAAATTATCTATGACTTCTTATCCACCTGCACCAGTGGTCAAGTGTATGGGTTCCACGTAGGCTGCTTGCATTCATGTCACAGCTCTTCCTCCTACCACCTGTGTATTTTTCCGGGTTGTTTTTCTTCTCGATTTCTTTGTCAGTAAAATGATGGTACAGTCGCTAAGTCTGTTCAGGCTGTTTTTAAAAAAATATCTCCCACTGGGTAATTCACAAAAGACAGGAGTAGATTACTCAGTGTTCTGGAGGCTGGGAAGTCCAAGAGCAAGGCACCAGCAGGTTTGCTGCCTCACGAGGGCCTCTTCCTTCTTCATGTCACCCTTTGTGTTCCCGCACATATTGTAAGGGGAAAGAAGGCTCCCACTAGCCTCTTTTATAAGGCAGGCCACTATCCCATTCATGAGGGCAGAGCCGCATCACCTAATTACCTCCCAAAGGCCCTACCTATAATACCTTCACTGTGGGGACTAACTTGCATCATAAAAATTGTGGGGGTACACCAACATTGAAATCACTGTAGAGACCAATAAGGATTATGTTATTGGACTGCCTTGGCATTCAGCAACCGGAATAAATCCTGGAAGATATCAAACTTTCCTGTAAAGTTAGCTATGATTTTTTTTTGTAACATTTTGCTGCATGTCTCTGGTCAAATATCATCTCCTTCCTTGAGCTGTTCTGTGCCGGGCCTGTCTGTGTTAGTCTCCTTTTTCTAATCCCTTTTAGCCGAAACATTCATAACACACAACCCACCTCCTACAACACATTGTCCACTTTGCCAGTAATTTTCATGTCAACATTGTCGCTTTCATCTGTGCTAATACCTCTGTATTAATCAACATGTTAAGTCTGATCCTAATTCTTCATGTATGCATCTCATCTCCTAAGTTTACTACAAGTTTCCCTCTGGGCCACTGTTATGGTTGTGATATTTGTCTCCTCCAATACTCATTTTGGAATTTAGCCCCGAAAGGTGGAGTATTAGGGGAATATTTAAGTTCTGTTGGATCATGAGGCCCAGCCCTCATGAGTGGGTCGATCCCCTCATGAAAGGGGAACTGGTGGCTTCATATAAAGTAAAAGGGAGCCTGCACTAGCACATGGCATGCTCAGCCCCCTGCATGTGTTGTACTCTTCCCCGCCTTCGGAATCTGCTGAGAGTACTACACAGGAAAGAACTCTCAGCAGATGTAGCCCCTTAACCTTGGACTTCCCAGTCTCCACAACTGCAAGAAAGAAATTTCTTTTCTTTCTACATTACCCTGTTTCAGGGGCTCTGTTATAAGCAACAGAAAAGAGACTCATACTGGCACCTGACCAGCTTATTCCTTTCTGATATAATTTAGCTCAATGCAGACCAGGTTTCATATGGCGATCCCATACGTACATAAGCAGGTTCTGAAATAGAAGCTTTCATTGGGCCATCACAAGAAATATCTTCCCCTGAGGATTTCACAAGGAACCTGTTCACTCATTGGTTTTGCTAGATCATGCAGAATGTGGGTGGGCTCTTGTAGCACAGTTAGTCCTCCTGTGCCCAAGCGAATAGGGTGTGTGGAGTGGCTTATGTCTCCCTCCCCCATGTTTCTTGCAGTCAGTGAGCTCCCAAGTTGCTGGAGAGTTTTTCAACACTCACAAGCCCAAAAGCTGCTGCCACCGGGGAACTGGTGCTTCACGAGGGTGAAGGACCAACCGTCTGGTGCCTTCAGGTCACTTCCCCTCAACACAGGCATGAGCCGAGACAGCAGGTGCCATATTGCTTTTCCACTCACCATACACCTTAATCCTTCCCAGGGGGCCTCAGCTCCTCAGTTTTTATCTCACTATTTCTCACATAAAATATACCAACTCCAGCCCAGCTGGAAACCATAGGATACCTGCGTGACTCCATAATCTGGACATTCTGGGTGGGCTGCCTTCAGGAGAGAGGGACAGAGATGACCAAGTGCTAGCTTTCTTCTACTCAGACCCTTTTTCTCCCCTTCTACTGCCCCAGTGGATGCTGCTGAGAGACAAGTGAAGCAGGGCTCACTGGAACTGTTTCTCCTCTCTGTTGGTGCAACCACCACACCAGGCCTTGCACAGAGAGTGGGGCTCAAACTTTCCCAGACTCCCCTTCGCATCCCCTATTGTTGTGGCCCAACCAGGTTCATTGCCTGCTGCCCAAGAAGAAGCCAGTATACTAAGTCAATAGGTTTTATGGCAGAGCAAGAGTCTTTATTCTAGATAGCACTAAGTGGGTAGATGGGAGAAATCTCAAATCCGCCTCCCCAAGATTTTGGGAGACAGTATTTTTAACAAAAGTTTGGCAGGCAAGGGATTAGGCAATTAAGTTCATTAATTGGGGCAAAATCATAGGAATGTAGAAATCATGTTCTTGTGTTGTTTCAGCCCCTGGAGTCACAATTCCACATGAGTCAGTTTCTTGGTATGGGCTGCAGGTCCTGGTGGGTCAGTCAATCAACTGGAATACAGGGCTTGGAAGATATCTTAAAAACTACCTTTAGGTTTGAAAAGGTGATGTTATCTATGGATAAAGTTAAGAATCTTTATGACCACCAGGTGCCTGGCTCCAGATTGGCAATTATAGAGGTGCAAATAGAGGGGGTGCAAATAGAGGGACAGCAAATAATTTTTATCATTATTTTTGGCGAGGCATTTACCACAGTTCTTGGCTTGTACCCCATATTGACATGCAGTTTCACTACCTATAGCTACTGAGAGAGACAACAGAGCCACTACGCCAAGGCTTGCCCAGGGAATTGGGCTCAGACCTTCCCTCTAGAGGTCCTGCAGCAGACTGAGGGGTGCTCAGACTGTGAGCTCCCTGCCCGCTGCCCCTCCTTGGTGCCAGTTGCCCAGCAACTGCATCACTGTGGTGCATGACCCGAGGCAGAGGGACATCAAACCTACTTGGGGACCCTGTGGGCAGCTTGAGACCAGCACGCTTCTCACTGGATGCCCATCCAGCCACAGTGAGTAGCCTGGCAGACTATCGTTCTCTGGCACTCAATTGGTCTCCAGGTCTCATGTTTCTCATATAGGAAATGTCCTACAGATTGCTGGCTTTAGATCATAGTCAAAGCCCCATTTTCATACCTGTAAAAAGATCATGTGTGCATTATTTGCATAATTCCTGGATTCCTGAATTTTGTTTTTGGACATCTTATCCAGTCAATCCTGCTTCTGCCTGGTACTGCAAGGGTTTTCAAAACAAAATAAAAAGGCAGGTCAAACTTTGATGTGAAAATGTCAAGATCAGGTTTCGTTGAAATCTGACATTCTAATAAAGTCAATGTGTCTGTACAGCAGCACCTACAGTGTACAGGGGAACACAAATAAGGACTGGGGAAATGTCACTGTTTAGCTAAAAGAATTGATTGTAGAAAGAGGATCTCCACCATGGAGTTAATAAGCAGTGCCCATGGACTGCCCCTGACATTGTTGGTACCTCTTAGCCTAGAGACTCAGGAAAAGAGTTTCCTGTAAAGAGTTTCAACACCATCCTAAATGATAGTACAGCTGACAGGAAAATGGGCGCTGCCATCGACCCAACTCCCGTCACATCACAAAACATAAGCTTACTCTTACTTGTCTGCCTGGTCTTGACAATTGGTTCCAGTTCAACCCTCTTCATGTTACAGGCCCATGGGCTGACTGTATTGGACTTTTCCATCACAAGTTCTGAAGCAGATGGTGACTGCACAAATCTGTCAGGAGACTTTCCTGTGGGCGGACAGCCTCCCACCACTACAGGAAAGTTATGTACCTTGGAAGCTCATCCAGGTGGGTGGCTGGGGCATACCTACTTTTTCTCTTATCCAGAGAGTAGTTTCTGAATATGGTTGGTGGGGACCATGTACTCAATCATGAAGCCTGTGTGAAGTAGTCAAAAGAGTCAAAGATAAAGAGAGATAGAAACTACATAAATCAAGCACGAAATCGGATAGGACCAATATTTTAGAGACCCGACGGCAGCTTCAAAACAATAATAGTTGATCCTACTTTAATGAAAAATGGAAGAATTATTAGATATTAGACTAAAAGGCATTGTCTGTTATTTGCTACAAGAGGAGGTTCAGAAGTTCATTTTTTCTCTTCAATAATAAGGGTATTAAATCATACAAAATTATGCATAATCAACTTTTGTAATGGGTTTTGTATTCTAACTTTGTTACTAATTACTGACACTCATACACCATGCAAGACTGTGGGTAACAATTCATTGAAATAGGTTTTGACAATATACAGCTCAGTTTTTGTCTCAGTAATTGGTAACGTAGTAAGTTTAAAATTGCTACTATTAGAAAACAGCTAATACCACTCAGAAAAACGTCATGAAGAATCCATTCAATAAGGAAAGTTACTGTAATCTGACATTAAACATAGGTCTTTGAGTAGATGTAGGGTTTGTTTTTCCGTACCTGAGATACTTGGCTTAGGATAATGGTCTCCAGTTCCACCAAAGATGCTGCAAAAAAACATTATTTCATTCCTATAGAAGGTACCCATGTAACAAAAACATTGGTTTAATATTTTGAAATAAAAAAACCCAGAGGTCTTTGAGGGGAAAACAGTAAAAATGGATAGCGGCTAAAAATGGGGGATTTGCTCTTAATTGGCAAGGATGACTGTAGGATATTATAGGGAATGAGCATCCAGTAAAAATGCCTTCATTCCACACTTAAATAATTATTTAAGGGATAGGGATTTTCCAGAAAAGTTAGAATTAGTCACGTAGTTAATATCCTAATTCATGAACTCTGCATTCCTCAAAGTACCAACAACACAGATAAAGTAAAACCCAAACACTAGCAATGAATCTTTCACATTTCTAACATCATCAGGTGTACTGAGAAAATATCAATGCTCTGTCACTCACATAGGAGTCATTGATCCATTTCAATATGACATAACATGTACAATTCAAGTCAATATCAAGAATCATCCCCCCCTGGCCTGGAGCACACCGGGCAGAAATGAGCGGGCATGCAGCTGAACTCCTCACACGCTCCCTGGAGCTGGTAAGTGGGCTCCCTGCCACGGCTCTGAGCATGGTGGCGTGGGGAATGTCCATGCTTCTGCCCCTCCCTGGGCCTCAGTTTCCCCATCTGTGGAGATGACAGGAGTACATACCAGATGTGCTGTACGGGTACCTCTGGTATTTACTGAGCACCTGCTGGACCCTGGACCCACGCGGGAATCAGACACAGTCCTGCCCACAGAGAAGCCACATCCCATGGTGGGGGTGGGGCTGGCATTAAACACGTGAACAACCAAGAAAACATCGGATGGTGAGAAGTGCCACTAGCATGGGTTGGCGAGGAGGGAAAGGGGGAGATGTGGGGATGCCAGGGAAAGTGTCCAGCCAAGCAAAGTCTGTGCAAGGATACTGCAAACACAGAGAACAACAAGCACAAAGAAGGACATCGACTTGATGCATGTGACAAACAGCAGGAGGCCACTGTGGCTGGTGCTGGGGGCAGTGGTAGGAGAGTGAGGTTGCAGAGGTCGGCAGAGGCCAGATCGTGGGAGACAGTTTGGTTTAACCCCAAGAGGGAACATAAATTTGTTTTAAAAAATCAACTAGCACTAAGGCTAGTAAGGAAATTCAAACATCACCATTATCTAAAAGAAATAACTCTTTCCCCACAGAAAGTATTGCTACTGGAAGCTCGGCACTTTTCCCTGAGGCTGCATCAAAAGAATGAAGACAAGTGATTTCAGGAGAAGGAAAGAGGAGTTTATTAATTTGCTGGAAATTGAGGAGGATGGAGACTCCTGTTTAAAATGCCATCATCCTAATAATATGCAAAAATGCAGAGCTTTCACAGGGAGGTTTTCAGTTTCAGACCATTTCTGTTCAACTACAGTCGATGATTCTGATCATCTCATGTCAGTCCCATCTCTGCTGAAGACAATCCCAGAACCTCCACGCAGACAGTGGTGTTGAGCCATCTCCTGTAGCACAAAGAACAAAGGACACTGCCCCTCCAGACCACTGGCTTGAGGCAGAGATGCAGATTTTAGTTCCCAAAGAGTGAGTGAGGTTTTAAAGAGAGAGATAACATTTTTGCTGTTTTTTCAGGCCATTGCCTGTTACATAATCCTCCCGACTCCATCAATTTCACCCTTCCATATTTACAGGAGGGGGGACAATGTAATCTTTGAGCTATTTTCTGCTGAATTGGGGTGATACTTTAGATGGAAGGTTTATACTGTAAAGCTTTGGCAATATATTTATGGCAATAGAATACCACGAAAAACAGTCATAAGCAATAACTGCAACAGTGAGGACTGAGGAGGCAAAATGGACTGTCGCCTTGTATACAATCAATGTCTGATACAGGGCTGGGTTAGAAAGAAACATGGGACCTGTGAGTATAGAACTATTGGTTGCACCCTGTAGGTGATCTGACAGACCATCTTAAGTAACTTCAGAAATACTTGCACTGAATGAGGTTTAGGATGACAAGGCAGCAGTAGGCAGATCAACAGAAGACACAATAGCCTAGGGAAATCTTCACTGAGGAGTTGTCCCTCTATCCTAGAGACAAAACAAATAATCAAAGGAAGGTTAATAAAAATATCAACTTTTTCATTTTTTTTTCCTTTTTGAAAAACACATACTTTAGATTGCCTACAGTCTGGCCCCTCTATTTGGTGCTTGTGTCCTCTTCTTCCAGGGGACACCTCTTTACTATGGTATGATGGACCCACGGTTTTATTTTTGACAGTTTTAATGAGCTGTTAGAGACATTTGATAGAGTGTATTTTACTTTTTTGTTTCCGACCGTGGCAGAGACTTGAAAGAGGCAAACTCATGTATAGTCGTTAGCACCTGACCCACTCATTTGACATGTTGTTTTACTCTGTTGTTATTACTCAGGGTTATATTATCATATTTACCTTGGGGTGTCAGGAAGGGTCTCTCATAAACTATGTTCTGGGGCTTAACTTAAGCCTGTTTCTAGGAGTACCCTTATCTGGAAGACACGTGGCAATATCTTATCTCAATTTCCTGTATCAATTTCAGGATGTATCTAATTTTCATTCTACATGTGGGGTGTTGTTTATTTGCTGGGTTACGTCCAATATGAAAGAATGTCTATTATTATTCTACATAGAGGAGGGGAGTCTATGAATATCATAAGGACCTATGGGATCATTGAGTCTACCGTGTCCTGCTTTGGAGAAATGGTGTACCAGGTTCACACTGGGGTCCACTTTAAGCATTTGTGGGCGACCACAGAACACTGTGCAACAGATCCAGATTCAGAGGACGGGAAGCAAAGTTCCCCTGATGGGCACTATCATGGAGTAGCCAAACACGGTGATACTTGGAGCTGTCCAGTGTCACCTTAGCTGTCTGTCTATGGTGTCCATCACAAGCATGTCATTTTCTATGTGCTTGGCCTCTTTTCCTGGACTGCGGATGTGCATTATCCCATCATCCTCTGAAGCTTGTTCCCGTTCTGCACTGACGTATGTGCCTCGTGCCAACAGCTCCTGGTAGGAGCCCATTTTAGAGCTTCAGGCACTCTCTCCATCTGTGGAGGACAAGCCTTTACCCAGCCTGAAAAGGTATCTATTAGTACAAGTTCAGGCATCTGAAGAAATTGCTAGTCACTGTACGTCTTTTTGTTTGTTTGGTTTTTTGTTTTTGTTGTTCTTGGACCACCCCGAGCACATAAACAATTTGTTGTAAGCAGGGTCTTTCCGAATGAGGATTCATCAAATCCATTAAAACAAGCACATAGACAGTCCAAGGTTCACAGGGTCCTCCCAAATGAGGTGCCCCCAAATCCACTAAGGCATTGCATCTATAATGTGTGTATTCATGTAGCTGCCTCTCACGAGGCCATATCAAAGCTTCGGGCCTGAGAATGAGTCCATGAGAATTCTGCCTCCATCTAACTGTGTCATCCGAAAAGTAACAGTCACAGTCTTTACTTTCTAAGTGAATCTAAATCTAGCCTGAGTATCAAGGCCCCAGAGAACAGATCATCTCCAGTGGCCTCCTTAGCAGCTCTGCCAGTCACCTTTCTTTGGCCATGTTGGCCACCTGCTTGGGCTCAGCCACGGCCTGTTTCAAGGCCATTATTTTAACCACTTCAGTACGGCGCTCACCAGCCGCGAAAACTTCCCCTCAGCCGGCACTCATAGTCCGCACGATAGTGTGTGCTGTGCATTGACGAAAAATCCGCTTTGCTGTTGTGAGATGAGGAAAGCTTGAAAGCACTGAAAGCTTGTTTTACTTTACAGGCAGCTTTACTTGTAATGTAAATCACAATAGGTAACATATACATATATGTTTTCATTACGTTATTTTTAAATGTTCGCAATGTTATTTTGATAAATGAAAAATTAGAAAAGTCATATCCTGGCTTTCGGCTAAAGTCGCTATGCATGTTCATTTGTGGCTACTGACTATTGTCAACACTCATACCGAAGTGGTTAATGGCATACTGAATATCTTTATTTTCTGTCATCAGGAGACTACCCCCTTTTTTAATGCTTTTTTTTTTTTTCCCAGACAGAGTCTCACTCTGTTGCCCTGGCTACAGTGCCGTGGCGTCAGCCTAGCTCAAAGCAACCTCAAACTCCTGGGCTCGAGTGATCCTCCGGCTTCAGGCTCCCAGAGTGCTAGGATTACAGGCGAGAGCCACCACGCCAGGCCTTTAATGGTTGTATGAGCATGTACTATGAAATACATATTTAGAGTCCATATAGATGTTTATCTTTTTCCCTCTGGATAACTGTTCTGGTTAAAGCCACTAGCTCAGCTTTCTCAGCCTAAGCCCCAGGTGGCAGTGCCACTGTCATGGTCATCACATAACCAGCCCTTCGTTGTCCATAAAGCTGTCCCTGTCAGGGAAAAGATCCCAGTCTTGCTCTGACATTGGCTGATCTGACGGATCTATCCTGCTAGAACACACAGTCTCTAGAACCTCTACACAGTCATATTGTAAACACTCATTCTCTTTGGCTGGAAAAAGGTGGCAGGATTGAGAGAGACACAGTCTTTAATAAAAACTCAGAAGTAGCTGTTACTGCCTGGAGGCAAAGAGGCCATTCTCTCACCATATTGTTTAATGGCTCTCAGATGTATGTCACTGGCCTGGATGTCTCCCTGCATCTAAGGCTCATTCTTTATTTGTTGTCTCATTTAAGAGTCAGGGAAACGCACAGCAGGGGCAGTCATAAGCTGTCCCCTTAAGGGCCCCCTGTAAAAGGCCTTACTATCATTCTGAAGTCTGGGATCTAGATGCCATTTCTAGGAACCCTAGATAAGTAGCATGTTGTTTGTAATTCTTTCCAATTGCAGGTTCCACAAGTCTCATTAAGCTTTTATCAAACAGGGCAGGAGAGCCCAGGAAGCAACACAGGACATCTCAAGATCTTGTTCTGTAAATGCAACTGAGTACCATTGAAGTTTCTGGGCCCCTGTTTGCTTGTCTACAGCTGTGTCCTGGCTGGGCATAGCTGGTGCCTGGGGCTGGGACAGTGGCCGGGAAGGGGTCTTCTCAGACCACTTCTGTCCGTGGCCTTCGCACTAATTGAATCCCTCTGTCAATTTTGCCCATGGCTCCTGTGGGAATATTTGAAGTCACGGGGCTCCGATGGCCCTACTTTCTTTGCCGTCTGTGTCCTGCACTTTTTTTTTTTTTTTTTTGAGACAGAGTCTCACTTTGTTGTCCAGGCTATTGTCAGTGCCGTGGCGTCAGCCTAGCTCACAGCAACCTCAAACTCCTGGGCTCGAGTGATCCTTCTGCCTCAGCCTCCCGAGTAGCTGGGACTACAGGCATTCGCCACTATGCCCGGCTAATTTTTTATATATATATATCCGTTGGCCAATTAATTTCTTTCTGTTTATAGTAGAGAAGGGGTCTCGCTCTTGCTCAGGCTGGTTTTGAACTCCTGACCTTGAGCAATCCGCCCGCCTTGGCCTCCCAAGAGCTAGGATTACAGGCGTGAGCCACAGCGCCCGGCCTATGTGTCCTGCACTTTTTAAAAAAAATATTTATTCTCCTGGGGACTACTTGCTACCTGGATTCCTGGCAGTGTTTTGTCAAATGTCTTTTCTTTTTACAAAAAGCACAGTCTTTAGAGGACCCTTGGTTGACACTGCTAATAGAACATTAATAGGTTTCAGATTTTTGTTTTTTTCCTGGCGTTCTATACTTTTTAATCATTCTCCTCTGGCTAGGGATGTGTGCTTTGCCCAAACTGAGTTTTCTGCCTTGTCTTAGAAGTTGAGACCATTCTTAACACTGAGTAGTAAACCAGTGGGCGTGGGATTGACCAGTTCAAGTTGCACCCTCCCCTGGCCCTCTCAGGGTGACAAGAAGCGGGGGGTAGTTGAGCGGCAGGCCTTTTCTCTATGCCCCCCACTGGCCATGTTTGCCACTTGAAACCAGTAACTGTTGTAGAGCACAAGGCACAAAGACGATTATTAAAAGAAAAATATTTTCTTCATTTGTGAATTGAAAATAAAGCAAAACCTCTTAACACAGAACTTATTAAAAGGGTCAGAGTCTACATTTAATAAAAGAAAATTTGTAACAAGGTCGGGCGCAGTGGCGCCCTAGAGGACAACCCTCCTCCCAGGAGGAGGCCGTGCGCCCAACCCAGGTGGCGTTCCTGTGCAGGGAACCTCCCCTCCGGCACCACAGTCCGGGGAGGCCGGGTGGCTTGTGGTCTGGCCTGCTGGCAGAGGCCCAGGAGTAGCTGCAGAGTTGGGGAGGGTGGAAAGAAGCGAGGCCTGCTGCAGACTGCGGGTCTCAGACAGCCCCACCCCCACCTCCAGACTTTCTGGCTGAGCGGGACCATTCCAGCCCTGCCCTGACAGCTTTCCCTGTAAGCTGAGAACAGAACTTTGACCCCTGCTAACGGCCTGAGGGCAGGCTTACCCAACCCAGCTCCGCCCAGAACGAGAGCTGATAACAGGACTCAAAATCAACACCATAGCCTGTTCCTCCAAGCAAACGCCACCTACTGACAGGGGCGGCATCTTGCACGGCCTTTCCACGGCATCCACTGACTCAATATACAGGGAGTGGTCCAATTTCACCCACAGGCACCACCTAACGCCTCAGAAACTAAACAAGGTGTGTGAATACCCAAACAATAACCTAAGGAAAGAAACAACAACTGATCGACATGGGAAGAAGTCAGCGAAAGAACTCAGGAAATATGAAGAACCAAACGGAAAACACACCCCCAAGGAGGAGCACCAGCCCCCTAGAAACGGACACCGACCAAAATCAGGCAACCAATATGACAGAAAAGGAATTTCGTATGTGGATCATAAGAACACTCACCCAGCTGCAACAACAACTCAATAACCAACACCAAGAAAACACAAAAAACCTCCAAGAAATGGAACAAAGGTTCAACAAAGAGATTGACACAGTGAAGAAAACTTTAACCGAAGTCCTGGAGATGAAGAATCAACTCAGAGAACTACAAAATACTGTGGAAAGTCTCAAGAACAGGGTAGATCAAGCAGAAGAAAGAATCTCAGAGCTTGAAGATAACACCTTCCAATTAAATAAATCAGTCACAGAAATACAGCAGAGAAACAAGAGAAAAGACCAAAGCCTACAAGAGCTGTGGGATTATGTGAAAAAACCTAACGTGAGGGTCATAGGTTTAGCCGAAGGGGAGGAAGACAACACTCAAGGGCTGGACAAGCTTTTTGAAGATATAATAGAGGAAAATTTCCCAGGCCTTGCTCAAAATCTCGATATACAAGTTCAAGAAGCCCAGAGGACCCCTGGGAGATTCAATGCAAACAGGAAGACGTCACGTCATGCAGTCATCAGACTGACCAAAGTATCAACTAAAGAGGCCCTTCTAAGAGCTGTAAGACAAAAGAAGCAAGTGACATACAAGGGAAAGCCAATTCGAATAACATCAGACTTCTCTAATGAGACTTTACAAGCAAGGAGAGACTGGGGCCCCATTCTCACTCTTTTGAAACAAAACAATGCCCAGCCTAGAATATTATTCCCTGCAAAACTAAGCTTCATATATGAAGGAGAAATAAAAACATTCTCAGACAAGCAAAGGCTCAGAGAATTCACCAAGACAAGACCAGCCCTACAAGAAGTACTTAAAACAGCGTTACGCACGGAACATCATAATAATAATCCACGGATATAAAAACAACCAAAACCCAAAGATATTAAAGGCCAGATATTACAATGGCTCAAGACAGAAATCATAGCAACAACATCCAACCCAACAGAATGATCAGTAATCTACCTTACCTATCAGTTCTCTCAATAAATGTGAATGGCTTAAACTCTCCACTCAAGAGACATAGGCTGGCTGAATGGATAAGAAAATACAGGCCAAGTATATGCTGTCTTCAGGAAACACATTTAACCTGCAAGGATGCACATAGACTAAAAATAAAAGGGTGGAGATCAATATTCCAAGCAAATAGAAACCAAAAGAAGGCTGGTGTGGCAGTTCTAATTTCAGACGATTTAGTTTTTAAACCAACAAAAGTAGTAAAAGACAAAGAGGGTCATTATATAATGGTGAAGGGCACAGTCCAACAAGAGGACATAACAATTTTAAATATATATGCACCCAACTTAGGTGCACCCAGATTCATAAAGCAAACCTTACTGGAGCTAAGGAAATGGATTAATAGCAACTCCATAATCGCCGGAGATTTCAACACCCCACTGACGGCACGAGACAGATCCTCCAAACAGAAAATTAATAAAGAAATAATGGACTTAAACAAAACTCTAGAACAATTGGGTCTGACAGACATCTACAGAACATTCTACCCAAAATCCACTGAATATACTTTCTTCTCATCAGCTCACGGGACATTCTCTAAGATTGACCATATCCTAGGACACAAAGAAAATCTCAAGAAATTTAAAAAAATAGAAATCATACCATGTACTTTCTCAGATCACAGTGGAATAAAACTAGAAATCAACCCTAACAGAAACTCACATTTCTACACAAAAACGTGGAAATTAAACAACCTCCTACTAAATGATTACTTCGTAAATGAAGAAATCAAGACGGAAATAAAAAACTTCTATGAAGAAAACGACAATGGAGAGACAAGTTATCAACTCCTCTGGGACACAGCTAAAGCAGTTCTTAGAGGAAAGTTTATCTCCATAAATGCCTATAACCAAAAGGCAAGAAGATCACAAATAGACAATCTAATGAACGACTCAAAGAGCTGGATAAAGAAGAACAGACCAACCCCAAACCCATCAGAAGAAGTGAAATCAACAAGATCAAATCAGAACTAAACGAAATTGAAAACAGGAAAGCTATTCAGGAGATTAATAAAACAAAAAGTTGGTTCTTTGAAAAAATAAACAAAATTGACACGCCATTGGCTAAGCTAACGAAAAGCAGAAAAGAGAAATCTCTAATAAGCTCCATCAGGAATGAAAAAGGAGATATCACAACTGATCCCAAAGAGATACAAGATACAATTTATGAATACTACAAAAATCTTTATGCACACAAACTGGAAAATGTGGAGGAAATGGACAAATTTCTAGAAACACACAGCCTCCCTAGGCTCAACCAGGAAGAAATAGATTCCCTGAACAGACCAATCTCAACAGCTGAAATAGAAACAGCAATTAAAAATCTCCCTAAAAAGAAAAGTCCCGGTCCAGATGGCTTCACACCTGAATTTTACCATACTTACAAAGAAGAACTAGTACCTATCTTGCAGAAACTATTCCACAACATCGAGAAGAACGGAAACCTCCCCGACACCTTTTATGAAGCGAATATTACTCTGATACCAAAACCAGGAAAGGATGCAACAAAAAAAGAAAACTACAGACCAATATCCCTAATGAATATAGATGCAAAAATTTTCAACAAAATCTTAGCTAACCGAATCCAGACACTTATCAAAAAAATAATCCACCACGACCAAGTAGGCTTCATCCCAGGGATGCAGGGATGGTTCAACATACGTAAATCTATAAATGCAATTCACCACATCAACAGAAGCAAAAACAAAGACCACATGATTCTTTCAATAGATGCAGAAAAAGCTTTTGACAAAATTCAACACCCTTTCATGATACGAACACTTAAGAAAATAGGCATAGAAGGGACATACCTAAAAATGATACAAGCCATATATGACAGACCCGTAGCCAACATCATACTGAATGGGGAAAGACTGAAATCATTCCCACTTAGAACTGGAACCAGACAAGGCTGCCCACTATCTCCACTTCTATTCAACATAGTGCTGGAAGTCTTGGCTACAGCAATCAGACAGGAAAATGGAATCAAAGGTATCCAAATAGGGGCAGAAGAGATCAAACTTTCACTGTTTGCTGATGATATGATATTGTATCTAGAAAACCCCAAGGATTCAACCAAGAAACTCCTGGAACTGATCAATGAATTTAGTAAAGTCTCAGGATACAAAATCAATACACAGAAATCAGAGGCATTCATATACGCCAACAACAATCTAATTGAGAACCAAATCAAAGACTCAATTCCCTTCACAATAGCAACAAAGAAATTAAAGTACCTAGGAATATATTTAACCAAAGAGGTAAAAGACCTCTACAGGGAGAACTATGAAACACTGAGGAAGGAAATAGCAGAGGATGTAAACAGATGGAAATCCATACCATGCTCGTGGATCGGCAGACTCAATATCGTCAAAATGTGTATACTACCCAAACTGATCTACAGATTCAATGCAATACCTATTAAAATCCCATCAGCATTCTTCACAGATATAGAAAAAATAATTTTACGCTTCGTATGGAACCAAAGAAGACCCCGAATATCAAGAGCAATTCTAGGCAACAAAAACAAAATGGGAGGCATTAATATGCCAGATATCAAACTATACTACAAAGCTGTAGTAATTAAAACAATATGGTATTGGCACAAAAACAGGAATATTGACCAGTGGAACAGATGTGAGAATCCTGATATAAAACCATCCTCATATAGCCGTCTCATCTTTGACAAAGCAGACAAAAACATACGCTGGGGAAAAGAATCCCTCTTCAATAAATGGTGCTGGGAAAACTGGATAGCCACCTGTAGAAGGCTAAAACAGGACCCACACCTTTCACCTCTCACAAAAACCAACTCACGCTGGATAACAGACTTAAACCTAAGATATGAAACTATTAGAACTCTAGAGGAAAAAGTTGGAAACACTCTCCTAGACATCGGCCTGGGCAAAGAGTTTATGAAGAAGTCCCCAAAGGCAATCACAGCAGCAACAAAAATAAATAAATGGGACATGATCAAACTACAAAGCTTCTGCACAGCCAAAGAAATAGTCATGAAAGTAAACAGACAACCTACAGAATGGGAGAAAATTTTTGCATCCTATGCATCCGATAAGGGACTGTTAACTAGAATATACTTAGAACTCACGAAAATTAGGAAGAAAAAATCAAATAACCCCATTAAAAAGTGGGCAAAGGACTTGAACAGAAATTTTTCTAAAGAAGACAGAAGAATGGCCAACAAACATATGAAGAAATGCTCAACATCTCTAATCATCAGGGAAATGCAAATCAAAACCACAATGAGATATCACTTAACCCCAGTGAGAATGGCCTTTATCAAAAAATCTCCAAACAATAAATGCTGGCGTGGTTGCGGAGAGAGAGGAACACTCCTACACTGCTGGTGGGACTGCAAACTAGTTCAACCTCTGTGGAAAGCAATATGGAGATACCTTAAAGCGATACAAGTGAATCTACCATTTGATCCAGCAATCCCATTGCTGGGCATCTACCCAAATGATCCAGTGACACTCTACAAAAAAGACACCTGCACTCGAATGTTTATAGCAGCACAATTCATAATTGCAAGGCTGTGGAAACAGCCCAAGTGCCCATCAATCAAAGAATGGATTAATAAAATGTGGTATATGTACACCATGGAGTACTATTCAGCTCTAAGAAACAATGGTGATATAGCACACCTTATATTTTCCTGGTTAGAGCTGGAACCCATACTACTAAGTGAAGTATCCCAAGAATGGAAAAACAAGCACCAGATATATTCTCCAGCAAACTGGTATTAACTGAGTAGCACCTAAGTGGACACATAGGTGCTACAGTAATAGGGTATTGGGCAGGTGGGAGGGGGGAGGGGGGCGGGTATATACATACATAGTGAGTGAGATGTGCACCATCTGGGGGATGGTCATGATGGAGACTCAGACTTTTGGGGGGAGGGGGGGAAATGGGCATTTATTGAAACCTTAAAATCTGTACCCCCATAATATGCCAAAATAAAAAAAAAAAAAAAAAGAAAAAGAAAATTTGTAACAAGGTCGGGCGCAGTGGCTCATGCCTGTAATTTTAGCACTCTAGGAGGCCCAGGTGTGAGGATTGCTCGAGGTCAGGAGTTCGAAACCAGCCTGCGCAAGAGCAAGACCCTGTCTCTACTATAGAAAGAAAGAAAGAAAGAAAGAAAGAAAGAAAGAAAGAAAGAAAGAAAGAAAGAAAGAAAGAAAGAAAGAAAGAAAGAAAGAAAGAAAGAAAGAAAGAAAGAAAGAAAGAAAGAAAGAAAGAAAGAAAGAAAGAAAGAGAGAGAGAGAGAGAGAGAGAAAGAAAGAAAGAAAGAAAGAAATTGGCTAACTAATATATACAGAAAAAATTATCCGGGCATGGTGGCACACGCCTGTACTCCCAGCTACTGAGGAGGCTGAGGCAGAAGGATCGCTTGAGTCCAGGAGTTTGAGGTTGCTGTGAGCTAGGCTGACGCCACGGCACTCAGTCGAGCCTGGGCAACAAAGCGAGACTCTGTCTCAAAGAAAATAAATAAATAAAAATTTATAACAAACACAAATCTCCTGTAAAATAAAATCCCAAACTGTGCTTTGTGGCTGCCGAGGATAGAGAGGTAAGAGCTTCACTGTCATAAAATATCAAGGACTCAGGAAACTGATTAACTTATACATTTATAAATCAAAATGATCAGAAAACATTTATTTTAAGAAAATTTATGATTAGGAAATAAGAACAGAATTTTAGGAATATAAGCTATGTCAAACATGCAATTACATTATAAACTTAAAGGCACTCAATCAGGTATTAATTTCTTTTTCTGTAAGTGAAATTTACACCAAAACTTTTCGAGGAAAATTATAAGCAGTGCCAAGAGTCAAGTTTAATTGAATGCTACGAAGATGAACACATAAAATTAAATGCCAAACAATATCCAATCTTGGCTGCCAAGACTGACTACCAGACAGCCACAGTGGCTGTAAGTATCAAGCACCCAGCAGGACAATTCATTTTCAAACACATACAAGGAACATACTTTCACTTGAAGACTCTTTATGGAACATGGACAAAATCAAGATGAAACAAATTGAAATGACTGCAATGTCATGAAAACAACCCATGCAATTATAGGTATGGTAAAATAAAACAAGAAATAGGATTCCTGGGTGCTTGGTTACTTTCAGAGACTTAAAGCAAAAAGCTCTTGAAAATCCGAATGGTATTTTCATTGTTTCTAAAATGCAAATAACACCAAACTTCTTCTGAAAAATGCATTAAAAGCATCAGAACCATACTTGGTTGATACAATGATTATTAAATATACATATTCTATATAAATGCAAAAAGTGTCAATAGCGGCTGAAGGCCATTCACAGTAGTGTGTGAACAAACCCTGAGCCGACCAGGCCACCCAACTCCTCATTTGAAATTACCAAGATTTCTTTTTTCTTTTGAAGACAACATATAGAGAAGACCAATTCCAAAATTTAACCAGAAAATGTATTACATGCACAGTCATGTTAAAGAAACACAAAATACCACTCAAAGGCAACTAACGATTGTCAGTTTTCATAATCCCAAGTACATTCCCTCAGCGTGTGATTTAATACTTTCCTCCTTTTCAGATCAAAAACAATAGACATATGGTCCTGAAGAGGAATCTCCAGAAAACAGCCAAGACCAAGATTTTAAAAAGTACCCTTCCACAATATCCACCCATTGACTTTGTAAAAGAAAGGCAAAATCAGGCCCCTGGTGGCCACTGTGCAGTCCTGGACCAACACTGGCTCACCCAACATCACTTGATTCCTTTGTTTTTTTTTGTTTGTTTGTTTGTTTGCTTGTTTGTTTGTTTTAAGACAGAGTCTCACTCCATTGCCCTGTGTAGAGTGAGGTGGCGACAGCCCAGCTGACAGCAACCTGAAACTCCTGGGCTCAAGTAATCCTCCTGCCTCAGCCTCCTGAGTAGCTGGGACTACAGGCATGTGCCACCACTCCCCATTAATTTTTCTATTTTTAGTAGAGTCGGGGTCTCCCTCTTGCTCAGGCTGGTGTTGAACTCCTGCCTCAAGCAATCCTCCCACCTCCGCCTGCCAGAGTGCTAGGATTACAGGTATGAGCCACCACGCCTGGCAGATTTCCTATTTTTAAGTTAAAAACACCACGAAACCTTAAGATTACCAAGAGAGGGGCCCAAAAGCAGCATTTGAACAAACAAAATGATGTGAAAGACTCGTCATGTTGTTAAATAAAGTACCACTCTGTGCCTGACATGGCTAATGGGCTTCCCTGTCATCAATCCCTGAGCCGCAGGGACACATCTGTGATACACAGATGTTAGAATACACCGTATACTTAATTTGATCAGAATCACCACACAAACCACCAATGAAGAATTAAAGTGAATTAAACTTACACTTTCGTGATAGTCGAAGGGGGGGAGGGCACATTCCCACACCCCCTCAGGCAACAGTCCATGGAAGCAGCATGGCACTGCACAGTTCAGATTGGACTAAGAGTCCTCACGTGGTACCGTTTCTTGGACAGCCAGTCTATGGCCCCGCCTTCCAACAACATCATTGGAGGATATGAAATAATTGACAGGGAGCTCATCCAATCTCTCCAGTTCTACAAATGGAAATTCTGCCTATACCTCAAGGCCCACTTAAATAATTCAAGTCCTTCCTCATATTGTTATTCCTTATTATACCTATGCACATCCCTCAATGTCCAGATTTGCCACTAAGACCTTTGCAAATGTGATAACCTCTGTTTCCTGTCATTTCTGATTTCTGAAATCTTGCTCACCTAGTTTAGGGAGGCCCAGCCCACTTGCAGCCTCTTCCAGGGAGCCTTTCATGCTTTACTCCATCACCAGTTTCTTCCCTGGAGAGAAAATTCCCCATGCCCCAAATGACATCAGTGCAGCTCTGTGCCTCCTGTAGGACCTTCCACAAGGCATTTGAGCCATTGGAGTGTGCAAGAAAGAAGTGACTGGGGAATAAGTTGCAAGAACATGCCAGTAACAGCAGCTCACTTTCGTAAGTCTCTGCAGGTGAACACAGCTCACGATTAATGCGAAAGAGTGAGTGGTCAGCTCAACCAAGAGGGATTATTTCCCAGAAACAACCACAGTTGCCTCTCTGAAGACTCCCTCAGATTAGTCTACTAGGCTACAACATCAGAAGGTGAAGGGCAACTTTTCTCCAAGCAATTTTTCACACACTGAGGGTGTACACAGAAAGAGGCAAAACCTGCAAAGCCTCCACCAGCAGTGAAGGTGAATTCACAGGGGAAATGGGAAATAAAGACCTGCTCCCATCCAAAAAGTCTCATCTTTGTCACAGGGCCATAATTTCTTATGTTATAGACAATAATGAGCAAAATTGTCTTCTGTTCCCTACTTATACCAATCCCACGTAGTGCTGGGGATGCAGAAAGAATAAGGCATCCTCGCTGGAAAACACAAGGCCTGTCACAATTTTCCCACCAGAGTCTCTGGGCCTCAGCCTCTCTGAGCAGGTCTCCCCAGTGCCGCCATTCCCAGCCCTTTCCCATCTCTAAGAAATAAGCCCCTCATGGAGCGACCATATGCAATGTGTCCTTCCACCTTTCCTGATCACAGAAGCCTCTGCCCCCTGTAGAGCCTCTAACCTCCATGATTCTTCTCACTAAAGGACACATAAAGAAAGTGGCTGGGGACTCACCCATGAAATCCATTTGCTCAAGATGGGGAAATGGCAGACTCCTGCCTCAAAGTACCACTTTCCCAACAATAAGCCAAAATACACAGTTTTTAAAGGAGGGTTCCCATTCTCAAAGCTATTTTTCTCAGCCATAAAGGATGATTCTGGTCATTTCATCTCTGACAATCCCATGACCTCCTCAGGGATCTCCCTGGACCTCCGCTGAGACCTCCCCCAGCAGCCAAGACAGTCCACTGAACCATGCCCTATAGCACACAGAACAAAGGACACTCCTCTGCCCCTCTCGACCACTGGCCTGAGACAGGGATGCAGGATTTAGTTCTCCAAAAGAGTGGGGGAAGTTTTAAAGAGACAGAAAACATTTTCCCTTTGTTCAGGCCATCCTGTCTACCACAATCATCATCATCATCGCTTCCAACAGTTTAAGGTGCCTCTACAAATGAGTCTTGCTGTCCCAGTTTCATTACTGGGTGCACATGACAGTGAACCAGTAAACAAGGAATACACTCATCTGCAGTCTTGCCACTGTCCAGCATCTCCCACCTGTGACTACTTCTTATGCTCAGAAAATCAGCCACTGGGAAGATTAGAGGGGCATTTAAAGTGGCAGATAAACGCTTTCATTTTGGGAAGGGGGGGAGTGCCTTTCCCCTACCCGTAAAGAAAATAAGGCTTCTCTTCTGTGACCTACATACACACTCACGTCCCAGAGGATCCTGACAAAGGCAGGCACTTACTGGCCAAGGGGAAACACTGAAGGCAATAAATGGAATTTGTGTAGAACACATTGAGGGAAGAGAAGTCACATTCTGCGCAGCAGGCTATACACATACGTTTGTGCACTGTAAACACTTCTTCATGGCCGGGCGCCGTGGCTCAAGCCTGTAATCCTAGCACTCTGGGAGGCCGAGTTGGGCCCATTGCTCGAGGTCGGGAGTTCGAAAGCAGCCTGAGCAAGAGCAAGACCCCATCTGTACTATAAAAATAGAAAGAAATTAAATGGCCAATATATATAGAAAAAATTAGCCAGGCACGTTGGTGCATGCCTGTAGTCCCAGCTACTTGGGAGGCTGAGGCAGCAGGATGGCTTGAGCCCAGGAGATTGAGGTTGCTGTGAGCTAGGATGAGGCCATGGCACTCACTGTAGCCTGGAAAAAAAAGTGAGATTCCGTATCAAAATAAAAAAAAAAATAAAAACAAACAAAAAAACACCTCTTTATGTTACTGTATGGATTATAGGCTTTTCACTACTCCTATATGCACTGAGTTGTTAAAGTTATACCTTAAATGCCACTCTATACGACTCTATTCATAATATTCACATGAACAAATATTGACACCTTTAACACATATTAGTTGAAGATGTTATTTTGCCTTTGCTAACACTAATAGCGAATAGAACGCTGGTGTAAGGCATGAAGCAATTTAGTCAAATTTCTTAGTGAAAAATCACAGTTACTTGATAAGGATCAATGAGGAGGTTCCTAATAAAAACTGTCAATATTGTCATAGAAGAGACTAACTAGACATGATCCAAAATGGTCACTGCAGGTGTAATTCTGTGTAAACAGATGTCCAGTGAATTAAATTGTACTATACTATCCTGAAACATCTAGACCTTGCACATGAACACATTACACCTAGAATCTGAAAAGTTGTTTCAAATAAAGATGAAAAGTGAGCACATCAGTCCTTATATACGATGTACTATTTCAGAAAATATTAGTAGAGTCAATTGCCTCCTACATCTATAATCCATAGAGGTTCAATCAAAGGCCTTGCCTGAAAGTGTACGTGATATCCCATTCTATTTCTATCTCTTATTTAAATAAGTGGCATAAAAAACGCTTCCAGGTAAACATGAGTGTGACCTGGAACACCTCACACCAAGCATTTACATCACATTGCCATTCCCACCAGTGGGTGCACATTCATTGACTACACACTGGAAGAGACTAAGTGACAAGGCTGGCCTAGGAATGAACTCCTGCAAGGATCTAAGGAACCAGGTCCCACCTTAAATTCAAAGAATGTCTACCTTCTCTTTCATCAAGGATCCAGATCCTTGAGACTGCCACCAATGAGAGAGACAGCATTTTGGCACCCTCCACCTTGTGAATGCTTCTTAAATGCCAACAACGCTCAGCAGAATGATCCATCAAACCATTCATTTAGGTGATTTCGACAGCTTACCCCCCTAACAACTAAGAGATCCAAGATGACTCTGCCATTACAGGGGCAGAGGGAGAGGACACAGCAAGTGCATGTAACAGAAAGGAGGTGTTGCGGATAACTTGAGTTTCACAACTGCATTTGACTAGGAAATGAGTCAGCCTTGCTCACTAATACTTTATTTGGCTATGAAACATGGGTTTGGGTAAAGATTTTTCTATGTATCTTAGTCATAAATTTTTCATTGGGTGGAAAATAACAAAGACCCTCATTTTCCAAGGATTTAAAGTAGTTTGACCAGTAACAGGGATAAATCAGAAGACTGTGAACGACAATGTGCTGAATAAAGGCTAGATACTTTAGTGTCTAATCCTAAAGAAATGTGGAATTTGACCTAAGGTGAGTGAACTTCAGGTCCTGTGATGCCACCTTCTCCGTGAAACTTGTGCCAATAGGAAAGTACAGGACCAAGAGGTACCCATTAAGATTATGGTTAGAAATCTCTGTGGAACATCTTAGAAAAGTGCATATTTCCACTTAGCATGTTACTTCCCGCTGTCACATTTACAAATGTCTTTACCTGAATTTCAATGAATTAATCACCACACAGAAAATAAATGACGTTACATAGGCAAAGAAAGAGCAGGGAACACTCTGGCACTGCCAGTTAACAGGCCCCCTCCAGCCTGCGCAGGTTGCAAACAGTATACAGTCCTGATAGATACTGGGGACTCAGCCCTGTCATCCTCCATGTGCAGTGTCTGAGTTGGCCAGAGCAGAAAGTTGCTGAGGAGAAGGAAAAGCCTGTGGTCCTGGGCTGCCTCTTGCTTCACAGCATGGTTATGAGCTCTGGTTTCCAAGCAGATGCCCCAGTGACCCCTGAGGAAGCTTGCTGGCCCTGGGAAAGGAAACGGACATTTAAATTACATTGTGGCAATGTCTAAAGAGCTTGCACAGGGGGATAGGGAAGCAGTGGGTAGGAAGGGAGTTAAACCAAGCACCCTAATGTTCTCTTCCAACATGTGGATTCCGGAAATGGGATACTAGTTCCTTGACCACCTTTTGTGTGCTGGGCCCTTAACAAGGATGATCACACTTGGTTATCACAACATCCACCATACCAAGGTGTAATTTCTATTGCACATGTGAGGAATCTGAGGTTCAAGGATGATAGAAAAAGCCACAGGACTCAGAAACTGGAGTGTGTGAATGAGACATGATGTGTGGTCCCAGAAATGTCTGCAAAGCAAAGAATAAGCCAACAGTGCATGAAGGGGTAAAGATCTGAAGTATTGACCTATAGGCATCATGTGCCTTGTTAGCCTATGTCTCCAGGACTCGTACGGAATAAATGTCTTCCCCTCCACGGTGGAGTCATGCTTCCATTCTCCAACAGCCACCTGCTCCACGTGTTCCATCTTTCCCCTTTTTCATAGATACACGTGGCTTTAAATTGCCTTCACATCCATGCTTTCCTTTTTCTTTTCTCTTTCCTTTTTTTTTTTCTTTTCCTTTTTTAGATACAGGGTCTCACTATGTTGCTGAGGCTGGTCTTGAACTCCTGGCCTCAAGCCATCCTTTTACCTCGACCTCCCAAAGTGCCAGGATTACAGGCATGAGCTACCACGCCTGGCCAGATACATGTTTTTACACCAGAAAAAAATGGCATCTGAGTATCATCCCACAGTCCCAGCATTACTGGAGTTTATTTTTGACAGTCCATTCCCGTCCATTTTGCTGATGCATCTTTCTTTTTTTTCTTTTTTTTTTGTGACGGAATTTCACTTTGTTACCCAGGCTGGCATGCCCTTGCATCAGACTAGCTCACAGGAACCTGAAACTGCTGGGCTCAAGCAATCCTCCTGCCTCAGCCTCCAGAGTAGCCGGGAATACAGACATGCACCACCATGCCTGGCTAATTATTTCTATGTATATTTTAGTTGGCCAATTTATTTCTTTCTATTTTTAGTAGAGACGGGGTCTCGCTCTTGCTCTGGTTGATTTTGAACTCCCGAGCTTCATTAATCCTCCTGCCTTGGCCTCCCAGAGTGCTAGGATTACAGACATGAGCCACCGCGCCTGGCCTTGCTGATACATCTTACTGCAAAAAAAAGTTTCCAAATAGGATCAAAAGATCAAAGTGTGCAGGTTAAAATATAAAGATCCGTTTTTTAAAAAATAGGAACATTCAAATAAAATAAATTTGTCTGTAATAATAGTACCCACAGTGAACTGAAGAACATAACAAAGACTGAAAAAAGATATGGATGCCTAGTGAAAAGAACAGGTTATAGAAACCGAGTCTCTACCATGCAGTTAGTCAGCAGCGCTCAGGAGTCTCAGAGAAGTCCTGTTTTCTTGCTATTCCTCAGAGCCAAGGCAACAGATTTATCCAAAATTATGGGTAATGGACCTCTTGGATGTGTTTTGTGTTCTCTCTTGACTTTGTTACTTATTAAAGACACTAATACATTATGCGAGATTATGGGTAACATGACTTTCCAATGGGTTTTGGATCTCATTTACTATGTCATTGAATACTGACAGTAATAGAACATGAAATCCACATTATACAACTACAATTTGATATAGTATGTCAATAAATAGTAATATAGTATGTTGAAAAATTGTTTATTTATTTATTTATTTTTGAGACAGACTCTCATTCTGTTGCCACGGCTAGAGTGCCGTGGTCTCAGCCTAGCTCACAGCAACCTCAAACTCCTGGGCTCAAGCAATCCTTCTGCCTCAGCCTCCTGAGTACCTTGCACTACAGGCACGCGCCAAGATGCCCGATTAACTTTTTCTATGTATATTTTTAGTTGTACAGATAATTTATTTCTGTTTTGAGTAGAGACACGGTCTCGCTCTCGCTCAGTCTGGTCTCCAACTCCTGATCTCAAGGGATCCTCTCGCCTCGGCCTCTCAGAGTGGTAGGATTACAGGGTTGAGCAACAAGTAACTCTTACATCATACAAAGTATCAGGTATTGCCCCAGAAGTCGCCTCCATTTGAAGGGGCTGAGGCCTTTTATACCCTTTGGGCCTAGCTAGGGACTTTAGGCAGGAAGACCTGGGGATTTTCCACTGTGACCTTGGGTGGTCATTGAGAAACAGGAGGGGCTGGCGGTATTTGCAGAACCCAGGATTCAACACATTCTTATCCAGGTGGACATCTGGGTGTGGTTCCTCTCAGTGGGGCCTGGCCGTTTTGTCCTCGGAGAGTCTAGTCTCCTGAGCCTTTTCTTTTTTGATCTAGGGAAGGGAGGGGAACTGCCACTAACCTTGTACCTCCAAACCCCGAATTCCATCCAGAATTTCTTGCGACTCTATTTCCTTTAGAACCACTGGCCCCTATCTCTCATGTGGAGCAATAGAGCTCTCATGGGGCAGATGAGAAGGGCTGCTTATCTTCTTACTGCACCGAGACGAAATGCGTGGGTTGTGCAGATACACTGCTTAGCCACGCCCATCACTAGGTCTTATTTTGGGGTAGGGCTTATATTGCACAAATTGGTAGAAATCCTGCTAGGGCTTATTTTATGGGTAGGTCTTATTTTCGGGGACACATGGTAGTTAAATAATCCGTCTTTGCTCATGTTGTTATCACCTACATATCTCTGATAGTCCCTCAATTTCCACATCTCCTACTCATGACTTTGCACAATCAAAACAGACTGTTTTCTATCATGTCTGGTTTTGGAAACCTTGCTCACCCACTGGATGCATGCCCAGCAGAGGATCCTCTCAGACACAACGTATTACACATTTATAAGGTTGTCATAGATGTCGTCAAATTGTGCATGAGCATTGTCTGACAAATTTTTAAATAGCCTTTAAAAATCTCAGAGTATGTCCATTTCCTGATGCACTTCCCAAAATGGGGACTTAAGTCCTTTCTTTAAATTTTAATATCTACCAGAGAATCATGAATATTGTAATTTATACTTCTCTAATAATAGAGAAGAGGCATTTATTTACTTATGGCCTAATTCATATGCTCAAAGCTGTGAATGGAAGTACTTCATCAACTAATATTCACATTCTTCATTTATATTTACTTATCTTCCTTTATAAGATTCTTCCCATTCCTCAACTCTCATGAATAGTAGGGCTGATTTTCTGCATTCTAGTATCAGGTTTTTCAATTCACTGTAAATCTCCTCAGGAAAAATAATGCTTTACTGTCTTTCACCTGTAGCTGTTTGAATAATGTTTGAATGAAAATGCTATTAAATATTCAATGGTCATCTGTGACTTTTCATTGTGTTACCTCATCAGGACTCTGGCCCATGTATCAGTTGGTCAGCAGCAATGATGGGGCCCAGCGACTCTCAAATTTATGGAAAGTGTGTGAAATGTGGGCAGTCTCATTTAGGGGACTGTGCCATTAGCCTGTAAGTTTTGTTTGACTTGTGGTACTGTCAGAATTGCACTGCAAACTCCTCCCATTAATGACAAGGGGCCTACCCTCCTAGAACCAGAAGGCAGGCATGGGGCATATGGCCTACCAGGTCCTGTCCTCTCAGACATGGGCTCAGTAGTCCAGGTCCACTCCTCTGAGACATGAAACAGGCACCAATGGTTGATTCTCACCGGTAACAGCAATGGTTGGCCAGGGCTGACCCAAATCACCTGCTAGAATCTGTAGGGAAATTCAGAACCCTCACTAGAGACCAGACTCCACAGCTGTCCTGGACCACCTCTGTGGCCAGATACCTGGCGCAGACTGTGCCAGGTGAGCTTCTGTGTCCCTGGGAAATAGACAGATGGACAGGTAGACACCTAGATCTGCAGAGAGAGACACAGACAGAAGGGTAGACAGGCAGGAAGCTAGGGAGGATAGCAGGGCCGAACCAGCTACACGGGATCAGCTGTCTCCACTCTCTCTGCCATGAGGACACTTCTGCCCTGGATACTTCTTGGACACGCACAGCTTTCCCCCACCCTGAGCATGCCCTCACTCTGAACTCAGGCTCTGGCCAAAATCCCTCCCACAGTGCCTGGAGGGTCAACTATCAATGTGCTGAGATTTTACCCTGCAAATGCTTGTCAGAGAGGGCACTCAATGCATTGAAGTCCCTGGCAATCCTGGGGTGGGGATGACAACCATAAAAAGGGTGGAGAAAGGAACACTGAAGGGGTGGGACACTTAGCAGTCCCTCCTTGCCACTGGCTGCGACCTACACACTAGCTCCCATCTATCTTGGGACCACATTTAAGAAAAAGGGGGAGGTGGAAGAGGAGAAGGGAACCCTAAGGCTGATGGAGAGGCCTGTGCCTGGGGGCAATGAGACAGCCTCACCCTCCACTGGAATGGGGGAGCGCTGTGCGTGCACACACATCATGTAGATCGCGGCCAAGTGTATACACGCACAGAATGGGTGCCAGAAATGCTGTGCTGAGTGCCAGGGTGTCCAGTGTCTGAAGGAAGTTCTCATTCATTTTCATTATTTACCCACCAGGGCAATAGATATGTAGGGGGATCATATAGCCTGGCACGTATGAAGCACTCAAGAAATGGAGGCAATTACCCACACTCTGAAGGACTTCCCAGTTCTAAAAGTCCTTCTTCTGGAGAACACACGACCTACCCATTGATACTTCCCGTTCTTGAGTGGAAAATACATGTGAACATTCCCACCTCTCTCTTTTCACCCAAATCTCACCAGTTGTCTCTAATTTTCACCTTGCCGAAAAGATGAATAGTTGGGGGAATAGCTCACAGTCTAAGGGGCAACCCATGACTTAACAGAAGCCAATAATAGTGGGCATAAACACAAAGTTCGAGCTGCTCCATGGGATCTAGAGAGGAAGTTCCTTGAATTCTGAGGCGGGACATGAGACTTTTCAGCTCTGTAGACTGAATGACAACACTAGAGTTGTTCACTGCCGTAGCCCAACATCTCTAAGACAACCCAGGGAGAGGCACATGCCCAACCACTCAGTGTGGCTCATGCACAGGCAGGATGGGCTATCATAGTCATCTTGTCCTTCCCTGTAGGGGACACTTAATACCCACAAGGCCTAAGCTGCCTAAGGAAGATAAAATGTATCTGAAAATTCTCTGGGACTGGAGACCCTGATCCTCACTACTTACTGGAACTTCTAATTCATAAAATGCTGAGACATTGCTCAGCTCAACAAAGGTTACATAATGGTAATTAATTGGAAACTTGACACATTGAGAAGAGTACTGATATTTTCAAGGAACAGATGATGCTCAGAAGCATCTGCCCCTTTTAACTGGCTCCATTTAAAGGCAGATTGTGTGATACAAAGATACATTTCTAAGACCGGAGGACTAAGATTTTAGGCAGGCAGGAGTGGGAATGAACTGCCTTCTCACTCTTCCAGTTTGTGTCCTCATGACTTCTGAACTGTGTCCTGCAGAACCTTACTGCTCAGTCTACTTCTGCCTTACCCTAACTGTGATTAGGAGATGCTCCTGTCATGCGGATATTATGCAAATATGGATTTGTGTTCTTCAGATCACCTTGTATAAGGTGAACTTAAACAGATCACCTTGTATAAGGAGGTATCAGATCACTTACTACCCTTCTTACCTTTACAATAGGACAACTTAAGTTTTGGCTTGGAAACCCTTAACCTTGCCACACACCCCCTCACCTCAAGGTCCCAGAGTATAGAGCTCATATATTCCACCCTGTATATGGTAGGATGCACATGGAAGAGACATGATTCACTGATCATGATTTCTTTCTTTTGAATAATAACACATACACGTGGGAGTTTCTCCGAGAAACACATTTTATTGTAAGAACACAAGGACCTTACAAAGTCCAAGACCACATGAGCAAACACATTTCTTAGGCAAAGAAATGAGTATTAGTCAGCATAATTTAACAGGTGGTCTGTAAAATACATTCTCTGCCAAGAAAGATGGCATTAAGGAGACATAGCAGACAATAAGTCATGGTGCCTGACAGAGTGACAAAGGAAAAAGGAAAATGAAAGTTTACCCCTGATGTTGAGAAAAGAAACCTAAGGTTTCCCTTTACTTAGAGCATTTCCCTTAGAAAACTTCATATGCCTCCGCCACTTTTACAATCAGGAATGGACGAGGACCTGACAGTAACATACTAGGACTGCATGAGAGCTAGGTACACAGGGGACACCTTAAGGAGCTGAACCCAGAAACTACATATGCCTCAGCATATGTAGTTTTTTAAAATGCTTATGACATTTTAGAGAGGAACATGGAGAACTTGACAGTTGCCAGTTTTCTAAGGGAAATGCTCTATGAAAAGGGAAACGTTAGCTTTCTTTTCTCAAAATGGAAAACGGCCCTACATCTACTCTTGATCAAATTGGTACTGACACATATTTACACACATCATGTCCATGAAGGTACATTGTTGTCTTTCGTTCCACAGCTATGCCGACCCAAAAGTGCTGCAAGGGAGGGGAAGGGGCACAGGAGGCAGGTGCCTCCTTGAACGCTATTGCCCATCACGATATTCACCCCCAACTCCCATGTCTTCCAAACTCTCTATATTCTCCTCATGCCCAGGAGACTCCTGACATTCCTTCTAGGACCCTGGAATACCCTGAAATAGGGAGACCACCGAGCCCTCCCCTCTTCTCATTGCAACTCCCTCCTGTCCTTTAACAGTGTCACTGGCTGTAGTACTACACAAGATGCATGAATCCCTCACTGAGCTGTCTAGGACAGTCTTGAGGGTTCAGGACACTTCTCCTGCCTATGTAAACACCCCTCTGAGAAGAGCAAAGTGACTGATGGGTTAGACCACAAAGTGGTGACAGTTTACATCAGTAGACGGGAAACGTGACACCTTCAGCTGACAGGGATGTGCCCTTTCAGCATGACCAATAAGACAGGTTAAGCTGCCATTCTGGACACCTAACATAACTCGGAAGGTTCCTGGACACCAGGCTCAAGGGGAGACATGCAAGAGGATTCCAACCTCACCAGCTTCATATACTGGTCAGTGGCGGAACCCGTGTGAATTTTCCTTCCCACCAACGTGCAGAGTATGATCAACGGAAGAGTGTAGGAAGTTAATAGAGAAATGTTTGGCCAAAACGCCAACTTCATTCGCCACTCTCTGAAACAGGAGTGCTCATGACCCTGGGATACCCTTGGGGTGCATAGTGCAACCCCTTCTGTTCAGCACATTGGCGTAGGAGGACGCAGCCTGACCACTGGCCATCACCTATGTCTCCACTGGATTCAAAATTCTACTTGCTACAGATACTGCCGGTGAAGCTGTCTCGTTCCTGTAGGAATTTACACAAGGCTCTGGAGCCACCCAAGACGGAAGGAGGAAGGAGAGGTCAAGTAAATTCCAAGGAACTACCAGCAACAGCAGTTCACTTTCATAAGTGTCTGCTAGTGAACACAGCCCAGTATTAGCAAGAAAGACTCAGTGGCAAGGTCCACTTTCATCGGTCTCTGCTGGTGAACACAGCTCACTATCAGCATGAAAGACTCAGTGGTGAGACCATCCAAGGGAGAAATGTCCCCCAGAAACCACCACAGGTGCCTCTCAGAAGACTCCCACAGATTATGATGATACCATATAATAACACGTTCCTCCAAGCCCTTTGCCATAGACTAAGGCAGTGCACCTAATGAACCAGAAATTGCTAAGCCCTCACTAACAGAAAAGTTCAGAATTCTCATTCATAATGGACAGCCAAGTTCTGCCCCCTTAATAAAGTCTCATCTTTGCTCAAGAGCCATGCTTTCCCAAGTTCACACTCAACAATACCCTCTGGTGCAGTGCTAGGCATGGGGAAGGGGCCTGAGACACTCCCTAGAACACACAAAGCCTCTGAGAACATCCCCGCCCGAGTCCCTGAGCCTCCACCTCTCCCAGCAGCTCTGCCCAGTGCCACAGTTCCCAGCCCTTTCCCACCTAGAGTCAATAGGCCCCCGATGGAGCAACCATATGCAATGTGTCATTCCATCTTTCCTGATCACAGAAGTCTCTACCCCTGTCTAACCCTCGAATCCCTATAGTTCTTCCGATCAAGAGAAGATAATCAAAGTGGCTGGGGATGCAGCCATAAAATCTATTAGTTCAAGGGGTATTGCCCTGGCTTTTGAAGAGCACTGTCATCAGCACGTATTTCTACTACTAGGAAAACACCCAGTGTGACCTCTGGATATCCACATGGACCAGAATGAACAGAAGACAGAGGGTGGGGTAACTATTACTTTTTCAAGCAAGAAAAACACTGTTAAAAGGTCTCACAGCCTGTGATTAACACCATGGGATTCAGAACCATCTGAAGCTGGATCTTATTCCACCTCCTAAAGGATCCTGCCTTTGTTACTATGGCAAGGTTCTATAATCATTAATGTACTCTGTAAAATGGGAATAACAGTACATTTAACTCATGGTTTCTAGAGGGTGAGGTGAGAACCCAATGATAGCCCTGGCTTATTTCTTTTGGCATCATCACCACTACCATCAACATCATTGTCACAACCATCACCATCATTTCCAGTAGCCCAAGGTGCTTCTCAAAACGACCAGTGCTGTCCCAGTTACATGACTGGACATGCCAAACAGGGAACCAGTCTTACAAGAAATACAATCAGTTGCATTGTTCTCCATGCCTAATGCCTACACCTGCGTCTGTGCCTTGTGTTCAAGCATAGACACTTAGGCACCAGGAAGACAAGAGTTGGTATTTAAGGTGGGAGATCCAGGCCTTCAATTCTCAGGGCTAACATTGTGTCTCTAAAGTAACAAACAGTATCAAAGGCTTTTTAAAATTTTCTCAGTGCGAAACCAGACATTTACTTCATAAACAGCCCTGTCAAGGGTCAGAATCTACAAAATAGGTACTGTCAGGGAAAAGCCTCACTGCAAATCATACAAATGGTCACAGTGAGTGTAAGTAGACAAATAGGGATTTCAGTGGATTAAATTTCATTATATTCTCCTGAAATCGCTCATCGTTGTACATGACTACATAGCAACTATATAATCTCAAAAGTCATTTCACAACCAGATGAAAATTGAGCACATCAGCCCTTATGTATGTTGTACCATTTCATCAAATAGTAGCAAAATCAATTGTCTCACTCTACTTAAATAATCCATAGAGTTTCAGTCAAAGGCCTTGCCTTGTAGTGGCTAATATAATCCACTCTCTTCCTAGCACTCATATAAGAAACAGACATAAAAAAGCACTTTAAGGCAAATTGGAGTGTGATGTGAAATATTGCACACCAAGAATTTACAGCACATTACCACTAGTGAGTAGAAACTCAATGACTACATACCAGAAAAAACTAAGTGACAAGGCTGGCCAAGGAATGAACTCCTTGGAAAAATCCAGGGAACCAGGTCTCAACTTAAATTCTACGGAGGTCTACCTTCTCTTTCATCGAGGACTTGGAACCGTGGGACTTCCAACAATTGCAGAGACGCCCTTTTGGCATCCTCTACCTTGAGTATGCTGCTTCCATGCTATTACTTAGTGCACCTATGCACCAGGGCACGCATTTCAGTCTTCCCCGAAGTCTTCCCCACTCACAAAAAACAAGAAGACCAAAGATGGCGGTGACATTGCAGAGGCAGACGGCACAACATGTTCAAGTGTAACAGGGAGGAAGCATCACAGTTACCTCAGGTTTCACAAGGGCTTTTGACTAAGAAATAATCCATCCTTACATGGGTTGGGGTAAAGTTTTTCCATGGATCTCAGGCCTCAATTTTACTTTGGCTGGAAAATAAAAATGACTCTAATCTTCCAAGGATTAAAAGTAAGTTAACCACTGACAGGGACAAATCAAAAGGTTATGAATCACAACGTACTGAGTAAAAGTTAGAAACTTTAGGGTCTCTTCCCAAGGAAATGTGAAATTTGACCTAAGTTGAGTGAACTTCAGGTTTTGTGATGCCACCTTCTCCACGAATCGAGTCCCAATAGAAAACCACAGGACCCACAAGGACCCATTCAGACTAAAGGTTCAAAGTCACCATAGGAACATCTTAGGATAGTGCATACTTCCAATTAGCACGTTAATTCCCTCTGTCGCATTGTCAAATGTCTTCACTCCCATGTCAATGAATAAATCACCACACAGAAAAGAAATTACTTTACATAGGTCAAGAAAGAGAGAGACCTCTCTGGCACTGCCAGTTAGCAGGCCCCCTCCAGCCTGCACCATTGACAAATGGTAAAGAGTCCTGATGAGTACTGAGGCATGAGCCCTGGCAGCCTCCATGCGCAGTGTCTGATTTGGCCAGAACTGAAAGTTGCTCAGGAGAAGGAAAAGCCTGAAGTCCTGGATTGCTTCTTGCTTCACAGCACGGTTGATGAGGTCGGGTTTCCAGAGAGATTCCGCAGACACCCCTGAGGAAGCTTGCTGGCCCTGGGAAAGAACACAAATATTTAAATGATATTGTAGCAAACTCTAAAGAGCTTGAACAGGGGTAGGGGAGCAGTGGTAGGGAGGGGTAAACCGAGCATCCTGATGTTCTTCTCCACATGTGGAGTCAGGAAATGGGATACTAGTTCCTTGGGCAACTCTTTTGGACTCAGGTACTGAAGACTGTGAATCAGACATGATGTGTGCTCCCAGGAATGTCTGCAAAGCAAAGAAATGGCCAGGAAGCAACAAAGGGTGAAGATTTGAAGGTGCACTGACTTATGCATTACTTTGTTTCTTACCGTCTGTCTCCAAGTCTCCTCCCAAATAAAAGCCCTCCCATCTATGGTGGAGGCAGACCAACACACTACCATTCTCCACCAGCCACTTGGCCCACAGGTCCCAAGCCTCCCCTTTTGCATAGATAAACATGACTTTCTATTACCTTCAGATCCATTTTTGAACCAGAAGTTAAAAGGCATCTGAGCAGCATCCCACATTCCCTCCATTCCTGGAGTTGACTTTTGACCATCCTCTCGAGTTCATCCTGCTATTGCCTGTTAGTGCAAAAGATTCCAAATAGGATCAAAACATCAAAACTTTGAAGATAAAATGCCACGATCTGGTTTTTGGAAATCATTACATTAAAATAACTTCAAGCTTGCTGTAATGGGAAACTGATAGTGAGCAGAGGAACACCACTAATGCCTGGAAAAAGATGACAATATCTAGGAGGGTCTCAATCATGAAGTTAATAAGCAGCACCCATGGACAGACCTTAACACCAATGGCAATTCCTTGCCTGGAGACCCAGGACATTGGCTTCAACGCCTTCCTAAATGATGGTACAGGTGAGAACAGATGGGTGATGCCCTCTGCCCAACACCTGTCACCTCACACTAGAGACGGTTGTTCTTACCTGGCTGGATGCTCTGGACAGTTAGTTCCAGTTCCACACTAGTCGTGGTACAGGCTCCCATGCTGACAAGTCCCAGACGTTTCCACCACAGGTCCTGAAGGAGATGGCAATTGTACAGATCTGCAAGACTAGAACCACTGGGGGCAAACACATGGCAACTCATGACGTAGGTAGGGGGCTGGAGCACGTGTCCTATTACCCTTATGAAGAAGAGCTGCTGAATATACCTAGTGGGGACTGAGTACACAGTTATTTACCCCATGCCAGGTAGGCCAAATACATGAAAGGCAACGTAACACAGAGATTGCAGGAACTGTGCCACAATACCAGGTAAGAGTACTTTTCAGAGACTCCACTGCTCCCTTCAAAGGGAACCACAGGTCATGGGGTAATCAGTCAATAGGAGTAGCCCATTCCACCCAATTTTGGTCCTCTCCAGGCTAGACCTTTACCACTCATTCCTCTTTACCTTGTGGGCATATAAAAAATACATGAATCATTTTTTTTCCTATGGAAGAACACCTGGAAACTATACCAATGCTACATTTAAAGAAAAACAGTATATTACTTACACCATTGTGCTTCAAAAGCAAAACTGTCAACGTCACCTGCCATTGGCATTTACTCCCAGATTACTGAAAGCACTCAATCTGTGACTTTCTTCATTCATAAATGGGAAATTCCCCATTATGTTTAAAAGAAACTTATGCAAAAGCCTCAGGACAGAATTGGATTAAATAACATGATATTGAGCAGGCAATTCATGTGGGAAATGAAATTCCCAACAATGTGCAGAGATGACAGGCGACCAGTACTGCCGGGCATTCACTGTCCTAAAACAAGTGGCAGCTTAGTCCATATGTGCGGTTTGATCTAGAAAATGCCACCAAACTTGCTTCATTTGGGTACATTGATGAAATAAGATAACACAAACACTAAAATCTCAACCAATCCAGTGATATTAAAGCAATTTCATGGTGAAATCAAGTCAAACTTCAGGTAGCCGGCAACGTGAGGCCAGAACTGTCCTAAAGCAAGACGCACAAAACCAATGAAAACATTATTTTTCTTACTTGTGCATTTAAAAGAACGAAAACGTGTTTACCCAAGCTTAGGATGATGGGCAGGACCACAGTTAATTTAATACAATGCTAAAAAACATACACTTTTCTAAAGTAAATCCCAATCCTATGAAACAGCCCCGAACGACGGTTAGGAGCATTCACTGTCGTAAAATATCTAGCACGGGGCCCCTTAATGACGTTCCACATTTGCCAATCCACCCTGTTCCACAACATTTCATTTAAAGTACATTTATGGATCCGCTGAGAAGGGTACAAGAACAGAAAAATAAACTACATTTATGGAGCGAGAACAACACTACAATATTTTTAATTATATTTTGGAAGAAATTCCTATAGAAAAAAAAGGCAATCAATCAGACATTAATTTACTCTCTATCAACACAAAACCTTTTAAAGGCCCTTATGTAGAGCCATCGGACCAAAAGTTAACTGAATGCCATGTGAGGAGGAACAGGTAAAATTAAATGCCACACCGGGCCCAATTTGTAGGAAAAAACAGTGGCTGATGGGCAGCCATGTCACGTGATTTAAAACGTCACCTGATAAGCCAGATGAATCACTTCACAATATGCACACTGAAAATATCTTCGTTTGAGAAATATTTATGAAACAAGGCCAAATCAAATTCAAGCAAATCCAAATGATTGCCATGTCATGAAAAAAACCAAGTCAGTACACCAGAAAGTAAAACAATAAATAGGATCCTGGGGGCTTCATTCCCTTCAGGGACTTAAAGGTATATACTCTTGCCAACCCGACTGCTATTTTGCATATCCTTAAAGTGTCAATACTGCCAAGCATTTTAAGGGGTGCTTTTGGCTGAATACAGTGATACTAAATACACAAGTGCATTATACAAAAGCGCAAAACACAGTTCAGGGACCACGGCAAGGCGATTCCCTGGGGTTAGTGAACACGCTGGGAATTCATTGCCTCATTTCACGTAGAAATATTCAAAACACTTTTTTTTCTTGTGAATACAACATATGAAGGAGACTGATTATGAACTTGAACCGTAACCGACTACATTAAACATATAATCATATTAAATGAGAGACTAAACTGGCCACAAAGACAGGTAACTGCAGTGGGCTGTCATTATCCCACCTCAGGAGGTAAATTCCCTCCTTGTCACCTCTAAAAGAACAGAAATATGAAAACCGAATGACGAAAGGGGGCAAAGGATAAACTTTAAAGAAATAAGTGTTGATAGTATCTACCCAAGAACAGTATAAAATAAAGGCAAACTCAGGGGCCAGGGACCAACAGCCACCTTTCGCGATGGGGCGGAAAACGGCTCGTCGATCACATCAGCGTTTCCCCATTTTTAACTTGAAAACCCCACAAAACCTTAGGATCCAGAGGGAGGAGGGGTGCCCATGACGAACATTTAAACAAACAAAATGATCAGAAAGACTCATCACGTTGTTCCATCAAGCACAACACTGGGACGGACGTGACTAGGGAGCTTCCCTGTCAACAATCCATTGGCCCATCGCACACATCCCTTAAAGATGTCACAACACATCATAAACACGATTCGATCAGGATCACCAAAAAACTCAGTAATTAAGAATTAAAACCAAGTAAACTTACATTTTCTGATCCCGGAAGGCGGGTGCCGCCATATTCCCACATATCCTCGGGAAACTGTCCACGGAAGCCCCACAGGACAATCCAGACTTTAACGGTATCTACCTGGTCACGTGGTACGGATGCCTGGACACCCAGTCTAAGGCCCCGCCTACAAACAACGTCATTGGAGGGTCGGAAATGATTGACAAGGAACCCAACATTGAGCTCCAGGTTTATAAGGGAAAACTCAACCAATACCTAAAGACTCAGCTAAATAACTCGGGCCTTTCTCATACTATAGCTTATATAACTGTGCTCCTCTCTCCACATCCAGTTCTACTACCCAGTCTTCTGTATATGCCATATCCCCTGTTTCCTGGCATTTCTAATTTTGTAAATCTGGCTCACCCAGTTTCTCTATGCCCACCTCAATTGCCCTCTCCTCCAGGAAGCCTTCCATGCTTTTACTCCTTCCCCTTCCAGGTAGAAGGGAGTTGTTCTTTGCTTTTAAGTGGTCATATGGAGAGATATAGAGGGTGGGAGGAAGAAGAATTATATGGTCCTTGGGATCTGAACGCAGTGGGCTGAGCAAGATGTCAGGGTCCCAAGGTTTGGTTTTGCGATTTTATCAATGCAGTTGAGGTTTCCATAATTGTGCTATGGCCAGGGGAAGCCATCCACAGGTAAATCATAGCAGTCTCCCAGGATTAATCACAACACTGAACGCAAACAATTCTCCTGAATTTCATGCCTTTCCCCATCTTTCTCTCTCTCAATATTTTGTCTCACCCTTCCAGCTTCAGACATAAGCTGTCTCTCCTCTGATGACATGACTGACTTCATGTTTCCATGCACAGACACTAGAAGACTGATTTCTTCTGTTGCAGGATCAATGATTAAGTGATTCGAGATCTCATTTGCCAAGGTCACTGGCTTCAAGAGTACTGGAGGAGGACTGGACCTTGTCCCTTTTCAAGAGGCCATCTGCTGAGCTGCTCTCAATATGTGAGTCACTATAAATAGAAAAGTCCAACTCTCACCAAAGGTTGCCTACATTTCAATATTGAATTCATCTGTGCCCAAGGTGGAAGGTGAAACCAAAAGACACTGGGTCATGTAGTTGGACCTTGAGTGGCTTGGGCAGCACCACCGGGAATGGCACTCTAACGACATAACCGTCCCATCTGCAGAAAAGATTATTTTGAGTGGGAAAGGTGAAACTGCACGGCGTGCATATGCAATATTTCCTGATGTTGCCCTACCCAACCTGGACTCTCACAAGCAACACTAGCTGGGAAAGATGAACTCACTGTCCTCCAAGTACACGTCTGAAAAAACAAAGGAATAAGATTTGTTAAAATCACTTCCCAACCATGCTTTAGGAAAGTGAGACAATACACACAGTTAGCTCGATTGTTGTGTATTGCCACGTACATGGTGGTAATGATTCAGCTGTCTGTTTCTGGTATCTTAGCTTCCTAAACCATTGTTTGGAAGTGACTAGAGGCTGGTGTAGTGGGAGGAATAAGGAGAGATGTTGTTCAAAGGCTAGAAAATTCCAGTGTGACAGAGAGAATTGGGTTTTGAGATCTTCCCCACAAAAAAGTAGTATGTGAAGTAAAGGATATTTCAATTTATTTAATTTAATCATTCTACAACATGTAATACATCAAATCATCACATTTTGCCCCATAAATATATACAATTATTATATCAGACTTTTTTATAAAAAGGAGAGAACCATTTTCCCCTAGAGATAACTTACCCTCTACAGTCTTACAGCTCATTTAGAAGCTCAGAGAATGTTTATTAGTGAGCTTTTCCAGATATCGAGGTGGGGGATAAGACTTGGCAAAGATCCAGAGGGGCAGGGAGTGGTTCTACACTTTGTCCAGCAATCAGTGAAGGGATGAATCTGGGAACTTAAGCAGCATGGGATGCGAAGTGAAGGAAGAACCAGGCCGTTGATGTGAATCCCATGCCCAGGAATTCCCACCTCATTGCTCACCTGTTGCTGAGGCTTTTCCCTCTGGCTGCACTCTGCAGCTGAATACATGGCTGGCCTCTCTTGATGCCAATACACGGCCCAGGTCCTATTTCTCAGTGCACTTGTGTCTCCACAGTCTATGCTCACAGTAACTCTGCTCCCATCTATACTTCATCTCATGTCCATAGGCTGTCCTGAAAAAATTATCTATGACTTCTTATCCACCTTGCACCACAGAGAGTGGTTAAGTGTATGGGTTCCACGTAGGCTGCTTGCATTCATGTCACAGCTCTTCCTCCTACCACTTGTGTATTTTTCAGGGTTGTTTTTCTTCTCTGCTTCCTTGTCAGTAAAATGATGGTACAGTCTCTCAGTCTGTTCACGGTGTTTTACAAAAATACCTTCCACTGGGTAATTCAGAAAAGACAGGAGTATATTGCTCACTGTTCTGGACGCTGGGAAGTCCAAGAGCAAGGCACCAGCAGGTTTACTGTCTCACGAGGGCCTCTTCCTTCTTCATGTCAGCCTTTGTGTGTCCTCACATATTGTAAGGGGAAAGAAGGCTCCCACAGCCTCTTTTATAAGGCAGGCCACTAGTCCCGTTCATGAGGGCAGAGCCGCATCATCTAATCACCTCCCAAAGGCCCTACCTATAATACCTTCACAGTGGGGACTAACTTGCATCATAAAAATTGTGGGGGTACACCAACATTGAAATCACTGTAGAGACCAATAAGGATTATGTTATTGGACTGCCTTGGCATTCAGCAACCGGAATAAATCATGGAAGATATTAAACTTTCATGTAAAGTTAGCTATGATTGTTTTTGTAACATTTTGCTGCATGTCTCTGGTCAAATATCATCTCCATCTTTGAGTTGTTCTGTGCCGGTCCAGTATGTATTAGTCTCCTTTTTCTAATTCCTTTTGGCCGAAACATTCATAACACACAACCCACCTCCTACAACACATTGTCCAATTTGTCAGTAGTTTTCATGTCAACTTTGTCACTTTCATCTGTGCTAATATCTCTGTATTAATCAACATGTTAAGTCTGATCCTAATTTTTCATGTATGCATCTCATCTCCTAAGTTTACTACAAGTTTCCCTCTGGGCACTCTTATGGTTGGGATATTTGTCTCCTCCAATACTCATGTTGGAATTTAGCCCCGAAAGTTGCAGTATTGAGGGAATATTTAAGTTCTGTTGGATCATGAGGCCAGGCCTGATGAGTGGGTCGATCACCTCATGAAAGGGGAACTGGTAGATTTCTATAAAGTAAAAGAGAGCCTGCACTAGCACATGGCATGCCCAGCCCGCTGGAAGTGTTGTACCCTGTGCCGCCTTCGGAACCTGCTGAGAGTACTCAACAGGAAAGAACTCTCAGCAGATGCAGCCCCTTAACCTTAGACTTCCCAGTCTCCACAACTTCAAGAAAGAAATTTCTTTTCTTTCTACATTACCCAGTTTCAGGGGCTCTGTTATGAGCAACAGAAAAGAGACTCATACTGGCACCTGACCAGCTTATTCCTTTCTGATATAATTTAGCTCAATGCAGAGCAGTTTTCCTCTGGCGATTCCATACGTACATAAGCAGGCACTGAAATAGAAGCTTTCATTGGGCCATCACAAGAAATATCTTCCCCTGAGGAATTCACAAGGAACCTGTTCACTCATTGGTTTTGCTAGATCATGCAGAATGTGGGTGGGCTCTTGTAGCACAGTTAGTCCTCCTGTGCCCAAAGGAATAGGGTGTGTGGAGTGGCTTATGTCTCCCTCCCCCATGTTTCTTGCAGTCAGTGAGCTCCCAAGTTGCTGGAGAGTTTTTCAACGCTCACAAGCCCAAAAGCTGCTGCCACCGGTGAACTGTGAGCTTCACGAGGGTGAAGGACCAAGCGTCTGGTGCCTTCAGGTCACTTCCCCTCAACACAGACCTGAACCGAGACAGCAGGTGCCATATTGCTTTTCCACTCACCATACACCTTAATCCTTCCCAGGGGGCCTCAGCCCCTCAGTTTTTATCTAACTGGTTCTCACATAAAAATTTCCCAACTCCAGCCCAGCTTGCGGAAACCAAAGGATACCTGCATGACTCCATAATCTGGATATTCTGGGTGGGCTGCCTTCAGGAGAGAGGAACAGAAATGACCAAAGTGCTAGCTGTGTTCTATACAGACCCTTTTCCTCCCCTTCCACTGCCCCAGTGGATTCTGCTTAGAGATAAGTGAAGCAGGGCTCACTGGAACTGTTCCTCCTCTCTGTTGGTGCAACCACCACACCAGGCCTTCCACAGAGAGTGGGGCTCAAACTTTCCCAGACTCCCCTTGCCATCCCCTACTGTTGCAGCCCAACCAGGTTCATTGCCTGCTGCTCAAGAAGAAGTCAATATGCTGAGTCGGCAGGTTTTATGGCAGAGAAAGAGTCTTTACTCTAGATAGCACTAAGTGAGGAGATGGGAGAAATCTCAAATCTGCCTCCCCAAGATTTTGTGAGACAGGATTTTTAACAAAAGTTTGGCAGGCAAGGGATTAGGCAAATAGGTTTGTTAATTCAGGCAAAATCACAGGGATGTAGAAATCATCCTCTTTTGTTTTTTCAGTCCCTGGAGTCACAATTCCAGGTGAGTCAGTTTCTTGGTATGGGCTGCAGGTCCTGGTGGGTCAGTCAATCAACTGGAATACGGGGCTTGGAAGATATATTAAAAACTACCTTTAGGTTTCGAAAAGGTGAAGTTATCTATGGAGAAAGTTAAGAATCTTTATGACCACCAGCTACCTGGCTCCAGACTGGCAATTAGAGAGGTGCAAACAGAGGGGCAGCAACTAATTTTTATCATTATTTTTGGCGAGACACTTACCACAGTTCTTGGCTTGTACCCCATATTGACGTGCGGTTTCACTACCTGCAGCTACTGAGAGAGACAACAGAGCCACCACGCTGAGGCTTCCCCAGGGAATGGGGCTCAGACCTTCCCTGTAGTGGTCCTGCAGCAGACTGAGTGGTGCTCAGACTGTGAGCTCCCTGCCCGCTGGCCCTCCTTGGTGACAGTTGCCCAGCAACTGCATCACTATGGTGCATGACCCGGGGCAGAGGGACATCAAACCTATTTGGGGACCCTGTGGGCAGCTTGAGACTAGCACGCTTCTCCCTGGAATGGTCAGGGATTGATCTTTGGGGACCTGGGGACAGGCCTACAGACCAGATCCCATACACCCAGGTCTGAATCACATTGTTCAGGGGCAAGGAAGAGAGATTTGGGATTGGGTGAGGCCACTACATCCCTTCCCTGTGGCTTAGCCTGAAAGCTGGGAGCAGACCTTTGACCCCAGCTGAAACAGATACTTGCCAGCTTTTGTAGAGCCTGAGGGCAAGCTGTCCCAACCCAGCCTGCCCAGCCACTCTCCCCTACACACCTCTGCTGTGGCAGAGAATAAGGACTCAGCTGAAGTTCCAGGGCCCCACCTGGAAGCACCTGGGGCAATTAAGTGCTTCTCCAGAGGGACTAGAGCTGGTCACAGGTTCTAAACACTACACTGCAGCTTGTTCCTTCTGGCAAGGGCCACCTACTGGCAGGGAGGTCAATTTACACAGGCCTTTACAGGATTTATTGATTCCAAAGCATAGAGTGTGTTTGATTCTCACCCACAAGAACCACCCCCTGTCTCAGGAATTAAACTGGGTATGCCATTATCTAATAAAAAGAAAATGTAAAAATAAGAAGCAAAAATTGCTCTGGATGAGAAGGATTCACTGAAAGATATCCAGATAAATAAAAATTCATGGTTTAAAACATCCCCGAATGGAGAAAATAAATCCCTAACAATTGATATTCACATCAGTGGACATTAGATTGGATAAAGCTCCTATCTCAAGTACAGACTTTATTCCTAGATATTGACTCCTGCCCCTTTATGAGTTCCTGCTCTAAGTATTGGCTCATATTTCATATACAGACAGCAGACAGTGGTAGATGGACAATAAAGGCCACAGCAATTCCTCCCATCCCTGGAGGCCAGGTCCTTTGCACTGTGACCTTGGCACTCCTTCCTTCAAGAGGTGGAGTCTATTGCCCATCCCCATAAATCTGGGCTGGCCTTTGATTTCTTTTGTCCTATGATACAGGAGACACCATGGGAGATCTGAGCCTATTCAAGAAGGCTCTGAGGCTTTCACTCTTGTTCTCTTTAAACCAAGGTCAAGAAAGCTGGGACCCTACATTTCCTGGGAGCCTGAAAATCATAGAGGCCCCTGAGCCATATAGCAGCTAGAATTCAAGGTGAGGCCAGACAGGTTTTTTTTTTTCTTTTTTCTTTTTGTTTTTTCCAAAGCTACCCTGCCTGGCAAACACTGACTTGTACATGACTCTGACACACTAGCCCAATCGCTCCGGACCCTGGCACTCTAGGGTCCTGCATTGCTGGCAGCTGGGAAGTGACTCAGAGTTTTCCAGGGGGGCAGAGAAAACCTCCTGAAGCCCATGTTCATACACGCGGTCCACAAGCCCCCCTCGGGGCAGCAGGGCGTGGGGGTGGGTCTGTGCCCTCTCCAACACATCTGCCAGGCTGCCTATTGCCATTCTCTGGATTCTTGCTCCCTGAAAAAGCAGTCTTGCCTGTCCACGCTCACCATGACTCTGTTGTACAAAGGCATCCTGAGTAGACAGGGCTGAGAGGTTGGAAAGGATACACATGGTCGTTTCCCCAGGCCCTGCTCTCCCTGAACTGCGCCATGGAACTCACATCCTACCAGAGGCAGCCCTGTCCATTTTGGCCCATGAGACCCCATCTGCTCTGTCTTGTGGCTGGCGTCAGTGTCACATCCCACTCATGCTTCACGGTCTGCTACCAATGGTTAAAGGTACACAGATTTCTACATGTTACGGTGTCATTCAGATGGCATGAAGAAGACATGTCCCACATGAAAGAGGTGAGGACAAATGAATGCGCTGGGGCTGTGTTTTCTCTCCTCATACAACTACTTTCATTGCTGTTGCTATCAAGCTGCACTGCCGGTAAATTGGTTCAACCAAATAGGGACCTGTTTGGCACTATCTGCTAAAGCTAAACGTAAGCATCCTCTGTGACACAACAAATGTAATTCCAATTTCTTTACCAACAGAAATATGTCCAGCAAAAGATATCCATATACAAGAACTGACCATCATGGAGCAAGGGAAGAAAGAGACAGACGAGTTAGGCGGCTATTGCAATAATCCAGGAGAACTGTAAAGGTGGTTTGGACAGGAGTCATAACAGTGCAGGAGCAGGAAAGTGGTCTTACACTGGTTGTGTGTTGAAGGTACAGCTGAATACTTGCTTATGCAGTTAATGTGGGGCATGAAACAAACAGGATTCAAGGATCACAGCAGGGGAAGGAAAGAGTTTCTGTGTACCAAATAGGAGAGACAGAAGAAGAGCAGATTTAGGAGATAAAAAGTCTAATAAATAAATCCTTCATGATTACTTAATCATTTTATTAATTTAATAAAGCAGGGCTGGGCTCAGTAGCTCATGCCTCTAATCCCAGCACTAGGAGGCCAAGGCGGGAGGATCTCTTGAGGCTGGCAGTTCAAGATTAGCCTGGGCAACATAGCAACACCCCATCTCTACTAAAATATGAAAAGTAGCTGAGTGAGGTGGTGAACACCTGTAGTCCCAGCTACTCAGGAGGATGAGGTGGGAGGGTCGCTTGAGCCCAGGAATTCGAGGCTGCAGTGAGCTATGACTGTGCCACTGCACTCCAGCCTGGGCCATAGAGCCAGACCCCAGTCTCTTAAAAAAAATCAAACCAATAAAAACAGTGAAACTAAGCTTCCTGTAAATGTTCCAGTTGATGATGTATATAGCGTGTATATATAGATATAGAAAATATAGAAAGAGTTCTACGTAAAATCATAACTCTAAACCCATTATTCAATTTTATATATATATACACACATATATATACAAACAGATATATATATAGGGTTTTTTTTATATATATATAGGGTATATATATATAGGGTTTTTTTTTTCTTTTTTGAGACAGAGTGTCACCTCCTTGCCCGGCCGAGAGTGCCGTGGCACCAGCCTAGCTCACAGCAGCGTCAAACTCCTGGGCTCAAGTGATCCTCCTGCTTCAGTCTCCCAAGTGGCTGGGAATACAGTCATGTCCCACCATGCCTGGCTAATATTTTCTGTATATTTTAAGTTGGCCAATTAATTTCTTTCTAATTTTAGTAGAGACAGGGTCTCACTCTTGCTCAGGCTGGTTTTGAACTCTTGACCTTGAGCGATCCTCCTGCTTCAGCCTCCCAGAGTGCTAGGATTACATGCATGAGCCACTGCACCTGGCCTCAATAATATATTTTAAATTGGAGAAACAGGAGCCACATCCTCTTTAAGCCGAGCTGTTGTGGGCATCTATGGGGTTGACCCATAGCATGATATCAGAAAAACTAAGATTTATGAAAGAAACTGAGGTGTATTATGTGTATATATGTGATTATAATGTTGGAGAAAGTAATGTAATGATCAGAGTGACAATTTGTTTTTGTTGTGGTGGTAAAATACTAAAAGCAGATGCCTCTAGCAAAATAATAAAACCCGTGTTATTTTTATATTCAACATCTATGACTTATGATTATCCTCTTTTGGTGTCTTAATATAGCAAGTTAAGAGATTTCTTAACATTTAACTCTCTTTACATTAACTCCTCACGGTGCATTATCCTTTGGATATGCTGCTTCGGATTATGTTTGCTAATATATGGGGCTTTCCTGTTAATGTTGCAAAACAATCACATATGGGTCCAGGAGGCCAATAATCTAGCTAAGAGTTGCATGAAGAAGAGGAAAATGTGTTCACAGAACCTCACTCAAGTGGCCCCAAGACCCCAGGGATGGCTCTGACACATGCAAGGGGGGATGGGTGAAGGGCAGGAAGAGGGGCAGCAGGAAGCCTCCTCCACTTCCAGAGCAGGGACAGCTAGCAGTAGGCTCCACCTCCCTACTCACTGTCAGGTATTCTCCTGCTTCTTGCCCCTCACCCCGCCCTGGGAATCCTTAGCTCCTCCCCTCTGATTCCGGCCCCGCCCTCTCCAGGACATTGGGCCTGTCCCCAAGGTCTCTCCATAGCTGGCCTCGCCCCTGTTCCAAGCCTGCCACTAGTGAGCACTGGGCCTGGGAGGAGGAGCCCACAATGGCACCCAGGCCACGCCCACAGCCCACCCTCTGACACATCTCTGCAGCCATATACTTCTGAGGTCTGGGAGTAGAATGATCAGACTGGTAATATAATTTTGTGACGCTCGTAAAAGACTAAAAGCAAATGTCTCTGGGAAAATAATACCCACTGACATGAAATAGGGGGCCCAAATGGGGACAAAGGAACATTTTTCTTTGCTTCGACCATCTGAGACAGCCCCTAAGTGGACAATGTTCTCAAGCTGCCCCTGCTGCCTAGAGTCCTCCCTACCTTAGACCTCAATGACAATTATGAGCCCAAGTGTCTTATGCAGAAACCAAAATACAAAAGGAACACACAACAGGAGGGAGAAAGAATGTTCTCTGAGGGAGGAACAGGTCCATTTGACACACCTTTCCACAAATGTTCCCAGCTCCAACTGGACTAAGTGCTGCCTCCTCTGCTCATTGTGTCCTTGCAACTATGAGGAAAAATTAAAGTTGTTCCCTCTGGATGAGTAACATTACTATATAGTTCCCTTGTTATCCTGTCCTTTGTGTCATCATGAATTGACAACTTCTTGGCAGTAAGAAAGAGAAGGGTTTTACAATCAGAAAGAACACGGTTGTTTTTAAAAACAAAGGAAAACATGGAGAAGTAATGAAGTAATAAAATAAAGAAATGAAGTAATAAAATAAGGTAATGCTTACAAATTGAGTGAAAGCAACAGAAAGTACTTGGAAATCCAATAAATTATGAATGTATATGAAAAAGAAAGACTAGATGACAACAAAATACGAATAATGTTTTAATTAATGAATAATGTTCATTTTTCCTAATCTCTATTTTCAAATTCCCTTTGATGAATATCTGTTCCCCAGCCCCCACATCCAAATAAACTTCATGCCATTCTAGGGTGCTGTGGGGTTAAGAGCAAACAAGATATAGAATCACACATATCTGGGTTCTACTCTTGCCTCCGGAACTTAGTGACAGTATGTCCTTGACCAAATGACTTGACTTCTCTGAGACATACATATGGAACCCAGCTGCCTAGATTCACACGAGCATGAAGGAAGATGACACGGATAAATGCTTACCACAGGGCCTGTCAGAGGTAGTAAATGGGCTATTGTAGCCATCACAACAGAGAGATTGATGACTTTGTGATTTTGCTAGCTATTCGTTTGTTTATATTAATGATCTTGAGTTAAAAATATATGTGAGAAGCACCCTCAAATCTCATCAAGCTTTAAGCTCTTGCCCTGAGGCTCATACTTCTGCCTTGAGGTTGTCTGACACACCTTGCCGCTCCTGTAATGTCCCTTTCCATCCAGGCTTCTCATTGTCAATTAAAGTCTCTCTGGGAAGTTGGGGTGACAGGGTGAACCAGCCCTATATAATCCCTGGTCTATGCGTGGTGACAGCTCAGAGAACCTTCAGCAGCAGCAATTCTATTCTCAGTGTGTGGCTGGCTTGCTGAGACCATGGTTACCATAATTCACACATTTCCTCCTATGTAGACAGAATGAGGGAAGAGGCCATACACTTGGCCAATGACCCTTCGTTGTCTGGGGGCCAGTGCAACAGGCCATTGAAAGCCTCATCTGACTATGACAAAAATTCATGACCAGATTCCCAACACAAGCTTATGAAGACCCTGTTTGGCTACCACTGGCTGAGATAGTGCTAGAAGGGAGACTGATTGATGGTATTAGCTCAAATGACACTCACTGGCCATCTGCTCCCTAATTACTCATTCCCTTTCAAACTCCACACTGCCCATAGCAGGTTTCAGAGTATCTCGGGGGAGAAGGGCGCACATATGGAGGGCACTATGCTGGTTGGTGGCATGGGTGAAGGTGGCTGGTTGGGGGTGTCTCACAGCCTAATGTGAAGACTGATTCTGTAACACAAGGGAGGGTAAGAAAAGGCATATAAACAAAGTTTCAGCAGCAACTGAAGAAAAAGAGAAGTGATTTGAACTCTGCATACTGGTGAACTGCTCAGGCAGGAAGTGATGCACTGCAGCTCAGGCCCCTCTTGACTGAATGGCCAGGGAAGAGTTGCTGACACCTGCAGCTTAAGATCTCTGTGAAATCCAGGGAGAGACATTGAGTCCAACTACCCAGTGTGGTACGTCTACAGGCAGGACACACTGTTTGCAATGGTCTTATTCTCCTTTACTGTGGGGAAAGACATTAACGATCATGATGATGAGGCTATTTGATGAGCTATTTAAGCCAAGGTAAGCACCACAGAGGACAGATAATTTCAGTTAATTGCAAATTTTATACAAGCGGTGCAAATTGTACTGATATGTTTAAAGAACAAACAATGAGAGAAAATCTTCTACCCATTTAATTAATTGAATCCTGATATTACAAGGCCTTTATAAGACCTAGAGGTGTGGTGTAAGGAGAGATGCCTCAGACATGAGGGACCAAGATTCATCACTAATGCAGGCTTTACCAGGAATCCACTGCGTGCTTGATGTTTCTGGCTGTGGTCCTCATGACTTCTGGGATGATCTTTGGCAGAAATGCTGGTCACCTTACCTGTGACTTACCCTTGGAAGTATTAGGATATTCCCCCACTGCCCCCCAATCCCCAAACATGTAGAATATGTATTTGTTGCCTTCATGAAATGTCAAAAGGGTCACTTCTCACAAGGAGGTGTTAGATTACCTACCATCTTTAGGGGAGTACTTCCATAAAGAAAAGGAGGAGCTTCCATTGTGTCTAGAACTCACACCCCTGCCCCAGATTATATAGCTCAGAGCTCTTGCCTAGTTCATGCAGTGATGCACATGGCTGAACCACAGCCTGCTCGATCACACTGGCATTCACTGTGAATAATAAAAATCTACAAGAAGAATCTTCTCCAACAAGCATTTTATTGGAATAAAACAAGAACTTTGCAAAATGCAACAAAATAAAGCAACAAATATATTTTAAAAACACAGAAATAAGGCTAGCTCAGGAGAAAAAGAAAACAAACCAAAACCAAAACCTATAGACTAAAGGTTTATCTTAAACATTCCCGATGCAAAATACCACATAGAAATTAAAGAATCAAGGCCAAATAATATGAAAATATGGAAACAGTAATGGTATCTCCCATTTCCCCACGCAGAAGCATTCTCCTTCTCTTGAGATCTATAGTTGGTGGGGAGAAGTCATCTGTCATCAGGGGAGTTTCCATGCTTACTTCTAACCCCTGGCTCCCAGATTCACAACTTCTGGACCTTGGAGAAGCACAGGTACTTGGTTCCTGGCTTCAATTGTGTTCCTCATCCTGTAGATTAGCATGCTGACTGTGCAACCAGCAGTCCAAGCTGACACTAGGGTGGAGTCTACAACAGGCCTTTACAGGATTCCGTAGGCCTTGTGTCTGACTAACGGAGACACTGAGAAAGTCAGTGAATCTACCAGGATTGACTGAACACAGCCCACTGCTGTTCTTTCCTCAAGTTGGTAAGCAGCACCAGGGTAGGTCTGCACATGAACAAGAAGAGGCAAGGGAAGCTCAGGAGACCAACCCAAATCTAACTGTTGGGTGTCCAGCTTGACAGCTGTCAGTAATAAATACACTGTATTACTAGAGTCAGTGCAATGAGCTGAGAGGCCAAACCAAAACCAGAGGGATGTGGAGGAATGGATTCAAATTGTACAGAATTGTGCACATATTTTGCACACTCTTTCCACCATTTGGAGAGGCCTGTACACTAAATATCCATTACAGAGGATCTGAGTTCTCATCTCCTGCCAAGAATTCTATCAGGTCATAGGGATCATAAGTCATAGAGAGCAGATCGATCTCTGCTCCTCCAGGGCACTCAAGGACAGAAGGGATATGAGAGGAACAGTACAGCCCCACCTGCCAACTGACCATTGACGTCAGCATATCAATGTAAACAATCTAATGATGTGATTACTCACTCCAGTTGATCACACAGAACTCCCCATGAGGACACTGGTGTGAGTAAAAGCATGTGCAGGCTACAGGAACGAGCAAGTGCTCATACTATTTACTTGTCCCTGCGGTCCAATTTCCATAAGGGGCACTTGAGGAAGTTCTTGGCACATGCCTGACTTTGGCCAGGACTCAGGAATCACCACTTTGGGGAGGGGTAGATTGGAGGAACTCCTATCTCAGGGTAGCATGTCATAAAAGCAAATTCAAAGTAAAGTAAGAAAAAAAGGTTAAATATCCCTGTTGAAAGAAGGAAGAGACCTAGCCCTTCCCTTTCCCTAGAGCATTTACTTTAGAAAACATGTAATTGTTAAGTTCTTCTTCTGCCTGTTTGCAAAGTATGCAAATCTTTTTTTTGTTTTGTTTTTTGTTTCTTGAGACAGAGTCTCCCTCTGTTGTCAGGGTTAGAGTGCTGTGGCGTCCGCCTACCTCACATCAACTTCAAACTCCTGGGCACAAGAGATCCTCCTGACTCAGTGTCCTAATAACTGGGACTACATGCATGTACCACAATGCCCGCCTAATTTTGTCTGTATGTTTTTTTTTGTTTTTTTTTTGAGACAGAGTCTCACTTTGTTGCCCAGGCTAGAGTGAGTGCCGTGGCATCAGCCTAGCTCACAGCAACCTCAAACTCCTGGGCTCGAGCGATCCTTCTGCCTCAGCCTCCCGAGAAGCTGGGACTACAGGCATGCGCAACCATGCCCGGCTAATTTTTTTTAAAATATGTATCAGTTGGCCAATTAATTTCATTCTATTTGTAGTAGAGACGGGGTCTCGCTCTTGCTCAGGCTGGTTTCGAACTCCTGACCTTGAGCAATCCGCCCGCCTCGGCCTCCCAGAGAGCGAGGATTACAGGCGTGAGCCACCGCGCCTGGCCTCTCTGTATGTTTTTAGTGGTCCAGCTAATTTCTTTCAATTTTTTTTAGTGGAGACGAGGTCTCACTCTTGCTCAGGCTGGTCTTGAACTCCTGAGCTCAAACAATATGCCTGCCTGACTCAGCATCCCACAGTGCTAGGATTACAGGCCCGAGCCACCACGCCCAGCCTGAAAATCTTTTTAAAAGCTAAATGAGTCACTTGCCAATTTTACAATCAGGAATGGACAAGGACCTGGCATTAAACTGTTTGGGCTGCATGAGAACTAGGCATAAAGAAGATAACTTAAGCAGTCCACATCAGAACTTCAGATTAGCCCTCCTGAAAAAGACAGAGGGAAGTGTACATCACAGGAAGTGCCCAAGGCTGCTGATAAAGGCACCTGAGAAAACCCTAGACTAGGAAGGAGATGAGGGAATACAGCGCATCAGGGAGGATACAACAGTATCAGCAAAAGCAACAGCAGTGCCTGCCCAGAACTCCCTCACATTATTGTACTATGCAACCATAGAAAACATTAGAGACAATATAAAAAAGTAGGCAGCACAAGGCTGACACAGCAAAGCCCTCAGCAGCAGACAAGGCACTGTTAACTGAGGAAGTGGAAAATAAGAAGGTGTCCTTATGGTGAATGTCTCAACTTTGCCAGAAGGCCATATTTTCTCATGTCCCATCCATCAATGTGCATTGTTTCCCTCTGACATCATAATCTGGAATACCTCACGTTCCCGCTTGAACACTTAGGTAACCTGAAAAAGGGAAATGGCTGAACCTTCCCCTCCTCACATTGCAACTCCCCTTACCCCTTAACAGCGTCAGTGGCTCCAGTACTACACAACATGCATACAACCCTCACTACTGTGCCCACACCTCTCTCTCCTTGAGCATGCAGGCAAGGTCTCCTTCAGACAGTGTAGAGGTCCTCTGAGGGGACCAAATGGCAGATGGGTCAGACCACTAAAGGGCAAGAGCTTCCAGCAGACGACTAGGAAAAGTGATACCTACAGCCTGCAGGTATTTGCTCTTTTCAGCATGAGGAACAGGGAGGAAAGGGAGGGGTTAACCCTCCAGCCAGATACCCAAACTGGGAGTTCCTGGACACCCAGGCTCATCTGCAGATACACAGCAGGATCTCCACGTCCCCAGATTTATCTACTGGTCAGTGGTAGGACCCACATGACTTTTTCCTTCCCACCAACGTGCAGAGTACAGTCAAGGGAAGGGTGTAGGAAGCTAACGGAGAAATGCTTGGTCAAAAGCTCCACCTGCGTTCCCACTCACTGAACCAGGAGTACTTGCGATTCCTGGGGTGTCACTGCTGTGCATAGTGCAAGCCATTCTGTTCAGCACATTAGTGTCTCAGCACAGAAGCCTGACAACAGGCCACCATCTATTTGGGATCCCTGGACCCCAAATTCCCCATGCTCCAGTATCTGCCAATGCCACTGTGTGGACCTTCCACAAAGCATTTGGGCCATTGGAGTGTGGAAGAAACAAGCACCGGAGCAGAATGTTGCAAGCACGTACCAGCAACAGCAGCTCACTTCCATGTCTCTGCTGGTGAACACAGCTCACTAGTAATAGGAAAGACTGAGCGGTCACCTCAACCAGAAAAGATCCTTTCCCAGAAACAACCCCAGGAGACACGCTATTGAATACACAATGCCTGTTACAACCTTCCCACCAGAGGTCTTTGGCCTCAGCTTCTCTGAGCAGCTCTACCCAGTGCCGCTGTCCCCAGCCCCTTCCCACCTCTAGGCTGTAAGCCCCTGATGGAGGCACCCTATGCAATGTGTCATTCCATCTGTCCTGATCTCAGAAGCCTCTGCCCCTTACTGAGCTCTAACCTCTATAAAGCTTCTCTTTGAAGAACAGACAATCTAAGTGGCTGAGGATCCAGGCATGCAATTCATTTAGTTCAAGTTGTACTGTCACATCTTTTTAGGAGCATTTTTATCATCAGTTATTTCTGCTACAAGAAAAGCACCCTGTGTAACCTCTGAATAACCCTATTGAGGGAAAAATTGAGAGAAGGAGGAGGTCATGGTAACTATTGATTTTTCAAGCAAGAAAATGCTACTAAAAAGGCTTCTCATAGCTTGTGATTAATGCCACAGGATCTGTGGTCAGCTAATCTCCGAATTGAGACCTCTCTCTGCTATTTGTTCTGTCTTTGTTCCCATGGCAAGATATTGAACTAATCTGTGCATCATTAATTTCATCTATAAAATGGAGATACTAGAAGTACTTATCTCAATGGCTTCTGAGATACTTAAGTAAGAGAAAACATAAAAAAAGAACTAAGCACAGTTCTTGGTCCTCGTAAGCTTTGTTTGTTTGTTTGAGACAGAGTCTCACTGTGTTGCCCAGGCTGGAGTGCAACAGCATCATCATAGCTCACTGCAAACTCCGAGGCTCAAGTGATCCTCCTGTCTTAGCTTCCTGAGTAGCTGGATCTACAGGTATGTGCCACCACACCTGGGTAAGTTTTCTATCTCTTTTAGAGACAGGGTATTGCTCCTGCTCAGGCTGGTCTTCAACTCATGACCTCAAGCAATCCTCCCACTTTGGCCTACCAAAGTACTAGGACTACAGGCATGAGCCATCACACCCAGATCCTAATACGCTTTTCTATATCAGTGGTAGCTGTGGTGGTTTTCTTATTAGCATCAGCAGCCCACCCCATCATCACTATCATCATCATCATTTTCAGGAGGCTATTGTGCCTCTTAAAATGATTGTTGCTGGCTGTGTGACACTACTGAATGCATGAACAGGGAGTCAGTATGACAGGGGAGATGCTGAGCTGCATTCTTATCACTGGTTCACATCTTCCACTTTTGACTGGTCCTTATGTTCCAGAAGAACAACGTAGCCCCTAGGAAGACTAGACTAGGAATTCAAGGTGGATGACACAGGCCTTCAGTTACAACAAGGGTGGGAGAGGGATGTGTCTTTTTCTGACTATTAATTAAAAATAAATAGGGCTTCTCTTCTGTTGCTCCCACATATCTTCCTTTCCTCAAAGATCCTGAGAGAGGCAGGCACTTTGCAGACAGGGGAAAATAGCACAAAGAATGTATTCGATTAGTTGAGTAGATATCCCATTTAGAGAAGAAAATAAATTACTGAGAAGGAGACTACACAGGTTCTTTTGTATGCTGTGCTCTCATTGCTATCCACAGCATAAAGTTATTTGTTTTTTAAAACAATACAATAAAACAATGTCTATTGTCACAGAAAAACCTAAGAGTGAGTACACCAAAATGGTCACAGTGAGTATGATTCTATACAGATGGATTTTCAGAGAATTAAATTTCATTATAGTATCCAGAAATCTCTACAATTTGTATATGAGCACATATTACACATATATATCATCTGAAAAGTCATTTCAAAACAAGTTGAAGAGTGAGCACATCTGCACTTATGTATGAAATATTAGCTAAATTCAATTGTCTCCTACAGACATAATCCATAGAGTTTCAGTCAAAGGCCTTATCCTAAAGTGTCCATTATAATCCATTCTCCTTCTATCACCCATATAAATCAGAGGCATTAAAAATACTGTAAGGCACCACATGTACTCACGAGCTTATTGGTATTAACAGATTAACATCTAAGTGGACATCTAGGAGTAACATCTATTGAGTGTCAGGAGGGTGGGAAGGGGGAGGTGGGGATGGGTGTATACAACCACAATGAGTAAGATGTGCAACATTTGAGGGATGGACACCCTTCAAGCTCTTACTCGAGGGGAGAGGCGACATGGGCAATATCTGTAACCTTAACACTTGTACCCCAATAATACGCTAATATATAAAAAAGAAATACTTTAAGGCATATGTAAGTTCAACATAAAATACTTCACACTCAGAATTTATGGCACATTATCATTCTCACTAGTGAGTAGACATTCATTGGCCATGTGCCTGACGAGACTAAGTGACAAGGTTGGCCTAGGAATGAACTCCTGGAAAAGATTCAAAGAGCTAGGTCCTATCTTAAATTCAGAGGAAGTCCACCTTCTCTTTTATTGAGAGTTGTGATGTTGAGATGCCACCAAGTAGAATCATCTTTTTGGATGGTGATTTTTAAGTGCCCCAAAGTGGAATTACCCATTACACCATTCATTTAGGTCTTCTTCACCCTCCCTCAAGGAAGAGACACAAAATAACTCCAACAGGGAGTGGACACAAGTGGGTGTGGGAAAGGGAGGAGGCATCATTGTCATACTTGGTTCACAACTATCGCTGACTGGCAAATAACCTGTCCTTGGTCACCATCATGTCACATGGTGAAGGAACACGGATGGCTGTGGGTAGAACTTTTTCTAAACATCTCAGGCCTCCGTTTTTCACTGGGTGGGAAACCAGGGCTATGATCTTTCACAGCTTTAAAATAATTTAACCAATTACAGGGATAAATTAAAAGTCTTTGAAATGTAAATATACGTTATAAAGGCTAGACACTTTGGCTTTGAGTCTCAACACACGCAAAAAATGTATTTTCTTTTGATGCTGGATGGGTGTCTACCATTACAACCCATGCTAATACAACAGTGGAGGATTCAGAGACCTCTATTGAGACAAAGGGTTAGAAGTTTCTTTGAGCACTTCTTAGAATAAGTCTATATTTAAATTTAGTTCATTTCTCCCCATCTGAAATTGTCATAAGTCCTTACTTAATTTTCAGGAATTACTGCCCACAAAAGAAATGATTTTATATAAGCAAGGACAGAAAGGAAACCCTATTGGCACTACCAGTTAAGAAACACTCCCAGCTGGCACTTTTTGACAAATCCCAGCACGTCCTGATGGCTATAAGTCAGGTCAGCTCTGATGTGAGGTGTCCGAGGTAGCCAGAAAAGAACAAAGCTCATAGTAAGGAAAAGTCCAGGTTCCTATGCTACCTCCATGGAACTATTATAAACGTTGGTTTTGAAAGAGATGCCCAAGTAATCTCTGAGGAAACTTGCTGAGCCTACAAAAGGAAACAAGCATTTTGTTGAAATTATGGGAAAAGTCTAAAGAAATGGGATGGGGGTGGAGGCTGGACAGGTAGGAGAAGAGCTAAACCAAGCACCATAACGTGCTGCTCCAATGAACATATTCTGGAAATGAGGTACTAAATCCTTGAGTATCTCCTGTGTGCTGAGCACTTTACAAAGATTTTTGTGTTTGATTTTCACAACATCCCTGATAGCATGGTATGATTCTCATTTTGCAAATGAGGAAAAGGAGACTCAAAGATGAGAGTGAGAAAGAGCCAAAGGTCTTTCAGATTCAGATACAACAGACTTACTGTGAATAAAATATATTGTGTGGTCTTAGCAGTCTGCAAAGCAAAGCGATGGCCAACAATGTACGGAGGGGTAGATATTTAAAGCAGTGTTGAGCTACATAATATTTGAATTGTTAGCCTATTTGCCCAAAACCCCTATCAGATGAGTGCCCATCCAGCCACAGTGAGTAGACTGGCAGACTATCGTTCTCTGGCACTCAATTGGTCTACAGGTCTCATGTTTCTCATATAGGAACGGTCCTATAGATTGCTGGCTTTAGATCATAGTGAAAGCCCCATTTTCATACCTGTAAAAGGATCATGTGTGCATTATTTTCATAATTCCTGGATTCCTGAATTTTGTTTTTGGACATCTTATCCAGTCAATCCTGCTTCTGCCTGGTACTGCAATGGTTTTCAAAACAAAATAAAAAGTCAGGTCAAACTTTGATGTGAAAATGTCAAGATCAGGTTTCATTGAAATCTGACATTCTAATAAAGGCAACGTGTCTGTACAGCAGCACCTACAGTGTACAGAGGAACACAAATAAGGACTGGGGAAAATGTCACTGTTTAGTTAAAAGAATTGATTGTAGAAAGAGGATCTCCACCATGGAGTTAATAAGCAGTGACCATGGACTGCCCCTGACATTGTTGGTACCTCTTAGCCTAGAGACTCAGGAAAGGGGTTTCCTGCAAAGGATTTCCACACCATCCTAAATGATAGTACGGCTGACAAGAAAATGGGTGCTCCCTCTAGCCAACTCCTGTCACTTCACAAAGCAGAAGCTTGCTCTTACTTGTCTGTCTGGTCTTGACAATTGGTTCCAGTTCAACCCTCTCCATGATACAGGCCCATAGGCTGATGACTGTATTGAATTTTTCCATCACAAGTTCTGAAGCAGATGGTGACTGCAAAAATCTGCCAGGAGACTTTCCTGTGGGCGGACAGCCTCCCACCACTACAGGAAAGTTATGTACCTTAGAAGCTCATCTAGGTGGGTGGCTGGGGCACACCTACTTTTTCTCTTATCCAGAGTAGTTTCTGACAATGGTTGGTGGGGACCATGTACTCAATCATGCAGCCTATTTGAAGTAGTCAAAAGAGTGAAAGATAATATAAGATAGAAACTACATAAATCAAGCATGAAATCAGATAGGACCAATATTTTAGAGACCAGACTGCAGCTTCAAAAGCAACAATAGTTCATCCTACTTTAATGAAAAATGGAAGAATTATTAGATATTAGACTGAAAGGCATTGTCTAGTATTTGCTACAAGAGGAGGTTCAGAAGTTCATTTTTTCTCTTCAATAATAAGGCCATTAAATCATAAAAAACTATGGACTATCAACTTTTGTAATGGGTTTTGTATTCTCACTTTGTTACTAATTACTGACACTCATACACCATGCAAGATTGTGGGTAACAAATCATTGAAATAGGATTTGACAATATACAGCTCAGTTTTTGTCTCAGTAATTGGTAACGTAGTAAGTTTAAAATTGCTACTATTAGAAACCAGCTAATACCACTCAGAATAATGTCATGAAGAATCCACTCACAAAGGAAAGTTACTGCAATCTGACATTAAACATAGGTCTTTGAGTACATGTAGTGTTTGTCTTTCCATACCTGAGATACTTGACTTAGGATAATGGTCTCCAGTTCCACCAAAGATGCTGCAAAAAAACCCATTATTTCATTCCTATACAAGGTATCCATGTAAGAAACACATTGGTATCCTCTTTATATTTTGAAAGAAAAAAATCCAGAGGTCTTTGAGGGGAAAAGAGAAAAACATGGATAGCTGCTAAGAATGGGGGATTTGCTCTTAATTGGCAAGTATGACTCTAGGATATTATGGAGAATGAGCATGCAGTAAAAATGCCATCATTCCACACTTAAATAATTATTAAAGTGATAGGGCTTTTCCTGAAAAGTTAGAATTAGTGAGGCAGTTAATATCCTAATTCATTAAATCTCCATTCCTCAAAGTATCAACAACACAGATAAAGTAAAACCCAAACACTAGCAATGAATCTTTCACATTTCTAACGTCATCAGGTGGATTGAGAAAATATCAAAGCTCTGTCACTCACATAGGAGTCATTGAAACATTTCAACATGATATAACATGTACAATTCAAGTCAATATCAAGAATCATCCCCCCTGGCCTAGAGCACACCAGGCAGAAATGAGCGGGCATGCAGCTGAACTCCTCACACGCTCCCTGGAGCTGGTAAGTGGGCTCCCTGCCACGGCTCTGAGCATGGTGGCGTGGGGAATGTCCATGCTTCTGCCCCTCCCTGGGCCTCAGTTTCCCCATCTGTGGAGATGACAGGAGCACATACCAGATGTACTGTACAGGTAACTCCGGTATTTACTGAGCACCTGCTGGGCCCTGGAACCAGGCGGGAATCAGACACAGTCCTGCCCACAGAGAGGCCACATCCCATGGTGGGGGTGGGGTGGGCATTAAACGCGTGAGCAAACAAGAAAACATTGGATGGTGGGAAGTGCCACGAGCACGGGCTGGCGAGGAAGGAAAGAGGGAGGTGTGGGGATGCCAGGGAAAGTGTCCAGCCAAGCAAAGTCTGTGCAAGGATACTGCAAACACAGAGAACAACAAGCACAAAGAAGGACATGGACTTGATGCATGTGACAAACAGCAGGAGGCCACTGTGGCTGGTGCTGGGGGCAGTGGTAGGAGAGTGAGGTTGCAGAGGTCGGCAGAGGCCAGATTGTGGGAGGCAGTTTGATTTAGACCTAAGAGGGAACATAAATTTGTTTTAAAAAATCAACTAGCACTAAGGCTAGTAAAGAAACTCAAACATCACTATTATCGAAGAGAAACAACTCTTCCCTCACAGAAAGTATTGCTACTGGAAGCTCGGCACTTGTCCCTGAGGCTGCATCAAAAGAAAGAAGACAAGTGATTTGAGGAGAAGGAAAGAGGAGTTTATTAATTTGCTGGCAAATGAGGAGGATGGAGAGTCCTGTTTAAAATGCCATCATCCTAATAATAGGCAGAAATGCAGAGCTATCACAGGGAGGTTTTCAGTTTCAGACCATTTCTGTTCAACTACAGTCGATGATTCTGATCATCTCGTGTCAGTCCCATCTCTGCTGAAGACAATCCCAGAACCTCCACTCAGACAGTGGTGTTGAGCCATCTCCTGTAGCACAAAGAACAAAGGACACTGCCCCTCCAGACCACTGGCTTAAGGCAGAGATACAGGTTTTAGTTCCCAAAGAGTGAGTGAGGTTTTAAAGAGAGAGAATACATTTTTGCTGTTTTTTCAGGCCATTCTCTGTTACATAATCCTCCCCCCCCCATCAATTTCACTCTTCCATATTTATGGGAGGAGAGGCAATGTAATGTTTGAATTATTTTCTGTTGAATTGTGGCGATACTTTAGATGGAAGGTTTATACTGTAAAGCTCTGGCAGTATATTTATGGTAACACATTACCAGACAGAAACAGTCATCAGCAATAACCACAACAGTGAGGACTGAGAAGGCAAAATGGACTGTCGCATTTTACACAATGTCTTATACAGGGCTGGGTTAGAAAGAAACATGGGACCTCTGAGTACAGAACTATTGGTTGCACCCTGTAGGTGATCTGACAGACTAGCTTTTGTAAACTCAGATATACTTGCAGTGAACCAGGTTTAGGGTGACAAGCCAGCAGTAGGAAGATCAACAGAAGACACAATAGCCTAGGGAAATCTTCACTAAGGACTTGTCCCTCTATCCTAGAAACAAAACAAATAATCAAAGGAAGTTTAGTAAAATTATCAACTCATTAATTTTTTTCCTTTTTTAAAAACAGATACTTTAGATTGCCTAAAGGCTGGCCCCTCTACTTGGTGCTTGGGTTCTCTTCTTCCATGGGACACCTCTTTACTCTGGTATGATGGACCCATGGTTTTATTTTTGACAGTTTTAGTGGGCTGTTAGAGACACTTCATAGAGTTTCTTTCACTTTTTTGTTTCCAACCAGGGCGAAGACTTGAAAGAGGCAAACTCATGTATAGTTGTTAGCACCTGACCCACTCATTTGACATGTTGTTTTACTCTGTTGGTTTTACTCATGGTTATATTATCATATTTACCTTGGGGTGTCAGGAAGGGTCTCTCATAAACTATGTTCTGGGGCTTAACTTGAGTCTGTTTCTAGGAGTACCCTTATCTGGAGGACAAGTGGCAATATCTTATCTCAATTTCCTGTATCAATTTCAGGATGTATGTAATTTTCATTCTAGATGTAGGGTGTTGTTTATTTGGTGGGTTACCTCCAATATGAAAGAATGTCTATTATTATTCTCATAGAGGAGGGGAGTCTATGAATATCATAACGACCTATGGGATCATTAAGTCTACCGTGTCTTGCCTTGGAGAAATGGTGTACCAGGTTCACACTGGGGTCCATTTTAAACATTTGTGGGCGACCACAGAACACTGTGCAACAGATCCAGGTTCAGATGACGGGAAGCAAAGTATCCCTGATAGGGCCTATCATTGAGTAGCCAAACACGGTGATACTTTGAGCTGTCCAGTGTCACCTTAGCTGTCTGTCTATGGTGTCCATCACCAGCATGTCATTTTCTATGTGTTTGGCCTCTTTTCCTGGACTGCGGATGTGCATTATCCCATCATCCTCTGAAGCTTGTTCCTGTTCTGCACTGACGTATGTGCCTCGTGCCAGCAGCTCCTGGTAGGAGCCCATTTTGGAGCTTCAGGCACTCTCTCCATCTGTGGAGGACAAGCCTTTACCCAGCATGAAAAAGTATCTATTAATACAAGTTCAGGAATCTGAACGAAATTGCTAGTCACTGTAGGTCTTTTTGATTGTTCGATTGGTTTTTGTTTTTGTTGTTCTTGGACCACCTCGAGCACATAAACAATTTCTTGTAAGTAGGGTCTTTCCGAATGAGGATTCATCAAATCCATTAAAGCAAGCACATAGACAGTCCACGGTACACAGGGTCCTCCAAAATAAGGTGCCCCCATATACATTAAGGCATCGCATCTGTAATGTGTGTATTCATGTAGTTGCCTCACAAGAGGCCAAACCAAGGCTTCGGGCCTGAGAACGAGTCCATGAAAATTTTGACTCCACTTAACTGTGTGATCCCAAATGTCACAGTCAGTCTTTACTTTCAAAGCAGATCTAAACCTAGCCTGAGTATCAAGGCCCCAGAGAACAGATCATCTCCAGTGGTCTCCACAGCAGCTCTGCCAGTCACCTTTCTTTGGCCATGTTGGCCACCTGCTTGGGCTCAACCATGGCCTGTTTCAAGCCCATCATTTTAACTGCTTCGGTGCAGCACTCACGGGCGGTGAAACCTTGCCCACAGCGGGCACTCATAGTCTGCCGGATAGTGTGTGCTGTGCAGTGACGAAAAATCCGTTTTGCTCTTGTGTGATGAGGAAAGCTTGAAAGCACTGAAAGCTTGTTTTACTTTACAGGCAGCTTTACTTGTATTGGAAACCAGAATACGTAACATATACATAAATGTTTTCATTATATTATTTTTAAATATTCACAATCTTATTTTGATAAATTAAAAATTAGAAAAGTCATATCACGGTAGTCAGCTAAAGTCGCTGTACGTGTTCATATGTGGCTATCGACTATAGTCGACACTCATACCGAAGTGGTTAAGGCATACTGAATATCTTTATTTTCTATCATCATGCAACTACCCCCTTTATTAAAGCTTTTTGTTTGTTTGTTTGTTTTTGAGACAGAGTCTCACTCTGATGGGCTGGCTACAGTCCCCTGGCGTCAGCCTAGCTCACAGCAACCTCAAACTCCTGGGCTCAAGCAATCCTCCTGCCTCAGCCTGCCAAGTAGCTGGGACTACAGGCATGCACCACCATGGCCGGCTAATTTTTTCTGTATACTTTTAGTTGGCCAATTAAATTCCTTAAATTTTTAGTAGAGACGGGGTCTTGCTCTTGCTCAGGCTGGTTTCCTACTCCTGATCCTGTGCGATCCTCCCGCCTCGGCCTCCCAGAATGCTGGGATTACAGGCGTGAGCCACCATGCCCGGCCTTTAATGGTTGCATAAGCATGTACTGTCAAAAAACATATTTAGAGTCCATATAGATGTTTATCTTTTACCCTCTAGATAACTGTTCTGCTTAAAGCCACTAGCTCAGTTTTCTGGGACAAAGCCCCAGGTGGCAGTGCCACTGTCATGGTCATCACATAACCAGCTCTTCGTTGTCCATAAAGCCATCCCTGTCAGGGAAAAGATCCCAGTCTTGCTCTGGCATTGGCTGATCTGACGGATCTATCCTGCTAGAACACACACTCTCTAGAACCTCTACACAGTCATATTGTAAACAATCATTCTTGTTGACTGGAAAAGGTGGCAGGATTGAGAAGAGACACAGTCTTTAAAAACAACTCAGAAGTACCTGTTACTGCCTGGAGGCAAAGAGGCCATTCTCTCACTGTATTGTTTAATGGCTTTCAGATGTATGTCATTGGCCTGGGATGTCTCCCTGCATCTAAGACTCATTCTTTGTTTGTTGTCTCACGAATCAGGCTAACACACAGCAGGGGCAGTCATAAGCTGTCCCCTTAAGGGCCCCCTGTACAAGGCCTTTACTATCATTCTGAAGTCTGGGATCTAGATGCCATTTCTAGGAACCCTAGATAAGTAGCCTTTTGTTTGTAATTCTTTCCAAATGCAGGTTCCACAAGTCTCATTAAGCTTTTATCAAACAGGGCAGTAGAGCCCATGAAGCAACACAGGACATCTGAAGATCTTGTACTGTAAATGCAACTGAGTACCATTCAAGTTTCTCAGCCCCTGTTTACTTGTCTACAGCTGTGTCCTGGCTGGGCATAGCTGGTGCCTGGGGCTGGGGCAGTGGCCGGGAAGGGGTCTTCCCAGAATGCTTCTGTCCATGGGCTTGGCACTAATTGAATCCTCACTGTCCATTTTGCCCATAGCTCCTGTGGGGATATTTGAAGTCATGGGGCTTCGAGAGCCCTACTTTCTTTGCCATCTGAGTCCTGAACCTTAAAAAAAAAATTTATTCTCCTGGGGACTACTTGCTACCTGGATTCCTGGCAGTGTTTTGTCAAATGTCTTTTCTTTTTACAAAAAGTACACTCTTTAGAGGACCCTTGGTTGGCACCGCTAATACAACACTAATAGGTTTCAGATTTTTGGTTTTTTGCTGGCTTTATACACTGTTTAATCGTTGTCCTCTGGCTAGGGATGTGTGCTTTGTCCAAACTGAGTTTTCTGCCTTGTCTTAGAAGTTGAGACCATTCTCAACCCTGAGTAGTAAACCAGTGGGTGTGGGATTGAACAGTTCAAGTTGCAGCCTCCCCTGGTCCTCCCAGGATCACAGGATGGTGGTGGGGGTAGTTGAGCGGCAGGCCTTTTCTCTATGCTCCCCCACTGGCCATGTTTGCCACTTGAAACCAGTAACTATAGAAAAATATTTTCTTCATTTGTTAATTGAAAATAAAGCAAAACCTCTTAACACAAAACTTATGAAAAGGGTCAGGACCCACATTTAATAAAAAAATTTGTAACAAGGCCGGGCGAGGTGGCTCACGCCTCTAATTTTAGCACTCTAGGAGGCCCAGGCGGGAGGATTGCTCCAGGTCACGAGTTCGAAACCAGCCTGGGCAAGAGCGAGACCCTGTCTCTACTATAAAAAAAAAAAGAAAGAAAGAAATTGGCCAACTAATATATACAGAAAAAATTAGCTGGGCATGGTGGCACATGCCTGTAGTCCCAGATACTGAGGAGGCTGAGGCAGAAGGTTTGCTTGAGTCCAGGAGTTTGAGGTTGCTGTGAGCTAGGCTGACGCCACGGCACTCAGTCTAGCCTGGGCAACAAAGCGAGACTCTGTCTCAAAGAAAATAAATAAATAAAAATTTGTAACAAACACAAATCTCCTGTAAAATAAAATCCCAAACTGTGCTTTGTGGCTGCCGACCGAGGATAGAGAGGTAAGAGCTTCACTGTCAATGATGTGAAAGAATCATCGTGTTGTTACATAAAGTACCAATCTGTGCCTGACGTGGCTAATGGGCTTCCCTGTCATCAATCCCTGAGCCGCTGGGACACATCTGTGATACACATATGTTAGAATACACCGTATACTTAATTCGATCACAATCACCACACAAACCACCAATGAAGAATTAAAGACAATTACACTTACACTTTTGTGTTCGTCGAAGAAGGGGCCACATTCTCACACCCCCTCAGGCAACAGTCCATGGAAGCAGCATCCCACAGTTCAGTTTGGACTAAGAGTCCTCAGGTGGTAGCCTTTCTAGGACGGCCAGTCTATGGCCCCGCCTTCCAACAACATCATTGGAGGATATCAAATGATTGACAGGGAGCTAATCCAATCTCTCCAGTTCTACAAATGGAAATTCTGTCTATACCTCAAGGTCCACTTAAAAAATTCAAGTCCTTCCTCATATTGTTATTGCTTATTATACCTTTGCACATCCCTCAATCTCCAGAATGCCACTAAGGCCTTTGCAAATGTGATAACCTCTGCTTCCTGTCATTTCTGATTTCTGAAATCTTGTTCACCTAGTTTAGGGAGGCCCAGTGCACTTGCAGCCTCCTCCAGGGAGCCTTACATGCTTTACTCCATCACCAGTTTCTTCCCCATGCCCCAGATGCCATCAGTGCAGCTCTGTGCCTCCTGTAGGACCTTCCACAAGGCATTTGAGCCATTGGAGTGTGCAACAAAGAAGTGTCTGGGGAATAAGTCGCAAGAACATGCCAGTAACAGCAGCTCATTTTTGTAAGTCTCTGCAGGTGAACACAGCGCATGATTAATACGAAAGTCTGAGTGGTCAGCTCAACCAAGAGGGATTATTTCCCAGAAACAACCACAGTTGCCTCTCTGAAGACTCCCTCAGACTAGTCTACTAGGCTACAACATCAGAAGGTGAAGGGCAACTTTTCTCCAAGCAATTTTTCACACACTGAGGGTGTACACAGAAAGAGGCAAAACCTGCAAAGCCTCCACCAGCAGTGAAGGTGAATTCACAGGGGAAATGGGAAATAAAGACCTGCTCCCATCCAAAAAGTCTCATCTTTGTCACAGGGCCATAATTTCTTATGTTATAGACAATAATGAGCAAAATTGTCTTCTGTTCCCTACTTATACCAATCCCACGTAGTGCTGGGGATGCAGAAAGAATAAGGCATCCTCGCTGGAAAACACAAGGCCTGTCACAATTTTCCCACCAGAGTCCCTGGGCCTCAGCCTCTCTGAGCAGGTCTCCCCAGTGCCGCCATTCCCAGCCCTTTCCCATCTCTAGGAAATAAGCCCCTCATGGAGCGACCATATGCAATGTGTCATTCCACCTTACCTGATCACAGAAGCCTCTGCCCCCTGTAGAGTCTGTAACCTCCATGATTCTTCTCACTATAGAACACATAATGAAAGTGGCTGGCAGCTATGAAATACATTTCCTCAAGATGGGGAAATGGCAGACTCCTGCCTCAGAGTACCACTTTCCCAATAATAAGCCAAAATACACAGATTTTAAAGGAGGGTTTTCATTCTCAGAGCTATTATTCATCAACCATAGAGGATAATTGTGGTCATTTCATCTCTGACAATCCCATGACCTCGTCAGGGATCTTCCTGGACCTCCGCTGAGACCTCCCCCAGCAGCCAGGACAGTCCACTGAACCATGCCCTATAGCACAAAGAACAAAGGACACTCCTCTGCCCCTCTCTACCACTGGCCTGAGGCAGGGATGCAGGATTTAGTTCTCCAAAAGGAGTGGAAAAGTTTTAAAGACACAGAAAACATTTTCCCTTTGTTCAGGCCATCCTGTCTACCACAGTCATCATCATCATCGCTTCCAACAGGTTAAGGTGCCTCTCAAAATGACTCTTGCTGTCCCAGTTTCATTACTGGGTGCACAAAACAGTGAACCAGTAAACAAGGAATACACTCATCTGCAGTCTTGCCACTGTCCAGCATCTCGCACCTGTGACTACTTCTTGTGCTCAGAAAATCAGCCACTGGGAAGATTAGAGGGGCATCTGAGGTGGCAGATAAAGACTTTCATTTTGGGAAGTGGGAAAGTGCCTTTCCCCTATCCATAAATAAAATAAGGCTTCTCTTCTGTGACTCACATACACCCTCACGTCCCAGAGGATCCTGACAAAGGTAGGCACTTACTAGCCAAGGGGAAACACTGAAAAAATAAATGGAATTTGTGTAGAACACATTGAGGGAAAAGAAGTAACATTCTGAGCAGAAGGCTATACACATACGTTTGTGCACTGTAAACACCTCTTCACGTTACTGTATGGATCATAGGCTTGTCACCACTCCTACATGCACTGAGTTGTTAAAGTTATACCTTAAATGCCACTCTATACGACTCTATTCATAATATTCACATGAATAAATATTGACACCTTGAACACATATTAAATTGAAGACGTTCTTATTTTGCCTTTGGTAACACTAGTAGCCAATAGAATGCAGGTGTAAGGCATGAAGCAATTTAGTCAAATTTCTTAGTGAAAAAGCACAAAGTTACTTGATATGGATCAATGAGGAAGGTCCTAATAAAAACTATCCATATTGTCATAGAAAAGCCTAACTAGACATGATCCAAAATGGTCACAGCAGGTGTAATTCTGTGTAAACAGATTTTCAGTGAATTAAATTTTACTATATTCTCCTGAAATCTCTAGGCTTTGCACATGAACTTATTACACCTATAATCTGAAAAGTTGTTTCAAATAAAGATCAAACGTGAGCATATCAGTCCTTATATATGATGCAGGATTTCAGAAAATATTAGTAGGGTCAATTGCCTCCTACATCTATAATCCGTAGAGGTTCAATCAAAGGCCTTGCCTGAGAGTGGACGTGATATCCCATTCTGTTTCCATCACTTATTTAATTAAGAGGCATCACATTCTACTCACATGGGTTTTCAAAAAAATAAAAAAATAAAAAAATAAAAAAAAGAGGCATCACAAAAGGAATGAAGATGGCAGAGGAGAAACATTGCCAGACAGCGTGTCTCTGCTGAGAAGACAGATTCTAGCAGAAATAGAAGAAAGAAGCAAGAAGACGAGCATACATCAGACGAGGGCCAGAAGGAGGGGTACATTTGACCATGGGAGACTCCATGGGAGGAGGTTGCAGAGGAGAACTGGAAACAGAGACCTCCAGAGCAGGCTGGAGACCAGCGACCTCCCTTGCAACTCAGACTGCAGGTGGGCTCCCCAGCAGGTGGAGAGACCTGGGGACACCAGCCCAGAGATGGCCACCGCCAGTGAGCGGTAAGCCCGTAGCGGACGCAGCACCAGGCTCCCATCTCCTGCAGGGAATCTCCCTGTGCACAGACCAGAGCGGCGCAGAAGGCGCCATATTGCCTCCTTCTCCCCTCTGCAGACCCTGTCCGCCGCTGCTGAGAGAGACAATATAGCCACCAGCTAGAGGCACCTACAGGGAATGGGACCTTCCCTTTTTGGGCCCTACAGCTGACTAAGGGGAACTCAGAAAGTGAGCTCCGTACCTGACAGCCTTCCCAGGCACTGCTGGCACGGTGATCCCAGGAGAATGGGGCAGTCCCTGAGGCTCAGAGACATAGACCCAGCTTGGGCTCCCCATAGGTGAATTGGGACTGACACTCCTCTCCCTTTTGGGGATATAGTTTGAACTCTGGGGCCCCGAGGTCAGACCTGCAGACAAGATCCCATGCACCCAGGTCTTGCATTGCCCGGGGCACAGAAGGGATATACACAAACAGCCTACTGAGGTGTGTTGCCTTTGGGGGCAGATCAGCGTCCTAGAGGGCAATCCTCCTCCCAAAGGGAGGCCATGCACCCAGCCCAGGTGGTGTTCCAGTGCAGGGAACATCCCGGCCAGCATGACAGCCAGGGGAGGCCTGGTGGCGTGTGATCTGGCCTGCTGGCAGAAGCCCAGGAGTAGCTGCGGAGTTGGGGAGGGTGGAAAGAAGCGAGGCCGGCTCCACACTGCGGGACTTACACAGACCCACCCCCACATGCAGACTCTCTGACTGAGCGGGGCCATTCCTGCCCCTCCCTGGCAGTTTTCCTGGAAGCAGAGAACAGAAATTTGACCCTTGCTAATGGCATTGGTGGTGCCTGAGGGCAGTCTTACCCAACCCAGCACTGCCCAGACTCACTCCCAGACCAGTCCCCACGGAGGGGGAGAAAAGGCCACACCTGGAAGTCCCAGGGCCCCACCGACCACCTGAGGCACTTGAGTGCTTCTCTGGAGGAACAAGAGCTGGTCACAGGTTACAAAAACAACAGCATAACCTGTTCCTCCAACCAAGCGCCACCTACAGACAGGGAAGACATCCTGCACACCCATTTCATGGCACCTACTGACTCATTATACAGGGAGTGGTCGAATCTCGCCCACAGACACCACCTACCGGCTCAGAAACTAAACAAGGTGAGTGAATACCCAAACGAAAACCTAAAGGAAAGAAGCAACAAGTGATCGACATGGGAAGAAATCAGCAAAGGAACTCCAGAAATATGAAGAACCAAACGGAAACCACACCCCAAAAGAGGAGCACCAGACACTTAGAAAGGGACACCAACCCAAATCAGGCAACCAAAATGACGAAAGAGGATTTCTGAATGTGGATCATAAGAAAATTCAAACAACTCGATAACCAACACAAAGAAACCACAAAATGCCTCCAGGCCCTGGAACAAAAATTCACTAAAGAAATCGATGCAATGAAGAAAAGTTTAACCTAACTTCTGGAAATGAAGAATCAATTCAGGGAACTACAAAATTCAGTGGAAAGCCTCAAGAACAGAGTAGACCAAACAGAAGAAAGAATCTCAGAGATTGAAGGTAACACCTTCAAATTAAATAAGTCAGTCACAGAGATACAGCAGGGAAACCAGAAAAGAGCAAAGCCTACAAGAGATGTGGGATTATGTGAAGAAACCTAACGTGAGGGTCATAGGGTTACCAGAAGGGTAAGAAGAAAACACTCAAGGGTTGGACAAGCTATTTGAAGATATAATAGAAGAAAATTTCCCAGGCCTTGCTCAAAATCTCGATATACAAGTTCAAGAAGCTCAGAGGACCCCTGGGTAATTCAAGGCAAACAGGAAGACGTCACGACATGCAGTCATCAGACTGACCAAAATATCAACTAAAGAGGCCATTCTAAGAGCTGTAAGACGAAGAAGCAAGTGACATACAAGGGAAAGCCAATTCAAGTAACACCAAACTTCTCTGCTGAGACTTTACAAGCAAGGAGAGACTGGGGCCCCATACTCACCCTTCTGAAACAAAATAATGTCCAGCCTAGAATCTTATTCCCTGCAAAACTAAGTTTTGTATATGACGGAGAAATCAAGACATTCTCAGACAAGCAAAGACTCAGGGAATTCACCAAACAAGACCAGCTCTTCAAGAGTACTCAAAACAGTGTTACTCATGGATCAGCACAATAAGCACTCATGAATGTAAATCTACTCAAAGCTACAGATCAAAGCCCAGAAACTACAATGGCTCAAGAGAGAAAACAAAGCAACAAAGTTCAACCCAACATAATGAACAGAAATCTGCCCCACCTATCAGTTATCTGAATAAATGTGACTGGCTTGAACTCCCCACTCAAGAGACATAGGCTGGCCGCTTGGATAAAAAAAACACAAGCCAAGAATCTTCTGCCTTCAGGAAACACATCTAACCTGCAAGGATGCATTTAGACTAAAGGTAAAAGGGTAGAGAACAATATTTCAAGTAAATCGAAGCCAAAAGAAAGCTGGCATGGCGGTGCTGATTACAGATAACCTAGTTTTTAAATCAACAAAAGTAATAAAAGACAAAGAAGGACACTATATAATGGTGAAGGGTACAGTTCAACTAGAAGACATAACAATTCTAAATATATATGCACCCAAACTTGGTGCACCAAGATTCATAAATCAAACTCTACTGGATCTAAACAAATGGATAAGCAACAACACCATAATAGTTGGAGAATTTAACACCCCACTGACAGCACAGGACAGATCCTCCAAACAGAAAATCAACAAAGAAATAATGGACTTAAACAGAACCCTAGAACAAATGGGCCTGACTGACATTTACGGGACACTCTACCCCAAAACCACTGAATATATGTTCTTCTCATCAGCTCATGGGTCATTCTCTGAGATTGACCATATCCTAGGACACAAAGCACATCTCAAACAATTTTTAAAAAATAGAAATTATACCACGTATCTTTTCAAACCGCAATGGAATAAATGTAGAAAACAATCCAAACAGGAGTCCTCATTTCTACACAAAGTCATGGAAACTAAACAACCTTCCGCTTAACGATCACTTCATAAATGAGGAAATCAAGATGGAAATCAAAAGATTCTTTGAACTAAATGACAAAGGTGACACAAGTTACCAAAACCTGTGGGACACAGCTAAAGCAGTCCTGAGAGGAAAGTTTATTTCCATAAATGCCTATATCCAAAAGTCGAAAAGATCACAAATAGACAACCTTATGAATCGTCTCAAAGAGCTGGAAAAAGAAGAACAGACCAACCCGAAACCCAGCAGAAGCAGTGAAATCCTTAGGATGAAATCAGAATTAAATGAAATTGACAACAGGGAAACTATATGGAAGATTAATAAAACAAAAAGTTGGTTCTTTGAAGAATAAACAAAATTGACACACCATTGGCTAGACTAATGAAAAGCAGAAAAGAAAAATCTCTCATAAGTTCCATCAGGAACAATAAAGGAGAAATTACAACTGATGCCACAGAGATTACAAGATATAATTTATGAATACTACAAAAACCTTTATGCAATCAAACTGGAAAATGTGGAGGAAATGGACAATTTCTTAGAAACACACAGCCTCCCTAGCCTCAACCAGGAAGAAATAGAATTCCTGAACAGACCAAAATCAAGTACAGAAATTGAAACAGCAATAAAAAACTTTCCTAAAAAGAAAAAGTCCTGGACCAGATGGTTTCACACCCGAATTTTACCACACCTACAAAGAAGAACTGGTGCCTATCCTGCAGAAATTATTCCACGACATCAAGAAGGATGTGTCCCCAACACATTTTATGAAGCGAACATAACCCTGATGCCAAAACCAGGAAAGGATACAACAAAAAAAGAAAACTACAGACCAATATCCCTTATGAATATAGATGCAGAAATTCTCAACAAAATCCTAGCCAATCGAATCCAGGTGCTTGTCAAGAAAATAATTCATCACAATCAAGTGGGCTTCATCCCAGGGATGCAGGGATGGTTCAACATATGCAAATCTATAAATATAATTCACCATATAAACAGAAGTAAAAACAAAGCCCATATGATCCTCTCAATAGACACAGAAAAAGCATTTGACAAAATTCAACGCCCTTTTATGATAAGAACGCTCAACAAAATAGGCATAGATGGGGCTTACCTAAAAACGATACAAGCCATATAGGACAAACCCACAGTCAATGTCATACTGAATGGGGAAAAATTGAAAGCATTCCCACTTAGTACTGGAACAAGACCAGGTTGCCTACTATCTCCACTTCTATTCAACATAGTGCTGGAAGCCCTCGCTACAGCAATCAGAAAAGAGAGCGGAATTAAGGGCGTCCAAATGGGAGTGGAAGAGATCAAACTCTCACTCTTCACTGACGACATGATATTATAACTAGAAAACCCCAAGGATTCAACCAAGAGATTTCTTGATCTGATAAATGAATTTGGTAAAGTCTCAGGATACAAAATCAATACACAGAAATCAGAGGCATTCATATATGCCAACAACAGTACAAGTGAGAACCAAATCAAAGACTCAATTCCCTTCAAAATAGCAACAAAGAGAATAAAATACCTCGGAATATATGTAATTGAGGAGGTAAAAGACCTCTACAGGGAGAACTATGAAACACTAAAGAAGGAAATAGCAGAGGACGTAAACAGATGGAGGAATATACCATGCTCATGGGTCGGCAGAATCAACATTGTTAAAATGTCTATACTACCCAAAGTGACCTACATAGTCAATACAATCCCTATCAAAATACCATCATCATTTTTCACAGATATAGAACAAATAATTTTACGCTTCGTATGAAACCAGAGAAGACCCCGTATAGCAAAATCAATCCTAGGCAATGAAAACAAAATAGGAGGTATCAATTTACCAGACTTCAAACTATACACCAAGGCTATAGTCATTAAAACAGCTTTTTACTGGCACAAGAACAGGGACCAGTGGAACAGAACAGAGAACCCAGATATAAAATCATCCTCATATAGCAAACTGATCTTTGACAAAGCAGACAAAAACATACACTGGGGAAAAGAATCTTATTCAATAAATGGTGCTTGGAAAACTAGATAGCCACATGTAGAAGACTGAAACAGGACCCACATCTTTCACCTCTCACAAAAATCAACTCACGCTGGGTAACAGACTTGAACCTTAGGTGTGAAACTATTAGTATTCTAGAGGAAAATGTATGTCATTGAATACTGACAATAATAGACCAGGAAATGCACATTATACAACTATATTTGAGGTTTATTATGTCAGTAACACATAACATATTAAGTTGAAAAACTGCTTACATTAGGAAGGAACTACTACCATTCAGAATAATTTCATGACCTATTCCATATAATAAATAACATTACTACCAACTGAGATTGAACATAGATCCCTGATGAGAAAATAATGAGAAAAAATGGACAGATGCTGATATATGGATTTGGGGAATTTGTTCTTAATTGGCAAGTATGTCTCTAGGACACTATGGGCAATGGACATGTAATAACGGTGTCTTCATTGCACACTTGGATATTGTTTCAAGTCCAGAGATCTTCCTGAAAAGCTAGGGTTAATGAAAGTAATCCGTGTCTCCATTTATGAAATCTGCATTTTTGACAGTACCAACAACACAGGTAAAGATTCTTGGGCAAAAAATGTTTTCCCTGTTATTTAGATATCTCTTTTAAAGAGATATCTAACATACATTAGGTGTCACAGGATAAAGTCATCAATATAAATCAGCAGGTGCTGCCAATTTCTGAAGCCAATATGGTAGCACTTGAGGCATTAGGCACAGGCAGCACTTGTGGCCACGGGGGCATGGACAGTACTCTAGCATATGAAGGTGGAGTAGCATATGCCTTCCAATTCTTGTACTGACCGGCTTGGCCTTGGACCATTCGTCTCTAACTTCTATGTTAATTGAAACTACACAATCATTTTTTTTTTACCAAAGAAAACATGGGAAGGAGGACTTCAACAAATTTTTTTAATGAGAATATATTAAATGCACAATTATGGCTCTAAAATAAACTTCCAAAGTATGCAAAATGTCCTACAAGGAACATTCATTCCAGAAAACAGAAACGACTACTTACAGTAGTGAATTTCCTTATATTTAAAGTGAAAATGCCCACAAATTTCAAAGGGAACATAAATAGATCATTAGAGAACTGAATTGAATGGCATGATATTCAACATGCAACTGTTCGACAAAATGAAATTCCAAACAGTCCCAAATGTCTTCACGAGGTCTATGGTGGCCTGCACTTCTGGGCATTCACGGTCATCAAACAAGCACTGGATCAATCATATGCTTAAAGGTGCACATTTTTACATTGAAGTACCACAAAATGTTGTTTAGCTTTAAGAGATGGATGAAACAAAATATACAAACAGTAAAATTTCAACAAACATATCTATGTAGGAAATAATATAATGGTAATATAAAAGGAAAGGTTCAGCTAGGTGGCAGCTTGAGGCTATTGACTGTCCTAAAGCAAGACTAACAAAACTAATCAGAAAAATCTTTTCCTTATTTGCAGGTGGGAGACAGTGTAAACTTTCTAACACAAAACCTATGGAAAGGAATAAGACCCACATTTAATAGAGTAAAATGACACTAAACATGTAAATCTGCAAAATAAAATTCCACACTCTTACTGGCAGCAGAGAACAGTTTACAGGATTTGCTGTTGTAAAATATCAAGAACTCAAGCCCAGCGTGGTGGCTCACACCTGTAATCCTAGCATTTGGGGAGGCCGAGGTGGGAGGACCATCCTGAGCAAGAGCGAGACCCCGTCTCTACTAAAAATAGAAAAACACAGCCAGGCATGGTGGTGAGTGCCTGTAGTCCCAGCAACTCTGGAGGCCGAGGCAGGAGGATCCCTTGAGTCCAAGAGTTTTAGGTTGCAGTGAGCTGGGCTGACACCACAGCACTCTAGCCCAGGCAACAGAGTGAGACTCTGTCTCAAAACAGTCAAAAAAGTCAAAGACTCAGCACACTGATTTAAGTTATGTAAGGAATTTAATAAATTGAGATTAATCCTAAACATTTCTTTAGAAAATTTCCAAATATGCATGACAGAATACATATATTTACACAAACACATATATATGTATATACAGATATATCAAAAATGCAATTATAAAATTAAACATGATCAGATGTTAATTTTCTCCTCTGTAAATTGAAATTTACACCAAAACTTTTAAAGGCAACTGAAGAGGAGCATCAGGAACAAAATATACTTGAATGCCATGAGGATGAACATGAAATATTAAATTCCAAACAGATCCAATGTTGCCCGACAAGAGACACTAAGGGAAATCCACAGCCACTGTAAATGACAAAAAACAAAGGAACGGCCAATTTCCAATGCACACAAGAAAAATACATTCATTGGGTAAATATTTAGGGAACAAGGCCAAGAACAAACTTAAACAAATTGAAAAAACTGCAACGTCATGAAAACAACCCACATGATTATATTGTAAAACAAAACAAAAAAACACAAGGATCCCTGTGGGCTTGCATCCCTTCAAGGTCTTAAATCACAAAGCTCCTGCCAAACACATGCTATATTCATTATTCATAAATTGCAAACGGGAAACACATGAAAAGAACCAGGAACATACTTGGTTGAATGGGAAGATATTAAAACGGGGCCAATTTACATAAAAATGCAAAACAGCCTTCCCTGGTGACCAAAGGCAATACAGGATGTGAACAGGCTCTAGGCCTTCCCTGGATTGCTACTTCCTTTTCACTTGAAATTAGCAGGAAACTCTCTTTTTTTGTCTTTTTTTAAGACAAGACGTGAAGAAGACTGGCTACTAAATGTAAGCTGACAAATGTTAAACACGCACTGATGTTCTTAAATGAAACAAAACTGGCCATAAATGCAGCTACATCATACTTGCACATATGCTCCTTCAGGGTGTTACTTTCCTCCGTAGTAGGGTGAGGATAACAGAAATACCGTCTCTGATAATAAGACTGATGAATGGGGGCCCAGTACAAAATGGAAGGGAACATGCATCAACAATATTCACCTAACAATTTTGTAAAAGAAAAGGCTAATCAGGCCCTTGTGACCAAGGCCAGTGTGTAGTCCTGCACCAACACCTATTCAGCAATTAGCACCTGTCCTTTCCTCACTTTCAAGAACAAACACCACAAAACATAAACACCACAAAGGACAGCGCCGAAGATCAACATTAAAGTAAAGAAAATGATAGTGAAGACCCATCGTGTTGTAACATACAGGACAGTATTACGCCTAAAGTTGGTTAAGAGACGTTGCTTGTCATAAATCCAAAAGGGAATCCAAAGTATACCATTTCACCCCATATACTTAATTCAATCAAAATATAGTAATACAAATAGACAATGTAGACTGAAAAACATACACTTTCTGGATTGCCTGAGGGAGGCCACCAGGATCCACCTCCCTGAGAGGAAGCCTCCACCAAAAGATCCTTGATCACTACACAGGCTGTTCACCTGGTTGGGCTTGTCATCCATTCTATGGCCCCTCCTCCAAATGTCACTGGAGATCATAAAATGACTGGTAGGGACCTCATCCGCTCTCTCCACAGCTATAAGTGGAAACTCCGCCCACACATCTAGGCCTAGTTAAATAACTCATCTTTGCTCACATTGTTATCAAATTATATACCTCTGACGATCCCTCAATGTCCACATCTACTACTCAGGACTTTGCACAACCAAAACAAAATGCTTTCTGTCATTTCTTCTTTTGGAAATCTTACTCGCCCACTGGATCCATGCCCAGCTCCATTACCCTCTCTTCCAGGAGGCCTGCCATGATTTAGTCTTCACCTCCACAGAGGGATGGGAGTTGTTCATTGCTATTAGTTGGGCACATGGAGACACATCAGAGCTAGGATGCAAAAGAATGATGTGGTCTCTGTGATCAGACAGCAGTGACCTGGGCAAAGTGTGATGGACTCAAGGATTTTGAGAAGCCAGGTGAGGTTGAGACCTGTGGGAAAGTCAGGGGAAGCCAACAACACGGTAAGTCATAGCAGCTTCCCAGTATTGGGCCAAGCCATGAATTCAAACAACTTCCAACTTCCCTTTTTAGGATTTTCACATCCTTTCCCCACTTTGTCTGGAGATCTCTGCTCCCTCCCCTAGAAGAACCAGGCATAAGCTAACTGTTTTCTGATGCTGTCTTGATTTCCTATTCCCACCCCCATCTGCAGAGGAGTGCTTTCCTCTACTGCTAGAGGATGGAAGAGTGTTGGCTTCAGATCACAGCGGCAAAGGTCACTAAGCTTCACAACTATTGAAGGTGAGATGGGAACCTGTTCTTCTCAGGAAGTCATCTGCTACTGATTTAAACATCTGCTCACCATTTGAGAATCAGTACAATCAGACAAGTCCAACTTACCTAGGATTGATAGAGCTTGAATATTGAACTCACCTGCCCCATCTTTGGCGAGGAGGAACACACAGTCACTGGGTAGTGTTTATGCAATAGGTCATGATGCTACCAGACCCACTGCAGAACATCAGAACCGACAGCAGTTGAAAGAGATGGCCTCAGACACCTCCATTAGAGGTCGGAAGAAACAGCAAAATGAAACTGGTTAAATTCAGTTTTAAAGTATGACTTAGGAAACAAACACAGGAGAGACAGACACTCAGATTATCATTCAGTGCTAAGAACACACTCATTGTCTCCCTTGATGGGAGACGTTTCTGCTAATGTCTTGCTGCTCCTTTGCAAGCTGAGACAGAGCTCATAGGTGAGTCTTGCAGCATTGGCATTTTAAGAGAAGACTGTGACAAAGAGCCAGAGGGACAGGAGAGTGTCACAGGCTTTGTCCAGCAATCAGTGAAGTGATGGATCTGGGAACTTAAGCTGCATGCAGAGGGAAGAGAAGGGAAACAGTGGTGGTTGCTGTGAATCCCATCCTAGGATCTGCCAGCACTTTCCCCACATGTACGAAGCTTGTCCCTCCGTCTGGCTTCTACAGATGGACACAATGCTGGGCTCTCTCAAGGCCTGGCCTGGGATGACAAAGACTGCCCAGCTCCTTTCTCTCACATGACATAATTTCAGTATCTGTGGGTCACTGGTCACACATTTCCAATCCACCCCTCATTGTAAGGCCAAGACCTGAGTCCTGACACCTATCTAGGAGAAAACAGCAATGCCTTCTTATCCACTATACATCATGGGTGCTACTAAATTTATAGGCTGGAACACGGCTGCTTGGAATCATATCTCAGGTCTTCTTCCACTCAGCTGTGTAATCTCGGGAATTTTTTGCTCCTCAGATTCCTTATCTGAACAGTAAGTGTCCCAATAAGAACCACGTCATTCAGCTGTCATGACAATCATTGACTTAGTGGACTGGTGCCTGGCTCAAACACAGCTCTGAGTTGAAGTGACCTATGCTTTTTACTTAACTGTAGTTTCCTAAATGTCAACATTAAAACCCGCCTCCTTGCTGAAGCCTCCTTTAAGATCTCAGGCCAAATTAATCTCCTGTCTCTAATCTATTGTCCACTGACCATTCACATGGTCTGAATCTTATAACACCTTTTCCAGTTCTCCAATTGTGTTTCCAGAAATGTTTCTCTACATCTCTGCTAGTTTCACTATCGGAATTAATACATCGACTCTTGCTGTAACACTTCATGTCCATGTTTCATCTGTACATGTTAAATTTGTCCCCTGTTTTTAGTCAGCCAGCATAGTGGATTATTCCTCTCAGGTGCAACACACACTGCATACAGCAGAACATGTAACTAGGATCAAAAATAGACACATGGAGACCCTGAAATAAAACTTTTTAGTGGGTGATCACCAGACATACTTCCCCCCAAAAAACTCACAAACCCTCTTGTGCACTGACCAGTTCCAGGAGATGAGGCAGAATGTGAGTGGAGCTCCGATGGAGGAATTGGCAAGAGCTCCTTAGCCTGGGTTCACTACCTCTGCCCAGGCTGTCAGGAAATGATGCGCAAGGCTGAAATGTGCCTTACAGGGAAGTCCATGGGGTAGATGTGGACAAAGGGAGATGCTTTATCAGAGGGGATCAGAGGGGAGCACGTGCACAGGAGCAGGAGGGTGAAAGAACACAGCTACTCCGGGAGGAATGCACACGCTGGCCTGCCTGGACAAGATAGTGAGAGATGTAACTGGGCTACGAAGAGCAAAGTTGCTGTCGACTTAAAGAGTCTCTGGGAGTTGCAAGTATGAATAAAAACATCCAATTTTCATTTGAAACCTATCACTTGAGTGTTAGTGAGCAGAATGTATTGAAACAAAGTGAAAAGGGAAAGAGAGAGACCATCATGTGCAAAGAGGTTGTTGGAGCTCAGCTGTGAAGTACTGAACCCCGGAACTTCTAAACGCAGTGAAGATTAAATGAAAACCATGGAGAACCAATCGGGACATGGCATAGAGCAAATGCACAGTGGCGCGTACGTGACGTGATGATGGAGAAAGCGTCAGGGGCGACTACATGTTTGCTGGTGCTGCTGCCTGGATGGATGTACTGCCTGGTCCCACCAACTGACAGAAGAGCCTGAGGGAACGAACTGTTTCGGGGAGAGGAGAGGAATGATAGTGGATTCATGTTGCAACACACTAGAGGATCCCACAAGATTTCAAAGGGAAGATGTGCGACAGCTGCGTTGAAATACACTTGGGACTTGAGGGAAGAAGGAGGACCTAAAGGCCTGGATGTCCTTGCACAAGATGCAACTTGGGAGTCACTGCAGTGGGTGAGATCTCCTGGGGCAGAGAATGGGCTGCAAGGAGTGCCAGCCAGAACCCAAAGGAAGGATGACATTTAGAGGGTGTGGCACAAAGTGACAGAAAGAAGGCAGCCATAAGGAAGGATCCAGGGGAACACACGCTAAGACCCAGCATGTGGGTGTCTGTGTGTGTGCATGTGCGTGGGTGTTTGTGCGTGTGTGTGTGTGTCTGCAATGCCAGAATTATTGCAGCATCCTGGTGCTAGTGCTATCATCTCTCTGGCTCTCACATCTGTCCCTCCTAAACCTAAAGACATCTCTGGGCTTCAATTACCTGTCAGCTCAGAGATGCCCGTCCTACCTATTGGTCTGCAAAACAACAGTCCCCAGTATAGGGATAGTCTACAGTCTAGCACTCAGGACCTGGCTGGATGATTCATCAAGTGCCATGGGGTTGGTCCACACTAACAGACCTCTGATTCCATGGCCTCATCCAGAGCCTTCCCTCTGACCCCTGTGGCTTCGTCCCCTTCCTCCTTACATCCCTGATCTCCTTAGCATTTTTGGCCTCCTTGCCTCACTGTGGTCCTCAGAACTCCCTCTGGCTTCCTCTCCTGTCATCGTGTCTAGTCTGTCATGCCAGCTGCTCTGACTGATGGGTTCCTAGGGAAGACGGATCCATGAGGGGACATGGACCCATCCCTACCCTTCCTGCACTGTGGAATGAATGCCTAAATGCTCGGCATAGGCGGCCCGAAGGTTTCCATCTAGAGTCCAATGTGCTGGCAATGAATCTTCTCAGACTTAACATATTACACATTCAAAAGGTTGTGACAGTTGTAGTCCAATTGTGCATGAGAAACCTCTGAAACATTTTTAAATAGCCTTTAAAATTCTGAGAGTATGTCCATTTCCTCATGACCCTCTCAAAATGGGGAGTTAAGACCTTTACTTAAATTTTAATATCTACCAGACAATCATGAATGTTGTAATTTATATTTCTCTAAAAATACAGAAGTGACATTTATTCATTTATGGCCAAATTCATTTGCTCAAAGCTGGGAATGGAAGTACTTCATCAACTGATATTCACATTCTTCATTTATATTTACAAATCTTCCTTTATAAGATTCTTCCCACTCCTCACCTCTCATGAATAGTATGGCTGTTTTTCTGCATTCTAGTATCAGGTTTTTCAATTCACTGTGAATCTCCTCAGGAAAAATAATGCTTTAATGTCTTTCACCTGTAGCTGTTTGAATAATGTTTGAATGAAAATGCTATTATATATTCAATGGTCATCTGCGACTTTTCATTGTGTTACCTCATCAGGACTCTGGCCCATGTATCAGTTGGTCAACAGCAATGATGGGGCCCAGGGACCCTCGAATTTATGGAAAGTGTGTGAAATGTGGGCAGTCTGATTTAGGGGACTGTGCCATTAGCCTGTAAGGTTTGTTTAACTCGTGGAACTGTCAGAATTGCTCTACCCCTCCTTCCCCTCATGACAAGGGGCCCACCCTCCTAGAACCTGAAGGCTGGCATGGGCCATATGGCCGACCAGGACCTGTCCTCTCAGACCTGGGCTCAATAGTCAAGGTCCACTACTCTGGGACATGGAGCAGGCACCAATGATTGATTATCACTGGTAACAGCAATGGTCGTCTTTGGCTGACCCAATCGCCTACTAGAATCTGTAGGGAAACTGAGAACCCTCACTAGAGACCAGACTCCACAGCTCTCCTGGACCACCTCTGTGGCCAGAGCCCTGGCGCAGACTGTGCCAGACGAGCACCTCTGTTCCTGGGAAACAGACAGATGGACAGGTAGACACCTAGATCTGCAGAGAGAGACACAGACAGAAGGGTAGAGAGGCAGGAAGGTAGGGGGGACAGCAGGGCCCAACCAGCTACACAGGATCAGCTGTCTCCACTCCCTCTGCCATGAGGACACTTCTACCCTGGATACTTCTTGGACACGCACAGCTTTCCCCCACCCTGAGCATGCCCTCACTCTGAACTCGGGCCCTGGCCAAAATCCCTCCCACAGTGCCTGGAGGGTCAACTATCAATGTGCTGAGATATTACCACGCAAATGCTTGTCAGAGAGGGCACTCAATGCATTGAAGTCCCTGGCATTCCTGGGGAGGGGATGACAACCATAAAAAGGGTGGAGAAAGGAACACTGAAGGGGTGGGACACTTAGCAGTCCCTCCTTGGCACTGGCTGCGACCCACACACTAGCTCCCATCTATCTTGGGACCACATTTAAGAAAAAGGGAGAGGTGGAAGGGGAGAAGGGAACCCTAAGGCTGATGGAGAGGCCTGTGCCTGGGGGCAATGTTACAGCCTCACCCTCCACTGGAATGGGGGAGCGCTGTGCGTGCACACACATCATGTAGATCGCGGCCAAGTGTATACACGCACAGAATGGGCACCAGGAATGCTCTGCTGAGTGCCAGGGTGTCCAGTGTCTAAAGGAAGTTCTCATTCATTTTCATTATTTACCCGCCAGGGCAATAGATATGTAGGGGGAACTTATATCCTGGCACGTATGAAGCACTCAAGAAACGGAGGCAATTATCCACACACCTCAGGACTTCCCAGTTCCAAAAGTCCTTCTTCTTCTGGAGAACACACGACCTACCCATTCATACTTGCTGATCTGGTGTGAAAATACATGTGAACACTCCCACCTCTCTCTTAACCCAAATCTCACCAGTTGTCTCTATTTTCCACCTTGCTAAAAAAATGAATAGTTGGTTGGCAGTAGCTTCCAGTTAAATGGGCAACCCATGACTTAATAGTGGGGATAAAAATAAAGTGTCAGCTGCTCCATGTGATCTGGAGAGGAGGTTCCTTGAATTCTGAGGCGGGACATGAGACTTTTCAGCTCTGTAGAGTGAATGACAACACTAGAGTTGTTGACAGCCATAGCCCAAGATCTCTATGACAACCCAGGGAGAGGCACATGCCCAGCCACTCAGTGTGGCACATGCACAGGCAGGACGGGCTACCAAAGTGTTCTTGTCCTTTCCTGTAGGGGACACTTAATAACCACAAGGCCTAACGTGCCTAAGAAGAATAAAACATATCTGAAAATTCTCTGGGAGTGGAGCCCCTGATCCTCACTACTTACTGGAACTGCTAATTCAAAAAATGCTGAAACATTGCTCAGCTCAACAAAGGATACATAATGGTAATTAATTGAAAAGTTGACACATTCAGAAGAGTATTGATATTTTCAAGGAACAGATGATGCTCAGAAGCAACTGCCCCTTTTAACGGGCTCCATTCAAAGGCAGGTTGTGTGATACAAAGACACATTTCTAAGACTGGAGGACCAAGATTTTAGGCAGGCAGGAGCGGGAATGAACTACCTGCTCACTCTTCCAGTTGTTGTCCTCATGACTTCTGAACTGTGTCTGCAGAAACTTACTACTCAGTCTACTTCTGCCTTACCCTTACTGTGATCAGGACATGCTCCTCTCACCCACACAATATCCAAATATGGATTTGTATTCTCAAGATCACCTTAAACAGATCACAGATCACCTTGTATAAGGAGGTATCAGATCACTTACTACCCTTCTTACCTTAACAATAGGACAACTTAAGTCTTGGCTTGGAAACCCTTAACCTTGCCACACACCCCCTCACCTCAAGGTCCCAGAGTACAGAGCTCATATATTTCACCCTGTATATGGTAGGATGCACATGGAAGAGACATGATTCACTGATCATGATTTCGTTCTTTTGAATAATAACACATACACGTGGGAGTTTCTCTAAGAAACACATTTTATTGTAAGAACACAAGGACCTTACAAAATCCAAGACCAAATGAGCAAACACATTTCTTAGGCAAAGAAACGAGTATTAGTCAGCATAATTTAACAGGTGATCTGTAAACTACATTCTCTGCAAAGAAAGATGGCACTAACGAGACATTGCAGAAAATAAGTCATGGTGCCTGACCCAGTGACAAAGTAAAAAGGAAAATGAAAATTTACACCTCCCTGTTGAGAAAACAAACCTAACCTCTCCCTTTTCTTAGAGCATTTCCCTTACAAAACTGGCAATTGTCAAGTTCTCCATGTACCTCTCTAAAATGCCGTAAACATTTTGAAAAATATAATATGTCTCTGACACTTTTACAATCAGGCATGGACGAGGACCTGACAGTAACATAACTGGACTTCATGAGAGCTCGGTACACAGGGGACATATTAAGGACCTGAACCCAGAAACTCATCAGGGTCCGACAACAAAAGTGGCAAATGCACAGCACAGGCAGCACCCAAGGCTCCCTATAGTTACAGGAGAAAACCCTGGAATACAAAGGAGATGAGAGAATACAGTGCGCCAGGAAGGATACACGAGTACCAACAAAAGCAACAGACCATCCTGCCCAGTTCTCCCTCCCACTGTTGCACTATGCAACAATATAAGAGAGTGAAGCCCCTCCTACGTCTGTGGCCATTTTTCACAAGTCCAGGGCAGTGCACACAGGAGGTGACATAGCCAAGATGTCAACAACACCCAAACCCCCAATGACTGGGAAAGGGAAAATAAGGACCTGCCCCCATCATAAGTGTATCAACTTCCTAAGGCATATATTTTCCCCTATCACCCCCATGAAGGTACATTGTTGTCTTTGGTTCCCCAGCTATGCCGACCCACACATGCTGCAAGGGAGGGGAAGGGGCACACGAGGCAGGTGCCTCCTTGAACGCTATTGCCCATCACGATATTCACCCCCAACTCCCATGTCCTCCAAAATCTCTATATTCTCCTCATGCCCAGGAGACTCCTGACATTCCTTCTAGGACCCTGGAATATCCTGAAATAGGGACACCACCGAGCTCTCCCCTCCTCACATTGCACCTCCCTCCTGTCCTTTAACAGCGTCAGTGGCTGTAGTACTACACAAGATGCATGAATCCCTCACTGAGCTGTCTAGGACAGTATTGAGGGTTCAGGACACTTCTCGTGCCTATGTAAACACCCCTCTGAGAAGAGCAAACTGACTGATGGGTTAGACCACAAAGTGGTGACAGTTTACATCAGTAGACGGGAAACATTAGAGCTTCAGCTGACAGGCATGTGCCCCTTTAAGCATGACCAATAAGACACGTTAAGCTGCCATTCTGGACACCTAACAAAACTCGGAAGGTTCCTGGACACCAGGCTCAAGGGGAGATATGCAAGAGGCTGCCAATGTCACCAGCTTCATACGGCTCAGTGGCGGAACCCATGTGAATTTTCCTTCCCATCAACGTGCAGAGTATGATCAACGGAAGAGTGTAGGAAGCTAATAGAGAAATGCTTGGCCAAAACGCCAACTTCATTCCCACTCTTTGAAACATGAGTGCTCATGACCCTGGGCCACCCTTGGGGTGCATTGTGCAACCCCTTGTGTTCAGCACATTAGCGTAGGAGGACACAGCCTGACCACTGGCCATCACCTGGGTCTCCACTGGATTCAAAATTCTACTTGCTACAGATACTGCCGGTGAAGCCGTCTCGTTCCTGTAGGAATTTACACAAGGCTTTGGAGCCACTGGAGTGGGACGGAGGAGAGAGAGGTCAAGTAAATTGGGAGGCCCTACCAGCAACAGCAGTTCACTTTCATAAGTGTCTGCCAGTGAACCCAGCCCAGTATTAGCAAGAAAGACTAAGTAAGTGGCGAGGTCATCCAAAAGAACAGGATCACCCAGAAACAACCACAGGTACCTCTAAGAAGACTCTCCAAGATTACCCTATGGGGCTACAATATAATAGGGGAAAGGTCGCATTTCTTCAAGCCATTTGTCATAGGCTAAGGCAAAGAACAGCACTAAACTTTCATCAGTCTCTGCTGATGAACACAGCTCATTATCAGCATGAAAGACTCAGTGGTGAGACGATCCAAGAGAGAAATGTTCCTCAGAAACAATCACAGGTGTCTTTAAGTAGACTCCCCCAGATTACCCTATGGGGCTACAATATAAGGGGAAGGGTCACATTTCCTCAAGCCATTTCACATAGGGTAAGGCAGTGAACAGCAGTCCACTTTCATCGGTCTCTTCTACTGAACACACTCACTATCAGCATGCAAGACTCAGTGGTGAGACCATCCAAGGGAGAAATGTCCCCCAGAAACCACCACAGGTGCCTCTCAGAAGACTCCCCCAGATTATTCTACAACGATACCATTTAAAAACACGTTTCTCCAAGCCATTTGCCATAGGATAAGAAAGTGCACCTAATGAGCCAGAAATTACTAAGCCTTCACTAACAGCGAAGTTCAGAATTCTCATTCATAATGTACAGCCAAGTTCTGCCCCCTTAATAAAGTCTCATCTTTGCCCAAGAGCCAGATTTTCCCAAGTCACACTCCACAGTACCTGCTGGTGCAGTGCCAGATATGGGGAAGGGGCTGGAGACACTCCCTTGAACACACAAAGCCTCTGAGAACATCCCCGCCAGAGTCCCTGAGCCTCCACCTCTCCCAGCAGCTCTGCCCAGTGCCACTGTTCCCAGCCCTTTCCCACCTAGAGTCAATAGGCCCCCGATGGAGCAACCATATGCAATGTGTCATTCCATCTTTCCTGATCACAGAAGTCTCTACCCCTGTCTAACCCTCGAATCCCTATAGTTCTTCCCATCAAGAGAAGATAATCAAAGTGGCTGGGGATGCAGCCATGAAATCTATTAGTTCAAGGGGTATTGCCCTGGCTTTTGAGGAGCACTGTCATCAGCACGTAGTTCTACTACTACAAAAACACCCAGTGTGCCCTCTGGATATCCACATGGACCAGAATGAACAGGAGACAGAGGGTGGGGTAATTATTACTTTTTCAGGCAACAAAAGCACTGTTAGAAGGTCTTATAGCTTGTGCTTAATACCACGGGATTCAGAACCATCTGAAGCTGGATCTTATTCCACCTCCTAAAGGATCCTGCCTTTGTTACCATGGCAAGGTTCTGTAATCTTTAATGTACTCTGTAAAATGGGAATAACAGTACATTTAACTCAAGTTTTTAGAGTGTGAGGTGAGAACCCAATGTAAAGAACTCAGCACAGTGCTTGGTTCTAGTGACCTTTCCATCAGTGATAGCCCTGGCTTATTTCTTTTAGCGTCATCACCACTACCATCAACATCATTGTCACAACCATCACCATCATTTCCAGTAGCCCAAGGTGCTTCTCAAAACATCCAGTGCTGTCCCAGTTACATGACTGGACATGCCAAACAGGGAACCAGTCTTACAAGAAATACAAATAGTTGCATTGTACTCAATGCCTAATGCCCATACCTGTGCCTTTGCCTTCTGTTCAAACATAGACACATAGGCACCAAGAAGACAAGAGTTGGTATTTAAGGTGGGAGATCCAGGCCTTCAATTCTCAGGGCTAACATTGTGCCTCTAAAGTAACAAACAGTATCAAAGGCTTTTTTCAAATTTCTCAAGCGGAGACCAGAAATTTACTTCATAAACAGCCATGACAAGGGTCGGAACCTATAAAATACGTACTGCCAGGGAAAAGCCTCACTGCTCATCATGCAAAATGGTCACAGTATGAGTGTAAGTCTACAAATAGGGATTTCAGTGCATTACATTTCATTATATTCTCCTGAAATCGCTCATCTTTGTACATGACCACATAGCAAATGTATAATCTGAAAAGTCATTTCACAACGAGGTGAAAAGTGAGCACATCAGCCCTTACCTATGTTGTACCATTTCATCAAATAGTAGCAAAATCAACTATCTCCCTCTACTTAAATAAGCCACAGAGTTTCAGTCCGAGGCCTTGCCTTGTAGTGGCCAATATAATCCACTCTCTTCTGAGCACTCATATCAGAAACAGCCATGAAAAAGCACTTTAAGGCAAATTGGAGTGTGATGTGAAAGACTGCACACCAAGAATTTACAGCACATTACCATTATGACTAGTGAGTAGACATTCAATGACTACACACCAGAAAAAACTAAGTGACAAGGCTGGCCTAGGAATGAACTCCTCGGAAAGGTCCAGGGAACCAGGTCTCAACTTAAATTCTGAGGAGGTCCACCTTCTCTTTCATCAAAGGCTTGCATCCCTGGGACTGCCACCAATTAGCCTGACACCCTTTTGACATCCGATACCTTGAGAATGCTGCTTCCATGCTATTGCTTAGTATAAGTATCCACCAAGGCATGCATTTCAGTCTTCCCCCAAGGCTTCCCCACTCAAAAGAACATGAAGACCAAAGATGGAGGTGACATTGCAGAAGCAGAGGGCACAACACGTGCATGTGCAACAGGCAGGAAGCATCACAGTTACCTCAAGTTTCACAAGGGCTTTTGACTAAGAAATAAGTCATCCTTGGTCATCATCACAATATTTGGTTAACAAACATGGGTTGGGGTAACGTTTCTCCAAGAATCTCAGGACTCAATTTTACATTGGGTGGAAAATAAAAATGACTCTCATCTTCCAAGGATTAAAAGTAAGTTAACCAATGACAGGGACAAGTCACAAGGGTATGAATGACAACGTACTGAGTAAAGGGTAGACAATTTAGGGTCTCTTCCCAAGGAAATGTGGAACTTGACCTAGGGTGAGTGAACTTCAGGTTGTGTGATGCCACCTTCTCCATGAAACGTGGGCCAATAGAAAACTACAGGACCCAAAAGGACCCATTGAGACTAAAGGTTCAAAGTCAACATAGGAACATCTTAGAATTGTGCATACTTCCAGTTAGCACGTTAATTCCCTCCGTCACCTTGTCAAATGTCTTCACCCGCAGTTCAATGAATAAATCACAACACACAAAAGAAATTACTTTACATAGGCCAAGAAAGAGCAGACACCTCTCTGGCACTGCCAGTTAGCAGGCCCCCTCCAGCCTGCACCATTTACAAATGGTGAAGAGTCCTGATGAGTAGTGAGGCCTGAGCCCTGGCAGCCTCCATGAACAGTGTCTGAGTTGGCCAGAACAGAAAGTTGCTCAGCAGAAGGAAAATCCTGAAGTGCTGGGTTGCCTCTTGCTTCACAGCACGGTTGATGAGGTCGGGTTTCCAGAGAGATTCCGCAGACACCCCTGAGGAAGCTTGCTGGCCCTGGGAAAGAAAACAAACATTTTAATGATATTTTGGAAATATCTAAAAGCTTGTACAGGGGTAGGGGGGCAGTGGTAGGGAGGGCGTTAAACCAGGCACCCTGATGTTCTTCTCCAACATGTGGTGTCAGGAAATGGGATACTAGTTCCCTGGGCACCTCTTTTGGACTCAGGTACTGGAGACTGTGAATGAGACATGATGTGTGCTCCCAAAACTTCTGCAAAGCAAAGAAATGGCCAGGAAGCAAGAAAGGGTGAAGAATAGAAGATGTGCTGACTTACGCATTACTTTGATTGTTACCGTCTGTCTCCAACCGACAGACTACCATTCTCCACCAGCCACTTGGCCCACAGGTCCCAACCCTCCTCTTTTAAATAGGTAAACATGGCATTCTATTACCTTCAGAGCCATTTTTGAACCAGAAATAAAAAGGCATCTGAGCAGCATTTCACATTCCCTCTATTCCTGGAGTTGACTTTTGACCATCCACTCGAGTTCATCCTGCTATTGCCTGTTAGTGGAAAAGATTCCAAATAGGATGAAAACATCAAAACTTTGAAGATAAAATGCCAAGATCGGGTTTTTGATACCATAACATTGTAATAAATTTAACTTGTCTGTGATAGGACACTGACAATGAGCAGATGAACACCACTAATGCCTGGGAAAAGATGTTAGTCTCTAGCAGGGTCTCAATCATGAAGTTAATCAGCAGCACCATGGACAGGCCTTAACACTTAGGGCACTTCCTAGCTTGGAAACCAGGACAGGAGTTTCAACACCTTCCTAAATTATGGTACAGGTGAGACCAGATGGGTGATGCCCTCTGCTCAACACCTGTCACCCCACACTAGAGAAGTTGTTCTTACCTGGCTGGATGCTCTGGACAGTTATTTCCAGTTCCACACTAGTCATGGTACAGGCTCCCATGCTGGCCAGTCACAGACTATTCCACCACAGGACCTGAAGGAGATGGCAATTGTACAGATCTGCAAGACTAGCACCACTGGGGAAACACACATGGCAACTCATAACGTAGGTAGGGGGCTGGAGCACGTGTCCTATTACCCTTATGAAGAAGAGCTGCTGAAAATACCTAGTGGGGACTGAGTACACAGTTATTCAGCCCATGCCAGGTAGGCCAAATTCATGAAAGGCAACGTAACACAGAGATCGCAGGAACTTGCCACAACACCAGGTAACAGTTCAAAGGGAACCACAGGTCATGGTGGAATCAGTCAATAGGAGTAGCCCATCCCACCCAATCCTTGTCCTCCCCAGGCCAGGCCTTCAATACTCATTTCTCTTCACTTAGTGGGCATATAAAAAAATACATGAATCATTTTTTTTCTATGAAAGAACACCTGGAAACGGGACTAACACTACATTTGAAGAAAAACAGTATATTAAATACACCATTGTGCTTCAAAAACAAAACTCTACAACGTGACCTGCAATTGTCATTCACTCCCATATAAGTGAAAGCATTCAATCTGTGACTTTCTTCATTTATAAATGGGAAGTCCTCATGACATTTAAAGGAAACTTATGCAAAAGCCTCGGGACAGAATTGGATTAGATAACGTGATATTGAGCACGCAATCCATGTAGGAAATGAAATTCCCAACAATGTGCAGAGGTGACAGGCGACCAGTACTGTCCGGCATTCTCTGCCGTAAAACAAGTGGCAGCTTAGTCAATGTGTGCGGTTGGAAATCAAAAATGCCACAAAGCTTTCTTCATTTGGGTACATCTATGAAATAAGATAACACAAAGACTAAAACCTCAACCAATCCAGTGATATTAAAACAACTTGATGGTAAAATCAAGTCAAAGTTCAGGATGCCGGCAAACAAAAACTGATTACCCAAGCTTAGGAAAAGGGGCAGGAGCACCTTTAATTGAATACAATGATACAAAACACCCCCTTGTCTAAAGCAAAACTCCACCCTAGGATAACGGCCAGGAAAGGTGGTTAAGAGCATTTACTGTCCTAAATATCAAGCACCCGGCCCATTAATGACGTTCTGCATTTACCAAGCAACCCTGTCCCACAACATTTTCTTTAAAGTACATTTATGGATCCGCTGAGAGAGGGTACAAGAAAAGAAACATAGAGCATATTTATGGAGAGAGAACAACACTAGAATATTTTTAATTATATCACAGAAGAAATTATGATAGAAAACGAAAGGCAATCAATCAATCAGACATTAATTTACTCTCTATCGACACAAAATCTTTTAAAGCCCCTTATGAAGAGCCCCGGGACCAAAAGTTAATTGAATGCGAATCGAGGAGGAACAGGTAAAATTAAATGCCAAACCGAACCCAATTTGTCTGAAAAAAAGCCGCTGATGGGCAGTCATGTGACCTGATTTAAAGCGTCATGTGGTAAGCCAGATGAATCACTTCACAATACGCACACTGAAAATACCTTCGTTTGAGAAGTATTTACGAAACAAAGCCAAAAGAAATTTAAGCAAATTCAAATAATTGCCATGTCATGAAAAACAAACCCAAGTCAGTATACCAGAAACTAAATCAATAAATAGGATCCCTGGGGGCTTCATTCCCTTAGGGTCTTAAAGATATAAGCTCTTGCCAACCCGACTGCTATTTTCCATATCCTTAAAGTGTCAATACCGTCAAGCATTTTAAGGGGTGCTTCTGGCTGAATACTGTGATATTAAATAGACAAGTGCATTATACAAAAGTGCTTAACACAGTTCAAGGACCACGGCCGGGCGATTCCCTGGGGTTAGTGAACAAGCTGGAAGTCCATTGCCTCATTTCACGTAGAAATATTCAAAACACTTTTATTTTCTTGTGAACACAACATGAAGAAGACCGATTCTGAACTTGAACCGTAACATATTACATTAAACATATAATCATGTTAAATGAGGGACTCAACTGGCAAGTAAGGTAGCTCACTGCGGTCGGCTGTCATAACCCCACCTCAGGAGGTAACTTCCCTCCTTGTCACCTCTACAGGAACAGAAATATGAAAACCGAATGGCGAAAGGTGGCAAAATAAAAACTTTAAAGAAATTAAGTGGTGATAATATCTACCGAAGGACGGTAAAAAATAAAGGCAAACTCAGGTGCCGGGCGACCAGCGGCCACCGTTCGGGGTTGGACCGACAGCGGCTCGTCCACCACATCAGCGTTTCCTCATTTTTAACTTCAAACCACCACAAAACCTTAGGATCCAGAGAAAGGAGGGGTGTCCATGACCAACAGTTAAACAAACAAAATGATCGCAAACACTCATCACGTTGTTCCATCAAGCACAACCCTGGGCCGGACGTGACTAGGGAGCTTCCCTGTCAACAACCCATTGGCCCATCACACAGATCCCTTAAAGATGTCACAACACTTCACAAACCCGATTCGATCAAGATCACCACAAAACTCCGTAATTAAGAATTAAAACCAAGTAAACTTACATTTTCTGATCCCGGAAGGCGGGTGCCGCCATATTCCCACATATCCTCGGGAAACTGTCCACGGAAGCCCCACAGGACAATCCAGACTTTAAGGGTATCTACCTGGTCACGTGGTACGGATGCCTGGACACCCAGTCTCAGGCACCGCCTACAAACAACGTCATTGGAGGGTCTGAAGTGATTGACAAGGAACCCAACATTGAGCTCCAGGTTTACAAGGGAAAACTCAACCAATACCTAAAGGCCCAGCTAAATAACGCAGGCCTTTCTCATACTGTAGCTTATATAACTGTGCTCATCTCTCCATATCCAGGTCTACTACCCAGGCCTCTATACATACCATGTCCCCTGTTTCCTGGCATTTCTGATTTTGGAAATCTGGCTCACCCAGTTTGTCTAGGCCCACCTCAATTGCCCTCTCCTCCAGGAAGCCATCCATGCTTGTACTCCTTGGCCTGACAGGTAGAAGGAGCTGTTCTTTGCTTTTAAGTGGGCACATGGAGAGATTTAGAGGGTGGGAGGAAGAAGAATTATATGGTCCTTGGGATCTGAAAGCAGTGGGCTGAGCAAGATGTCAGGGACCCAAGGTTTGTCTTTGCGATTTTATCAATGTAGTTGAGGTTTCCATAATTGTGCTATGGCCAGGGGAAGCCATCCACAGGTAAATCATAGCAGCCTCCCAGGATTAATCGCAACACTGAACGCAAACAACTCTCCTGGATTTCATGCCTTTCCCTGTCTTTCTCTCTCTCAATATTTTGTCCCACCCTTCCAGCTTCAGGCATCAGCTGTCTCTCCTCTGACAAACATGACTGACTTCATGTTTCCATGCACAAACACTAGAAGACTGATTTCTTCTGTTGTGGGATGAATGATTAAGTGGTTCCAGATCTCATTTGCCAAGGTCACTGGCTTCTTGAGTACTGGAGGCAGGACTGGACCCTGCCCCTTTTCAAGAGGCCATCTGCTGAGCTGCTCTCAATATGCGAGTCAGTATAAACAGAAAAGTCCAACTCTCACCAAGGGTTGACTAAATTTCAGTTGTGAATTCATCTTTGCCAAAGGTGGAAGGTGAAACACACAGTCACTGGGTCATGGTAGTTGGACCTTGAGAGGCTTGGGCAGCACTACCGGGAATGGCACTCTAATGACATAACTGTCCCATCTGCAGAAAAGATTATTTTGAGTGGGAAAGGTGAAGCTGCACGGCGTGCATATGCAATAGTTCACGATGTTGCCCTACCCAGCCTGGACTCTGAAAACCAACACTAGCTGGGAAAGATGGACTCACTGTCCTCCAAGTACAAGTCGGAAGAAACAGCAGAATCAGATTGGTTAAAATCACTTCCCAACTATGCTTTAGGAAGCTAACACAATGCACACAGATACTCGATTGTTGTGTATTGCCACGTACATGGGGGTAATGATTCAGCTGTCTGTCTCTGGTATCTTAGCTCCCTAAACCATTGTTTGGAAGTGACTAGAGGGTGGTGTAGTGGGAGGAATAAGGAGAGATGTTGTTCAAAGGCTAGAAAATTCCAGTGTGACAGAGAGCATTGGATTTTGAGATCTTTTCCAAAAAAAGTAGTATGTGAAGGAAGGGTTATTTCAATTTACTTGATGTAATCATTCTACAAAATGTAATATATCAAATCATCACATTTTGCCCAATAAATATATACAATTATTATATATGATTTCTTTTAAAAGGAGAGAACCATTTTCCCTTAGAGGTAACTTATCCTCTATAGTCTTGCTGCTCATTTAGAAGCTCAGAGAATGTTTATTAGTGAGCTTTTCCAGACATGGGGGTTGGGGATAAGACTCTGGCAAAGATCCAGAGGGGCAGGGAGTTGTTCTACACTTTGTCCAGCAATCAGTGAAGGGATGAATCTGGGAACTTAAGCAGCATGGGATGGGAAGTGAAGAAAGAACTAGGCCTTTGGTGTGATTCCCACGCCCAGGAATTCCCACCTCATTGCTCACCTGTTGCTGAGGCCTTTCCCTCCGGCTGCACTCTGCAGCTGGAAACATGGCTGGCCTCTCTTGATGCCAGGACACTGCCCAGGCCCTGTCTCTCAGTGCACTTGTGTCTCCACAGTCTATGCTCACAGGTCACACTGTTCCCATCCATACTTCATCTCATGTCCATAGGCTGTCCCGAAAAAATTATCTATGACTTCTTATCCACCTTGCACCACAGAGAGTGGTTAAGTGTATGGGTTCCACGTAGGCTGCTTGCATTCATGTCACAGCTCTTCCTCCTACCACTTGTGTATTTTTCAGGGTGGTTTTTCTTCTCTGTTTCCTTTTCAGTAAAGTCATGGTACAGTCTCTCAGTCTGTTCAGGCTGTTTTAAAAAAATATCTTACACTGGGTAATTCAGAAAAGACAGACGTTTATTGGTCACAGTTCTGGAGCCTGGGAAGTCCAAGAGCAAGGCACCAGCAGGTTTGCTGTCTCACGAGGGCCTCTTCCTTCTTCATGTCAGCCTTTGTGTTTCCACACATATTGTAAGGGGAAAGAAGGCTCCCACAGGTCTCTTTTATAAGGGAGGCCACTAGTCCCATTCATGAGGGTAGAGCCTTCGTCACCTAATCACCTCCCAAAGGCCCTACCTCTTAAAACCTTCACCATGGGGACTAACTTGCATCATAAAAATTGTGGGGGTACACCAACATTGAAATCACAGCAGAGACCAATAAGAACTATGTTGTTGGACTGCCATGACATTCAGCAACTGCAATAAGTCCTGGAAAGTATTAAACTGTCCTGTAAAGGTAGCTGTGATTGTTTTTGTAACATTTTGCTGCATGTCTCTGGTGAAATATCATCTCCTTCCTTGAGCTGTTCTGTGCCATTCCAGTCTGTATTTGTCTCCTTTTACTAATTCCTTTTGGCCGAAACATTCATAACACACAACCCACCTCGTACAACACATTGTCCACTTTGCCAATAGTTTGCATCTCGACTTTGTCACTTTCTTCTGTGCTAATATCTCTGTGTTAATCAACATGTTAAGTCTGATCCTAATTCTTCATGTATGCATCTCATCTCCTAAGTTTACTACCGTTTTCCCTCTGGGCACTGTTATGGTTGGTGTATTTGTCTCCTCTAATACTCATGTTGAAATTTAGCCCCGAAAGGTGCAGTATTGAGGGAATATTTACGTTCTGATTGGATCTTGAGGCCCAGCCCTCATGAGTAGGTCGATCCATTCACAGATTAATGAGTTCTTATGAAAGGGGAACTGGTGGCTTCATGTAAAGTAAAAGAGAGCCTGCACTAGCACATGGCATGCTCAGCCCCCTGCATGTGTTGTCGTCTGTGCTGTCTTGGGAATCTGCCGAGAGTACTGAACAGGGAAAGGACTCTCAGCAGATGTGGCCCTTTAACCTTGGATGTCCTGGTCTCCTCAGCTGTAAGAAAGAAATTTCTTTACTTTCTACATTACCCAATTTCAGGGGCTCTGTTATAAGGAACAGAAAAGAGACTCATACTGGCACCTCACCAGCTTATTCCTTTCTGATATATATAATTTAGCTGAATGCAGGGCAGTATACATCTGGCAATTCCATAAGTACATAAGCAGGTGCTGAGATAGTAGCATTCACTGGGACATCACAAGAAATATCTTTCCCTGAGGAATTCATGAGGAACCTTGTTCACTCATTGGTTTTGCCAGATCAGGCAGAATGTGGGTGGGCTCTTGTAGCATGGTTACACTTCCTGTGCCCAGGCTTTCCGAAAAGGATGAGCAAGGCTGAAATATGCCTGACGTGGGAGTTGACAGAGTAAAGAAGGAGAAAGGGAAGTGTTTTACAGGATCAGGGGTGTGAAACAACATGACCTCTCAGGGAACAGTGCACGGGCGGCCTTTAGTGGAGAAGAGTGAATGCGGTAGGTGGCGAAAGATGAGTGGGGAGCAGCAGTGCAGAGGAGACAAACCTGGGGGGATGCTATATACCTGGAGACTTTTTCAGAGTTTAAGGCCTTGAATAACAACATCTACTATGCATTTGAAATCTGTCATTTGGGTGTCTGTGCAGAACAAATTGAACTAGAGAATCACTGGGTAAAAAAAGAGGGCATTTAGTTACATACAGGATGTCAGAGCCCAGGTGGATGGTAATGAATGCTGATATTCCTAAAGCACAGTGAATGCAAAACATCCAACCACCTTAGCACATGGCATGGCATGGCATGGCATGCGGTTACTGTGCAGTAGCTGCTGTGGGAAGTGAGGAAGGATAAAGTGTCACGGGCTACTGCAAGTGTGCTGATGCTGCTGCCTGAAGGAATGGTGGTCCCACCGATGGACGGAAGGGACTAAGGGGCAGAACGGTTTAGCGCAGAAGAGAGGGAAAAGTAAGGAATCAGGTTGCAATGTATTGGAGGTATTAATGAGATTCTTAAAAGAGGATGGAGACCAATTGAGTGGAAACAGTATGAGGACTTGAGAGGAGAAGCAACACCTAGAGCTAAAGATCTCAAAGTTCTTTACTGTTTGTTCATTTGTTTGTTTGTTTGTTTAATCCTGCTCCTGGGATTGAAGGAATCAGGAAGTTTTTGCACAAAGGTCAGCGTGGGAGTGAGGTGCTGAAGTGGATGAGATTTCATAAAGATAGCAAATGGGCTGTGCAGCAAGACAGCCTGAACCCTAAGGAAGACGTCTTGTGCTCACAAGACGGGAGCCATAAAGAATCAGGGGTAGAAAAGCTAAGACCCAGAAGAGCATGTCTGTGTGTAGGGGGGTGTGTATCTGCTATGCCAGGATTATTACAGCATCCCGGTGCTAGTGCTATCATCTCTCTGGTTCTCAAACCAGTCCCTCCTAAACCTAAAAGCATCTCTGTGCCACATGTGTCTGTTAGCTCAGAGATGCACGTCTTGCCTGTTGGTCAGAAAAAGAAAAGTGCCCACTATAGCAACCGTCATAGACCTGCTGGATGATTCATCAAGTGCCCTGGGGGCTGTCCCCAGTAACAGACCCCTGATGCCCTGACCTCATCCAGAGCCTTCCCTCTGACCCATGTGGCTTCCTCTTCCTCCTCCTTACATCACTGGTCTCGGTAACACTGTCAGACCCCTTGCTTCCCCATGCTCCTCAGCACCCATCCTGGCTGCCTCTCCTCCCATGATGCTCTAGTCTGTCAAGCCAGCTGCTCTGGCTGATGGGCTCTGAGGGAAGACAGATCCATGGGGGGACATGGACCCATCCCTACCCTTCCTGCACTGTGGAATGAGTGTCTGAGATGCTCAGCATTTGGGGCCCTAAAGTTTTCCATCTAGAGTCTGTTCTCTGGTACTGGATCTTCTCAGACAAAATGTATTAGATAGTTTTAAGGTTTTAACATCATAGTCAAGATGTCCTTACAAATCTGTGACAATTTTAAATACTCTTTTCAAATGTGAGACAATTTCTGTTTCTTCTTGAACTGGGTACAATGCAGTGTTAAATGTTTTCTTTACATTTTAAAATCTATGAGAAAATAAGTAATACATCATGATCGTCATGACGGTTAATTTCATGTGTCAAAATGATTGTTCCAGGATGCCCAGACATTTGGTCAGACACTTTTCTCCATTTTTCTGTGTGGGTGCGTGTGGATGCGGTTGGCATTGGAATTGATAAACTGAGTAACTTAGATTGTACTCTCAAATGCGGACAGGCCCCCACCAACCAACTGAAGGCCCAAACAGAACACAAAGGATGACCCAGAGGGCATAAGTGGGAATTTCCCCCTGCCTGACTTTCTTGAGGTGTGACATTGGTTTTTTCCTGCCTTTGGACTCCAGCTGCAACATCAGGTCTTTGTGAGCCTTGAGCCTGCAGACCTTGGGACTAGAACTACACCATCGGCTATCCTTGATTTCAGGTCTTACTTTCCAGACTGGAACTACATCCTAGGTTCACCTGGGCCTCCAGTTTGCTGACTGCAGTTCTTGGGGCTTGTCAGCCTCCATAATCCTGTGAGCCAAGTCCTCATCATAAACACACACTCACACACACAACACACACACATGCGGTATTCTGTTTCTCTGGAGATCCCTGACTAATATAGATCTTGGATTTATATTTCTTTCAGAACAGGGAAGCAGCTTTTTATTTTTGTCCCCAAAATTTAGTTGACTGTTGTGTATACAATGATGAGATGAAAGCATATTTTGATTACTAAAACAATTAGCTAGGACAAAGAAAATTCTCAGGCTGTACAGTAAAAAATCACACAAAAAAACCCCAAAAAAACATATCCTGGATGAATGGAAAAATTATAGGGTTAGAAATAACACTAGGCAGCCAAAGGTGGCTGACTTCACATTTCAGCTGTTGGATGGATCAGGAGACGGTATGGAAGGCTGGTAAACGCATCACTGCTGCACCACCAGGGGACTTGGATGCAGTGTTCAGCATTGTGTGGCTACTTCATCTCCCCCAGGAAAGGGCAGCACATCTGTTTGACCAGTATAACGTGGATCAGTTCACATCTCTGAAGACTGAAGGATATGAAGGTCAGGTCTTAGTAACAAAACACGGTGACTTGTGTAATAGCAGATTTTTACATCCACAAAACCAAATTTCCATGAAGTTGGATCACTTCCAGAAAGAAGCCAGTGATCTCCAGGTAAAAGTAGACAGGGGTCTGAAGTCTTGGAGAGAATCCTAAGACAGTTGTTTAAGCACCTATGTGAAAAATCACCATTTCAAAGTCTTCTGCAGTGTTTGTGCTAAAATGATAGAAAGGCAACAGACTACTATCGCGTGTATTGACAGCCGCCAGAGTGAGCCTAAAAACCTCTTGCATGGCCACTGGGAAGTGCAGTGGAAGTTCACCAGCACTCCTCCTCCAGCTCAGAGGGTCAGGGCCTGAAGATTCAGCTTCATCACGACAAAGATGGCCAAATTTAGCTGGTCAGTCATAAAGTTGTACCCGATTCAACAGCTGTGTCAAATCACGTCCCACCTGCCAATGAGTTTATTAAAATCACAAAGCACGGAGAAACGAGAATCAGGCAGCAACTAGTGAAAACAGTCAATGTCAGACACCACAATCAAGGCTCTTTGCCAGCAGATTCCACTTACCCACTGCAAAAGTGACTGCAACAGACACTGGGCTACAGGATTGACAAAGAAGGGCAGAATGCTTACAGTTCGATCATAGCATTCTTTAGTACATGGAAAGCAAAGGATTCAACGTACGGATGGAACGATAAACAAGTGATGTATAAACAAGAGTGCCATGTTGCTGGGGCTCTCACAGTTACCAGGTTTTCTATTGTCACAGAATTTAGCATCCTTCTGATTCTTTTGTGTTCTCTGCCTTGCAGTTTTCAGTTTTCACTGTATCTACCTCGAAATCTTTATTTTTATTTTCATTTATTTTTGAGACAGAGTCTCACTTTGTTGCCCAGGCTAGAGTGAGTGCCGTGGCGTCAGCCTAGCTCACAGCAACCTCAAACTCCTGGGCTCAAGCGATCCTCCTGCCTCAGCCCCCCAAGTAGCTGGGACTACAGGCATGAGCCACCATGCCCGGCTAATTTTTTCTATATATATTAGTTGGCCAATTCATTTCTTTCTATTTAAAGTAGAGACATTGTCTCGCTCTTGCTCAGGCTGGTTTCGAGCTCCTGACCTCCAGCAATCCACCCGCCTCGGCCTCCCACAGTGCTCGGATTACAGGCTTGAGCCACCACGCCCGGCCTACCTCGAAATCTGTAAAAAATGTTTGCCATCTTTAATGTGGAAGAGAAAGATCTATCCTGGAGTCATTTTACTGCTTAGAAAACTTTCTAAGCCATATGCCCTGTCACTGATATAGACAGATAATATGTTCAGGACTTTCTATCTCTACCCTTCAAAGCACTTCAGTGGTTTCCACTACTCCACCAGCAGCTAGAGAGGCGATGCTACAAACTATACCTAAATAGAAGACACAGTCATTCTCCTCCCTCCTACTGTTTAATGATCATCCTTGATAGCAGGTCATAAGTGTAGTATTCAGAGGACTGAATTGGGGTCTCTCAGGTCCTTTTTGGGAGGGCAAAGGAACTTTTCTGGAAATTCCATCATACCCAGCTTCTCTAAGGAAGTATTTTTTCAATGCAGAGTTGAACTATGTTCCCTCTGTATGGACGTATTCGCTGCTTTCCCCTTCTCTCATTGTCTCCTTCCCATCTAGTAATATTGTTCTTAGAGATATCTGCATTTCTCTAAGAGTTTTACTCGTTTTGCTAAAATATTTTTACTTTATTTTTATTCTGGAGACACGGCCTTGCTCTGTCGCCCCAGGTAAAGTGCAGCGGTGCCATCACAGCTCACTGCAACGCAAACTCCTGGGGTCAAGCGATCCTCCTGCCTCAGCCTCCCGAGCTAACACCTGTTGCTGGGAATACAGGTGAGCGCCACCAGGTCCAGCTAATTTTTCTGTTTTTTTGTAGAGACAGGGTATCGCTCTTGCTCAGGCTGGTCTCAAACTCCTGGCCTAAAGCGACTGTCCCACCTGAGCCTCCCAGAGTGCTAGGATTACAGGTGTGAGCCATCCCGCCCGGCCCCATTTTCTTAAAATAGTCAGGAACTTCTGATATACGATGTATGCGGCACAGGTACAGTATAAGCCTTGAAACAATGCAGATGTTCAAGAAATAATAGGCATCCTGTTCTTTAATACTTTGTGGCAGGATTGTAATAGAAGCAAATTAATCAAATAAATACATGGATCACAAACAGAAAATATATATAATAAATTAAGAGATTTCTTAACACTTAAGCCTCCTCACATTAACCATTCTTGGTGCACTATCTTTGCATACGTTGATCAAGATTATGGTTGTTAATATTTGGAGCTTTTCTAGTAATGATGAAAAGCATCCGCATCTGCAGCCAGGGAGCCAATAACCCAGCTGAGAGATGCAGGAGGAGGAAAATGTGTTCACAGAACCTCACTCAAGTGGCATCCAAAGCCTAGGGTCCGCAAAGGAACACGCAAGGGGCGAGGAGTGAGAGGCAGGGCAGGAGGCCTCCTCCACTCCCAGAACAGGGAGCCTCTGCTCTCCGCAGGCAGCCGGCTCCGCCTCCCCATACGCCGCCAGGTGTCCTGGGCTCCTCCCCTGGTCCCCGCCCCTGGTCCCCGGCCCTCACTCGCGTCGCCTAGGGAATCCTCGGCCCCGCCCCCTGATTGTGGCCCCGCCTCCTCGAGGGCGTGAGGCCCGCCCCACAAGGTCCCCCACCCCCTGCAACCCGTGTGCTCCCTGTGACGCACCTGCGCACTAGCGACCACTGGCCTTGTGGGCGGGGCCCGCTCCGCGCCTGGGCCCTGCTTAATGGCTCCGCCCACCGCCCGCCCCCGCCCCCCCCCCCCCCCGGGGCTGGGCCCGCCTCCGCGGACAGGCACTTCCGCTGACGCCTGGGCGCTCACCCCTGCGCGGCCCAGCGGAGCTCAGCGGAGCTCAGCAGAGCGAGTGCGGCGCGATGGATCGGGCGCAGGTGATAAAGGTCCTCCTGGCCCGGCCTTTCCGGGCCGACGCGCGTCGGTGGAGGAACCCGATTCCCTTTCCCGAGACGTTTGACGGCGATACCGACCGGCTCCCGGAGTTCATCGTGCAGACGGGCTCCTACATGTTAGTGGACGAGAAGACGTTCTCCAGCGACGCCCTGAAGGTGACGTTCCTCATCACTCGCCTCACGGGGCCCGCCCTGCAGTGGGTGATACCCTACATCAAGAAGAACAGCCCCCTCCTCAACAATTACCGGGGCTTTCTGGCCGAGATGAAGCGGGTCTTTGGATGGGAGGAGGACGAGGACTTCTAGGCCGGGACACCCTCGGGCCTGGGGGCGGGTGCTCTGGGGAGGGTCCTCTGTGCCAGTTGCTGCCTCCAGGGTCGCCAGCGGCGCCCTTCTGTGTTGCCTCCCTCTCCCTACCTCCAGATCCGGAGATCTTCCTGAGCTCCAGTCCCCTGTGGCGTTGTACTTGCCTTTGTTCGAGGAAAAGCGCTCCAGGCTGGTGCTGCTTCCTCTGGGCCTCACTCTGGAGAGCGCCGCCGCCCTCTCCTGCCAGCCCAGCCCCTCCCATGCACATTTGGACAGTTGTCCCGTGCTCCAGCTGCAAGCTGGGCTCCCGTTACACACTGGACAGACCACCAGCAGCCGGTCGCTGCGCACCGCCCCCCTGCCACACTGCCAGATACTTCATCATTCTGCTCACACACCTGTGCTGCACTGCCATCACCGTTGCCATTCACTGCATCCCACCACCAGACTGCTGCTCTTAGTGATCTGGACTCACCTCGGAGTTCTCTGAACTGGCCACAGCCTTTGGACAATGATTCAGACAGCTGGCCATCCTTTGTGTTCCTGCCAGATGGCTTCCAGGGCCCTGGTGTGCCTGGTGGCCAAATCCAGTCACTTATTTTTCCTCTGGACCAGTTAGTTTTTCTCAGAATCCATTTCTCTTCTGAATTTGCAGTATTTTCACAGTGAGGTGCTTTTTGGTGTACAAAAATTACTCCAATCTTCTGCCCAACTCCTTTACATTCCTGGAGAAAAGTGTTTTCCTTATTTTCAATAAATGTCAGACACTATTGAATAAGAAATTGAGTCTCGATCCATATGTTACTTTTCTCCTTGTGATCATGGGATTCATATCTCATTCATAAACTCTGTACCCTGCCATTTAGTGGCTAGTGTTGACTCCCTGCATCATAAAACATTTAAGATAGAATCTTATGGTAGTCCTCAGGATGGAGACCCACTGGTGAGCATTCAGTCCCAGATGATGAATCCTCTGAACCAGTTAGGATTGTCTCATGTCTTTTAGGAAATGGGTCTTTACCCCCTTTGACCAAGGCTATGTCAGAAGTCAGCCAGCAGGCTCTTTGGAAGAGGTTTCTTCATTTCCAAAAAGTGGTTTGATAGTTGAACTCCCAAGTTGTTACAAACCATAAATCACACACAGGTTGTTGGTGAAGATCTGTCAAAGTTTTATTTAACCCATTATTCAGGGAACCTACAGAATGATAGTGGTGGTTTTAAAATGCATTTATCAATTATTGATTATGTAGGTAGTGAGAAAAAATGCAGAAATGAGATTGTTAATTTAGATGACCTGCAGGACAATAAAACTATATATAAACTTCCCTAACAGCCAGAAAAAAATCATCACTAATTATGGTTTACCTACAGTTTAATCTCTTAGATTTATGGTACAGTAAAAAGCCTTCATTCTCTCACCAATTGTTGGTTAACAAAGTTAAATATACCTGTTTCAGGTGAGACACAGGCGGGCTTATAGGACAGTGTTCTGATGTGATGTTAAAAGGATGTGCAGTCAACTTTGCCCTATTTCTAGGTTTTGGTGATTTTCTAGAACATGGGTTAGAGGAATGAATCATACAGATGTTTCTTCATTGTTGAACTCTCTCTTTCTTGATTTGAACAGGTAATCTTTTCCCATTTGTTTTTAGTCCCTTTTGTGCAGGTACATCAGAATGCCATAGACTGGGTAATTTATAAAGAACAGAAATTTATTCTCACAGCTCTCAAGGCTGAGGTGTCCAAGATCAAGACAGTAGTGTCTGGTGAGGGTCTGGGTAAGCCCTCACAAGCTGGAAGACAGAAGGACAAGTGAGGACGAACTGTATGTCCTCACATGACAGAGGAGAGAGCACCGGTTCCTGTGAGCCTTTTTATAGCAACATTAATCCATTCATGAGGGCTCTTCACACCTCCCACAATGCCACCCTTCCCCGTACTGTTGCATTGGGAATTAAGTTTCAACATGAAATTTGGAGGGGGACAAAAACAAACTATAGCAGCATTCATTTGTATGGTTTGCAGGGCTATACATGGAACTAGAAATAATTATCTCATAATATATCTTGATTTTTTTTGTAATACAGTTTGAAATTTATTTTATTCACAAGCTTTTCCCTTTTAATGTTTAGCAACTTCCATGGCATGATTATAGTATTCTACCATTCTAAATGGCAGAATGGAAGCTCCCTTGTCCTGTGACTACTAAATAAGAATAATATACTAAAAAAATTAAAATGAATGAAAAAAAAAGGTATACCTCACCACCACAAAATAAAAAAATTGTAGAAATATATGTAGTAAACAAACTGATTCATTCAACCCAGGGGAAAAAAAATGCCTAAATGGTTAAACAGACTAGCTCTTATGAAGTTTGGCTTTGAGGGTCCTCTGTGGCTCTTTGCCCCACATCTTCACACCCTACTGGTCACCTCCTATTCTGTGACACCAGGTGCTTGGTACTTCCTCCTTTCTACTCCTTCTCCTGCTCTCAGCTGGTTGTCCTCTTTGAGAGGATTCAATTGAGTCAGGGGGTTAGGAAACTACAGTCCATGGGCCAAAAGTAGCTCACCTCCTGTTTTTGTAAATAAAAATTTATAGAGACACAGCCATTCTCCTTTGTCTATGTGTCATCTATGGCTGCCTTTTGCTCTACAAAGGCAAAGTGGACTAGTAACAACATAAATTTTATGGCCCATAATGTCTAAAATATTTACTAGCTGATCCTTTACAGAAAAAGTTTCCTGGCCCCTGATTGTGGTTTTGTTCCTCTAAATAGTGAAAGCATCATTACCGTGCAGTTTGGCATGTAAGAGGACAAAGTCTTGAAGTCAGAATAAAAATTTAAATTGCTTAATAAAACGATTTAATTATTCACAGGGTTGTTTTTTTTTTTTTGGTTTTTTTTGTTTTTTTTTTTTTTTTGAGACAGAGTCTTGCTTTGTTGCCTAGGCTAGAGTGAGTGCCATGGCGTCAGCCTAGCTCACAGCAACCTCAATCTCCTGGCTCAAGCAATCCTTCTGCCTCAGCCTCCCAAGTAGCTGGGACTACAGGCATGCGCCACCATGCCCGGTTAATTTATTTTTATATATATATATATATATATATATATATGTTAGTTGGCCAATTAATTTCTTTCTATTTATAGTAGAGACAGGGTCTCGCTCTTGCTCAGGCTGGTTTTGAACTCCTGACCTCGAGCAATCCGCCCGCCTCCACCTCCCAGAGTGCTAGGATTACAGGCGTGAGCCACCACGCCCGGCTATTCACAGGGTTTTAAAAACAACTGAAACCAGGCTAATTATGAAGTGCCAATTCAAGGTGCTGGCAGTCTTCTTTCCTGGTTGGGTACAAAGGACAATGTGTTGAGCATATTCACTGTTTGGTTTTAAACATAGATTCTGCTGAAGCAGTTGGAAAAGTGTTTGGAAGCAGTTTATATTACTGAGTAGGTCCAGCATATTCCCTGCAATCTGTGTCCACTGGCACTGGAGGCAAGTAGAATGAGTAGGGACCTGCTGAGTATCCTTAGAACAATGTCAGTAACCCCCTACCCTCCTCAACAACAAAGGACCTACGGTTTTCTTTCTCCTGGCATAATAACCCTGTCGGGCAACTGTTCCTTAGACTATACTAGTTCTATCATTGCAAGTCCTCTTTCATGCTACAGATATCTTGGGGAGGGTAATAGTTTGCAAGAATTAATCATGAACATTTTCACAATATTCCATAAAGAACAGAAGAAATGGTATTTGTGAAGAGAGATTCTTTTTCATTATTGTCTTAGCTCAGGCTACTATAAGAAATTACCACAGACTGGGTAACTTAAATAACAAACATTAATTTCTCACAGTTCTGGAGGTTGTAAAGTCTCAGATCAAAATGGGATATTCCATGTCTGATGAGGGCCCTCTTCCTGGTTTGTAGGCCATTCACTTGCTGTGTCCTCTAATATTTGCAGAAGAAAAGGCTCTGGTCTCTTCCTCTTTTTATAAGGACTTTAATCCCATAATGGGGGCTCTGCCCTCCTAACCTCAACTAAACCTAATTACCCCCAAAGGCCCGAACTCCAAATACCATCACATTGGTGATTAGGGCTTCAACATATGAATTTTGGGGGAGAGGTAAAACAAAAATCAGTCCATAGCAATCACTTTGCAGTTTCACCACTTGTAGTTATCATTCTTGGTTTGTTTCACTCACTTCCTTCTTAACAATCTATTCTATCCCCCACCATGAAGCCACACCTCCAAAGTGAGTATCAATGGAAGGAGAAACAAAGGCTGATAAAAGGAAAATTAATATAAAAGGCATGAGAGGAAAAATGGAATTAACCTTTTTTTGTTTCTTTTGGTGCTTGGAGCCAATATTGATGTAAAGCCTATAATTAAGATAAAGTTACACAAACTTTGTGACATACACACACAATTTAACATGGGAAATATAGGCACAGAGAGGACAGTGTGGCCTTTGAATACTTTAATGCCCTGAGACCTTGGGTTCCAGGGCAATCCTGATAGAGAAAATTTGTGTAATAAGAGGCTGGAAGGTACAAGTCTCAAATTGTTATAAAACCATAGTTTTCACACAGTGTGTTGGTGAATACCTGTCAACATTTTGTTTAACTCGTTATTCAAGGAACCAGCAGAATGACAGAGCTAGTTCAAAAAGTCATTTAAGGATCTGTAGGGAAAAGAATGTGATAATAAAATTGTTAATTTAGGTACAAATTTGGTCAATGTCCAGAAAAATATTGCTATTTAGCCATATTTCTACAAATTAACCTCTTAAAGCTATAATATTGTATTTTAAAACATTTTCTCCCTAGTCAGTTGTTGGTCAAAGTTAAATACTGAAAGACTCAGATGATTCTCAGGTGGGTTATTAGAGAACTCTCTGCTCTGATGTTAAAAGGTAGTGCAAGGCCGGGCGCGGTGGCTCACGCCTGTAATCCTAGCACTTTGGGAGGCTGAGGCGGGCGGATTGCTCAAGGTCAGAAGTTCGAAACCAGCCTGAGCGAGACCCCGTCTCTACCAAAAATAGAAATAAATTAATTGACCAACTAAAAATATATATACAAAAAATTAGCCGGGCATGGTGGCTCATGCCTATAGTCCCAGCTACTCGGGAGGCTGAGGCAGTAGGATCGCTGAGCCCCGGAGATTGAGGTTGCTGTGAGCCAGGCTGATGCCACGGCACTCACTCTAGCCTGGGCAACAAAGTGAGACTCTGTCTCAAAAAAAATAAATAAATAAAAAAAAAAAAAAAAAAAAAAAAGGTAGTGCAGTCATCTTTTTGCCAAATTTCCATGTATAGGTGATTTTTCCAGAAAAGTGGAAGGATTAATATGTATCACATTGGTATACATTTTTTTCTTTTTGTTTGGCAGGTAAATTTTGCCATCCATTAATTCTGTGTCCTGTGATTTGCTGGGCTATACATAGAACTACATTATGTGCACTAAGACTATGAAACCTCATTAATTCATTGTGTTTATATGGTAATAATGCAAAGTCCTGTTGAAGTTAATTGAACAATTTAAATTATTTGAAAAAGAAATCGTTGGGTTTTATACAACTTACTGGTTTCTTTAGGTAGTTGAAACTGTGCTAATAGATAGGATAAATCAGTTCCTAGGAATCTGTTTTCCTTGATGATAATTAGGGATAATTGGATCAAGCCAGAGAGTCACAATCCTGGGGGCCTTCCTGCCTTGTCTCCTCCTGGTTGTAAGGCTGGTGGCGGGGGGGGGGGGCTCCCCTCCCTAGATCAAAAAGAAAAGGCTCACGAGACCAGACCCACCAAGGACAACTGCCAGGCCCCGCTGAAAACAAACAACACCTGGATGTCCACCCAGATAAGAAAGTTTTCAGTTCCTGGATTCTGCAAATACCACCAGCCCCTCCTATTTCTCAATGACCACCAAAGGTCACCCCAGCTCTTCCTGCCAAAATTCCACAGCCCACTTAAAATGGTATAAAATCCTTTCCCCCTTTCAAATGGACGCGACTTCTTGGGCCCCCCTCTCTTGGGACCTGTAAACCTCATCCAGGAGTGCTCAATAAAGCCATGTTGTTTGGCCCCACTCTCTCTGTCTGTTTCTTTTGCTCCCAGAAAATCTTTACATTTGGTGCCGAAATCTGGAAGGGGAGCCTTGGCCACGCTGGCCTGCCTCAGGGCCGTGGTCATGCTGTCCCCTCTCATGTCTTCCTGACCTCGGACTGGGACCTCCACCAGACGCCAGTCGACTAATTGGCCTAGGTAAGTCCTTCTGCCCTTGCAGTCCTAGCCCAATGTGTCCATTCCAGGGTCTCTGTCCATAAAACCTTGGGCCCAATCAGAGATCCTCCACCATAACGACATGAGTGGCTTGGGGACGCCTGAGCCCCTCAGTCAGTCCTTCCATCCATAAGACCCTGAGTGCCTCAGGGATGCCTGATCCACTCAGTCGGTCCTTCAAAGGCTCAGAGCCTTCTCGCCAAGGCCTGATCGGTGACCTGGGATACCAGTTCCCTGATCTCGTCCTTCCTTCATTGGACTAGGACACCATGGGCAGTCAATCCTCCAAAATCAAATCTAGCATGCCTCTGGGCTGTCTCTTAGCCAATCTTACAGCCCTGGGCCTCAAGCCTGATATTCGGCATAAGCAATTCATTTTCTATTGTAACACCACCTGGCCAATGTAGAAATTAGACAACGGGTCACAGTGGCCTAAAAATGGGACCTTTAATTTCAACAACTTATAAGATCTCGGTAACTTTTGTCACTGAAATGGCAAGTGGTGGGAGATCCCTTATGTCCAGGCTTTCTTCTACCTGCACTCCCGTCCTTCCCTCTGTCAGACCTGTGACCTCTCTATCCTCCTTGCATGGAGTCCTCTGTCGTCTTTGGCCTCTTCTACCTCTCAGCTGAAGGACCCGTTAAAAACCTCTTCCACCTTCTTTGACCTGCCTGACTTCCTTACCTATCCCCCTGCTCAGCCTCTACCATATCTGGGTCCTCCTCCTCCTCCTAGTGCTCCACTGTCCTCTGCTACCACTCACACTGGCTCTCTGCCAATGTCCCCTGTTAGTCACCACACTTGATCCCATGCGGGACCCTCAGACCAAACCCTTCTCTGTCCCCTAAGAGAAGTAGCCGATACTGAAGGGGTCGTATGTGTACATGTTCCCTTCTCCCTTTCTGATCTCTCTCAGATTGAAAAGCGTTTAGGCTCCTTTTCTAACAACCCCACGGCCTACACCAAAGAGTTTCTCTATCTTACACAAGCATATGATTTGACCTGGCATGACATGTTTGTTATTCTAGCTTCTACTCTTACCACTGATGAAAAGGAACATGTCTGGGCAGTGGCTCAGGGACATGACGACCAAGTCCACCTAACAGACTGCACCACGCTGGTGGGGGCTGAGGCTGTCCCACATAGTGATCCAGAGTGGGAATACCAGCCAGACACCCCCGCTGCCCGAAATGGTAGAACCTGCTGAGATCGCATGCTGCAATGCGTTCTTGCTGGCCTCCAGGCCGCTGCCCATTGGGCTGTTAATTATAACAAACTTAGAGAAATTACTTAGAAGCCAGATGAAAATCCTGTGGCCTTCCTCAGCTACCTCATGGATGCTCTCATCCAATATACCCGCTTAGACCCTGCTTCCCCAGCAGGGGCCACTGTCCTTGCAACTCACTTTATCACCCAGTCCTCCTCTGACATTAGATGCTAACTTAAAAAAGCAGAAGGCCCTCAGACCCCTATGCAAAACCTGATGTACATGGCATTTAAAATCTTTAACTCCGGAGATAAACAGGCAGAGGTCCAAAGGGAGGCCTGTGTCCACTAAAAGGCACACCAGCAAGCCTAAGCCTTGGTTGCAGTCATGTGGCTGGCGGGGCCCGAAAAGCCATCAACCTCATCTAGGCAACCAGCCGCACTCCGCCGGGCACCTGCTTCAAGTGTGGTAAGGAAGGCCACTGGGCCAACTGGTGCTTGCAGCCATGTCAGCCCACTAACCTTGTCCGGACTGTGGTCAAGAGGGACACTAGAAGAGTGATTGCTACTTGGGACAAATGTCCAGACAGTCCTTCCACCCCCAGACCTGCCGTTGACGGTTTGGGGCTCGGCTGCAGAAGACTGACAAAGCCCTGGCTCTGCAACCCCAATCACCATTGCAGAGCCCAGGGTAACAATCAAGGTAGCAGGTAAGACAGTGTCCTTTCTGGTCAACACAGGGGCTACCTACTCTGTCCTACCTTCTTTTTCAGGCCCTACTTATCCTTCCCAGGTGTCGGTTATGGGTATTGACAGCAGTCCTTCACAGCCTCCCTACTACTGGTCCTCTGACATGTGTTATACATGACCGTCCTATCACCCACTCCTTCCTTATCATGCCCTCCTGTCCCACTCCACTTTTAGGAAGAGACTTATTAGCCAAATTAGGCACCACACTCCACTTTTCCTCAGGAACATCCTCCCTTCTCCTTCTATCCCTCTCTTCAGATTCCTCACCCCCGCCCTCTGCCTCCCTGAGACGTGCCCTCTCCCTCCTGAACTTGTAGATCATACGACACACCCTTGCCTTCCTAAACTTCTCAGCTGTAGTCCCTAATATCTCCCACTGCTTCCTCTGTGCCTCACTTCAGCGACCCCTGATGGCTGCTGTCCCTCTAAACTGTTGTAACCCTCAAATGGATTCCTCATCAGCTCCCTTATGCTCCACTCTGCTCACTCTCGTTCCCCTTTGGGAACCTGAGCCTATAGGCCAACCCTATGCAGATCATGCGTGCTTTCTCACCTCCCACACTGACCCCAACCTACAACTTCATGGATGCTGCCTTACCAACTATACTGTGACCACAACCACCTCCTCTGCTCTTCTGGTGCAATGAAACACTTACCCACTGCGTCAATACATCCACCCCGGGTCCTTGTTTCCCTGTCATGGTGGTCCCTCGATTAACTCTATACAGTGAGTCTGAATTCAGATGACTTCTCCCAGGACCCTGGCCGAGACGAGCCATCTTTTTACCTATCACGGTGGGTCTCAGCTTGGCCTCTTCCATTGCAGCCTTGGGGCTCGCAGGATGTGGCCTTGGCCACAGTGTCATTTCTGCCCAAGATTTTTCAGGTCACCTACAAGTTGCCCTAGAAACCACTTCTGCCTCGCTAGCCTCACTACAAAGACAACTAACGTTGCTGGCTCCGGTTACTCTCCAAAATCAAAGAGCATTAGATCTGCTGACAGCTGAAAAACAAGGAACCTGCCTTTTCCTTCGTGAAGAATGCTGCTACTATGTCAATGAATTGGGCCTTGTAGAACAGAACATAGACAAACTCACCAACCTGAGTAAAGACCTACACAGCCGCCACCGCCAGGGTGGATACAATCCCCTTTGGCTACCTGGCTATTACCACTAATAGGACCCATTGTCATCATCTGCCTAATCTTTCTCTTTGCTCCCTGTCTTTTACAGTTCCTCCAGTGCCGCCTACAAGAGCTGTCACGAGTGGCAGTAAACCATCTACTTCTCTACCTGTACTCTCTCCTACGAGTTACCCCTCCACCAGCCTACCCTGGGCATTAGCCCCTAACTATGCCCCCTCCTAGCAGGAAGTAGTCAGAAAGAGCAGTGCCCATCATAACCAAAAGGCTGGAATGTAAGGCTGGTGGGGCGGGGGAGCCCTCCCCTCCCTAGATCAAAAAGAAAAGGCTCAAGAGACCAGACTCACCAAGGACAACTGCCAGGCCCCGCTGAAAACAAACAACACCTGGATGTCCACCCAGATTAGAAAATTTTCAGTTCCTGGATTCTGCAAATACCACCAGCCCCTCCTATTTCTGAATGACCACCAAAGGTCACCCCAGTTCTTCCTGCCAAAAGTCCTCAGCCCAATTAAAATGGTTTAAAAGCCTTTCCCCCTTTCAAATGGACGCGACTTCTTGGGGCCCCCCCCTTTCTCTTGAGACCCGTGAACCTCATCTGGGAGCGCACAATAAAGCCACATTGTTTGGCCCCATTCTCTCTCTCTCTCTGTTTCTTTCGCCACTGGAAAAACTTTACACTGGTGCTACCTATCCCTGAGGAGCAAGTCCTCTTGGACCCACCATAGGCAGCCATTGTCTTATTTGTACCTCATATAAGACACAAATATCTTCATGTTTTTGGCCCACTCAGAGAGATCTATTTACATCCCTCTTCTTCAAATTTCTTTATTACCAATTTTCCAATCATGTTCTCCCCAAGTCTCTGACCATGCAGACAAAGCATTGGCCAAAGCTCATGAATTGCTATAAAATCTCATGTCAGACTATTTCTACTCTAAAGCAAAGTGAACAACCAGTGCACTGCTTGAATATCTGTCCACTGGAAGGATTTACCTTCTCCCCATCCTCTAGGGATGTCCCAGAGAGGGGTTGTAGTGCTGCAGCTGTCCACTTTCATGTGGTCCTGGCATATCGTGCAGAGCTGTCTGCAAACTAGGCTCAAATCTTCTTTTCCTCTGTCAACTGATTGTAGAAAACTCCCCTGAGGTCATAGGTGCAGGCTGGGAAAGAGCAAACAGTGTAGCAAGAATGGAAATCATGGACATTGGGCCCCTTCCTCATGTAATTTATTTGTACCTTCAGGGCCTCCTGAAGAGATATCTCAACATGCCCCACACCATCACATCCCATCACACCCTCTTATCACTGGAGCAGAAGGCCCCTGAATTCTGTTACATTGATCTATATATCTATTCTTATAGTAGCATAACACTGACTTGATTACTGTAATTTTGTAGTAAGTTTTGAAATTGGGAAGTATGAGCCCTGCAACTTCATTTTTCTTTTGCATGACTTTTTTGGCTGTTCTGGGTCCTTTGAAAATTTACAGTTTATGCAAAGCTTCCAAGGGGTAATTACAATGCGGGATCCTGAGATTCTGGAGCAAAGATGCTGCTTACGACAGAAAATTATGTGCCTTTTGAAAAACAACTGTGTTTCTTTATAGACAATGTTTGACCATGGGGCCATAAGTGACCATGTTTCTGCAAATATCCAGTATGAGCTGGGTACTATTATTCCTCACTTGTCATAAAGTCAAACACACCCAACGGGGAAGTCCATCATAAGATGAAAGTGCTACATCCATGGTCAAACTCAAGCAGAAACTGAGATGGAATAAGCTGCATGAGCAGCTAGCTCAGACATCTATGTCGACACCATGGTTGCACCAGTGCCATGACCTCAGCTTGTACCTCTGGTCACATGAGGAGGGTGAATCCCACACTACCAGTTGAAGGGAAAGGCAAAAAAGGATCAAGCTTGGCTTATCAGTGGGTTGGCTCAGTATGGTGGTCCAAGCCCGAAGTGAATGCAATTACAGCTATACTCAGGGTGGTCTTAATAGTGGAGCAGTAAAATCATTTAAATGGGCAGAACTGAGAGTAGTGCACCTGGCCATCCACTTTGTGTAGAAGTGGCCTGAAGTGAGAATATATACAGACTTGTAGTCATTAACCAATGACCTTGCTCTCTTGCTTGGATAAAAAGGACCAGAAGTTTAGAAACAAAGATTTTGGGGGTAAAAGCATATGCATGGACGTATGGCAGTTGGTAGAGTAAAGATTTTTCTCATCACATGTTAATGTCCATCAGAAAGCATGCACCGTGGAAGAAGCACTGAGTACACAAAATGATTCAGCCAATGGAAATTAGTCAGCATTCCTCATTAGTCACCCCAGAAATGGCATGAAGACAGCATCTAATGTTTTGGAATCTCACCAAGGCCAATATACTTACTATTGCCTCTGAATTCACAACCTGCCTGCAATAGAGAACTATGGTAATTCATCAGTAAATTATAATTTCTGAGCTTCAAGTCAGTGACAAGTTATGAGTGTGTGTGTGTGTGTGTGTGTGTGTGTGTGTGTGTAAAACAATTTCCTAGGAGACCAATAGGCTGGTTAGTGGCAAATTGATTATTTTGGGGCCCTGCCATACTGAAAAGACTAGGAGTTTGCCCTCACAGGGGTAGATACCTATTCTCAGAATGGGTTTACCTTTCCTACCACATAGTCTCAGCCAACCACACTATCCGGAATCTTAGAGAATGCATGATCCACAGGCATTAACGTCCACATAGTATAGCGTCCCACTTCACGAAGAAAGAGGCGTGAGATTGCTCCTGAAACTATAGAATCCACTGGTCATATCAACTATGACACTATACAGAAAGAAGCTGTAATTGTAGCATTCTAGAATGGTCTTCTAAACACACAGCTAAAATTTTATCTCAGAAGAAATACTCTGCAAGGATGGGGTGCCATCCATCAGACCCAGTATATTCATTAAATCAGAGACCTCTCTACAGTGCTGCTTCACCAATAAGAATAATACACGGGTACAAGAACAAAGAGGTCGATTCAGGAGTAGCCCTATTTACATCACTCCAAATGACACACTGGAGCAAATTATATTCCCAGTCCCAGCAAGTCAAGCTCTACAAAGTCAGAGGTCCTGCTCCTCAAGGGGGTGCAGTTTTATTAGGAGACCCAGCAAGTGTCCCTTTGAACTATAAGCTATAGTTATCACCTGGCCACTTTGGGCTTCTTGTTTCCTTGGACCAGTGGGTAAGAAGGGTCAACTATTAGCAGGGGTAGTTGACCTTAATCAGCAGAAGGGGTCAAGTTGCTTTTACACAGTTGGTGCAAAAAGGGAAATGTGTAGAACTCAAGTAATTCACTTGGGCACCTCCTAGTACTCCCTTGCTCAATTTTAACTGTGAATTCTTGCACATTTGCAGCCACTCTGGGCTGAGTAAAATATGAGTATCAAGGCCTCAGGCCCTTAAAGAATAAGACTTGAGTCTTACCATCAGGTAAGCCACCAAGACCTACAAGGTGATGGAATTAGTCAGGGTTCTCCAGAGAAGCAGAACCAATAGGACATTAGATAGATAGATGAGAAGGGATTTATAGGAGATTAGATAGATAGATGAGAGAGGACTTATCTTTTTTTGTTATTGTTGTTAGAGACAGGGTCTCACTCTTGCTCAGGCTGGTCTTGAACTCCTGACCTCAAGTAATCCTCCCACCTCGGCTTCCCAGAGTGCTAAGATTACAGGCGTGAGCCACTGCACCTGGCCCAATGATGAGAGAGGATTTATTAGAGGAATTGGATTGCATAATTATGTAGTCTGAGAAGCCCCACAATATGTCATCTGTAAACTGGAGAACCAGGGAAGCTGGTGGCATGGTTCAGTCCAAGCTCAAAGACCTGAAAATCAGGGGAGCCAGTGATGTGACTCTTAGTCCCAGGCCAAAGGTCTGAGAACCTGGCACAGGATAAGGGGGGAGCCTGGTGCAAGACCAGAGTTCAAAGGCTGGAGAACCTGGAGTTCTGATATCCAAAGGCAGGAGAAGAAGGGTGTCCCAGCTCTATAGGAGCGAGAGAGAATTAGCCTTTCCTTTGCCTTTTTATTCTATCCAGGCCTTCAGCTGATTGGGTTGAGCCTGAACACATTGGGTGAGGGTGGACCTTCCTTACTCAGTCCACTGATTCAAATACAAATATCTCATGGAAACACCCTCACAGACATACCCAGAAATAATGCTTCGCCAGCTATCTGGATATCCCTTAATCCAGTCAAGTTGACACCTAACATTAACCTTCATAGTCATATCTGAAAATGATGGGATTTTAAAATGGATAGAGGAGAAGGGAAAAGATGAGTAACAGTTGTGGCTGAAGAGACCAATTACAGTGGTTCCTTATACTAATCTATCTCTTCTAAGTTTCCTCTCAGGAAAAGAGGCAATGGGAACCATGAAGTAGATATGCATGGAGACGTAGATCTGTGCTGCACAAGGGATAAACTGAGGTAGCCAGGGAAACGCGTCACTCAGATCTCTCTTCAAGACAACCTTCTAAGAGAATAATGGTGAACAGCCACCTTCCAGCTGCTGTGCTTTTGGACTCAATGCAGTGTTCACATTGAGGTCACACTCTCCTTAGCTGCTACCAGCCAATGACTGAGCAAAGCAGGTGTACCAGAGCCAGGACACTCCTGTCTGACACAGGATTTCAATAACAGACAATCTTCTCTGGATTCACCATTAGCCAGAACAAGATTTTCTCAGGCTCAAACTGCAGACTGAGACTCTTCCTTCCTTCCCTCCCTCTCTCCTTTCACAGGTATCAGACCCATGACATGGCTCTCCCCAACTTTCCCTTATTCCCATCTTCTTCATCCTCCACAGATGTTTTCCTCAGAAAGGCATTGAATGTCTAATTCTATCTTGGCATCTGGATTTTAAAGGGCCTTAAATTATAAAAGACAAAAATTATAAATTGGACTTCATATAAATAAAAATCGATTACTCTTCAAAAGATAGTTTTAAAAAAATTGAAATGCAAAGTACATACCTAGAGAAAATATTTGACATACATGTATATGATAGAGAACTAGTATCTAGAATATTTTAAAAACTACTGTAACTCAGTAAGAAAAAGAAAAAATGACATAATTTTAAAAATGGATGACTTGAACAGATTCTTTGTAAAAGAAGACCTATGAATGGACAATAAAGACATGAAAAATATGCTTCATATTAATATTCATCAGAGAAATAAAAATTAAAATGACAATGAGATTAGACTCACACACTAGAATGACCAAAATTACAAATAATACATTAAAAGTAATGACAATACCGAGAGTTGGTGAGGATGTGGGGGAACTGGAATGTTCATAAAAAGCTGATGGGAGTATGTAATTATGGAACCACTTGGAAAACAGTTTGGCAGTTTGTTATAAAGTTACATATGGCCGGGCACAGTGGCTCACGCCTGTAATCCTAGCACTCTCAACTCATTTACCACTTCCTCTATTGAGATGGTCCTGCCTCACATAAGGGCAAATTTGATTGTCCTTCATTTATGCTCCCACTGTGGCACATACAGGCCCCACATCATTATGATATCCTAAAAACATAATAAAATTATTGTTGGTATAGTTACAGTATGTCCCATTTATTTAATGCTCAGAATTTTACATTTGCTATCTCATTAAATCATCATAAGGACCCCAATATATAGGTATTATGTTACCTATTTTACAGATAAATAGTGGCTTAGGAAGTTTAAGAAATTTGCATAGTGTCATATAGCTGGTGTGACCAAGCATGGTCTCAAGCCTTTCTTAATCAAATCCAAAGCTGAAACTCCACAAACATGTCTTTGTCTGCCACAGCCAAAAATGCAATAAATTCCTTGAAGACTTGAGTCATAATTTTGCAATGATGTATCGACAGTTCATAGTATAGTGCGTGGGACATAGGAAGTACTTAATAACTAATAACTGACTGATGAATGAACAATCAGTTAATTGAGATTTGGAGAAAAGAGTAAAGAAAATGACATATGAATTGTGAAAGCATTATACTAAGTTGGTCATTATAATTATATCATATGTTAATCAAATGTGACATACAACTAGATAATGATTAGAGGGCTGAATGCATCAATGTAATTCACCACCAAAATAATAATTTCTCAAATTTCAATACGTTGCTATAAAAACATTTATCTATATTGCTAGCATGCTCTTGTATCTCTACATTATCATGTCATATAAAGATTTTGGAATACATAACAAATTAGTAGGATAATTTATAACTCCAAAATATTACCCAGGTCCCAAGACCAATATATAGACCTACTTATTTTTTTTAAATGGTTATTGTTGTTGTTGTTTTTTAGTATAGACATGGTCTCACTCTTGCTCAGGCTGGTCTTGAACCCCTGAGCTCAAACGATCAGCCCACCTTGGCATCCCAGAGTGCTAGGAGTACAGGTGTGAGCCACCATGCCCGGCCAAGACCTACTTATTGAGAGATACTTTTGATGGGAAGGAGATAGTACAGATTGAGCATGCTGACTCATCATTTCTCAAAAGCTGTGCAATAAGGACCAGAAAAAGTTTTATGTATATGCTCACAGGGCCAATACAAGCACTCTGAACTGCACTGAGATTGGTTCTATCTCCCTCTCTCCTTCCACAAACTTGCTGGACTAAAAGGAGCCAGGGGCTTCCACCCATTTCAGAGTGAAATGACATATAGTATCTAGAATAAAGGAGGCCTCATGGATAGGCCAGGCCAGAGAGGTTTTCTCTTGAAAATACTGATACAAATATGAGACTTGCTGTGGGTTGAATTGTGTACCGCCCAAAAGGATATGTTGAGAGTCCTAATCCCCAGTACCTCAGAACATGACTTTATTTGGAAATAGGGTCTTTACAGAGGTAATCAGGTTAAATAAGGTTATTAGGACAGGTCTTGATCCAATATGACGAGTGTCCTTATATAAGGGGGACACAGAGACAGGCATGAATACAGGGAAGATCTTGTGAAGAGAAAGACTCAGGGAGAAGATGGCCATTTACAGGCCAAGGAGGGAGACCTGGAATAGACTTCCTTCACAGGCCTCAGAAGGAACCAACCCTGCTGATACCTTGATTTTGGATCCCTAGCCTCCAGAACTGTGAGGCAATCAATTTCTGTTGTTTAAACCACCTAGTTTGTAGTACTTTGTATGGCAGTCCAGGAAAACTAGTACAGGACTACACTCGTAATCTTCCTTTGAGAAAGAAGGAAAGGTCTTAGGGCTACAGATCTACCTGAATTTTGAAGGTGCCTGAATAAAATCCCTCTGTAAATGACAATCAAATTTCTATAAGTAGGTTTCCATGTTGTAAGGTGAATACTCTTCCAAATAACAAAGAAATTATACTGTCCCACAATGTAATCCTTATCTCACTGCAAGTGTTATCCCCTCGAAGCACAGGAACCATTTGAGCTGGTGAAAATCTTTACAGTCCTAGCAGCCAGCTAAGTAAGCTTCTGTCACTGCACACGCAGTGTTCCCAGGAAGGAATGTTGAAGGCAGGCTGACAAAATAAGAAATTCCTCCAGCTTTTCATAGGAGGTGGTGGCCTTCCCTAATTTCCTTATACTGGGAATTTCACTATGAATCCTTTATGATCAATTTTTTTCCAAAGCTGTTTTCTCCTCACTCCCTTGTATATTCTTCCTTTTCTCAGTCTATTGGTATTTTCTGCTTCCCAGCTGTGGCTTCTTGGTTAAAATGGAATAGGAAGTGAGGGAGAAGACTTATTTTGAGTCTGCAAGGGCTGAGATTGCAGACTAATGAAAAACACTTCTCTTATTCCCTTACAAATACTGTTTCTTCTATCTTTTATGGAATCTTGTGAAGATGTTTATGATTGATTCTTGCAAACTATTACCCTTCCCAAGATATGTGTAGCATGAGAAAGGAAGTGGAATGATAGAACTAGTGTAGTGTAAAGAAAAATCCCCTGACAAGGCCATTTTGCCTGGAGGAAGAAAACTGCAGGAGCATTGTTATTGATGGGGTAGAGGGTTATCAACATCAAAGGATACCTGGCAGGACCCTGCCCATTCCACCTACTTCCAGAGCCACATAGATAACAGCCAATATGCTGTACCTACACAGTAATGTAAACTGCTTCCAAACACTTTTCCAACCACTTCAGCAGAATAAACAGTGAATATGTTTAACACGATTGTCTTTCATACCTGTCCAGGAACACTGCCTTCTAACACTTGAATTGGCCCTCATAATCAGCCTGGTTTCAGTTGCTTTAAGAGTCCTGTAAATTCTAAAAACTTCATTTTATTAAGTAACTCAAATATTCTGTATGCTTTAAAGAAGATTTTGACCTATTACAAGCCAAATTATGAGCTAATGTTTTCTTTATTTGGGAGAACAATGCATTATCACATACATAATGCGGATAATGTACTTTCAGCTCCATATACGACCCTGCAAACCACAGCATATAAATGACAAAAACTGTTCAAATGGAGAGAGAAAACAAAAAGTGATGAAACACAGGTGTGATTCATTCCTCTATCCCATGTTCTAGAAAAATCACTCAAACATAGAAAGGAGGCAAAAAGTTGAATGCGCAACTCTGATGATTAATTTTGTGGCAACTAGATTGAACCATGGGGGGGGGGCGCCCAGATACTTGGTCAAACATTATTATGGGTGTGTCTGTGAGGGTGTTTGGGCTGGATTAACATTTGAATCAATAGACTGAGTAAAGCAGACTACCTTCCCATTGTGGGTGAGCTTCATCCAATTAGTTGAAGGCCTGAATAGAACAAAAATACTTATCCCCCTGAGTAAGAGGGAACTCTTCCTACCTGACTGCTTTGAGCTGGGACATTGGCTTTTCCTAATTTCAGACTTGAACTGAAACATCAGATCTTTCTGGGTCTCAAGTCTACTGTCTTTCAGACTGGAACATACACCATTGGCTCACCTGATTCTCAGGACTTTGAACTCAGACTGGAAAAACATATCCACTTTCTGGGGTATCCAGTTTGCTAAAAATCATGGGACTGCTCAGCCTCTAAAATCATGAGACCCAATTCCTTATAATATACAATGGGATATATATATGTACCTTATTGGCTGTTTCTCTGCAAAACCCTAATATAATCTTTAAATATCACATCAGAGTATTGTTCTATAAAACCAACTGCAGATCATCTGACTCAACTGGGATATTTAACTTTATTAGATCAAAAATTGAGGAGACAGCAAAACGCTTTTTATATCAATAAACATTTATAAGCTAACCTAAATAATGAGTGATAATTTATTTTCTGCCCATTAAAGAAGGTTATAATTTTATTTAACTTCAGGGCATCAACCAAGTTTCTACCTAAATTAAAGACAGTCCTGCATTACTTAGTCTGTTACCTAAAAATTTGAGGCAATATACATGTAAATGCCATTTCTAAAGCACCTAAGCCATTCTGCTGGGACCCTAAATAATGAGTTAGATAAAACTTTGACAGGTGTTCACCAAAAATGTGTGAGATTTATGGCTTGTTAAAATATGGGATTTGCGCTTTAAAGCCATATTTTTTAAATAGAGAAATCTTTATGGAGTTTTTCCATGGCTCTTCAGATGGCCTTGGCCAAAATCAGATCAAGATCTACTTTCTAAGGGGCATGAAAGTGAGTGTTTGAGAAGAGTCCTCATTTGGCATTGCATGGTTGCCAGTAAGGTCTCCATCCCCAGGACTACCACGAAAAAAAAATTTGTCTTATACTGCAAGAGTAAACACCAGCCACTGAATAGCAGGGCATATAGCTTGAGAACAAGATATGAATCCCAGTTACAGGACCAGGGAGGGAAAGGTGCCACGTGCACTGAGACTAAATTCTTTTTCAATACTGTCTGACATTTATTGAAATTAAGAAAAGACTTTATACAGGTAGTACAGAAGACCAGGGCAGACCGCAGGAGTTCTAGTGTTAAACAAAAGGCACACATCAGAGACAGCAGCAAATTCAGAAGAGAAATGGATTCTGAGAAAAACTAACTGGTCCAGAGGAAAAATAAGTGACTGGATTTGGCCACCAGGCACACCAGGGCCCTGGAAGCCATCTGGCAGGAACACAAAGGATGGCCAGCTGTCTGAATCATTGTCCAAAGGCTGTGGCCAGTTCAGAGAACTCCGAGGTGAGTCCAGATCACTAAGAGCAGCAGTCTGGTGGTGGGATGCAGTGAATGGCAACGGTGATGGCAGTGCAGCACAGGTGTGTGAGCAGAATGATGAAGTATCTGGCAGTGTGGCAGGGGGGCGGTGCGCAGCGACCGGCTGCTGGTGGTCTGTCCAGTGTGTAACGGGAGCCCAGCTTGCAGCTGGAGCACGGGACAACTGTCCAAATGTGCATGGGAGGGGCTGGGCTGGCAGGAGAGGGCGGCGGCGCTCTCCAGAGTGAGGCCCAGAGGAAGCAGCACCAGCCTGGAGCGCTTTTCCTCGAACAAAGGCAAGTACAACGCCACAGGGGACTGGAGCTCAGGAAGATCTCCGGATCTGGAGGTAGGGAGAGGGAGGCAACACAGAAGGGCGCCGCTGGCGACCCTGGAGGCAGCAACTGGCACAGAGGACCCTCCCCAGAGCACCCGCCCCCAGGCCCGAGGGTGTCCCGGCCTAGAAGTCCTCGTCCTCCTCCCATCCAAAGACCCGCTTCATCTCGGCCAGAAAGCCCCGGTAATTGTTGAGGAGGGGGCTGTTCTTCTTGATGTAGGGTATCACCCACTGCAGGGCGGGCCCCGTGAGGCGGGTGATGAGGAACGTCACCTTCAGGGCGTCGCTGGAGAACGTCTTCTCGTCCACTAACATGTAGGAGCCCGTCTGCACGATGAACTCCGGGAGCCGGTCGGTATCGCCGTCAAACGTCTCGGGAAAGGGAATCGGGTTCCTCCACCGACGCGCGTCGGCCCGGAAAGGCCGGGCCAGGAGGACCTTTATCACCTGCGCCCGATCCATCGCGCCGCACTCGCTCTGCTGAGCTCCGCTGAGCTCCGCTGGGCCGCGCAGGGGTGAGCGCCCAGGCGTCAGCGGAAGTGCCTGTCCGCGGAGGCGGGCCCAGCCCCGGGGGGGGGGGGCCGGGGGCGGGCGGTGGGCGGAGCCATTAAGCAGGGCCCAGGCGCGGAGCGGGCCCCGCCCACAAGGCCAGTGGTCGCTAGTGCGCAGGTGCGTCACAGGGAGCACACGGGTTGCAGGGGGTGGGGGACCTTGTGGGGCGGGCCTCACGCCCTCGAGGAGGCGGGGCCACAATCAGGGGGCGGGGCCGAGGATTCCCTAGGCGACGCGAGTGAGGGCCGGGGACCAGGGGCGGGGACCAGGGGAGGAGCCCAGGACACCTGGCGGCGTATGGGGAGGCGGAGCCGGCTGCCTGCGGAGAGCAGAGGCTCCCTGTTCTGGGAGTGGAGGAGGCCTCCTGCCCTGCCTCTCACTCCTCGCCCCTTGCGTGTTCCTTTGCGGACCCTAGGCTTTGGATGCCACTTGAGTGAGGTTCTGTGAACACATTTTCCTCCTCCTGCATCTCTCAGCTGGGTTATTGGCTCCCTGGCTGCAGATGCGGATGCTTTTCATCATTACTAGAAAAGCTCCAAATATTAACAACCATAATCTTGATCAACGTATGCAAAGATAGTGCACCAAGAATGGTTAATGTGAGGAGGCTTAAGTGTTAAGAAATCTCTTAATTTATTATATATATTTTCTGTTTGTGATCCATGTATTTATTTGATTAATTTGCTTCTATTACAATCCTGCCACAAAGTATTAAAGAACAGGATGCCTATTATTTCTTGAACATCTGCATTGTTTCAAGGCTTATACTGTACCTGTGCCGCATACATCGTATATCAGAAGTTCCTGACTATTTTAAGAAAATGGGGCCGGGCGGGATGGCTCACACCTGTAATCCTAGCACTCTGGGAGGCTCAGGTGGGACAGTCGCTTTAGGCCAGGAGTTTGAGACCAGCCTGAGCAAGAGCGATACCCTGTCTCTACAAAAAAACAGAAAAATTAGCTGGACCTGGTGGCGCTCACCTGTATTCCCAGCAACAGGTGTTAGCTCGGGAGGCTGAGGCAGGAGGATCGCTTGACCCCAGGAGTTTGCGTTGCAGTGAGCTGTGATGGCACCGCTGCACTTTACCTGGGGCGACAGAGCAAGGCCGTGTCTCCAGAATAAAAATAAAGTAAAAATATTTTAGCAAAACGAGTAAAACTCTTAGAGAAATGCAGATATCTCTAAGAACAATATTACTAGATGGGAAGGAGACAATGAGAGAAGGGGAAAGCAGCGAATACGTCCATACAGAGGGAACATAGTTCAACTCTGCATTGAAAAAATACTTCCTTAGAGAAGCTGGGTATGATGGAATTTCCAGAAAAGTTCCTTTGCCCTCCCAAAAAGGACCTGAGAGACCCCAATTCAGTCCTCTGAATACTACACTTATGACCTGCTATCAAGGATGATCATTAAACAGTAGGAGGGAGGAGAATGACTGTGTCTTCTATTTAGGTATAGTTTGTAGCATCGCCTCTCTAGCTGCTGGTGGAGTAGTGGAAACCACTGAAGTGCTTTGAAGGGTAGAGATAGAAAGTCCTGAACATATTATCTGTCTATATCAGTGACAGGGCATATGGCTTAGAAAGTTTTCTAAGCAGTAAAATGACTCCAGGATAGATCTTTCTCTTCCACATTAAAGATGGCAAACATTTTTTACAGATTTCGAGGTAGGCCGGGCGTGGTGGCTCAAGCCTGTAATCCGAGCACTGTGGGAGGCCGAGGCGGGTGGATTGCTGGAGGTCAGGAGCTCGAAACCAGCCTGAGCAAGAGCGAGACAATGTCTCTACTTTAAATAGAAAGAAATGAATTGGCCAACTAATATATATAGAAAAAATTAGCCGGGCATGGTGGCTCATGCCTGTAGTCCCAGCTACTTGGGGGGCTGAGGCAGGAGGATCGCTTGAGCCCAGGAGTTTGAGGTTGCTGTGAGCTAGGCTGACGCCACGGCACTCACTCTAGCCTGGGCAACAAAGTGAGACTCTGTCTCAAAAATAAATGAAAATAAAAATAAAGATTTCGAGGTAGATACAGTGAAAACTGAAAACTGCAAGGCAGAGAACACAAAAGAATCAGAAGGATGCTAAATTCTGTGACAATAGAAAACCTGGTAACTGTGAGAGCCCCAGCAACATGGCACTCTTGTTTATACATCACTTGTTTATCGTTCCATCCGTACGTTGAATCCTTTGCTTTCCATGTACTAAAGAATGCTATGATCGAACTGTAAGCATTCTGCCCTTCTTTGTCAATCCTGTAGCCCAGTGTCTGTTGCAGTCACTTTTGCAGTGGGTAAGTGGAATCTGCTGGCAAAGAGCCTTGATTGTGGTGTCTGACATTGACTGTTTTCACTAGTTGCTGCCTGATTCTCGTTTCTCCGTGCTTTGTGATTTTAATAAACTCATTGGCAGGTGGGACGTGATTTGACACAGCTGTTGAATCGGGTACAACTTTATGACTGACCAGCTAAATTTGGCCATCTTTGTCGTGATGAAGCTGAATCTTCAGGCCCTGACCCTCTGAGCTGGAGGAGGAGTGCTGGTGAACTTCCACTGCACTTCCCAGTGGCCATGCAAGAGGTTTTTAGGCTCACTCTGGCGGCTGTCAATACACGCGATAGTAGTCTGTTGCCTTTCTATCATTTTAGCACAAACACTGCAGAAGACTTTGAAATGGTGATTTTTCACATAGGTGCTTAAACAACTGTCTTAGGATTCTCTCCAAGACTTCAGACCCCTGTCTACTTTTACCTGGAGATCACTGGCTTCTTTCTGGAAGTGATCCAACTTCATGGAAATTTGGTTTTGTGGATGTAAAAATCTGCTATTACACAAGTCACCGTGTTTTGTTACTAAGACCTGACCTTCATATCCTTCAGTCTTCAGAGATGTGAACTGATCCACGTTATACTGGTCAAACAGATGTGCTGCCCTTTCCTGGGGGAGATGAAGTAGCCACACAATGCTGAACACTGCATCCAAGTCCCCTGGTGGTGCAGCAGTGATGCGTTTACCAGCCTTCCATACCGTCTCCTGATCCATCCAACAGCTGAAATGTGAAGTCAGCCACCTTTGGCTGCCTAGTGTTATTTCTAACCCTATAATTTTTCCATTCATCCAGGATATGTTTTTTTTGGGTTTTTTTGTGTGTTTTTTTACTGTACAGCCTGAGAATTTTCTTTGTTCTAGCTAATTGTTTTAGTAATCAAAATATGCTTTCATCTCATCATTGTATACACAACAGTCAACTAAATTTTGGGGACAAAAATAAAAAGCTGCTTCCCTGTTCTGAAAGAAATATAAATCCAAGATCTATATTAGTCAGGGATCTCCAGAGAAACAGAATACCGCATGTGTGTGTGTTGTGTGTGTGAGTGTGTGTTTATGATGAGGACTTGGCTCACAGGATTCTGGAGGCTGACAAGCCCCAAGAACTGCAGTCAGCAAACTGGAGGCCCAGGTGAACCTAGGATGTAGTTCCAGTCTGGAAAGTAAGACCTGAAATCAAGGATAGCCGATGGTGTAGTTCTAGTCCCAAGGTCTGCAGGCTCAAGGCTCACAAAGACCTGATGTTGCAGCTGGAGTCCAAAGGCAGGAAAAAACCAATGTCACACCTCAAGAAAGTCAGGCAGGGGGAAATTCCCACTTATGCCCTCTGGGTCATCCTTTGTGTTCTGTTTGGGCCTTCAGTTGGTTGGTGGGGGCCTGTCCGCATTTGAGAGTACAATCTAAGTTACTCAGTTTATCAATTCCAATGCCAACCGCATCCACACGCACCCACACAGAAAAATGGAGAAAAGTGTCTGACCAAATGTCTGGGCATCCTGGAACAATCATTTTGACACATGAAATTAACCGTCATGACGATCATGATGTATTACTTATTTTCTCATAGATTTTAAAATGTAAAGAAAACATTTAACACTGCATTGTACCCAGTTCAAGAAGAAACAGAAATTGTCTCACATTTGAAAAGAGTATTTAAAATTGTCACAGATTTGTAAGGACATCTTGACTATGATGTTAAAACCTTAAAACTATCTAATACATTTTGTCTGAGAAGATCCAGTACCAGAGAACAGACTCTAGATGGAAAACTTTAGGGCCCCAAATGCTGAGCATCTCAGACACTCATTCCACAGTGCAGGAAGGGTAGGGATGGGTCCATGTCCCCCCATGGATCTGTCTTCCCTCAGAGCCCATCAGCCAGAGCAGCTGGCTTGACAGACTAGAGCATCATGGGAGGAGAGGCAGCCAGGATGGGTGCTGAGGAGCATGGGGAAGCAAGGGGTCTGACAGTGTTACCGAGACCAGTGATGTAAGGAGGAGGAAGAGGAAGCCACATGGGTCAGAGGGAAGGCTCTGGATGAGGTCAGGGCATCAGGGGTCTGTTACTGGGGACAGCCCCCAGGGCACTTGATGAATCATCCAGCAGGTCTATGACGGTTGCTATAGTGGGCACTTTTCTTTTTCTGACCAACAGGCAAGACGTGCATCTCTGAGCTAACAGACACATGTGGCACAGAGATGCTTTTAGGTTTAGGAGGGACTGGTTTGAGAACCAGAGAGATGATAGCACTAGCACCGGGATGCTGTAATAATCCTGGCATAGCAGATACACACCCCCCTACACACAGACATGCTCTTCTGGGTCTTAGCTTTTCTACCCCTGATTCTTTATGGCTCCCGTCTTGTGAGCACAAGACGTCTTCCTTAGGGTTCAGGCTGTCTTGCTGCACAGCCCATTTGCTATCTTTATGAAATCTCATCCACTTCAGCACCTCACTCCCACGCTGACCTTTGTGCAAAAACTTCCTGATTCCTTCAATCCCAGGAGCAGGATTAAACAAACAAACAAACAAATGAACAAACAGTAAAGAACTTTGAGATCTTTAGCTCTAGGTGTTGCTTCTCCTCTCAAGTCCTCATACTGTTTCCACTCAATTGGTCTCCATCCTCTTTTAAGAATCTCATTAATACCTCCAATACATTGCAACCTGATTCCTTACTTTTCCCTCTCTTCTGCGCTAAACCGTTCTGCCCCTTAGTCCCTTCCGTCCATCGGTGGGACCACCATTCCTTCAGGCAGCAGCATCAGCACACTTGCAGTAGCCCGTGACACTTTATCCTTCCTCACTTCCCACAGCAGCTACTGCACAGTAACCGCATGCCATGCCATGCCATGCCATGTGCTAAGGTGGTTGGATGTTTTGCATTCACTGTGCTTTAGGAATATCAGCATTCATTACCATCCACCTGGGCTCTGACATCCTGTATGTAACTAAATGCCCTCTTTTTTTACCCAGTGATTCTCTAGTTCAATTTGTTCTGCACAGACACCCAAATGACAGATTTCAAATGCATAGTAGATGTTGTTATTCAAGGCCTTAAACTCTGAAAAAGTCTCCAGGTATATAGCATCCCCCCAGGTTTGTCTCCTCTGCACTGCTGCTCCCCACTCATCTTTCGCCACCTACCGCATTCACTCTTCTCCACTAAAGCCCGCCCGTGCACTGTTCCCTGAGAGGTCATGTTGTTTCACACCCCTGATCCTGTAAAACACTTCCCTTTCTCCTTCTTTACTCTGTCAACTCCCACGTCAGGCATATTTCAGCCTTGCTCATCCTTTTCGGAAAGCCTGGGCACAGGAAGTGTAACCATGCTACAAGAGCCCACCCACATTCTGCCTGATCTGGCAAAACCAATGAGTGAACAAGGTTCCTCATGAATTCCTCAGGGAAAGATATTTCTTGTGATGTCCCAGTGAATGCTACTATCTCAGCACCTGCTTATGTACTTATGGAATTGCCAGATGTATACTGCCCTGCATTCAGCTAAATTATATATATCAGAAAGGAATAAGCTGGTGAGGTGCCAGTATGAGTCTCTTTTCTGTTCCTTATAACAGAGCCCCTGAAATTGGGTAATGTAGAAAGTAAAGAAATTTCTTTCTTACAGCTGAGGAGACCAGGACATCCAAGGTTAAAGGGCCACATCTGCTGAGAGTCCTTTCCCTGTTCAGTACTCTCGGCAGATTCCCAAGACAGCACAGACGACAACACATGCAGGGGGCTGAGCATGCCATGTGCTAGTGCAGGCTCTCTTTTACTTTACATGAAGCCACCAGTTCCCCTTTCATAAGAACTCATTAATCTGTGAATGGATCGACCTACTCATGAGGGCTGGGCCTCAAGATCCAATCAGAATGTAAATATTCCCTCAATACTGCACCTTTCGGGGCTAAATTTCAACATGAGTATTAGAGGAGACAAATACACCAACCATAACAGTGCCCAGAGGGAAAACGGTAGTAAACTTAGGAGATGAGATGCATACATGAAGAATTAGGATCAGACTTAACATGTTGATTAACACAGAGATATTAGCACAGAAGAAAGTGACAAAGTCGAGATGCAAACTATTGGCAAAGTGGACAATGTGTTGTACGAGGTGGGTTGTGTGTTATGAATGTTTCGGCCAAAAGGAATTAGTAAAAGGAGACAAATACAGACTGGAATGGCACAGAACAGCTCAAGGAAGGAGATGATATTTCACCAGAGACATGCAGCAAAATGTTACAAAAACAATCACAGCTACCTTTACAGGACAGTTTAATACTTTCCAGGACTTATTGCAGTTGCTGAATGTCATGGCAGTCCAACAACATAGTTCTTATTGGTCTCTGCTGTGATTTCAATGTTGGTGTACCCCCACAATTTTTATGATGCAAGTTAGTCCCCATGGTGAAGGTATTAAGAGGTAGGGCCTTTGGGAGGTGATTAGGTGACGAAGGCTCTACCCTCATGAATGGGACTAGTGGCCTCCCTTATAAAAGAGACCTGTGGGAGCCTTCTTTCCCCTTACAATATGTGTGGAAACACAAAGGCTGACATGAAGAAGGAAGAGGCCCTCGTGAGACAGCAAACCTGCTGGTGCCTTGCTCTTGGACTTCCCAGGCTCCAGAACTGTGACCAATAAACGTCTGTCTTTTCTGAATTACCCAGTGTAAGATATTTTTTTAAAACAGCCTGAACAGACTGAGAGACTGTACCATGACTTTACTGAAAAGGAAACAGAGAAGAAAAACCACCCTGAAAAATACACAAGTGGTAGGAGGAAGAGCTGTGACATGAATGCAAGCAGCCTACGTGGAACCCATACACTTAACCACTCTCTGTGGTGCAAGGTGGATAAGAAGTCATAGATAATTTTTTCGGGACAGCCTATGGACATGAGATGAAGTATGGATGGGAACAGTGTGACCTGTGAGCATAGACTGTGGAGACACAAGTGCACTGAGAGACAGGGCCTGGGCAGTGTCCTGGCATCAAGAGAGGCCAGCCATGTTTCCAGCTGCAGAGTGCAGCCGGAGGGAAAGGCCTCAGCAACAGGTGAGCAATGAGGTGGGAATTCCTGGGCGTGGGAATCACACCAAAGGCCTAGTTCTTTCTTCACTTCCCATCCCATGCTGCTTAAGTTCCCAGATTCATCCCTTCACTGATTGCTGGACAAAGTGTAGAACAACTCCCTGCCCCTCTGGATCTTTGCCAGAGTCTTATCCCCAACCCCCATGTCTGGAAAAGCTCACTAATAAACATTCTCTGAGCTTCTAAATGAGCAGCAAGACTATAGAGGATAAGTTACCTCTAAGGGAAAATGGTTCTCTCCTTTTAAAAGAAATCATATATAATAATTGTATATATTTATTGGGCAAAATGTGATGATTTGATATATTACATTTTGTAGAATGATTACATCAAGTAAATTGAAATAACCCTTCCTTCACATACTACTTTTTTTGGAAAAGATCTCAAAATCCAATGCTCTCTGTCACACTGGAATTTTCTAGCCTTTGAACAACATCTCTCCTTATTCCTCCCACTACACCAGCCTCTAGTCACTTCCAAACAATGGTTTAGGGAGCTAAGATACCAGAGACAGACAGCTGAATCATTACCCCCATGTATGTGGCAATACACAACAATCGAGTATCTGTGTGCATTGTGTTAGCTTCCTAAAGCATAGTTGGGAAGTGATTTTAACCAATCTGATTCTGCTGTTTCTTCCGACTTGTACTTGGAGGACAGTGAGTCCATCTTTCCCAGCTAGTGTTGGTTTTCAGAGTCCAGGCTGGGTAGGGCAACATCGTGAACTATTGCATATGCACGCCGTGCAGCTTCACCTTTCCCACTCAAAATAATCTTTTCTGCAGATGGGACAGTTATGTCATTAGAGTGCCATTCCCGGTAGTGCTGCCCAAGCCTCTCAAGGTCCAACTACCATGACCCAGTGACTGTGTGTTTCACCTTCCACCTTTGGCAAAGATGAATTCACAACTGAAATTTAGTCAACCCTTGGTGAGAGTTGGACTTTTCTGTTTATACTGACTCGCATTTTGAGAGCAGCTCAGCAGATGGCCTCTTGAAAAGGGGCAGGGTCCAGTCCTGCCTCCAGTACTCAAGAAGCCAGTGACCTTGGCAAATGAGATCTGGAACCACTTAATCATTCATCCCACAACAGAAGAAATCAGTCTTCTAGTGTTTGTGCATGGAAACATGAAGTCAGTCATGTTTGTCAGAGGAGAGACAGCTGATGCCTGAAGCTGGAAGGGTGGGACAAAATATTGAGAGAGAGAAAGACAGGGAAAGGCATGAAATCCAGGAGAGTTGTTTGCGTTCAGTGTTGTGATTAATCCTGGGAGGCTGCTATGATTTACCTGTGGATGGCTTCCCCTGGCCATAGCACAATTATGGAAACCTCAACTACATTGATAAAATCGCAAAGACAAACCTTGGGTCCCTGATATCTTGCTCAGCCCACTGCTTTCAGATCCCAAGGACCATATAATTCTTCTTCCTCCCACCCTCTAAATCTCTCCATGTGCCCACTTAAAAGCAAAGAACAGCTCCTTCTACCTGTCAGGCCAAGGAGTACAAGCATGGATGGCTTCCTGGAGGAGAGGGCAATTGAGGTGGGCCTAGACAAACTGGGTGAGCCAGATTTCCAAAATCAGAAATGCCAGGAAACAGGGGACATGGTATGTATAGAGGCCTGGGTAGTAGACCTGGATATGGAGAGATGAGCACAGTTATATAAGCTACAGTATGAGAAAGGCCTGCGTTATTTAGCTGGGCCTTTAGGTATTGGTTGAGTTTTCCCTTGTAAACCTGGAGCTCAATGTTGGGTTCCTTGTCAATCACTTCAGACCCTCCAATGACGTTGTTTGTAGGCGGTGCCTGAGACTGGGTGTCCAGGCATCCGTACCACGTGACCAGGTAGATACCCTTAAAGTCTGGATTGTCCTGTGGGGCTTCCGTGGACAGTTTCCTGAGGATATGTGGGAATATGGCAGCACCCGCCTTCCGGGATCAGAAAATGTAAGTTTACTTGGTTTTAATTCTTAATTATGGAGTTTTGTGGTGATCTTGATCGAATCGGGTTTGTGAAGTGTTGTGACATCTTTAAGGGATGTGTGTGATGGGCCAATGGGTTGTTGACAGGGAAGCTCCCTAGTCACGTCCGGCCCAGGGTTGTGCTTGATGGAACAACGTGATGAGTGTTTGCGATCATTTTGTTTGTCTAACTGTTGGTCATGGACACCCCTCCTTTCTCTGGATCCTAAGGTTTTGTGGTGGTTTGAAGTTAAAAATGAGGAAACGCTGATGTGGTGGACGAGCCGCTGTCGGTCCAACCCCGAACGGTGGCCGCTGGTCGCCCGGCACCTGAGTTTGCCTTTATTTTTTACCGTCCTTCGGTAGATATTATCACCACTTAATTTCTTTAAAGTTTTTATTTTGCCACCTTTCGCCATTCGGTTTTCATATTTCTGTTCCTGTAGAGGTGACAAGGAGGGAAGTTACCTCCTGAGGTGGGGTTATGACAGCCGACCGCAGTGAGCTACCTTACTTGCCAGTTGAGTCCCTCATTTAACATGATTATATGTTTAATGTAATATGTTACGGTTCAAGTTCAGAATCGGTCTTCTTCATGTTGTGTTCACAAGAAAATAAAAGTGTTTTGAATATTTCTACGTGAAATGAGGCAATGGACTTCCAGCTTGTTCACTAACCCCAGGGAATCGCCCGGCCGTGGTCCTTGAACTGTGTTAAGCGCTTTTGTATAATGCACTTGTCTATTTAATATCACAGTATTCAGCCAGAAGCACCCCTTAAAATGCTTGACGGTATTGACACTTTAAGGATATGGAAAATAGCAGTCGGGTTGGCAAGAGCTTATATCTTTAAGACCCTAAGGGAATGAAGCCCCCAGGGATCCTATTTATTGATTTAGTTTCTGGTATACTGACTTGGGTTTGTTTTTCATGACATGGCAATTATTTGAATTTGCTTAAATTTCTTTTGGCTTTGTTTCATAAATACTTCTCAAACGAAGGTATTTTCAGTGTGCGTATTGTGAAGTGATTCATCTGGCTTACCACATGACGCTTTAAATCAGGTCACATGACTGCCCATCAGCGGCTTTTTTTCAGACAAATTGGGTTCGGTTTGGCATTTAATTTTACCTGTTCCTCCTCGATTCGCATTCAATTAACTTTTGGTCCCGGGGCTCTTCATAAGGGGCTTTAAAAGATTTTGTGTCGATAGAGAGTAAATTAATGTCTGATTGATTGATTGCCTTTCGTTTTCTATCATAATTTCTTCTGTGATATAATTAAAAATATTCTAGTGTTGTTCTCTCTCCATAAATATGCTCTATGTTTCTTTTCTTGTACCCTCTCTCAGCGGATCCATAAATGTACTTTAAAGAAAATGTTGTGGGACAGGGTTGCTTGGTAAATGCAGAACGTCATTAATGGGCCGGGTGCTTGATATTTAGGACAGTAAATGCTCTTAACCACCTTTCCTGGCCGTTATCCTAGGGTGGAGTTTTGCTTTAGACAAGGGGGTGTTTTGTATCATTGTATTCAATTAAAGGTGCTCCTGCCCCTTTTCCTAAGCTTGGGTAATCAGTTTTTGTTTGCCGGCATCCTGAACTTTGACTTGATTTTACCATCAAGTTGTTTTAATATCACTGGATTGGTTGAGGTTTTAGTCTTTGTGTTATCTTATTTCATAGATGTACCCAAATGAAGAAAGCTTTGTGGCATTTTTGATTTCCAACCGCACACATTGACTAAGCTGCCACTTGTTTTACGGCAGAGAATGCCGGACAGTACTGGTCGCCTGTCACCTCTGCACATTGTTGGGAATTTCATTTCCTACATGGATTGCGTGCTCAATATCACGTTATCTAATCCAATTCTGTCCCGAGGCTTTTGCATAAGTTTCCTTTAAATGTCATGAGGACTTCCCATTTATAAATGAAGAAAGTCACAGATTGAATGCTTTCACTTATATGGGAGTGAATGACAATTGCAGGTCACGTTGTAGAGTTTTGTTTTTGAAGCACAATGGTGTATTTAATATACTGTTTTTCTTCAAATGTAGTGTTAGTCCCGTTTCCAGGTGTTCTTTCATAGAAAAAAAATGATTCATGTATTTTTTTATATGCCCACTAAGTGAAGAGAAATGAGTATTGAAGGCCTGGCCTGGGGAGGACAAGGATTGGGTGGGATGGGCTACTCCTATTGACTGATTCCACCATGACCTGTGGTTCCCTTTGAACTGTTACCTGGTGTTGTGGCAAGTTCCTGCGATCTCTGTGTTACGTTGCCTTTCATGAATTTGGCCTACCTGGCATGGGCTGAATAACTGTGTACTCAGTCCCCACTAGGTATTTTCAGCAGCTCTTCTTCATAAGGGTAATAGGACACGTGCTCCAGCCCCCTACCTACGTTATGAGTTGCCATGTGTGTTTCCCCAGTGGTGCTAGTCTTGCAGATCTGTACAATTGCCATCTCCTTCAGGTCCTGTGGTGGAATAGTCTGTGACTGGCCAGCATGGGAGCCTGTACCATGACTAGTGTGGAACTGGAAATAACTGTCCAGAGCATCCAGCCAGGTAAGAACAACTTCTCTAGTGTGGGGTGACAGGTGTTGAGCAGAGGGCATCACCCATCTGGTCTCACCTGTACCATAATTTAGGAAGGTGTTGAAACTCCTGTCCTGGTTTCCAAGCTAGGAAGTGCCCTAAGTGTTAAGGCCTGTCCATGGTGCTGCTGATTAACTTCATGATTGAGACCCTGCTAGAGACTAACATCTTTTCCCAGGCATTAGTGGTGTTCATCTGCTCATTGTCAGTGTCCTATCACAGACAAGTTAAATTTATTACAATGTTATGGTATCAAAAACCCGATCTTGGCATTTTATCTTCAAAGTTTTGATGTTTTCATCCTATTTGGAATCTTTTCCACTAACAGGCAATAGCAGGATGAACTCGAGTGGATGGTCAAAAGTCAACTCCAGGAATAGAGGGAATGTGAAATGCTGCTCAGATGCCTTTTTATTTCTGGTTCAAAAATGGCTCTGAAGGTAATAGAATGCCATGTTTACCTATTTAAAAGAGGAGGGTTGGGACCTGTGGGCCAAGTGGCTGGTGGAGAATGGTAGTCTGTCGGTTGGAGACAGACGGTAACAATCAAAGTAATGCATAAGTCAGCACATCTTCTATTCTTCACCCTTTCTTGCTTCCTGGCCATTTCTTTGCTTTGCAGAAGTTTTGGGAGCACACATCATGTCTCATTCACAGTCTCCAGTACCTGAGTCCAAAAGAGGTGCCCAGGGAACTAGTATCCCATTTCCTGACACCACATGTTGGAGAAGAACATCAGGGTGCCTGGTTTAACGCCCTCCCTACCACTGCCCCCCTACCCCTGTACAAGCTTTTAGATATTTCCAAAATATCATTAAAATGTTTGTTTTCTTTCCCAGGGCCAGCAAGCTTCCTCAGGGGTGTCTGCGGAATCTCTCTGGAAACCCGACCTCATCAACCGTGCTGTGAAGCAAGAGGCAACCCAGCACTTCAGGATTTTCCTTCTGCTGAGCAACTTTCTGTTCTGGCCAACTCAGACACTGTTCATGGAGGCTGCCAGGGCTCAGGCCTCACTACTCATCAGGACTCTTCACCATTTGTAAATGGTGCAGGCTGGAGGGGGCCTGCTAACTGGCAGTGCCAGAGAGGTGTCTGCTCTTTCTTGGCCTATGTAAAGTAATTTCTTTTGTGTGTTGTGATTTATTCATTGAACTGCGGGTGAAGACATTTGACAAGGTGACGGAGGGAATTAACGTGCTAACTGGAAGTATGCACAATTCTAAGATGTTCCTATGTTGACTTTGAACCTTTAGTCTCAATGGGTCCTTTTGGGTCCTGTAGTTTTCTATTGGCCCACGTTTCATGGAGAAGGTGGCATCACACAACCTGAAGTTCACTCACCCTAGGTCAAGTTCCACATTTCCTTGGGAAGAGACCCTAAATTGTCTACCCTTTACTCAGTACGTTGTCATTCATACCCTTGTGACTTGTCCCTGTCATTGGTTAACTTACTTTTAATCCTTGGAAGATGAGAGTCATTTTTATTTTCCACCCAATGTAAAATTGAGTCCTGAGATTCTTGGAGAAACGTTACCCCAACCCATGTTTGTTAACCAAATATTGTGATGATGACCAAGGATGACTTATTTCTTAGTCAAAAGCCCTTGTGAAACTTGAGGTAACTGTGATGCTTCCTGCCTGTTGCACATGCACGTGTTGTGCCCTCTGCTTCTGCAATGTCACCTCCATCTTTGGTCTTCATGTTCTTTTGAGTGGGGAAGCCTTGGGGGAAGACTGAAATGCATGCCTTGGTGGATACTTATACTAAGCAATAGCATGGAAGCAGCATTCTCAAGGTATCGGATGTCAAAAGGGTGTCAGGCTAATTGGTGGCAGTCCCAGGGATGCAAGCCTTTGATGAAAGAGAAGGTGGACCTCCTCAGAATTTAAGTTGAGACCTGGTTCCCTGGACCTTTCCGAGGAGTTCATTCCTAGGCCAGCCTTGTCACTTAGTTTTTTCTGGTGTGTAGTCATTGAATGTCTACTCACTAGTCATAATGGTAATGTGCTGTAAATTCTTGGTGTGCAGTCTTTCACATCACACTCCAATTTGCCTTAAAGTGCTTTTTCATGGCTGTTTCTGATATGAGTGCTCAGAAGAGAGTGGATTATATTGGCCACTACAAGGCAAGGCCTCGGACTGAAACTCTGTGGCTTATTTAAGTAGAGGGAGATAGTTGATTTTGCTACTATTTGATGAAATGGTACAACATAGGTAAGGGCTGATGTGCTCACTTTTCACCTCGTTGTGAAATGACTTTTCAGATTATACATTTGCTATGTGGTCATGTACAAAGATGAGCGATTTCAGGAGAATATAATGAAATGTAATGCACTGAAATCCCTATTTGTAGACTTACACTCATACTGTGACCATTTTGCATGATGAGCAGTGAGGCTTTTCCCTGGCAGTACGTATTTTATAGGTTCCGACCCTTGTCATGGCTGTTTATGAAGTAAATTTCTGGTCTCCGCTTGAGAAATTTGAAAAAAGCCTTTGATACTGTTTGTTACTTTAGAGGCACAATGTTAGCCCTGAGAATTGAAGGCCTGGATCTCCCACCTTAAATACCAACTCTTGTCTTCTTGGTGCCTATGTGTCTATGTTTGAACAGAAGGCAAAGGCACAGGTATGGGCATTAGGCATTGAGTACAATGCAACTATTTGTATTTCTTGTAAGACTGGTTCCCTGTTTGGCATGTCCAGTCATGTAACTGGGACAGCACTGGATGTTTTGAGAAGCACCTTGGGCTACTGGAAATGATGGTGATGGTTGTGACAATGATGTTGATGGTAGTGGTGATGACGCTAAAAGAAATAAGCCAGGGCTATCACTGATGGAAAGGTCACTAGAACCAAGCACTGTGCTGAGTTCTTTACATTGGGTTCTCACCTCACACTCTAAAAACTTGAGTTAAATGTACTGTTATTCCCATTTTACAGAGTACATTAAAGATTACAGAACCTTGCCATGGTAACAAAGGCAGGATCCTTTAGGAGGTGGAATAAGATCCAGCTTCAGATGGTTCTGAATCCCGTGGTATTAAGCACAAGCTATAAGACCTTCTAACAGTGCTTTTGTTGCCTGAAAAAGTAATAATTACCCCACCCTCTGTCTCCTGTTCATTCTGGTCCATGTGGATATCCAGAGGGCACACTGGGTGTTTTTGTAGTAGTAGAACTACGTGCTGATGACAGTGCTCCTCAAAAGCCAGGGCAATACCCCTTGAACTAATAGATTTCATGGCTGCATCCCCAGCCACTTTGATTATCTTCTCTTGATGGGAAGAACTATAGGGATTCGAGGGTTAGACAGGGGTAGAGACTTCTGTGATCAGGAAAGATGGAATGACACATTGCATATGGTTGCTCCATCGGGGGCCTATTGACTCTAGGTGGGAAAGGGCTGGGAACAGTGGCACTGGGCAGAGCTGCTGGGAGAGGTGGAGGCTCAGGGACTCTGGCGGGGATGTTCTCAGAGGCTTTGTGTGTTCAAGGGAGTGTCTCCAGCCCCTTCCCCATATCTGGCACTGCACCAGCAGGTACTGTGGAGTGTGACTTGGGAAAATCTGGCTCTTGGGCAAAGATGAGACTTTATTAAGGGGGCAGAACTTGGCTGTACATTATGAATGAGAATTCTGAACTTCGCTGTTAGTGAAGGCTTAGTAATTTCTGGCTCATTAGGTGCACTTTCTTATCCTATGGCAAATGGCTTGGAGAAACGTGTTTTTAAATGGTATCGTTGTAGAATAATCTGGGGGAGTCTTCTGAGAGGCACCTGTGGTGGTTTCTGGGGGACATTTCTCCCTTGGATGGTCTCACCACTGAGTCTTGCATGCTGATAGTGAGTGTGTTCAGTAGAAGAGACCGATGAAAGTGGACTGCTGTTCACTGCCTTACCCTATGTGAAATGGCTTGAGGAAATGTGACCCTTCCCCTTATATTGTAGCCCCATAGGGTAATCTGGGGGAGTCTACTTAAAGACACCTGTGATTGTTTCTGAGGAACATTTCTCTCTTGGATCGTCTCACCACTGAGTCTTTCATGCTGATAATGAGCTGTGTTCATCAGCAGAGACTGATGAAAGTTTAGTGCTGTTCTTTGCCTTAGCCTATGACAAATGGCTTGAAGAAATGCGACCTTTCCCCTATTATATTGTAGCCCCATAGGGTAATCTTGGAGAGTCTTCTTAGAGGTACCTGTGGTTGTTTCTGGGTGATCCTGTTCTTTTGGATGACCTCGCCACTTACTTAGTCTTTCTTGCTAATACTGGGCTGGGTTCACTGGCAGACACTTATGAAAGTGAACTGCTGTTGCTGGTAGGGCCTCCCAATTTACTTGACCTCTCTCTCCTCCGTCCCACTCCAGTGGCTCCAAAGCCTTGTGTAAATTCCTACAGGAACGAGACGGCTTCACCGGCAGTATCTGTAGCAAGTAGAATTTTGAATCCAGTGGAGACCCAGGTGATGGCCAGTGGTCAGGCTGTGTCCTCCTACGCCAATGTGCTGAACACAAGGGGTTGCACAATGCACCCCAAGGGTGGCCCAGGGTCATGAGCACTCATGTTTCAAAGAGTGGGAATGAAGTTGGCGTTTTGGCCAAGCATTTCTCTATTAGCTTCCTACACTCTTCCGTTGATCATACTCTGCACGTTGATGGGAAGGAAAATTCACATGGGTTCCGCCACTGAGCCGTATGAAGCTGGTGACATTGGCAGCCTCTTGCATATCTCCCCTTGAGCCTGGTGTCCAGGAACCTTCCGAGTTTTGTTAGGTGTCCAGAATGGCAGCTTAACGTGTCTTATTGGTCATGCTTAAAGGGGCACATGCCTGTCAGCTGAAGCTCTAATGTTTCCCGTCTACTGATGTAAACTGTCACCATTTTGTGGTCTAACCCATCAGTCAGTTTGCTCTTCTCAGAGGGGTGTTTACATAGGCACGAGAAGTGTCCTGAACCCTCAAGACTGTCCTAGACAGCTCAGTGAGGGATTCATGCATCTTGTGTAGTACTACAGCCACTGACGCTGTTAAAGGACAGGAGGGAGGTGCAATGTGAGGAGGGGAGAGCTCGGTGGTGTCCCTATTTCAGGATATTCCAGGGTCCTAGAAGGAATGTCAGGAGTCTCCTGGGCATGAGGAGAATATAGAGATTTTGGAGGACATGGGAGTTGGGGGTGAATATCGTGATGGGCAATAGCGTTCAAGGAGGCACCTGCCTCGTGTGCCCCTTCCCCTCCCTTGCAGCATGTGTGGGTCGGCATAGCTGGGGAACCAAAGACAACAATGTACCTTCATGGGGGTGATAGGGGAAAATATATGCCTTAGGAAGTTGATACACTTATGATGGGGGCAGGTCCTTATTTTCCCTTTCCCAGTCATTGGGGGTTTGGGTGTTGTTGACATCTTGGCTATGTCACCTCCTGTGTGCACTGCCCTGGACTTGTGAAAAATGGCCACAGACGTAGGAGGGGCTTCACTCTCTTATATTGTTGCATAGTGCAACAGTGGGAGGGAGAACTGGGCAGGATGGTCTGTTGCTTTTGTTGGTACTCGTGTATCCTTCCTGGCGCACTGTATTCTCTCATCTCCTTTGTATTCCAGGGTTTTCTCCTGTAACTATAGGGAGCCTTGGGTGCTGCCTGTGCTGTGCATTTGCCACTTTTGTTGTCGGACCCTGATGAGTTTCTGGGTTCAGGTCCTTAATATGTCCCCTGTGTACCGAGCTCTCATGAAGTCCAGTTATGTTACTGTCAGGTCCTCGTCCATGCCTGATTGTAAAAGTGTCAGAGACATATTATATTTTTCAAAATGTTTACGGCATTTTAGAGAGGTACATGGAGAACTTGACAATTGCCAGTTTTGTAAGGGAAATGCTCTAAGAAAAGGGAGAGGTTAGGTTTGTTTTCTCAACAGGGAGGTGTAAATTTTCATTTTCCTTTTTACTTTGTCACTGGGTCAGGCACCATGACTTATTTTCTGCAATGTCTCGTTAGTGCCATCTTTCTTTGCAGAGAATGTAGTTTACAGATCACCTGTTAAATTATGCTGACTAATACTCGTTTCTTTGCCTAAGAAATGTGTTTGCTCATTTGGTCTTGGATTTTGTAAGGTCCTTGTGTTCTTACAATAAAATGTGTTTCTTAGAGAAACTCCCACGTGTATGTGTTATTATTCAAAAGAACGAAATCATGATCAGTGAATCATGTCTCTTCCATGTGCATCCTACCATATACAGGGTGAAATATATGAGCTCTGTACTCTGGGACCTTGAGGTGAGGGGGTGTGTGGCAAGGTTAAGGGTTTCCAAGCCAAGACTTAAGTTGTCCTATTGTTAAGGTAAGAAGGGTAGTAAGTGATCTGATACCTCCTTATACAAGGTGATCTGTGATCTGTTTAAGGTGATCTTGAGAATACAAATCCATATTTGGATATTGTGTGGGTGAGAGGAGCATGTCCTGATCACAGTAAGGGTAAGGCAGAAGTAGACTGAGTAGTAAGTTTCTGCAGACACAGTTCAGAAGTCATGAGGACAACAACTGGAAGAGTGAGCAGGTAGTTCATTCCCGCTCCTGCCTGCCTAAAATCTTGGTCCTCCAGTCTTAGAAATGTGTCTTTGTATCACACAACCTGCCTTTGAATGGAGCCCGTTAAAAGGGGCAGTTGCTTCTGAGCATCATCTGTTCCTTGAAAATATCAATACTCTTCTGAATGTGTCAACTTTTCAATTAATTACCATTATGTATCCTTTGTTGAGCTGAGCAATGTTTCAGCATTTTTTGAATTAGCAGTTCCAGTAAGTAGTGAGGATCAGGGGCTCCACTCCCAGAGAATTTTCAGATATGTTTTATTCTTCTTAGGCACGTTAGGCCTTGTGGTTATTAAGTGTCCCCTACAGGAAAGGACAAGAACACTTTGGTAGCCCGTCCTGCCTGTGCATGTGCCACACTGAGTGGCTGGGCATGTGCCTCTCCCTGGGTTGTCATAGAGATCTTGGGCTATGGCTGTCAACAACTCTAGTGTTGTCATTCACTCTACAGAGCTGAAAAGTCTCATGTCCCGCCTCAGAATTCAAGGAACCTCCTCTCCAGATCACATGGAGCAGCTGACACTTTATTTTTATCCCCACTATTAAGTCATGGGTTGCCCATTTAACTGGAAGCTACTGCCAACCAACTATTCATTTTTTTAGCAAGGTGGAAAATAGAGACAACTGGTGAGATTTGGGTTAAGAGAGAGGTGGGAGTGTTCACATGTATTTTCACACCAGATCAGCAAGTATGAATGGGTAGGTCGTGTGTTCTCCAGAAGAAGAAGGACTTTTGGAACTGGGAAGTCCTGAGGTGTGTGGATAATTGCCTCCGTTTCTTGAGTGCTTCATACGTGCCAGGATATAAGTTCCCCCTACATATCTATTGCCCTGGCGGGTAAATAATGACAGTGAATGATAACCTGCTTCAGACACTGGACACCTTGGCACTCAGCACAGAATTCCTGGTGCCCATTCTGTGCGTGTATACACTTGGCCGCGATCTACATGATGTGTGTGCACGCACAGCGCTCCCCCATTCCAGTGGAGGGTGAGGCTGTAACATTGCCCCCAGGCACAGGCCTCTCCATCAGCCTTAGGGTTCCCTTCTCCCCTTCCACCTCTCCCTTTTTCTTAAATGTGGTCCCAAGATAGATGGGAGCTAGTGTGTGGGTCGCAGCCAGTGCCAAGGAGGGACTGCTAAGTGTCCCACCCCTTCAGTGTTCCTTTCTCCACCCTTTTTATGGTTGTCATCCCCTCCCCAGGAATGCCAGGGACTTCAATGCATTGAGTGCCCTCTCTGACAAGCATTTGCGTGGTAATATCTCAGCACATTGATAGTTGACCCTCCAGGCACTGTGGGAGGGATTTTGGCCAGGGCCCGAGTTCAGAGTGAGGGCATGCTCAGGGTGGGGGAAAGCTGTGCGTGTCCAAGAAGTATCCAGGGTAGAAGTGTCCTCATGGCAGAGGGAGTGGAGACAGCTGATCCTGTGTAGCTGGTTGGGCCCTGCTGTCCCCCCTACCTTCCTGCCTCTCTACCCTTCTGTCTGTGTCTCTCTCTGCAGATCTAGGTGTCTACCTGTCCATCTGTCTGTTTCCCAGGAACAGAGGTGCTCGTCTGGCACAGTCTGCGCCAGGGCTCTGGCCACAGAGGTGGTCCAGGAGAGCTGTGGAGTCTGGTCTCTAGTGAGGGTTCTCAGTTTCCCTACAGATTCTAGTAGGCGATTGGGTCAGCCAAAGACGACCATTGCTGTTACCAGTGATAATCAATCATTGGTGCCTGCTCCATGTCCCAGAGTAGTGGACCTTGACTATTGAGCCCAGGTCTGAGAGGACAGGTCCTGGTCGGCCATATGGCCCATGCCAGCCTTCAGGTTCTAGGAGGGTGGGCCCCTTGTCATGAGGGGAAGGAGGGGTAGAGCAATTCTGACAGTTCCACGAGTTAAACAAACCTTACAGGCTAATGGCACAGTCCCCTAAATCAGACTGCCCACATTTCACACACTTTCCATAAATTCGAGGGTCCCTGGGCCCCATCATTGCTGTTGACCAACTGATACATGGGCCAGAGTCCTGATGAGGTAACACAATGAAAAGTCGCAGATGACCATTGAATATATAATAGCATTTTCATTCAAACATTATTCAAACAGCTACAGGTGAAAGACATTAAAGCATTATTTTTCCTGAGGAGATTCACAGTGAATTGAAAAACCTGATACTAGAATGCAGAAAAACAGCCATACTATTCATGAGAGGTGAGGAGTGGGAAGAATCTTATAAAGGAAGATTTGTAAATATAAATGAAGAATGTGAATATCAGTTGATGAAGTACTTCCATTCCCAGCTTTGAGCAAATGAATTTGGCCATAAATGAATAAATGTCACTTCTGTATTTTTAGAGAAATATAAATTACAACATTCATGATTGTCTGGTAGATATTAAAATTTAAGTAAAGGTCTTAACTCCCCATTTTGAGAGGGTCATGAGGAAATGGACATACTCTCAGAATTTTAAAGGCTATTTAAAAATGTTTCAGAGGTTTCTCATGCACAATTGGACTACAACTGTCACAACCTTTTGAATGTGTAATATGTTAAGTCTGAGAAGATTCATTGCCAGCACATTGGACTCTAGATGGAAACCTTCGGGCCGCCTATGCCGAGCATTTAGGCATTCATTCCACAGTGCAGGAAGGGTAGGGATGGGTCCATGTCCCCTCATGGATCCGTCTTCCCTAGGAACCCATCAGTCAGAGCAGCTGGCATGACAGACTAGACACGATGACAGGAGAGGAAGCCAGAGGGAGTTCTGAGGACCACAGTGAGGCAAGGAGGCCAAAAATGCTAAGGAGATCAGGGATGTAAGGAGGAAGGGGACGAAGCCACAGGGGTCAGAGGGAAGGCTCTGGATGAGGCCATGGAATCAGAGGTCTGTTAGTGTGGACCAACCCCATGGCACTTGATGAATCATCCAGCCAGGTCCTGAGTGCTAGACTGTAGACTATCCCTATACTGGGGACTGTTGTTTTGCAGACCAATAGGTAGGACGGGCATCTCTGAGCTGACAGGTAATTGAAGCCCAGAGATGTCTTTAGGTTTAGGAGGGACAGATGTGAGAGCCAGAGAGATGATAGCACTAGCACCAGGATGCTGCAATAATTCTGGCATTGCAGACACACACACACACGCACAAACACCCACGCACATGCACACACACAGACACCCACATGCTGGGTCTTAGCGTGTGTTCCCCTGGATCCTTCCTTATGGCTGCCTTCTTTCTGTCACTTTGTGCCACACCCTCTAAATGTCATCCTTCCTTTGGGTTCTGGCTGGCACTCCTTGCAGCCCATTCTCTGCCCCAGGAGATCTCACCCACTGCAGTGACTCCCAAGTTGCATCTTGTGCAAGGACATCCAGGCCTTTAGGTCCTCCTTCTTCCCTCAAGTCCCAAGTGTATTTCAACGCAGCTGTCGCACATCTTCCCTTTGAAATCTTGTGGGATCCTCTAGTGTGTTGCAACATGAATCCACTATCATTCCTCTCCTCTCCCCGAAACAGTTCGTTCCCTCAGGCTCTTCTGTCAGTTGGTGGGACCAGGCAGTACATCCATCCAGGCAGCAGCACCAGCAAACATGTAGTCGCCCCTGACGCTTTCTCCATCATCACGTCACGTACGCGCCACTGTGCATTTGCTCTATGCCATGTCCCGATTGGTTCTCCATGGTTTTCATTTAATCTTCACTGCGTTTAGAAGTTCCGGGGTTCAGTACTTCACAGCTGAGCTCCAACAACCTCTTTGCACATGATGGTCTCTCTCTTTCCCTTTTCACTTTGTTTCAATACATTCTGCTCACTAACACTCAAGTGATAGGTTTCAAATGAAAATTGGATGTTTTTATTCATACTTGCAACTCCCAGAGACTCTTTAAGTCGACAGCAACTTTGCTCTTCGTAGCCCAGTTACATCTCTCACTATCTTGTCCAGGCAGGCCAGCGTGTGCATTCCTCCCGGAGTAGCTGTGTTCTTTCACCCTCCTGCTCCTGTGCACGTGCTCCCCTCTGATCCCCTCTGATAAAGCATCTCCCTTTGTCCACATCTACCCCATGGACTTCCCTGTAAGGCACATTTCAGCCTTGCGCATCATTTCCTGACAGCCTGGGCAGAGGTAGTGAACCCAGGCTAAGGAGCTCTTGCCAATTCCTCCATCGGAGCTCCACTCACATTCTGCCTCATCTCCTGGAACTGGTCAGTGCACAAGAGGGTTTGTGAGTTTTTTGGGGGGAAGTATGTCTGGTGATCACCCACTAAAAAGTTTTATTTCAGGGTCTCCATGTGTCTATTTTTGATCCTAGTTACATGTTCTGCTGTATGCAGTGTGTATTGCACCTGAGAGGAATAATCCACTATGCTGGCTGACTAAAAACAGGGGACAAATTTAACATGTACAGATGAAACATGGACATGAAGTGTTACAGCAAGAGTCGATGTATTAATTCCGATAGTGAAACTAGCAGAGATGTAGAGAAACATTTCTGGAAACACAATTGGAGAACTGGAAAAGGTGTTATAAGATTCAGACCATGTGAATGGTCAGTGGACAATAGATTAGAGACAGGAGATTAATTTGGCCTGAGATCTTAAAGGAGGCTTCAGCAAGGAGGCGGGTTTTAATGTTGACATTTAGGAAACTACAGTTAAGTAAAAAGCATAGGTCACTTCAACTCAGAGCTGTGTTTGAGCCAGGCACCAGTCCACTAAGTCAATGATTGTCATGACAGCTGAATGACGTGGTTCTTATTGGGACACTTACTGTTCAGATAAGGAATCTGAGGAGCAAAAAATTCCCGAGATTACACAGCTGAGTGGAAGAAGACCTGAGATATGATTCCAAGCAGCCGTGTTCCAGCCTATAAATTTAGTAGCACCCATGATGTATAGTGGATAAGAAGGCATTGCTGTTTTCTCCTAGATAGGTGTCAGGACTCAGGTCTTGGCCTTACAATGAGGGGTGGATTGGAAATGTGTGACCAGTGACCCACAGATACTGAAATTATGTCATGTGAGAGAAAGGAGCTGGGCAGTCTTTGTCATCCCAGGCCAGGCCTTGAGAGAGCCCAGCATTGTGTCCATCTGTAGAAGCCAGACGGAGGGACAAGCTTCGTACATGTGGGGAAAGTGCTGGCAGATCCTAGGATGGGATTCACAGCAACCACCACTGTTTCCCTTCTCTTCCCTCTGCATGCAGCTTAAGTTCCCAGATCCATCACTTCACTGATTGCTGGACAAAGCCTGTGACACTCTCCTGTCCCTCTGGCTCTTTGTCACAGTCTTCTCTTAAAATGCCAATGCTGCAAGACTCACCTATGAGCTCTGTCTCAGCTTGCAAAGGAGCAGCAAGACATTAGCAGAAACGTCTCCCATCAAGGGAGACAATGAGTGTGTTCTTAGCACTGAATGATAATCTGAGTGTCTGTCTCTCCTGTGTTTGTTTCCTAAGTCATACTTTAAAACTGAATTTAACCAGTTTCATTTTGCTGTTTCTTCCGACCTCTAATGGAGGTGTCTGAGGCCATCTCTTTCAACTGCTGTCGGTTCTGATGTTCTGCAGTGGGTCTGGTAGCATCATGACCTATTGCATAAACACTACCCAGTGACTGTGTGTTCCTCCTCGCCAAAGATGGGGCAGGTGAGTTCAATATTCAAGCTCTATCAATCCTAGGTAAGTTGGACTTGTCTGATTGTACTGATTCTCAAATGGTGAGCAGATGTTTAAATCAGTAGCAGATGACTTCCTGAGAAGAACAGGTTCCCATCTCACCTTCAATAGTTGTGAAGCTTAGTGACCTTTGCCGCTGTGATCTGAAGCCAACACTCTTCCATCCTCTAGCAGTAGAGGAAAGCACTCCTCTGCAGATGGGGGTGGGAATAGGAAATCAAGACAGCATCAGAAAACAGTTAGCTTATGCCTGGTTCTTCTAGGGGAGGGAGCAGAGATCTCCAGACAAAGTGGGGAAAGGATGTGAAAATCCTAAAAAGGGAAGTTGGAAGTTGTTTGAATTCATGGCTTGGCCCAATACTGGGAAGCTGCTATGACTTACCGTGTTGTTGGCTTCCCCTGACTTTCCCACAGGTCTCAACCTCACCTGGCTTCTCAAAATCCTTGAGTCCATCACACTTTGCCCAGGTCACTGCTGTCTGATCACAGAGACCACATCATTCTTTTGCATCCTAGCTCTGATGTGTCTCCATGTGCCCAACTAATAGCAATGAACAACTCCCATCCCTCTGTGGAGGTGAAGACTAAATCATGGCAGGCCTCCTGGAAGAGAGGGTAATGGAGCTGGGCATGGATCCAGTGGGCGAGTAAGATTTCCAAAAGAAGAAATGACAGAAAGCATTTTGTTTTGGTTGTGCAAAGTCCTGAGTAGTAGATGTGGACATTGAGGGATCGTCAGAGGTATATAATTTGATAACAATGTGAGCAAAGATGAGTTATTTAACTAGGCCTAGATGTGTGGGCGGAGTTTCCACTTATAGCTGTGGAGAGAGCGGATGAGGTCCCTACCAGTCATTTTATGATCTCCAGTGACATTTGGAGGAGGGGCCATAGAATGGATGACAAGCCCAACCAGGTGAACAGCCTGTGTAGTGATCAAGGATCTTTTGGTGGAGGCTTCCTCTCAGGGAGGTGGATCCTGGTGGCCTCCCTCAGGCAATCCAGAAAGTGTATGTTTTTCAGTCTACATTGTCTATTTGTATTACTATATTTTGATTGAATTAAGTATATGGGGTGAAATGGTATACTTTGGATTCCCTTTTGGATTTATGACAAGCAACGTCTCTTAACCAACTTTAGGCGTAATACTGTCCTGTATGTTACAACACGATGGGTCTTCACTATCATTTTCTTTACTTTAATGTTGATCTTCGGCGCTGTCCTTTGTGGTGTTTATGTTTTGTGGTGTTTGTTCTTGAAAGTGAGGAAAGGACAGGTGCTAATTGCTGAATAGGTGTTGGTGCAGGACTACACACTGGCCTTGGTCACAAGGGCCTGATTAGCCTTTTCTTTTACAAAATTGTTAGGTGAATATTGTTGATGCATGTTCCCTTCCATTTTGTACTGGGCCCCCATTCATCAGTCTTATTATCAGAGACGGTATTTCTGTTATCCTCACCCTACTACGGAGGAAAGTAACACCCTGAAGGAGCATATGTGCAAGTATGATGTAGCTGCATTTATGGCCAGTTTTGTTTCATTTAAGAACATCAGTGCGTGTTTAACATTTGTCAGCTTACATTTAGTAGCCAGTCTTCTTCACGTCTTGTCTTAAAAAAAGACAAAAAAAGAGAGTTTCCTGCTAATTTCAAGTGAAAAGGAAGTAGCAATCCAGGGAAGGCCTAGAGCCTGTTCACATCCTGTATTGCCTTTGGTCACCAGGGAAGGCTGTTTTGCATTTTTATGTAAATTGGCCCCGTTTTAATATCTTCCCATTCAACCAAGTATGTTCCTGGTTCTTTTCATGTGTTTCCCGTTTGCAATTTATGAATAATGAATATAGCATGTGTTTGGCAGGAGCTTTGTGATTTAAGACCTTGAAGGGATGCAAGCCCACAGGGATCCTTGTGTTTTTTTGTTTTGTTTTACAATATAATCATGTGGGTTGTTTTCATGACGTTGCAGTTTTTTCAATTTGTTTAAGTTTGTTCTTGGCCTTGTTCCCTAAATATTTACCCAATGAATGTATTTTTCTTGTGTGCATTGGAAATTGGCCGTTCCTTTGTTTTTTGTCATTTACAGTGGCTGTGGATTTCCCTTAGTGTCTCTTGTCGGGCAACATTGGATCTGTTTGGAATTTAATATTTCATGTTCATCCTCATGGCATTCAAGTATATTTTGTTCCTGATGCTCCTCTTCAGTTGCCTTTAAAAGTTTTGGTGTAAATTTCAATTTACAGAGGAGAAAATTAACATCTGATCATGTTTAATTTTATAATTGCATTTTTGATATATCTGTATATACATATATATGTGTTTGTGTAAATATATGTATTCTGTCATGCATATTTGGAAATTTTCTAAAGAAATGTTTAGGATTAATCTCAATTTATTAAATTCCTTACATAACTTAAATCAGTGTGCTGAGTCTTTGACTTTTTTGACTGTTTTGAGACAGAGTCTCACTCTGTTGCCTGGGCTAGAGTGCTGTGGTGTCAGCCCAGCTCACTGCAACCTAAAACTCTTGGACTCAAGGGATCCTCCTGCCTCGGCCTCCAGAGTTGCTGGGACTACAGGCACTCACCACCATGCCTGGCTGTGTTTTTCTATTTTTAGTAGAGACGGGGTCTCGCTCTTGCTCAGGATGGTCCTCCCACCTCGGCCTCCCCAAATGCTAGGATTACAGGTGTGAGCCACCACGCTGGGCTTGAGTTCTTGATATTTTACAACAGCAAATCCTGTAAACTGTTCTCTGCTGCCAGTAAGAGTGTGGAATTTTATTTTGCAGATTTACATGTTTAGTGTCATTTTACTCTATTAAATGTGGGTCTTATTCCTTTCCATAGGTTTTGTGTTAGAAAGTTTACACTGTCTCCCACCTGCAGATAAGGAAAAGATTTTTCTGATTAGTTTTGTTAGTCTTGCTTTAGGACAGTCAATAGCCTCAAGCTGCCACCTAGCTGAACCTTTCCTTTTATATTACCATTATATTATTTCCTACATAGATATGTTTGTTGAAATTTTACTGTTTGTATATTTTGTTTCATCCATCTCTTAAAGCTAAACAACATTTTGTGGTACTTCAATGTAAAAATGTGCACCTTTAAGCATATGATTGATCCAGTGCTTGTTTGATGACCGTGAATGCCCAGAAGTGCAGGCCACCATAGACCTCGTGAAGACATTTGGGACTGTTTGGAATTTCATTTTGTCGAACAGTTGCATGTTGAATATCATGCCATTCAATTCAGTTCTCTAATGATCTATTTATGTTCCCTTTGAAATTTGTGGGCATTTTCACTTTAAATATAAGGAAATTCACTACTGTAAGTAGTCGTTTCTGTTTTCTGGAATGAATGTTCCTTGTAGGACATTTTGCATACTTTGGAAGTTTATTTTAGAGCCATAATTGTGCATTTAATATATTCTCATTAAAAAAAATTTGTTGAAGTCCTCCTTCCCATGTTTTCTTTGGTAAAAAAAAAATGATTGTGTAGTTTCAATTAACATAGAAGTTAGAGACGAATGGTCCAAGGCCAAGCCGGTCAGTACAAGAATTGGAAGGCATATGCTACTCCACCTTCATATGCTAGAGTACTGTCCATGCCCCCGTGGCCACAAGTGCTGCCTGTGCCTAATGCCTCAAGTGCTACCATATTGGCTTCAGAAATTGGCAGCACCTGCTGATTTATATTGATGACTTTATCCTGTGACACCTAATGTATGTTAAAAGAGATATCTAAATAACAGGGAAAACATTTTTTGCCCAAGAATCTTTACCTGTGTTGTTGGTACTGTCAAAAATGCAGATTTCATAAATGGAGACACGGATTACTTTCATTAACCCTAGCTTTTCAGGAAGATCTCTGGACTTGAAACAATATCCAAGTGTGCAATGAAGACACCGTTATTACATGTCCATTGCCCATAGTGTCCTAGAGACATACTTGCCAATTAAGAACAAATTCCCCAAATCCATATATCAGCATCTGTCCATTTTTTCTCATTATTTTCTCATCAGGGATCTATGTTCAATCTCAGTTGGTAGTAATGTTATTTATTATATGGAATAGGTCATGAAATTATTCTGAATGGTAGTAGTTCCTTCCTAATGTAAGCAGTTTTTCAACTTAATATGTTATGTGTTACTGACATAATAAACCTCAAATATAGTTGTATAATGTGCATTTCCTGGTCTATTATTGTCAGTATTCAATGACATACATTTTCCTCTAGAATACTAATAGTTTCACACCTAAGGTTCAAGTCTGTTACCCAGCGTGAGTTGATTTTTGTGAGAGGTGAAAGATGTGGGTCCTGTTTCAGTCTTCTACATGTGGCTATCTAGTTTTCCAAGCACCATTTATTGAATAAGATTCTTTTCCCCAGTGTATGTTTTTGTCTGCTTTGTCAAAGATCAGTTTGCTATATGAGGATGATTTTATATCTGGGTTCTCTGTTCTGTTCCACTGGTCCCTGTTCTTGTGCCAGTAAAAAGCTGTTTTAATGACTATAGCCTTGGTGTATAGTTTGAAGTCTGGTAAATTGATACCTCCTATTTTGTTTTCATTGCCTAGGATTGATTTTGCTATACGGGGTCTTCTCTGGTTTCATACGAAGCGTAAAATTATTTGTTCTATATCTGTGAAAAATGATGATGGTATTTTGATAGGGATTGTATTGACTATGTAGGTCACTTTGGGTAGTATAGACATTTTAACAATGTTGATTCTGCCGACCCATGAGCATGGTATATTCCTCCATCTGTTTACGTCCTCTGCTATTTCCTTCTTTAGTGTTTCATAGTTCTCCCTGTAGAGGTCTTTTACCTCCTCAATTACATATATTCCGAGGTATTTTATTCTCTTTGTTGCTATTTTGAAGGGAATTGAGTCTTTGATTTGGTTCTCACTTGTACTGTTGTTGGCATATATGAATGCCTCTGATTTCTGTGTATTGATTTTGTATCCTGAGACTTTACCAAATTCATTTATCAGATCAAGAAATCTCTTGGTTGAATCCTTGGGGTTTTCTAGTTATAATATCATGTCGTCAGTGAAGAGTGAGAGTTTGATCTCTTCCACTCCCATTTGGACGCCCTTAATTCCGCTCTCTTTTCTGATTGCTGTAGCGAGGGCTTCCAGCACTATGTTGAATAGAAGTGGAGATAGTAGGCAACCTGGTCTTGTTCCAGTACTAAGTGGGAATGCTTTCAATTTTTCCCCATTCAGTATGACATTGACTGTGGGTTTGTCCTATATGGCTTGTATCGTTTTTAGGTAAGCCCCATCTATGCCTATTTTGTTGAGCGTTCTTATCATAAAAGGGCGTTGAATTTTGTCAAATGCTTTTTCTGTGTCTATTGAGAGGATCATATGGGCTTTGTTTTTACTTCTGTTTATATGGTGAATTATATTTATAGATTTGCATATGTTGAACCATCCCTGCATCCCTGGGATGAAGCCCACTTGATTGTGATGAATTATTTTCTTGACAAGCACCTGGATTCGATTGGCTAGGATTTTGTTGAGAATTTCTGCATCTATATTCATAAGGGATATTGGTCTGTAGTTTTCTTTTTTTGTTGTATCCTTTCCTGGTTTTGGCATCAGGGTTATGTTCGCTTCATAAAATGTGTTGGGGACACATCCTTCTTGATGTCGTGGAATAATTTCTGCAGGATAGGCACCAGTTCTTCTTTGTAGGTGTGGTAAAATTCGGGTGTGAAACCATCTGGTCCAGGACTTTTTCTTTTTAGGAAAGTTTTTTATTGCTGTTTCAATTTCTGTACTTGATTTTGGTCTGTTCAGGAATTCTATTTCTTCCTGGTTGAGGCTAGGGAGGCTGTGTGTTTCTAAGAAATTGTCCATTTCCTCCACATTTTCCAGTTTGATTGCATAAAGGTTTTTGTAGTATTCATAAATTATATCTTGTAATCTCTGTGGCATCAGTTGTAATTTCTCCTTTATTGTTCCTGATGGAACTTATGAGAGATTTTTCTTTTCTGCTTTTCATTAGTCTAGCCAATGGTGTGTCAATTTTGTTTATTCTTCAAAGAACCAACTTTTTGTTTTATTAATCTTCCATATAGTTTCCCTGTTGTCAATTTCATTTAATTCTGATTTCATCCTAAGGATTTCACTGCTTCTGCTGGGTTTCGGGTTGGTCTGTTCTTCTTTTTCCAGCTCTTTGAGACGATTCATAAGGTTGTCTATTTGTGATCTTTTCGACTTTTGGATATAGGCATTTATGGAAATAAACTTTCCTCTCAGGACTGCTTTAGCTGTGTCCCACAGGTTTTGGTAACTTGTGTCACCTTTGTCATTTAGTTCAAAGAATCTTTTGATTTCCATCTTGATTTCCTCATTTATGAAGTGATCGTTAAGCGGAAGGTTGTTTAGTTTCCATGACTTTGTGTAGAAATGAGGACTCCTGTTTGGATTGTTTTCTACATTTATTCCATTGCGGTTTGAAAAGATACGTGGTATAATTTCTATTTTTTAAAAATTGTTTGAGATGTGCTTTGTGTCCTAGGATATGGTCAATCTCAGAGAATGACCCATGAGCTGATGAGAAGAACATATATTCAGTGGTTTTGGGGTAGAGTGTCCCGTAAATGTCAGTCAGGCCCATTTGTTCTAGGGTTCTGTTTAAGTCCATTATTTCTTTGTTGATTTTCTGTTTGGAGGATCTGTCCTGTGCTGTCAGTGGGGTGTTAAATTCTCCAACTATTATGGTGTTGTTGCTTATCCATTTGTTTAGATCCAGTAGAGTTTGATTTATGAATCTTGGTGCACCAAGTTTGGGTGCATATATATTTAGAATTGTTATGTCTTCTAGTTGAACTGTACCCTTCACCATTATATAGTGTCCTTCTTTGTCTTTTATTACTTTTGTTGATTTAAAAACTAGGTTATCTGTAATCAGCACCGCCATGCCAGCTTTCTTTTGGCTTCGATTTACTTGAAATATTGTTCTCTACCCTTTTACCTTTAGTCTAAATGCATCCTTGCAGGTTAGATGTGTTTCCTGAAGGCAGAAGATTCTTGGCTTGTGTTTTTTTTATCCAAGCGGCCAGCCTATGTCTCTTGAGTGGGGAGTTCAAGCCAGTCACATTTATTCAGATAACTGATAGGTGGGGCAGATTTCTGTTCATTATGTTGGGTTGAACTTTGTTGCTTTGTTTTCTCTCTTGAGCCATTGTAGTTTCTGGGCTTTGATCTGTAGCTTTGAGTAGATTTACATTCATGAGTGCTTATTGTGCTGATCCATGAGTAACACTGTTTTGAGTACTCTTGAAGAGCTGGTCTTGTTTGGTGAATTCCCTGAGTCTTTGCTTGTCTGAGAATGTCTTGATTTCTCCGTCATATACAAAACTTAGTTTTGCAGGGAATAAGATTCTAGGCTGGACATTATTTTGTTTCAGAAGGGTGAGTATGGGGCCCCAGTCTCTCCTTGCTTGTAAAGTCTCAGCAGAGAAGTTTGGTGTTACTTGAATTGGCTTTCCCTTGTATGTCACTTGCTTCTTCGTCTTACAGCTCTTAGAATGGCCTCTTTAGTTGATATTTTGGTCAGTCTGATGACTGCATGTCGTGACGTCTTCCTGTTTGCCTTGAATTACCCAGGGGTCCTCTGAGCTTCTTGAACTTGTATATCGAGATTTTGAGCAAGGCCTGGGAAATTTTCTTCTATTATATCTTCAAATAGCTTGTCCAACCCTTGAGTGTTTTCTTCTTACCCTTCTGGTAACCCTATGACCCTCACGTTAGGTTTCTTCACATAATCCCACATCTCTTGTAGGCTTTGCTCTTTTCTGGTTTCCCTGCTGTATCTCTGTGACTGACTTATTTAATTTGAAGGTGTTACCTTCAATCTCTGAGATTCTTTCTTCTGTTTGGTCTACTCTGTTCTTGAGGCTTTCCACTGAATTTTGTAGTTCCCTGAATTGATTCTTCATTTCCAGAAGTTAGGTTAAACTTTTCTTCATTGCATCGATTTCTTTAGTGAATTTTTGTTCCAGGGCCTGGAGGCATTTTGTGGTTTCTTTGTGTTGGTTATCGAGTTGTTTGAATTTTCTTATGATCCACATTCAGAAATCCTCTTTCGTCATTTTGGTTGCCTGATTTGGGTTGGTGTCCCTTTCTAAGTGTCTGGTGCTCCTCTTTTGGGGTGTGGTTTCCGTTTGGTTCTTCATATTTCTGGAGTTCCTTTGCTGATTTCTTCCCATGTCGATCACTTGTTGCTTCTTTCCTTTAGGTTTTCGTTTGGGTATTCACTCACCTTGTTTAGTTTCTGAGCCGGTAGGTGGTGTCTGTGGGCGAGATTCGACCACTCCCTGTATAATGAGTCAGTAGGTGCCATGAAATGGGTGTGCAGGATGTCTTCCCTGTCTGTAGGTGGCGCTTGGTTGGAGGAACAGGTTATGCTGTTGTTTTTGTAACCTGTGACCAGCTCTTGTTCCTCCAGAGAAGCACTCAAGTGCCTCAGGTGGTCGGTGGGGCCCTGGGACTTCCAGGTGTGGCCTTTTCTCCCCCTCCGTGGGGACTGGTCTGGGAGTGAGTCTGGGCAGTGCTGGGTTGGGTAAGACTGCCCTCAGGCACCACCAATGCCATTAGCAAGGGTCAAATTTCTGTTCTCTGCTTCCAGGAAAACTTCCAGGGAGGGGCAGGAATGGCCCCGCTCAGTCAGAGAGTCTGCATGTGGGGGTGGGTCTGTGTAAGTCCCGCAGTGTGGAGCCGGCCTCGCTTCTTTCCACCCTCCCCAACTCCGCAGCTACTCCTGGGCTTCTGCCAGCAGGCCAGATCACACGCCACCAGGCCTCCCCTGGCTGTCATGCTGGCCGGGATGTTCCCTGCACTGGAACACCACCTGGGCTGGGTGCATGGCCTCCCTTTGGGAGGAGGATTGCCCTCTAGGACGCTGATCTGCCCCCAAAGGCAACACACCTCAGTAGGCTGTTTGTGTATATCCCTTCTGTGCCCCGGGCAATGCAAGACCTGGGTGCATGGGATCTTGTCTGCAGGTCTGACCTCGGGGCCCCAGAGTTCAAACTATATCCCCAAAAGGGAGAGGAGTGTCAGTCCCAATTCACCTATGGGGAGCCCAAGCTGGGTCTATGTCTCTGAGCCTCAGGGACTGCCCCATTCTCCTGGGATCACCGTGCCAGCAGTGCCTGGGAAGGCTGTCAGGTACGGAGCTCACTTTCTGAGTTCCCCTTAGTCAGCTGTAGGGCCCAAAAAGGGAAGGTCCCATTCCCTGTAGGTGCCTCTAGCTGGTGGCTATATTGTCTCTCTCAGCAGCGGCGGACAGGGTCTGCAGAGGGGAGAAGGAGGCAATATGGCGCCTTCTGCGCCGCTCTGGTCTGTGCACAGGGAGATTCCCTGCAGGAGATGGGAGCCTGGTGCTGCGTCCGCTACGGGCTTACCGCTCACTGGCGGTGGCCATCTCTGGGCTGGTGTCCCCAGGTCTCTCCACCTGCTGGGGAGCCCACCTGCAGTCTGAGTTGCAAGGGAGGTCGCTGGTCTCCAGCCTGCTCTGGAGGTCTCTGTTTCCAGTTCTCCTCTGCAACCTCCTCCCATGGAGTCTCCCATGGTCAAATGTACCCCTCCTTCTGGCCCTCGTCTGATGTATGCTCGTCTTCTTGCTTCTTTCTTCTATTTCTGCTAGAATCTGTCTTCTCAGCAGAGACACGCTGTCTGGCAATGTTTCTCCTCTGCCATCTTCATTCCTTTTGTGATGCCTCTTTTTTTTATTTTTTTTATTTTTTTATTTTTTTGAAAACCCATGTGAGTAGAATGTGATGCCTCTTAATTAAATAAGTGATGGAAACAGAATGGGATATCACGTCCACTCTCAGGCAAGGCCTTTGATTGAACCTCTACGGATTATAGATGTAGGAGGCAATTGACCCTACTAATATTTTCTGAAATCCTGCATCATATATAAGGACTGATATGCTCACTTTTGATCTTTATTTGAAACAACTTTTCAGATTATAGGTGTAATAAGTTCATGTGCAAAGCCTAGAGATTTCAGGAGAATATAGTAAAATTTAATTCACTGAAAATCTGTTTACACAGAATTACACCTGCTGTGACCATTTTGGATCATGTCTAGTTAGGCTTTTCTATGACAATATGGATAGTTTTTATTAGGACCTTCCTCATTGATCCATATCAAGTAACTTTGTGCTTTTTCACTAAGAAATTTGACTAAATTGCTTCATGCCTTACACCTGCATTCTATTGGCTACTAGTGTTACCAAAGGCAAAATAAGAACGTCTTCAATTTAATATGTGTTCAAGGTGTCAATATTTATTCATGTGAATATTATGAATAGAGTCGTATAGAGTGGCATTTAAGGTATAACTTTAACAACTCAGTGCATGTAGGAGTGGTGACAAGCCTATGATCCATACAGTAACGTGAAGAGGTGTTTACAGTGCACAAACGTATGTGTATAGCCTTCTGCTCAGAATGTTACTTCTTTTCCCTCAATGTGTTCTACACAAATTCCATTTATTTTTTCAGTGTTTCCCCTTGGCTAGTAAGTGCCTACCTTTGTCAGGATCCTCTGGGACGTGAGGGTGTATGTGAGTCACAGAAGAGAAGCCTTATTTTATTTATGGATAGGGGAAAGGCACTTTCCCACTTCCCAAAATGAAAGTCTTTATCTGCCACCTCAGATGCCCCTCTAATCTTCCCAGTGGCTGATTTTCTGAGCACAAGAAGTAGTCACAGGTGCGAGATGCTGGACAGTGGCAAGACTGCAGATGAGTGTATTCCTTGTTTACTGGTTCACTGTTTTGTGCACCCAGTAATGAAACTGGGACAGCAAGAGTCATTTTGAGAGGCACCTTAACCTGTTGGAAGCGATGATGATGATGATGACTGTGGTAGACAGGATGGCCTGAACAAAGGGAAAATGTTTTCTGTGTCTTTAAAACTTTTCCACTCCTTTTGGAGAACTAAATCCTGCATCCCTGCCTCAGGCCAGTGGTAGAGAGGGGCAGAGGAGTGTCCTTTGTTCTTTGTGCTATAGGGCATGGTTCAGTGGACTGTCCTGGCTGCTGGGGGAGGTCTCAGCGGAGGTCCAGGAAGATCCCTGACGAGGTCATGGGATTGTCAGAGATGAAATGACCACAATTATCCTCTATGGTTGATGAATAATAGCTCTGAGAATGAAAACCCTCCTTTAAAATCTGTGTATTTTGGCTTATTATTGGGAAAGTGGTACTCTGAGGCAGGAGTCTGCCATTTCCCCATCTTGAGGAAATGTATTTCATAGCTGCCAGCCACTTTCATTATGTGTTCTATAGTGAGAAGAATCATGGAGGTTACAGACTCTACAGGGGGCAGAGGCTTCTGTGATCAGGTAAGGTGGAATGACACATTGCATATGGTCGCTCCATGAGGGGCTTATTTCCTAGAGATGGGAAAGGGCTGGGAATGGCGGCACTGGGGAGACCTGCTCAGAGAGGCTGAGGCCCAGGGACTCTGGTGGGAAAATTGTGACAGGCCTTGTGTTTTCCAGCGAGGATGCCTTATTCTTTCTGCATCCCCAGCACTACGTGGGATTGGTATAAGTAGGGAACAGAAGACAATTTTGCTCATTATTGTCTATAACATAAGAAATTATGGCCCTGTGACAAAGATGAGACTTTTTGGATGGGAGCAGGTCTTTATTTCCCATTTCCCCTGTGAATTCACCTTCACTGCTGGTGGAGGCTTTGCAGGTTTTGCCTCTTTCTGTGTACACCCTCAGTGTGTGAAAAATTGCTTGGAGAAAAGTTGCCCTTCACCTTCTGATGTTGTAGCCTAGTAGACTAGTCTGAGGGAGTCTTCAGAGAGGCAACTGTGGTTGTTTCTGGGAAATAATCCCTCTTGGTTGAGCTGACCACTCAGACTTTCGTATTAATCATGCGCTGTGTTCACCTGCAGAGACTTACAAAAATGAGCTGCTGTTACTGGCATGTTCTTGCGACTTATTCCCCAGACACTTCTTTGTTGCACACTCCAATGGCTCAAATGCCTTGTGGAAGGTCCTACAGGAGGCACAGAGCTGCACTGATGGCATCTGGGGCATGGGGAAGAAACTGGTGATGGAGTAAAGCATGTAAGGCTCCCTGGAGGAGGCTGCAAGTGCACTGGGCCTCCCTAAACTAGGTGAACAAGATTTCAGAAATCAGAAATGACAGGAAGCAGAGGTTATCACATTTGCAAAGGCCTTAGTGGCATTCTGGAGATTGAGGGATGTGCAAAGGTATAATAAGCAATAACAATATGAGGAAGGACTTGAATTTTTTAAGTGGACCTTGAGGTATAGACAGAATTTCCATTTGTAGAACTGGAGAGATTGGATTAGCTCCCTGTCAATCATTTGATATCCTCCAATGATGTTGTTGGAAGGCGGGGCCATAGACTGGCCGTCCTAGAAAGGCTACCACCTGAGGACTCTTAGTCCAAACTGAACTGTGGGATGCTGCTTCCATGGACTGTTGCCTGAGGGGGTGTGAGAATGTGGCCCCTTCTTCGACGAACACAAAAGTGTAAGTGTAATTGTCTTTAATTCTTCATTGGTGGTTTGTGTGGTGATTGTGATCGAATTAAGTATACGGTGTATTCTAACATATGTGTATCACAGATGTGTCCCAGCGGCTCAGGGATTGATGACAGGGAAGCCCATTAGCCACGTCAGGCACAGATTGGTACTTTATGTAACAACACGATGATTCTTTCACATCATTGACAGTGAAGCTCTTACCTCTCTATCCTCGGTCGGCAGCCACAAAGCACAGTTTGGGATTTTATTTTACAGGAGATTTGTGTTTGTTACAAATTTTTATTTATTTATTTTCTTTGAGACAGAGTCTCGCTTTGTTGCCCAGGCTAGACTGAGTGCCGTGGCGTCAGCCTAGCTCACAGCAACCTCAAACTCCTGGACTCAAGCAAACCTTCTGCCTCAGCCTCCTCAGTATCTGGGACTACAGGCATGTGCCACCATGCCCAGCTAATTTTTTCTGTATATATTAGTTGGCCAATTTCTTTCTTTCTTTTTTTTTTTATAGTAGAGACAGGGTCTCGCTCTTGCCCAGGCTGGTTTCGAACTCGTGACCTGGAGCAATCCTCCCGCCTGGGCCTCCTAGAGTGCTAAAATTAGAGGCGTGAGCCACCTCGCCCGGCCTTGTTACAAATTTTTTTATTAAATGTGGGTCCTGACCCTTTTCATAAGTTTTGTGTTAAGAGGTTTTGCTTTATTTTCAATTAACAAATGAAGAAAATATTTTTCTATAGTTACTGGTTTCAAGTGGCAAACATGGCCAGTGGGGGAGCATAGAGAAAAGGCCTGCCGCTCAACTACCCCCACCACCATCCTGTGATCCTGGGAGGACCAGGGGAGGCTGCAACTTGAACTGTTCAATCCCACACCCACTGGTTTACTACTCAGGGTTGAGAATGGTCTCAACTTCTAAGACAAGGCAGAAAACTCAGTTTGGACAAAGCACACATCCCTAGCCAGAGGACAACGATTAAACAGTGTATAAAGCCAGCAAAAAACCAAAAATCTGAAACCTATTAGTGTTGTATTAGCGGTGCCAACCAAGGGTCCTCTAAAGAGTGTACTTTTTGTAAAAAGAAAAGACATTTGACAAAACACTGCCAGGAATCCAGGTAGCAAGTAGTCCCCAGGAGAATAAATTTTTTTTTTAAGGTTCAGGACTCAGATGGCAAAGAAAGTAGGGCTCTCGAAGCCCCATGACTTCAAATATCCCCACAGGAGCTATGGGCAAAATGGACAGTGAGGATTCAATTAGTGCCAAGCCCATGGACAGAAGCATTCTGGGAAGACCCCTTCCCGGCCACTGCCCCAGCCCCAGGCACCAGCTATGCCCAGCCAGGACACAGCTGTAGACAAGTAAACAGGGGCTGAGAAACTTGAATGGTACTCAGTTGCATTTACAGTACAAGATCTTCAGATGTCCTGTGTTGCTTCATGGGCTCTACTGCCCTGTTTGATAAAAGCTTAATGAGACTTGTGGAACCTGCATTTGGAAAGAATTACAAACAAAAGGCTACTTATCTAGGGTTCCTAGAAATGGCATCTAGATCCCAGACTTCAGAATGATAGTAAAGGCCTTGTACAGGGGGCCCTTAAGGGGACAGCTTATGACTGCCCCTGCTGTGTGTTAGCCTGATTCGTGAGACAACAAACAAAGAATGAGTCTTAGATGCAGGGAGACATCCCAGGCCAATGACATACATCTGAAAGCCATTAAACAATACAGTGAGAGAATGGCCTCTTTGCCTCCAGGCAGTAACAGGTACTTCTGAGTTGTTTTTAAAGACTGTGTCTCTTCTCAATCCTGCCACCTTTTCCAGTCAACAAGAATGATTGTTTACAATATGACTGTGTAGAGGTTCTAGAGAGTGTGTGTTCTAGCAGGATAGATCCGTCAGATCAGCCAATGCCAGAGCAAGACTGGGATCTTTTCCCTGACAGGGATGGCTTTATGGACAACGAAGAGCTGGTTATGTGATGACCATGACAGTGGCACTGCCACCTGGGGCTTTGTCCCAGAAAACTGAGCTAGTGGCTTTAAGCAGAACAGTTATCTAGAGGGTAAAAGATAAACATCTATATGGACTCTAAATATGTTTTTTGACAGTACATGCTTATGCAACCATTAAAGGCCGGGCATGGTGGCTCACGCCTGTAATCCCAGCATTCTGGGAGGCCGAGGCGGGAGGATCGCACAGGATCAGGAGTAGGAAACCAGCCTGAGCAAGAGCAAGACCCCGTCTCTACTAAAAATTTAAGGAATTTAATTGGCCAACTAAAAGTATACAGAAAAAATTAGCCGGCCATGGTGGTGCATGCCTGTAGTCCCAGCTACTTGGCAGGCTGAGGCAGGAGGATTGCTTGAGCCCAGGAGTTTGAGGTTGCTGTGAGCTAGGCTGATGCCAGGGGACTGTAGCCAGCCCATCAGAGTGAGACTCTGTCTCAAAAACAAACAAACAAACAAAAAGCTTTAATAAAGGGGGTAGTTGCATGATGATAGAAAATAAAGATATTCAGTATGCCTTAACCACTTCGGTATGAGTGTCGACTATAGTCGATAGCCACATATGAACACGTACAGCGACTTTAGCTGACTACCGTGATATGACTTTTCTAATTTTTAATTTATCAAAATAAGATTGTGAATATTTAAAAATAATATAATGAAAACATTTATGTATATGTTACGTATTCTGGTTTCCAATACAAGTAAAGCTGCCTGTAAAGTAAAACAAGCTTTCAGTGCTTTCAAGCTTTCCTCATCACACAAGAGCAAAACGGATTTTTCGTCACTGCACAGCACACACTATCCGGCAGACTATGAGTGCCCGCTGTGGGCAAGGTTTCACCGCCCGTGAGTGCTGCACCGAAGCAGTTAAAATGATGGGCTTGAAACAGGCCATGGTTGAGCCCAAGCAGGTGGCCAACATGGCCAAAGAAAGGTGACTGGCAGAGCTGCTGTGGAGACCACTGGAGATGATCTGTTCTCTGGGGCCTTGATACTCAGGCTAGGTTTAGATCTGCTTTGAAAGTAAAGACTGACTGTGACATTTGGGATCACACAGTTAAGTGGAGTCAAAATTTTCATGGACTCGTTCTCAGGCCCGAAGCCTTGGTTTGGCCTCTTGTGAGGCAACTACATGAATACACACATTACAGATGCGATGCCTTAATGTATATGGGGGCACCTTATTTTGGAGGACCCTGTGTACCGTGGACTGTCTATGTGCTTGCTTTAATGGATTTGATGAATCCTCATTCGGAAAGACCCTACTTACAAGAAATTGTTTATGTGCTCGAGGTGGTCCAAGAACAACAAAAACAAAAACCAATCGAACAATCAAAAAGACCTACAGTGACTAGCAATTTCGTTCAGATTCCTGAACTTGTATTAATAGATACTTTTTCATGCTGGGTAAAGGCTTGTCCTCCACAGATGGAGAGAGTGCCTGAAGCTCCAAAATGGGCTCCTACCAGGAGCTGCTGGCACGAGGCACATACGTCAGTGCAGAACAGGAACAAGCTTCAGAGGATGATGGGATAATGCACATCCGCAGTCCAGGAAAAGAGGCCAAACACATAGAAAATGACATGCTGGTGATGGACACCATAGACAGACAGCTAAGGTGACACTGGACAGCTCAAAGTATCACCGTGTTTGGCTACTCAATGATAGGCCCTATCAGGGATACTTTGCTTCCCGTCATCTGAACCTGGATCTGATGCACAGTGTTCTGTGGTCGCCCACAAATGTTTAAAATGGACCCCAGTGTGAACCTGGTACACCATTTCTCCAAGGCAAGACACGGTAGACTTAATGATCCCATAGGTCGTTATGATATTCATAGACTCCCCTCCTCTATGAGAATAATAATAGACATTCTTTCATATTGGAGGTAACCCACCAAATAAACAACACCCTACATCTAGAATGAAAATTACATACATCCTGAAATTGATACAGGAAATTGAGATAAGATATTGCCACTTGTCCTCCAGATAAGGGTACTCCTAGAAACAGACTCAAGTTAAGCCCCAGAACATAGTTTATGAGAGACCCTTCCTGACACCCCAAGGTAAATATGATAATATAACCATGAGTAAAACCAACAGAGTAAAACAACATGTCAAATGAGTGGGTCAGGTGCTAACAACTATACATGAGTTTGCCTCTTTCAAGTCTTCGCCCTGGTTGGAAACAAAAAAGTGAAAGAAACTCTATGAAGTGTCTCTAACAGCCCACTAAAACTGTCAAAAATAAAACCATGGGTCCATCATACCAGAGTAAAGAGGTGTCCCATGGAAGAAGAGAACCCAAGCACCAAGTAGAGGGGCCAGCCTTTAGGCAATCTAAAGTATCTGTTTTTAAAAAAGGAAAAAAATTAATGAGTTGATAATTTTACTAAACTTCCTTTGATTATTTGTTTTGTTTCTAGGATAGAGGGACAAGTCCTTAGTGAAGATTTCCCTAGGCTATTGTGTCTTCTGTTGATCTTCCTACTGCTGGCTTGTCACCCTAAACCTGGTTCACTGCAAGTATATCTGAGTTTACAAAAGCTAGTCTGTCAGATCACCTACAGGGTGCAACCAATAGTTCTGTACTCAGAGGTCCCATGTTTCTTTCTAACCCAGCCCTGTATAAGACATTGTGTAAAATGCGACAGTCCATTTTGCCTTCTCAGTCCTCACTGTTGTGGTTATTGCTGATGACTGTTTCTGTCTGGTAATGTGTTACCATAAATATACTGCCAGAGCTTTACAGTATAAACCTTCCATCTAAAGTATCGCCACAATTCAACAGAAAATAATTCAAACATTACATTGCCTCTCCTCCCATAAATATGGAAGAGTGAAATTGATGGGGGGGGGAGGATTATGTAACAGAGAATGGCCTGAAAAAACAGCAAAAATGTATTCTCTCTCTTTAAAACCTCACTCACTCTTTGGGAACTAAAACCTGTATCTCTGCCTTAAGCCAGTGGTCTGGAGGGGCAGTGTCCTTTGTTCTTTGTGCTACAGGAGATGGCTCAACACCACTGTCTGAGTGGAGGTTCTGGGATTGTCTTCAGCAGAGATGGGACTGACACGAGATGATCAGAATCATCGACTGTAGTTGAACAGAAATGGTCTGAAACTGAAAACCTCCCTGTGATAGCTCTGCATTTCTGCCTATTATTAGGATGATGGCATTTTAAACAGGACTCTCCATCCTCCTCATTTGCCAGCAAATTAATAAACTCCTCTTTCCTTCTCCTCAAATCACTTGTCTTCTTTCTTTTGATGCAGCCTCAGGGACAAGTGCCGAGCTTCCAGTAGCAATACTTTCTGTGAGGGAAGAGTTGTTTCTCTTCGATAATAGTGATGTTTGAGTTTCTTTACTAGCCTTAGTGCTAGTTGATTTTTTAAAACAAATTTATGTTCCCTCTTAGGTCTAAATCAAACTGCCTCCCACAATCTGGCCTCTGCCGACCTCTGCAACCTCACTCTCCTACCACTGCCCCCAGCACCAGCCACAGTGGCCTCCTGCTGTTTGTCACATGCATCAAGTCCATGTCCTTCTTTGTGCTTGTTGTTCTCTGTGTTTGCAGTATCCTTGCACAGACTTTGCTTGGCTGGACACTTTCCCTGGCATCCCCACACCTCCCTCTTTCCTTCCTCGCCAGCCCGTGCTCGTGGCACTTCCCACCATCCAATGTTTTCTTGTTTGCTCACGCGTTTAATGCCCACCCCACCCCCACCATGGGATGTGGCCTCTCTGTGGGCAGGACTGTGTCTGATTCCCGCCTGGTTCCAGGGCCCAGCAGGTGCTCAGTAAATACCGGAGTTACCTGTACAGTACATCTGGTATGTGCTCCTGTCATCTCCACAGATGGGGAAACTGAGGCCCAGGGAGGGGCAGAAGCATGGACATTCCCCACGCCACCATGCTCAGAGCCGTGGCAGGGAGCCCACTTACCAGCTCCAGGGAGCGTGTGAGGAGTTCAGCTGCATGCCCGCTCATTTCTGCCTGGTGTGCTCTAGGCCAGGGGGGATGATTCTTGATATTGACTTGAATTGTACATGTTATATCATGTTGAAATGTTTCAATGACTCCTATGTGAGTGACAGAGCTTTGATATTTTCTCAATCCACCTGATGACGTTAGAAATGTGAAAGATTCATTGCTAGTGTTTGGGTTTTACTTTATCTGTGTTGTTGATACTTTGAGGAATGGAGATTTAATGAATTAGGATATTAACTGCCTCACTAATTCTAACTTTTCAGGAAAAGCCCTATCACTTTAATAATTATTTAAGTGTGGAATGATGGCATTTTTACTGCATGCTCATTCTCCATAATATCCTAGAGTCATACTTGCCAATTAAGAGCAAATCCCCCATTCTTAGCAGCTATCCATGTTTTTCTCTTTTCCCCTCAAAGACCTCTGGATTTTTTTCTTTCAAAATATAAAGAGGATACCAATGTGTTTCTTACATGGATACCTTGTATAGGAATGAAATAATGGGTTTTTTTGCAGCATCTTTGGTGGAACTGGAGACCATTATCCTAAGTCAAGTATCTCAGGTATGGAAAGACAAACACTACATGTACTCAAAGACCTATGTTTAATGTCAGATTGCAGTAACTTTCCTTTGTGAGTGGATTCTTCATGACATTATTCTGAGTGGTATTAGCTGGTTTCTAATAGTAGCAATTTTAAACTTACTACGTTACCAATTACTGAGACAAAAACTGAGCTGTATATTGTCAAATCCTATTTCAATGATTTGTTACCCACAATCTTGCATGGTGTATGAGTGTCAGTAATTAGTAACAAAGTGAGAATACAAAACCCATTACAAAAGTTGATAGTCCATAGTTTTTTATGATTTAATGGCCTTATTATTGAAGAGAAAAAATGAACTTCTGAACCTCCTCTTGTAGCAAATACTAGACAATGCCTTTCAGTCTAATATCTAATAATTCTTCCATTTTTCATTAAAGTAGGATGAACTATTGTTGCTTTTGAAGCTGCAGTCTGGTCTCTAAAATATTGGTCCTATCTGATTTCATGCTTGATTTATGTAGTTTCTATCTTATATTATCTTTCACTCTTTTGACTACTTCAAATAGGCTGCATGATTGAGTACATGGTCCCCACCAACCATTGTCAGAAACTACTCTGGATAAGAGAAAAAGTAGGTGTGCCCCAGCCACCCACCTAGATGAGCTTCTAAGGTACATAACTTTCCTGTAGTGGTGGGAGGCTGTCCGCCCACAGGAAAGTCTCCTGGCAGATTTTTGCAGTCACCATCTGCTTCAGAACTTGTGATGGAAAAATTCAATACAGTCATCAGCCTATGGGCCTGTATCATGGAGAGGGTTGAACTGGAACCAATTGTCAAGACCAGACAGACAAGTAAGAGCAAGCTTCTGCTTTGTGAAGTGACAGGAGTTGGCTAGAGGGAGCACCCATTTTCTTGTCAGCCGTACTATCATTTAGGATGGTGTGGAAATCCTTTGCAGGAAACCCCTTTCCTGAGTCTCTAGGCTAAGAGGTACCAACAATGTCAGGGGCAGTCCATGGTCACTGCTTATTAACTCCATGGTGGAGATCCTCTTTCTACAATCAATTCTTTTAACTAAACAGTGACATTTTCCCCAGTCCTTATTTGTGTTCCTCTGTACACTGTAGGTGCTGCTGTACAGACACGTTGCCTTTATTAGAATGTCAGATTTCAATGAAACCTGATCTTGACATTTTCACATCAAAGTTTGACCTGACTTTTTATTTTGTTTTGAAAACCATTGCAGTACCAGGCAGAAGCAGGATTGACTGGATAAGATGTCCAAAAACAAAATTCAGGAATCCAGGAATTATGAAAATAATGCACACATGATCCTTTTACAGGTATGAAAATGGGGCTTTCACTATGATCTAAAGCCAGCAATCTATAGGACCGTTCCTATATGAGAAACATGAGACCTGTAGACCAATTGAGTGCCAGAGAACGATAGTCTGCCAGTCTACTCACTGTGGCTGGATGGGCACTCATCTGATAGGGGTTTTGGGCAAATAGGCTAACAATTCAAATATTATGTAGCTCAACACTGCTTTAAATATCTACCCCTCCGTACATTGTTGGCCATCGCTTTGCTTTGCAGACTGCTAAGACCACACAATATATTTTATTCACAGTAAGTCTGTTGTATCTGAATCTGAAAGACCTTTGGCTCTTTCTCACTCTCATCTTTGAGTCTCCTTTTCCTCATTTGCAAAATGAGAATCATACCATGCTATCAGGGATGTTGTGAAAATCAAACACAAAAATCTTTGTAAAGTGCTCAGCACACAGGAGATACTCAAGGATTTAGTACCTCATTTCCAGAATATGTTCATTGGAGCAGCACGTTATGGTGCTTGGTTTAGCTCTTCTCCTACCTGTCCAGCCTCCACCCCCATCCCATTTCTTTAGACTTTTCCCATAATTTCAACAAAATGCTTGTTTCCTTTTGTAGGCTCAGCAAGTTTCCTCAGAGATTACTTGGGCATCTCTTTCAAAACCAACGTTTATAATAGTTCCATGGAGGTAGCATAGGAACCTGGACTTTTCCTTACTATGAGCTTTGTTCTTTTCTGGCTACCTCGGACACCTCACATCAGAGCTGACCTGACTTATAGCCATCAGGACGTGCTGGGATTTGTCAAAAAGTGCCAGCTGGGAGTGTTTCTTAACTGGTAGTGCCAATAGGGTTTCCTTTCTGTCCTTGCTTATATAAAATCATTTCTTTTGTGGGCAGTAATTCCTGAAAATTAAGTAAGGACTTATGACAATTTCAGATGGGGAGAAATGAACTAAATTTAAATATAGACTTATTCTAAGAAGTGCTCAAAGAAACTTCTAACCCTTTGTCTCAATAGAGGTCTCTGAATCCTCCACTGTTGTATTAGCATGGGTTGTAATGGTAGACACCCATCCAGCATCAAAAGAAAATACATTTTTTGCGTGTGTTGAGACTCAAAGCCAAAGTGTCTAGCCTTTATAACGTATATTTACATTTCAAAGACTTTTAATTTATCCCTGTAATTGGTTAAATTATTTTAAAGCTGTGAAAGATCATAGCCCTGGTTTCCCACCCAGTGAAAAACGGAGGCCTGAGATGTTTAGAAAAAGTTCTACCCACAGCCATCCGTGTTCCTTCACCATGTGACATGATGGTGACCAAGGACAGGTTATTTGCCAGTCAGCGATAGTTGTGAACCAAGTATGACAATGATGCCTCCTCCCTTTCCCACACCCACTTGTGTCCACTCCCTGTTGGAGTTATTTTGTGTCTCTTCCTTGAGGGAGGGTGAAGAAGACCTAAATGAATGGTGTAATGGGTAATTCCACTTTGGGGCACTTAAAAATCACCATCCAAAAAGATGATTCTACTTGGTGGCATCTCAACATCACAACTCTCAATAAAAGAGAAGGTGGACTTCCTCTGAATTTAAGATAGGACCTAGCTCTTTGAATCTTTTCCAGGAGTTCATTCCTAGGCCAACCTTGTCACTTAGTCTCGTCAGGCACATGGCCAATGAATGTCTACTCACTAGTGAGAATGATAATGTGCCATAAATTCTGAGTGTGAAGTATTTTATGTTGAACTTACATATGCCTTAAAGTATTTCTTTTTTATATATTAGCGTATTATTGGGGTACAAGTGTTAAGGTTACAGATATTGCCCATGTCGCCTCTCCCCTCGAGTAAGAGCTTGAAGGGTGTCCATCCCTCAAATGTTGCACATCTTACTCATTGTGGTTGTATACACCCATCCCCACCTCCCCCTTCCCACCCTCCTGACACTCAATAGATGTTACTCCTAGATGTCCACTTAGATGTTAATCTGTTAATACCAATAAGCTCGTGAGTACATGTGGTGCCTTACAGTATTTTTAATGCCTCTGATTTATATGGGTGATAGAAGGAGAATGGATTATAATGGACACTTTAGGATAAGGCCTTTGACTGAAACTCTATGGATTATGTCTGTAGGAGACAATTGAATTTAGCTAATATTTCATACATAAGTGCAGATGTGCTCACTCTTCAACTTGTTTTGAAATGACTTTTCAGATGATATATATGTGTAATATGTGCTCATATACAAATTGTAGAGATTTCTGGATACTATAATGAAATTTAATTCTCTGAAAATCCATCTGTATAGAATCATACTCACTGTGACCATTTTGGTGTACTCACTCTTAGGTTTTTCTGTGACAATAGACATTGTTTTATTGTATTGTTTTAAAAAACAAATAACTTTATGCTGTGGATAGCAATGAGAGCACAGCATACAAAAGAACCTGTGTAGTCTCCTTCTCAGTAATTTATTTTCTTCTCTAAATGGGATATCTACTCAACTAATCGAATACATTCTTTGTGCTATTTTCCCCTGTCTGCAAAGTGCCTGCCTCTCTCAGGATCTTTGAGGAAAGGAAGATATGTGGGAGCAACAGAAGAGAAGCCCTATTTATTTTTAATTAATAGTCAGAAAAAGACACATCCCTCTCCCACCCTTGTTGTAACTGAAGGCCTGTGTCATCCACCTTGAATTCCTAGTCTAGTCTTCCTAGGGGCTACGTTGTTCTTCTGGAACATAAGGACCAGTCAAAAGTGGAAGATGTGAACCAGTGATAAGAATGCAGCTCAGCATCTCCCCTGTCATACTGACTCCCTGTTCATGCATTCAGTAGTGTCACACAGCCAGCAACAATCATTTTAAGAGGCACAATAGCCTCCTGAAAATGATGATGATGATAGTGATGATGGGGTGGGCTGCTGATGCTAATAAGAAAACCACCACAGCTACCACTGATATAGAAAAGCGTATTAGGATCTGGGTGTGATGGCTCATGCCTGTAGTCCTAGTACTTTGGTAGGCCAAAGTGGGAGGATTGCTTGAGGTCATGAGTTGAAGACCAGCCTGAGCAGGAGCAATACCCTGTCTCTAAAAGAGATAGAAAACTTACCCAGGTGTGGTGGCACATACCTGTAGATCCAGCTACTCAGGAAGCTAAGACAGGAGGATCACTTGAGCCTCGGAGTTTGCAGTGAGCTATGATGATGCTGTTGCACTCCAGCCTGGGCAACACAGTGAGACTCTGTCTCAAACAAACAAACAAAGCTTACGAGGACCAAGAACTGTGCTTAGTTCTTTTTTTATGTTTTCTCTTACTTAAGTATCTCAGAAGCCATTGAGATAAGTACTTCTAGTATCTCCATTTTATAGATGAAATTAATGATGCACAGATTAGTTCAATATCTTGCCATGGGAACAAAGACAGAACAAATAGCAGAGAGAGGTCTCAATTCGGAGATTAGCTGACCACAGATCCTGTGGCATTAATCACAAGCTATGAGAAGCCTTTTTAGTAGCATTTTCTTGCTTGAAAAATCAATAGTTACCATGACCTCCTCCTTCTCTCAATTTTTCCCTCAATAGGGTTATTCAGAGGTTACACAGGGTGCTTTTCTTGTAGCAGAAATAACTGATGATAAAAATGCTCCTAAAAAGATGTGACAGTACAACTTGAACTAAATGAATTGCATGCCTGGATCCTCAGCCACTTAGATTGTCTGTTCTTCAAAGAGAAGCTTTATAGAGGTTAGAGCTCAGTAAGGGGCAGAGGCTTCTGAGATCAGGACAGATGGAATGACACATTGCATAGGGTGCCTCCATCAGGGGCTTACAGCCTAGAGGTGGGAAGGGGCTGGGGACAGCGGCACTGGGTAGAGCTGCTCAGAGAAGCTGAGGCCAAAGACCTCTGGTGGGAAGGTTGTAACAGGCATTGTGTATTCAATAGCGTGTCTCCTGGGGTTGTTTCTGGGAAAGGATCTTTTCTGGTTGAGGTGACCGCTCAGTCTTTCCTATTACTAGTGAGCTGTGTTCACCAGCAGAGACATGGAAGTGAGCTGCTGTTGCTGGTACGTGCTTGCAACATTCTGCTCCGGTGCTTGTTTCTTCCACACTCCAATGGCCCAAATGCTTTGTGGAAGGTCCACACAGTGGCATTGGCAGATACTGGAGCATGGGGAATTTGGGGTCCAGGGATCCCAAATAGATGGTGGCCTGTTGTCAGGCTTCTGTGCTGAGACACTAATGTGCTGAACAGAATGGCTTGCACTATGCACAGCAGTGACACCCCAGGAATCGCAAGTACTCCTGGTTCAGTGAGTGGGAACGCAGGTGGAGCTTTTGACCAAGCATTTCTCCGTTAGCTTCCTACACCCTTCCCTTGACTGTACTCTGCACGTTGGTGGGAAGGAAAAAGTCATGTGGGTCCTACCACTGACCAGTAGATAAATCTGGGGACGTGGAGATCCTGCTGTGTATCTGCAGATGAGCCTGGGTGTCCAGGAACTCCCAGTTTGGGTATCTGGCTGGAGGGTTAACCCCTCCCTTTCCTCCCTGTTCCTCATGCTGAAAAGAGCAAATACCTGCAGGCTGTAGGTATCACTTTTCCTAGTCGTCTGCTGGAAGCTCTTGCCCTTTAGTGGTCTGACCCATCTGCCATTTGGTCCCCTCAGAGGACCTCTACACTGTCTGAAGGAGACCTTGCCTGCATGCTCAAGGAGAGAGAGGTGTGGGCACAGTAGTGAGGGTTGTATGCGTGTTGTGTAGTACTGGAGCCACTGACGCTGTTAAGGGGTAAGGGGAGTTGCAATGTGAGGAGGGGAAGGTTCAGCCGTTTCCCTGTTTCAGGTTACCTAAGTGTTCAAGCGGGAACGTGAGGTATTCCAGATTATGATGTCAGAGGGAAACAATGCACATTGATGGATGGGACATGAGAAAATATGGCCTTCTGGCAAAGTTGAGACATTCACCATAAGGACACCTTCTTATTTTCCACTTCCTCAGTTAACAGTGCCTTGTCTGCTGCTGAGGGCTTTGCTGTGTCAGCCTTGTGCTGCCTACTTTTTTATATTGTCTCTAATGTTTTCTATGGTTGCATAGTACAATAATGTGAGGGAGTTCTGGGCAGGCACTGCTGTTGCTTTTGCTGATACTGTTGTATCCTCCCTGATGCGCTGTATTCCCTCATCTCCTTCCTAGTCTAGGGTTTTCTCAGGTGCCTTTATCAGCAGCCTTGGGCACTTCCTGTGATGTACACTTCCCTCTGTCTTTTTCAGGAGGGCTAATCTGAAGTTCTGATGTGGACTGCTTAAGTTATCTTCTTTATGCCTAGTTCTCATGCAGCCCAAACAGTTTAATGCCAGGTCCTTGTCCATTCCTGATTGTAAAATTGGCAAGTGACTCATTTAGCTTTTAAAAAGATTTTCAGGCTGGGCGTGGTGGCTCGGGCCTGTAATCCTAGCACTGTGGGATGCTGAGTCAGGCAGGCATATTGTTTGAGCTCAGGAGTTCAAGACCAGCCTGAGCAAGAGTGAGACCTCGTCTCCACTAAAAAAAATTGAAAGAAATTAGCTGGACCACTAAAAACATACAGAGAGGCCAGGCGCGGTGGCTCACGCCTGTAATCCTCGCTCTCTGGGAGGCCGAGGCGGGCGGATTGCTCAAGGTCAGGAGTTCGAAACCAGCCTGAGCAAGAGCAAGACCCCGTCTCTACTACAAATAGAATGAAATTAATTGGCCAACTGATACATATTTAAAAAAAAATTAGCCGGGCATGGTGGCGCATGCCTGTAGTCCCAGCTTCTCGGGAGGCTGAGGCAGAAGGATCGCTCCAGCCCAGGAGTTTGAGGTTGCTGTGAGCTAGGCTGATGCCACGGCACTCACTCTAGCCTGGGCAACAAAGTGAGACTCTGTCTCAAAAAAAAAAAAAACAAAAAAAACATACAGACAAAATTAGGCGGGCATTGTGGTACATGCATGTAGTCCCAGTTATTAGGACACTGAGGCAGGAGGATCTCTTGTGCCCAGGAGTTTTAAGTTGATGTGAGGTAGGCGGACGCCACAGCACTCTACCCTGACAACAGAGGGAGACTCTGTCTCAAGAAACAAAAAACAAAACAAAAAAAAGATTTGCATACTTTGCAAACAGGCAGAAGAAGAACTTAACAATTACATGTTTTCTAAAGTAAATGCTCTAGGGAAAGGGAAGGGCTAGGTCTCTTCCTTCTTTCAACAGGGATATTTAACCTTTTTTTCTTACTTTACTTTGAATTTGCTTTTATGACATGCTACCCTGAGGTACGAGTTCCTCCAATCTACCCCTCCCCAAAGTGGTGATTCCTGAGTCCTGGCCAAAGTCAGGCATGTGCCAAGAACTTCCTCAAGTGCCCCTTATGGAAATTGGACCGCAGGGACAAGTAAATAGTATGAGCACTTGCTCGTTCCTGTAGCCTGCACATGCTTTTACTCACACCAGTGTCCTCATGGGGAGTTCTGTGTGATCAACTGGAGTGAGTAATCACATCATTAGATTGTTTACATTGATATGCTGACGTCAATGGTCAGTTGGCAGGTGGGGCTGTACTGTTCCTCTCATATCCCTTCTGTCCTTGAGTGCCCTGGAGGAGCAGAGATCGATCTGCTCTCTATGACTTATGATCCCTATGACCTGATAGAATTCTTGGCAGGAGATGAGAACTCAGATCCTCTGTAATGGATATTTAGTGTACAGGCCTCTCCAAATGGTGGAAAGAGTGTGCAAAATATGTGCGCAATTCTGTACAATTTGAATCCATTCCTCCACATCCCTCTGGTTTTGGTTTGGCCTCTCAGCCCATTGCACTGACTCTAGTAATACAGTGTATTTATTACTGACAGCTGTCAAGCTGGCCACCCAACAGTTAGATTTGGGTTGGTCTCCTGAACTTCCCTTGCCTCTTCTTGATCATGTGCAGACCTACCATGGTGCTGCTTACCAACTTGAGGAAAGAACAGCAGTGGGCTGTGTTCAGTCAATCCTGGTGGATTCACTGACTTTCTCAGTGTCTCCGTTAGTCAGACACAAGGCCTACAGAATCCTGTAAAGGCCTGTTGTAGACTCCACCCTAGTGTCAGCTTGGACTGCTGGTTGCACAGTCAGCATGCTAATCTACAGGATGAGGAACACAATTGAAGCCAGGAACCAAGCACCTGTGCTTCTCCAAGGTCCAGAAGTTGTGAATCTGGGAGCCAGGGGTTAGAGGTAAGCGTGGAAACTCCCCTGATGACAGATGACTTCTCCCCACCAACTATAGATCTCAAGAGAAGGAGAATGCTTCTGCATGGGGAAATGGGCGATACCATTACTGTTTCCATATTATCATATTATTTGGCCTTGATTCTTTAATTTCTATGTGTTATTTTGCATCGGGAATGTTTAAGATAAACCTTTAGTCTATAGGTTTTGGTTTTGATTTGTTTTCTTTTTCTCCTGACCTAGCCTTATTTCTGTGTTTTTAAAATATATTTGTTGCTTTATTTACTTGCATTTTGTAAAGATCTTGTTTTATTCCAATAAAATGCTTGTTGGAGAAGATTCTTCTTGTAGATTTTTATTATTCACAGTGAATGCCAGTGTGATCGAGCAGGCTGTGGTTCAGCCATGTGCATCACTGCATGAACTAGGCAAGAGCTCTGAGCTATATAATCTGGGGCAGGGGTGTGAGTTCTAGACACAATGGAAGCTCTTCCCTTTCTTTATGGAAGTACTCCCCTAAAGGTGGTAGGTAATCTAACACCTCCTTGTGAGAAGTGATCCTTTTGACATTTCATGAAGGCAACAAATACATATTCTACATGTTTGGGGATTGGGGGGCAGTGGGGGAATATCCTAATACTTCCAAGGGTAAGTCACAGGTAAGGTGACCAGCATTTCTGCCAAAGATCATCCCAGAAGTCATGAGGACCACAGCCAGAAACATCAAGCACGCAGTGGATTCCTGGTAAAGCCTGCATTAGTGATGAATCTTGGTCCCTCATGTCTGAGGCATCTCTCCTTACACCACACCTCTAGGTCTTATAAAGGCCTTGTAATATCAGGATTCAATTAATTAAATGGGTAGAAGATTTTCTCTCATTGTTTGTTCTTTAAACATATCAGTACAATTTGCACCGCTTGTATAAAATTTGCAATTAACTGAAATTATCTGTCCTCTGTGGTGCTTACCTTGGCTTAAATAGCTCATCAAATAGCCTCATCATCATGATCGTTAATGTCTTTCCCCACAGTAAAGGAGAATAAGACCATTGCAAACAGTGTGTCCTGCCTGTAGATGTACCACACTGGGTAGTTGGACTCAATGTCTCTCCCTGGATTTCACAGAGATCTTAAGCTGCAGGTGTCAGCAACTCTACCCTGGCCATTCAGTCAAGAGGGGCCTGAGTTGCAGTGCATCACTTCCTGCCTGAGCGGTTCACCAGTATGCAGAGTTCAAATCACTTCTCTTTTTCTTCAGTTGCTGCTGAAACTTTGTTTATATGCCTTTTCTTACCCTCTCTTGTGTTACAGAATCAGTCTTCACATTAGGCTGTGAGACACTCCCAACCAGCCACCTTCACCCATGCCACCAACCAGCATAGTGCCCTCCATATGGGCGCCCCTCTCCCCCAAGATACTCTGAAACCTGCTATGGGCAGTGTGGAGTTTGAAAGGGAATGAGTAATTAGGGAGCAGATGGCCAGTGAGTGTCATTTGAGCTATTACCATCAATCAGTCTCCCTTCTAGCACTATCTCAGCCAGTGGTAGCCAAACAGGGTCTTCATAAGCTTGTGTTGGGAATCTGGTCATGAATTTTTGTCATAGTCAGATGAGGCTTTCAATGGCCTGTTGCACTGGCCCCCAGACAACGAAGGGTCATTGGCCAAGTGTATGGCCTCTTCCCTCATTCTGTCTACATAGGAGGAAATGTGTGAGTTATGGTAACCATGGTCTCAGCAAGCCAGCCACCCACTGAGAATAGAATTGCTGCTGCTGAAGGTTCTCTGAGCTGTCACCACGCATAGACCAGGGATTATATAGGGCTGGTTCACCCTGTCACCCCAACTTCCCAGAGAGACTTTAATTGACAATGAGAAGCCTGGATGGAAAGGGACATTACAGGAGCGGCAAGGTGTGTCAGACAACCTCAAGGCAGAAGTATGAGCCTCAGGGCAAGAGCTTAAAGCTTGGTGAGATTTGAGGGTGCTTCTCACATATATTTTTAACTCAAGATCATTAATATAAACAAACGAATAGCTACCAAAATCACAAAGTCATCAATCTCTCTGTTGTGATGGCTACAATAGCCCATTTACTACCTCTGACAGGCCCTGTGGTAAGCATTTATCCGTGTCATCTTCCTTCATGCTCGTGTGAATCTAGGCAGCTGGGTTCCATATGTATGTCTCAGAGAAGTCAAGTCATTTGGTCAAGGACATACTGTCACTAAGTTCCGGAGGCAAGAGTAGAACCCAGATATGTGTGATTCTATATCTTGTTTGCTCTTAACCCCACAGCACCCTAGAATGGCATGAAGTTTATTTGGATGTGGGGGCTGGGGAACAGATATTCATCAAAGGGAATTTGAAAATAGAGATTAGGAAAAATGAACATTATTCATTAATTAAAACATTATTCATATTTTGTTGTCATCTAGTCTTTCTTTTTCATATACATTCATAATTTATTGGATTTCCAAGTACTTTCTGTTGCTTTCACTCAATTTGTAAGCATTACCTTATTTTATTACTTCATTTTCTTTATTTTATTACTTCATTACTTCTCCATGTTTTCCTTTGTTTTTAAAAACAACCGTGTTCTTTCTGATTGTAAAACCCTTCTCTTTCTTACTGCCAAGAAGTTGTCAATTCATGATGACACGAAGGACAGGATAACAAGGGAACTATATAGTAATGTTACTCATCCAGAGGGAACAACTTTAATTTTTCTTCATAGTTGCAAGGACACAATGAGCAGAGGAGGCAGCACTTAGTCCAGTTGGAGCTGGGAACATTTGTGGAAAGGTGTGTCAAATGGACCTGTTCCTCCCTCAGAGAACATTCTTTCTCCCTCCTGTTGTGTGTTCCTTTTGTATTTTGGTTTCTGCATAAGACACTTGGGCTCATAATTGTCATTGAGGTCTAAGGTAGGGAGGACTCTAGGCAGCAGGGGCAGCTTGAGAACATTGTCCACTTAGGGGCTGTCTCAGATGGTCGAAGCAAAGAAAAATGTTCCTTTGTCCCCATTTGGGCCCCCTATTTCAGGTCAGTGGGTATTATTTTCCCAGAGACATTTGCTTTTAGTCTTTTACGAGCGTCACAAAATTATATTACCAGTCTGATCATTCTACTCCCAGACCTCAGAAGTATATGGCTGCAGAGATGTGTCAGAGGGTGGGCTGTGGGCGTGGCCTGGGTGCCATTGTGGGCTCCTCCTCCCAGGCCCAGTGCTCACTAGTGGCAGGCTTGGAACAGGGGCGAGGCCAGCTATGGAGAGACCTTGGGGACAGGCCCAATGTCCTGGAGAGGGTGGGGCCGGAATCAGAGGGGAGGAGCTAAGGATTCCCAGGGCGGGGTGAGGGGCAAGAAGCAGGAGAATATCAGGCAGTGAGTAGGGAGGTGGAGCCTACTGCTAGCTGTCCCTGCTCTGGAAGTGGAGGAGGCTTCCTGCTGCCCCTCTTCCTGCCCTTCACCCATCCCCCCTTGCATGTGTCAGAGCCATCCCTGGGGTCTTGGGGCCACTTGAGTGAGGTTCTGTGAACACATTTTCCTCTTCTTCATGCAACTCTTAGCTAGATTATTGGCCTCCTGGACCCATATGTGATTGTTTTGCAACATTAACAGGAAAGCCCCATATATTAGGAAACATAATCCGAAGCAGCATATCCAAAGGATAATGCACCGTGAGGAGTTAATGTAAAGAGAGTTAAATGTTAAGAAATCTCTTAACTTGCTATATTAAGACACCAAAAGAGGATAATCATAAGTCATAGATGTTGAATATAAAAATAACACGGGTTTTATTATTTTGCTAGAGGCATCTGCTTTTAGTATTTTACCACCACAACAAAAACAAATTGTCACTCTGATCATTACATTACTTTCTCCAACATTATAATCACATATATACACATAATACACCTCAGTTTCTTTCATAAATCTTAGTTTTTCTGATATCATGCTATGGGTCAACCCCATAGATGCCCACGACAGCTCGGCTTAAAGAGGATGTGGCTCCTGTTTCTCCAATTTAAAATATATTATTGAGGCCAGGTGCAGTGGCTCATGCATGTAATCCTAGCACTCTGGGAGGCTGAAGCAGGAGGATCGCTCAAGGTCAAGAGTTCAAAACCAGCCTGAGCAAGAGTGAGACCCTGTCTCTACTAAAATTAGAAAGAAATTAATTGGCCAACTTAAAATATACAGAAAATATTAGCCAGGCATGGTGGGACATGACTGTATTCCCAGCCACTTGGGAGACTGAAGCAGGAGGATCACTCGAGCCCAGGAGTTTGACGCTGCTGTGAGCTAGGCTGGTGCCACGGCACTCTCGGCCGGGCAAGGAGGTGACACTCTGTCTCAAAAAAGAAAAAAAAAACCCTATATATATATACCCTATATATATATAAAAAAAACCCTATATATATATCTGTGTGTATATATATGTGTGTATATATATATAAAATTGAATAATGGGTTTAGAGTTATGATTTTACATAGAACTCTTTCTATATTTTCTATATCTATATATACACGCTATATACATCATCAACTGGAACATTTACAGGAAGCTTAGTTTCACCGTTTTTATTGGTTTGATTTTTTTTAAGAGACTGGGGTCTGGCTCTATGTTCCAGGCTAGAGTGCAGTGGCACAGTCATAGCTCACTGCAGCCTCGAATTCCTGGGCTCAAGCGACCCTCCCACCTCATCCTCCTGAGTAGCTGGGACTACAGGTGTTCACCACCTCACTCAGCTACTTTTCATATTTTAGTAGAGATGGGGTGTTGCTATGTTGCCCAGGCTAATCTTGAACTGCCAGCCTCAAGAGATCCTCCCGCCTTGGCCTCCTAGTGCTGGGATTAGAGGCATGAGCTACTGAGCCCAGCCCTGCTTTATTAAATTAATAAAATGATTAAGTAATCATGAAGGATTTATTTATTAAGACTTTTTATCTCCTAAATCTGCTCTTCTTCTGTCTCTCCTATTTGGTACACAGAAACTCTTTCCTTCCCCTGCTGTGATCCTTGAATCCTGTTTGTTTCATGCCCCACATTAACTGCATAAGCAAGGATTCAGCTGTACCTTCAACACACAACCAGTGTAAGACCACTTTCCTGCTCCTGCACTGTTATGACTCCTGTCCAAACCACCTTTACAGTTCTCCTGGATTATTGCAATAGCCGCCTAACTCGTCTGTCTCTTTCTTCCCTTGCTCCATGATGGTCAGTTCTTGTATATGGATATCTTTTGCTGGACATATTTCTGTTGGTAAAGAAATTGGAATTACAATTGTTGTGTCACAGAGGATGCTTACGTTTAGCTTTAGCAGATAGTGCCAAACAGGTCCCTATTTGGTTGAACCAATTACCGGCAGTGCAGCTTGATAGCAACAGCAATGAAAGTAGTTGTATGAGGAGAGAAAACACAGCCCCAGCGCATTCATTTGTCCTCACCTCTTTCATGTGGGACATGTCTTCTTCATGCCATCTGAATGACACCGTAACATGTAGAAATCTGTGTACCTTTAACCATTGGTAGCAGACCGTGAAGCATGAGTGGGATGTGACACTGACGCCAGCCACAAGACAGAGCAGATGGGGTCTCATGGGCCAAAATGGACAGGGCTGCCTCTGGTAGGATGTGAGTTCCATGGCGCAGTTCAGGGAGAGCAGGGCCTGGGGAAACGACCATGTGTATCCTTTCCAACCTCTCAGCCCTGTCTACTCAGGATGCCTTTGTACAACAGAGTCATGGTGAGCGTGGACAGGCAAGACTGCTTTTTCAGGGAGCAAGAATCCAGAGAATGGCAATAGGCAGCCTGGCAGATGTGTTGGAGAGGGCACAGACCCACCCCCACGCCCTGCTGCCCCGAGGGGGGCTTGTGGACCGCGTGTATGAACATGGGCTTCAGGAGGTTTTCTCTGCCCCCCTGGAAAACTCTGAGTCACTTCCCAGCTGCCAGCAATGCAGGACCCTAGAGTGCCAGGGTCCGGAGCGATTGGGCTAGTGTGTCAGAGTCATGTACAAGTCAGTGTTTGCCAGGCAGGGTAGCTTTGGAAAAAACAAAAAGAAAAAAGAAAAAAAAAACCTGTCTGGCCTCACCTTGAATTCTAGCTGCTATATGGCTCAGGGGCCTCTATGATTTTCAGGCTCCCAGGAAATGTAGAGTCCCAGCTTTCTTGACCTTGGTTTAAAGAGAACAAGAGTGAAAGCCTCAGAGCCTTCTTGAATAGGCTCAGATCTCCCACGGTGTCTCCTGTATCATAGGACAAAAGAAATCAAAGGCCAGCCCAGATTTATGGGGATGGGCAATAGACTCCACCTCTTGAAGGAAGGAGTGCCAAGGTCACAGTGCAAAGGACCTGGCCTCCAGGGATGGGAGGAATTGCTGTGGCCTTTGTTTTCAATCTACTACTGTCTGCTGTCTGTATATGAAATATGAGCCAATACTTAGAGCAGGAACTCATAAAGGGGCAGGAGCCAATATCTAGAAATAAATTCTGTACTTGACATAGGAGCTTTATCCAATCTAATGTCCACTGATGTGAATATCAATTGTTAGGGATTTATTTTCTCCATTCGGGGATGTTTTCTACCATGATTTTTTATTTATCTGGATATCTTTCAGTGAATCCTTCTCATCCAGAGCAATTTTTGCTTCTTATTTTTACATTTTCTTTTTATTAGATAATGGCATACCCAGTTTAATTCCTGAGACAGGGGGTGGTTCTTGTGGGTGAGAATCAAACACACTCTATGCTTTGGAATCAATAAATCCTGTAAAGGCCTGTGTAAATTGACCTCCCTGCCAGTAGGTGGCCCTTGCCAGAAGGAACAAGCTGCAGTGTAGTGTTTAGAACCTGTGACCAGCTCTAGTCCCTCTGGAGAAGCACTTAATTGCCCCAGGTGCTTCCAGGTGGGGCCCTGGAACTTCAGCTGAGTCCTTATTCTCTGCCACAGCAGAGGTGTGTAGGGGAGAGTGGCTGGGCAGGCTGGGTTGGGACAGCTTGCCCTCAGGCTCTACAAAAGCTGGCAAGTATCTGTTTCAGCTGGGGTCAAAGGTCTGCTCCCAGCTTTCAGGCTAAGCCACAGGGAAGGGATGTAGTGGCCTCACCCAATCCCAAATCTCTCTTCCTTGCCCCTGAACAATGTGATTCAGACCTGGGTGTATGGGATCTGGTCTGTGGGCCTGTCCCCAGGTCCCCAAAGATCAATCCCTGACCATTCCAGGGAGAAGCGTGCTAGTCTCAAGCTGCCCACAGGGTCCCCAAGTAGGTTTGATGTCCCTCTGCCCCGGGTCATGCACCATAGTGATGCAGTTGCTGGGCAACTGTCACCAAGGAGGGCCAGCGGGCAGGGAGCTCACAGTCTGAGCACCACTCAGTCTGCTGCAGGACCACTACAGGGAAGGTCTGAGCCCCATTCCCTGGGGAAGCCTCAGCGTGGTGGCTCTGTTGTCTCTCTCAGTAGCTGCAGGTAGTGAAACCGCACGTCAATATGGGGTACAAGCCAAGAACTGTGGTAAGTGTCTCGCCAAAAATAATGATAAAAATTAGTTGCTGCCCCTCTGTTTGCACCTCTCTAATTGCCAGTCTGGAGCCAGATAGCTGGTGGTCATAAAGATTCTTAACTTTCTCCATAGATAACTTCACCTTTTCGAAACCTAAAGGTAGTTTTTAATATATCTTCCAAGCCCCGTATTCCAGTTGATTGACTGACCCACCAGGACCTGCAGCCCATACCAAGAAACTGACTCACCTGGAATTGTGACTCCAGGGACTGAAAAAACAAAAGAGGATGATTTCTACATCCCTGTGATTTTGCCTGAATTAACAAACCTATTTGCCTAATCCCTTGCCTGCCAAACTTTTGTTAAAAATCCTGTCTCCCAAAATCTTGGGGAGGCAGATTTGAGATTTCTCCCATCTCCTCACTTAGTGCTATCTAGAGTAAAGACTCTTTCTCTGCCATAAAACCTGCCGACTCAGCATATTGACTTCTTCTTGGGCAGCAGGCAATGAACCTGGTTGGGCCTCATCAGTAAGGGATGGGAAGGGGAGTCTGGGAAGGTTTGAGCCCCACTCTCTGTGGAAGGCCTGGTGTGGTGGTTGCACCAACAGAGAGGAGGAACAGTTCCAGTGAGCCCTGCTTCACTTATCTCTAAGCAGAATCCACTGGGGCAGTGGAAGGGGAGGAAAAGGGTCTGCATAGAACACAGTTAGCACTTTGGTCATTTCTGTTCCTCTCTCCTGAAGGCAGCCCACCCAGAATATCCAGATTATGGAGTTATGCAGGTATCCTTTGGTTTCCGCAAGCTGGGCTGGAGTTGGGAAATTTTTATGTGAGAACCAGTTAGATAAAAACTGAGGGGCTGAGGCACCCTGGGAAGGATTAAGGTGTATGGTGAGTGGAAAAGCAATATGGCACCTGCTGTCTCGGTTCAGGTCTGTGTTGAGGGGAAGTGACCTGAAGGCACCAGAAGCTTGGTCCTTCACCCTCGTGAAGCACCAGTTCACCGGTGGCAGCAGCTTTTGGGCTTGTGAGCGTTGAAAAACTCTCCAGCAACTTGGGAGCTCACTGACTGCAAGAAACATGGGGGAGGGAGACATAAGCCACTCCACACACCCTATTCGTTTGGGCACAGGAGGACTAACTGTGCTACAAGAGCCCACCCACATTCTGCATGATCTAGCAAAACCAATGAGTGAACAGGTTCCTTGTGAAATCCTCAGGGGAAGATATATCTTGTGATGGCGCAATGAAAGCTTCTATTTCAGTGCCTGCTTATGTACGTATGGAATCGCCAGAGGAAACCTGGTCTGCATTGAGCTAAATTATATCAGAAAGGAATAAGCTGGTCAGGTGCCAGTATGAGTCTCTTTTCTGTTGCTCATAACAGAGCCCCCGAAACTGGGTAATGTAGAAAGAAAAGAAATTTCTTTCTTGAAGTTGTGGAGACTGGGAAGTCTAAGGTTAAGGGGCTGCATCTGCTGAGAGTTCTTTCCTGTTGAGTACTCTCAGCAGGTTCCGAAGGTGGCACAGGGTACAACACTTCCAGCGGGCTGGGCATGCCATGTGC